>NC_141604.1:34448630-35048630 GCF_047967505.1 Dipteris shenzhenensis
TAATCCAGATGGAAGCGTTCAAAGATACAAAGCCAGACTAGTTGCAAAAGGATTTGCACAGCAATATGGTCAAGATTATGATGAGACTTATGCTTTACTAGCAATGATGGATTGCATATGGTTCTTAATATCACTAGTGACACTCAGCAGATGGAATGTGTATCAGCTCGATGTTAAGAATGCATTTCTCAATGGTTACCTAGACGAGGAAGTCTACATGCAACAATGAGCAGGTTATGTTGAACCAGGAAAGGATAATCAGGTTTGCCATCTCAAGAAAAGTCTCTACAGATTAAAGCAAGCATGTAGAAGTTGGTACATCAAAATCGACAAGTATTTTTCTCATCTAGGATACATGAATTCCCATGCAGATTATACTCTCTACTACAAAGCTCAAGGGGAAGACATTACTATTGCACTGTTGTACATAGATGATGTGATTGTGATCAGAAGTAAGGATAGCTTCATCAAAAAGCTAAAGCAAGACTTATCTCTATAGAGTTCGACATGGAAGATCTTGGACTTATGCATTATTGTCTTGGAATTGAGTTATGGAGAGATTCAGATAGCACCTTTATCAGTCAGCTGAAATATGTTGGCAGTCTCCTAAAGAAGTTTCATATGGTAGATTGCAAGATTGTAGCCACTCCCATGGAACAGAGTATGAAACTTACAAAAGTTTTAGAAAAGCCTACAGTCAATGACGGTACTACAGGTAGCTCATCGGATCTCTTATATATCTAACTATCACATGGCTAGATATTTGTTATGCAGTAAGTTCACTTGCATAGTTTATGGCAAATCCAAAACAGTCTCACTGGAATGCAGCCAAAAGAGTCTTTAGATACATCAAAGGTACAAGATAGTTTGGGATAGAATATAGAGGAAGTCATCCAAGGTTGCATGGATACTGTAAGGGTGACTATGTCGGAGATCATGAGAATAGGAGATCGAGACTCAAGGATACTGTAAGGGTGACTATGTCGGAGATCATGAGAATAGGAGATCGAGACTCAAGGATATGCATTTTTCCTTGGTCAAGGTTGTATATCATGGTTGCCAAACAAATAGCCAATTGTTTCTTTGTCTTTGACTAAAGCAGAATATAGAGCACTCACTACAGGTGCATGTGAGGCTATATGGCTCTGAAGACTATTGTCATAAATAGATTACTTTGATAAATCAAAGCCAACAACAATATAATCAATCGGCTTAAGCATTGGCTAGGAATCCAGTACATAACTCCAAGATAAAGCACATTGATGTTAGAGAGCACTGCATCAGAGAAAGAGTGTTACTTGGTGACATCACACTACAACATTATGATAGCAAAGAGAATGTTGTAGACATCTTTACCAAACCACTCAATAAAGAGCTTTTTGAGAAACACTGACAAGCTCTTGGTTTGACGTAGAGCAATGACATTCCCATTAAAGGGGTGGAATGGAATGTAATGCTCAGTCCTTCTTCAATTCCCCAGAATCATCTTCTTGAGGGAAGGCCTACTTCATGATGTTGATCTTGAGGGAAGGTGTTGAGAGACCATGCTCAACATCATGTGATTAGATGTGCATAGCACTAACACATATAGAGTGATATAAAGGAAAGGGTTAGATGCCCTAACCTAACCCTAAATGGGTTTGTGTATATTCTACATTTTCAACTAAATCTATTGTATAGTTAGTCATTTGTGGTGTGCTCTATAGCTGTGCCATCTCTCCTCATGTCCACTCTTCTCCTCTCCCCCTTTCATATTTTGTCACCACCGTGCTGGTGACAACCACCGCATTGGTGGTAGTTAAGTTAATATCCTAGTAATAATAGAAGCAAACCACCGTGCTAGTGGCAGTTAATATCCTAGTGTGCAACCAACCTCTGAGCTATAACCAACCAGTGCTATACAAGAATGAATCACATTACTGCAAAGTGTTATCCTAAAACAAATACATTACCCAATTAAACTTTTGAGATTATCAATAATTCAATAGATTATATACAGATTACATAGATTACATCTAAAAGACTCCTTTCCTTCAGGGGGCTATTTCCACATTGCTTTGATCAGGTCGCCTTTTTGAGCTCCCCGATTGCAGGCTCGGCCCTCCTTGTGCCTTTCCTTGCTCCTTTCTCAAAGGGGGGTGGAACCTCCCTTCAGGGTCCTGCCCTCTCGCTTCATGTTGCTTCCTCTTTCCTTCTTTTGAGCTCCTCGTTGTAGGCTCGGCCCTTCTTGCTCCTTTCCTAAAGGGGGATGGTTCCTCCCTTCAGGCTCATTTTCTTTGCAGTCATGGCCTTCTTCCATTCAAGCTCCTTGTCTTTTGCAATTTTTGCCCAAATGGAAAACTGAGCTTCAGCATCTAGTTTCTCATCATAGATAGCTATAGCAGGCAGGCACATTTGATTTACCCATGACTTGGGAAATGACAAATGACATACTCTACATACTGATCTTGCATGCACAAACACCCTAAAGCAAAACACATGCACAGGGTGGTAACACGCATGCCATTGGATCATGCAATCATCTATGATGGGGTATGGTAGACCATGTATTTCGGACCCTGCTGCATGACAAGATAGGCATCCGATTTAACTATTGCAGCTGTCAATACCACAACCTTTCTCTATAGATGATGAAGTTGCTTCTGGATTGCCTCCTCCCTCATCCTAAGGCTGTGAATGTTCTCCTTCATTTCCTCCACTCTTTGCTCACTCCGTGCAACAACTTCATTTGATTCCCTCAACATCTCTTGGAGCTACTTAAATTGCTCAAAAACTTCAACATGGGCGGTATCCAAGACTTCCACTCTAGTTTGAAAATCTCTCACAATGATGGACTGCTTTTCAAAACTTTCGAAAGCCACTGCAAGCTCGTGCACAACCCTATCGTAATCTTGTTGTATGGTCTTGTAGCTTAATCTTTGAACTTCCAAAAGTGTTTCTAGATAACAATCCCCACTATGGCTGCTGTAACTTGCTCCACCGTGGTGACTGCCCTCTGCATCCTTCCTGGCCTAGAGAGCTGCCTCATTGGCTTCTCCACCATCTTGGATGCTCTCTGCCCCATCCTTCTTGGCCTTGAAGCTCTCTCATAGCTCTTGCATCACTACTCTAGTTTCTATATTCTCCGTTTTTAGTTCCTCCATCATCTTGTCTTTCTCAATGTTCAATGCATTGTGCATGTTGTAGAGCCATTTGTAAAGAGCCTCCTTTTTGGCTCTCTAATCTTCAACCTCCTTTTGCATCATTGCTAGCTCCTTGTCCGCGATGTCCCCATCACTTCTGACTTCTTGAAGCTATCTCGGAGCTCCTTGATGTGCTTCTCTGATTCTTCTCTTCTATGCCTTTCCATGTCAACCATTTTTGCAGTGGCCTCAGCTTGCTTTCATGCCTAAAAGGCCCTTGCTTTTGCCTCCTCTACCTTGTCTTTTGCACCCTCCCTTAGAATTTTCTCAAGTTGCATTGCCTTTGTTGCCAGTTACCACCTTTATTAGAGAGTGCAGCAATGAAATGCAAAGATTTTTTTGTGTCAATTATTATTGTTATAATTGTGTTTTCTTTTGATAAATTTAAAACTTTTTTTTGTTGCATGTCGTAGTATAAAACCCAATGTAAGACAAATGAAAGGACATCGATTCACATTTGCTATAGAAAACATTTCAGTTGGGTATTGGTCTCTTGATGGAAAAAAAAGTATTGGTCACATCAATTTTCCTCCATTTACTCCTGATCATTTCATTATTCCAGCTGTGACGAAGAAGCTCAGGCATGTGACCATGGATAAGAATGGGGAGATAGTAAATCCTTATCAAAAACCACAACTCCTAATTAACTAGCTCATAGATTTGTTTTCAAATGAGCATGAGTGGATACATGATCTATTTGTTGGTTTAGCCATAGTCACATCATGTGCCTTAAAAAAGGGCTGAAATGTAATTACAGTTGAAAAAGATCCTCTTCAATGTGATTACATAAAGAAGAGACTGAATTCTATTCATCACTTGCCTGATGAGCATCAGGAGCTTGGTTTAAAAGGTGGGAAGCTCGATGCAGATTCAGTGGTAGCCTCGTCACGAGAACCCCAACCTCCTAAGATATTGAAATGCAGTTTTATGGAGGTAGGCGAGCTAGTTGATACATGGGAGAAGGAGGTTGTGAAAGAGAAAGTGGTTGAGAAACCCATACAAGAAACCCAAGCTGGGGAGGGTGATGAAGATGAGGTACATGACACAAATGGGAGAATTGAGTCGACTCTAGTTATGGAATTGTATTGACAGTTTTTTAAATTTGAATGGTTTCAATAGACAAGTGTTCTTAAGACATTTTAGAATCCATATGCTTTGAATGTTTTGAAAATTTAGTTTTTCCCATTAATTTGTTGGTGGGGATGGTTACGAAGATGATGGAGATGACACATCTGGGAGAATTAAGTAGACTCTGGTTATGATTTTGAATTGTTTCAATAGACAATTGTTCTTAAGACATTTGAGAATCCATATGCGTTGAATGTTTTGAAGGAAGGAGGCATTTAGTTTTTCCCATTAATTTGATGATATTTTTTTATTCTTTCAGTACTTTTATGTGATACTACAAAGTTCAACTTAAGAATTTTGATAAGGTTATGTTACTACATGCAGGAATGAAAGTTGTATCATGTAATTTTTCTATTGAAAATAAAATGTCAAAGGAAGGAAAAAAATTACAGACTTCTTGATTTTTCTAAATACATTGACATTGTGTTATGTAGTCGAGGTTCTTATTAATTTGCGGGCATTATATACCAAAATTGATAGAATTTTAAAAGTTTTGAAAATTTCACTACGCAAAATATGACCTTTTTTTGAAAAAGTTATAATTCTAATGAAGTTATGAGGGAATCTTAAATCGGGTACCAATGTTAAATACCTGAATTAGATGTTACACTTGTGTGTGTGTGTGTGTGTGTGTGTGTTTGTTAAAGAGCCTACTAGGTTTGCATCTATTGGTTTGGGACTCCCATGCATTGCCTTCCCAAGAATGTTGAAAGCACATGCATCTAGTTGCATGGAGCACATGCTAGCTTTAAGCCAATTCTACAAGCTCATCATGGGGTTGTTGGTCTTCCTTCCTCTTGCATTGCTTTCTTGGATTCTTACAATCCAAGGATTGCAAGATTGCCTCCTTTTCAACCATACTATTAGAATGGAGGAGGAATGGAGGTCCAGGGCTCACCGGCCTAATTCTATGAAGAGCTCATTAAGAGATACCATAGGGCTTTTCATTATATATTTTGTAAAGAGCCTACTAGGCTTTGTATCTTTTGGTGGGGGGCCGCTATGCATTACCTACAATTCCCCAAGAATGTTGAAGCACATGCGTTCGGTGGTATGGAGCACAACCTCACTAACTTTTGAAGATACTATGAGCTCATGATGGGGTTATTGTTCTTTCTTCCTCTTAAGATATGTTCTTGGATTCTTAAAATTCAAGAATGCAAGATTCTTACCATGGGGCTACTGGTCTTTCTTCCTATTGCACTATGTTCTTTGATTCTTACAATTCCAGAATTGCAAGATTGCCTCCTTTTCGACTAGACTGTTGGAACCTTGCTCCATCGCTCAATTAGGAGAAGTACTAGTTAAAGTGCTTGGTCTGCACTTGAAATGAATAAAATGTCTAAAGGTCATCTCAAATTTTCATGTTTTCTAGTGCATTATAGATTAACTTTTGTCTTCTAATGGCATCTCTTCCTCAAATAGGTCTATTATGTAGCACATAATGTGGTAACCATAGTCTCATTACTCTCATTCATATAATTATTATTCAAAAAATGTTCTATCACAATGCCTTCATACAATGATATAATTATTTTGATTGCACACCAACTTTCTTAGGAATTTTCTCTCTCTATTGTGACTAATTATGCTCAATTCCGATTTGTAGATGTTGAGTTATGATTTTTGGAAGATGAAGATCCATTAGGAGGATCCAATAGACAAAAGGATAGAAATTTGCATTTGTGCAAGCATGGAAAATTTTGATTTTGTTCATATTGAGATGCAGGAGAGGTAGAAAGGGGCTATGCACAAAAACTCTAGCCTTGCCATGCACATTTGGGGAATCATGTTGTAAATGAGAATGCTTTGGCTAATCTAGAATTGAACAAAATCAAAGGTTTCACACTCAAGAGGATTCCATTAAGGTCTTGCCCTATAGTTTCTAGAATATGGGGATGCCTTAAGAAGGCTCTCGAGGAGATCCTTGAGTGGGCCGATTTCCTTGAGGAATGGTGTATGAGGTATGCTCATGGGCTATCTTTAATATGATCTTCTAGCCATAGCACGTAGAGCGTCCAAGGGTAGTTTGGTTTTCAAGGAAGAAACAACATGGGTAGTCCGTATGAGAGCGGTTTCGCTATAGCACATGGATGGAACTAGGATGGATTTAGGGAAGGAATCTATTTATCACTGATTACTCCCTTTCTTGGACAAAATCGTCTAAGATCGGTTCAGGATGGGAATAAGCAGAAGTTTCTCTCATCAAGGATTATGTCCTTTAAATCTTAGCAACTAGAATGGGATTCCTAGTTTTTAAGGGCTTGGAAAACATGGAATGATGACTTGAGTCCTTGTCCCCACCTCCTACACACATGAAAGGACCCCATGTGTCCTCTCCCACCTAACCCATCCCTAGCTCTTTAGAGATAGAACACGGTGGGATATACGATAGGATAGGGATGGGATCCATTCGCATCCTATTTCCTCATGTGTAAAGACCCTTAGTAAGAGTCTGCTCTAAAATGCTAAACTTAATTTAGAGCAAGCATTAAGCTATCTACTTTGAGAGTCTTGCTTTGGGTTAGCTTTGCTTACAATGTCACTTTTAATAGGGAGAAATCTAGATGAGATTGGGAAGGGACTTGGGGACCTAGATGATGATGTGCGTAGTAGCAGAGAGCCATTTAATAGTGACTTGGGGGCCCACATCGCTACCATCATGTGGAAGGCCTAGGAAGCAGCTAGTTTGGCAAAATACGAGGGTTTTCGGGATTTGTATACCCTACAATATGGTTTTGTGAAATTTTCATGTTTGTAAGTCAAAAGTTCCATGACTCGCTAGGCTGTCCGGTGACTCACTTTTGTGTGACCTCTTTTCACCGAATGACATATTAAGATTGGGTTCACACGACTGGCCTGTTGTCATCTAGAAGGTCATGTGAAGGGTTGTTGTCATAGTTGGTCCAATAGGAGGGATGTGCCCGGACATGGATGCAAAAGGTTTGTGTCGGGCTCATGAAGACCACTCACTCCTACATGATTGGTCTGTTCCATCGAGCCTTCATATCACTACACAAATGATAGGTTGGTGATGTAAATTAACGGCTGATGAACGCTGAGTGGTGTGAACCACGAAATGGAGCAGCCATCCTCCAATCCCTCCTCTATCTAATCTCATGACTTCGATCTTTTTGCTTGTCTAGTTTTCTACCATGGCTTTGAATTCTTACAATCTGGAAAAGACTTTAGATTTCTCTTTCAAAACATAGAACCAACGATATTTGTGTATCATCAATGAAAGTCAAGTAGTAAAGTGAACCATTGATGTTGTGGGTCTGGGCATAACTCCATACATATGTATGTATCAAATCAATAATGCCTCTAGCTCAAGAGGTGCTTCTACCAAAATTGGTTCGCTTTTGTTTACTAAAGTAGCATGCTTCGCAAACTTTTCCAAGAAACTGAAGCTTTGGAATTCCAATTGCCATATTTTGATTTCTGATCTCTCTCAAGCTTTTGAAATTGACATGCCACATATCTCTTGTGCCATATTGCGTAAAGTGGCATCTTTTACAGTTGAGTTGACATGGCATGCAAATGTGGTACTGTAGCTAGCATTGTGAACAAGCGTCCTTGCTTGATTGCTTTTCCTACTAGGCTGATATCCTCTGGATTTGTCTCTAATCATGCATTCATCTCTCAAAGATGAATCAGTAGTTGTGTTCCATCATTTGACCTACTGATGATAAGAGGTTCTTGCTGAGCTTCGGAACATAGAGTACATCTTCCACTAATCCTTTTGTACCAATGAAATTGTTCATAGGGACAATGCCTTTCCCTTGAACTAGATTTGGTGTGTTATCTGTTGTGTAGATGGCATTCTTTTGTACTTTTGATGGTTTGATCTCTGTGAACCATTCCTGATGCTTTGTCATATCAGATGATGTGGTGCTATCGATGTACCAAGGATCGTGATCTTGGTGATTGACTTGATAATTGCATTCCCCTTTTGAATTACAATCAATGTCAAGATAGATTGTTTCAGTCTTCTGGATATCCTTGCTTGTAAGAAACATATTCTTAGGTTCATTTTCATAATGACAGTTACTTGAATGTCCATCGCGATGATTTCCTCTTTGTAAAAAATTCCCTCAATTGTTGCTAAATTGATTGCCTTAGTCGTACTACTTCTTTTGGCAATCTCTTCCATTGTGTCCAAATCTTATGATAGTAGTTGCAATGAATGTTTGACACGTTGGAGGATGCATTCCCTTGTCCTTGGAATCTTACTCGGTTGGAGTGATTTCCTCTTTGCTGATGCTGATGTTGCTGAGGATTATGCTAATGCTGATTCTAACTTTGGATGCTGACTTTGTTGCTGATGATGACCACTTCGTGGAATGATGTACCTCTGACTCTGGCTCTATCTTTGCTTCTATCTAAACTTGTGAATGCTTGATTATTGGAATGAACTTTGCATGCGTGAATGACCTGAGTCGTGAGTTCTTCACCAAGTAAAACTGGCGAGAGTTCTTTCAGTTTAGAAATTTGCCATTGAATGGCAATACTCTGGACTAAATTCTCGTATCCCTCTCTTAGTCCATTTAGGATGACTTGAACCATTTCTGTTGGATTCATGGTCACTCCTGTTGCTGTGAGTTGATTGTGATAATCCTTGATCCTGAGTACATATGCATGACTAGTTTCACTACTGTTGTTGCAGAAACTCTAGTTGATTTGGTTTCTTAGTGTGAGAATACTAGAAGTGTTCTTGGACACATAAAGAGTTGTGAATAGATCCCATGCTTCTTTCGATGTCTTGAGTGTGTTGAGCTATCCAAGCATGACATCTTGCATATTCTTCTTGATCAGATGATATGCATACGTGTCTTTCTTATCCCATTCAGCTTGTGCTCAGGCAATGGCAAGATCTGCTATAGGTGCAGTCACTGTTGGTGTAGTTGGAGATCCCATTGTAGATCTTGTTGCTAGTTCTGTGACAACAGGTGGAGTAGAGCTACTACTGGATGGATCATCCAATGGTCTAGGTCTACATAGATCCATCGCCATACAAGAAGTAAAAGAATGGTATCCATTTGGTATTTCCATGTTCCATAATTGGAGTTGTCTAACTTAGCAGATGCCTCCAAATTGAGGTTGCTAGTCGTAGACATGGTGCAAGAAAATGTACTCAAAGTGTAGTGAAAATCATTGTGTGAATCAACTGCAAAATACTGACTGTATTTAGTGAAATTTGAACTATTGGTGAAGATGGAACTATAATATATAATCCAATATGTTACAAGGCTTGTAAAAAATGATGCCGGTAATAGCCAAGTGGCTTTACGAGGCTTGAATTGATATCCACAATGCCAAAAAATAGCCAAATAGGCTTTATAGTGATGGCATGAGTGTGTGAAATCAAATGATGTACTATCTGCTCATTGAAAAAATGGTCAATGTCTCTGAACACTCTGAAGTTTGCTCACTGAACTGTGGAACATTAGGTTTTAGGTAGTGTGATGATGTGAAACCGCATGTGAGCACTGGGACTGTTCGAGTAGGAACTATTTAGGAATTTTTCGGCATGGCTTCGATTGGCTGCTTTAGAGTTTTGTCCACTATGGATGAGCTATGGATGATCTAATCTACTCTGAAATAGATCTACAACAACAGTCAAGCGATGAAAAAGCAACAAATAATTCATTTTCTTTGTTCATTGTAGGTGCTGGGTCAAATGCGTCGATGTAGAGGCTGATGTGCATGAAGGAATTGGTTTTGTTGACGAGCCTTAAGAGTGTGTGAAACTTGTGTCGAAATGTGTGCGTGATATAATGAGCATGTAGAGCATGAAAAATCGAGTGATTTTCCTTTTTGGAGCAGGTCCTCAAATTCTTCTTGGATCAAAAGATACGGCTTGATCTAGGTGGAGGGGCAAAAAGGAGTGCAAAATGATGGTGTGGCAGCTGTGCTTAGCAAGGGGTATGCCAATGGAGCACTATGTCAATGTGGTAGGCAGGTGCACATGTAGTGTGTGCACAGTGTGCTTGGTAGGAGGTCAGTGTGCCTACAAGGGTCAGTGCCATGTGGCTCTTGCGGAGTTGGTTGATGGACTGGGTAGGATGAGGTGTAAGTTGATGATGTGGCACTGACTAATCAACCTAATGATGTGGCAAGTTAATCGTTGATGTGTCAAGATAAGATGATGTGGTAGGTAGCTACCATGTGGATGATGACATGGCACTTATGTGTTAGTTGTGACATGGCTTGGGGCCCGTGGTGCTGATGTAGCATCTACTGAGGTGGTAGATAGGGTGCCACATGACAAGATTGTGACCAAGATATGAGGGTGAGGTGACCCTGGGGTGGTGAATAGTGCACCACATGTCTCCTTTTTAACCACACCCTTGGAGATAAGGGTGGATAGAATCTTTCAAGATTTTGTTAGAACTTCACAAATTCCGGTTAATGTTACATGAGAATGCAGTTCGAGGAACTTGCATATGGAGCATCGGCTGAGAGTTGTACTGAGTCATTGTGGAGGGCTCCTCGTTGGGTTGTTTGTTGCTTGGAGGGGTCGCCCTGAGTTACGGGCTATAGGCTAGTCGTAGGAGCTGCTATTCGGCTGTAGTGCTCGATGAAGCTGGCACTGATGAGGCATCGTTGGAGGTTTCATTGCCTGTCTTATTTGGAGCTCTGGGCTCTAGCGCTGTGGGTTATGAAACTTGTTGATGGCAAATGTCATCGTGTTGAAGGGCTCGTGTACTTTGGCAGTCCGTTGTTGCTTTAGAGAGTCATCATGGGTAGCCTGTGCTGAGGCGGGTGAAGTTGTAGGAGCCTCGGTGTTGGCTCTGCTGTGAGAGCCTTTGTTAAGGTTACATTAGTTGAGGAGAGGCTACGTGGAGTCTCTGGTGGCTAGAGCACTGGCCGATTGGAGAGGTGTTGTGGTGGCTGGCTTGAGAGGCATGGAGGAGCTTTGTTGCATCGCTAGCTGTAGGAGTCGATGGAAGGATTAGATTCCTTGCGGAAGGAGTATATCTATAATCCCGCACGATGTCGTGGGCACTGTGGGGGCTACAGCCGCTGTAGTGAGCCAATCATTGTGTGGCGAATGAGTGTCGTATGAAGGCATTTGAAAATTCGTTGCTGGAGCCATGAGAGGTAGCTGCTTGTCAGAAGCTTTAGAGGTAGAGGCAATTGTCTACTGGCATGTAGGTTTGTAGAGATAGAAGGATGGCCTTTTCTTTAAGGCTTTTATGAATTGGATAGTTTACGTGCAAAGCAAGAAGCAGAAAAAGCTCCAAAAAGAGAAGTCTATTGCAATCTGAAAAGATGTAGTTGAGGTAGTTGAAGAAGGCTATGGAACATAAGGTGGTCGACGAGTGCTGAGCTATTTGGCAGCATACAAGCTAGCCTTGTAAAGAGTCTCTCTCTCTATAGAATCTCCCTCTATCTCTCAAACGGAGGTACGATACGAGAAGAACAATACTCAGAAATGAATCCTTTCTCTCAATTAAATGAATCTCTCTCTCTCTCTCTCTCTCTCTCTCATAGGAATGAATATCTAAGCGCTCTCTCTCTCTCTCTCTCTCTCTCTCTCTCTCTCTCCACCAAATACCTCTTGTCTCTCAATAAGAAAGAAGAATGACGGAAACACTCTCAATGGAAATCTCTCAAATCACAATGAATGGAAATTTTCTTTCAATGGATGGAATTCTATCACAATCACTCAAGAGAGCTCTCACTCTCTCAATCACTCTATCACACTCTCAAAAAGATGGCGCCTCAGCGAAAGGCAAAACCATACTCTGATACCATGGTAAAATATGAAGAGGGGAGAGGAGAAGAGTGGAGATGAGGAGAGAGGGCACAACTAGAGAGCACACCACAAATGACTAACTGTACACTAGATTCAGTTGAAAATGTAGAACATATACAAACCCTTTTAGGGTTAGGGTTAGGGCATATTATAACCCTTTCCTTTATAGCACTCTATTGGGTTAGTGCTTTGCACATATGATCACATGATGTTGAGCATTATTTCTCAACAAGAGTGACTAAGCTGATACCATGGACTCTGGGCTACCTGACGTGGCAGGTGAGTTGGACTAATGACATGGCACATGTGAGATGATGTGGCACTGCGGGTTTGCCTACATGGTAGATAAGGTGACATGGCCTCTAGAGAAGGTGGTGTGACATGGTAGATCGGATGGTGCCACATGGTCAGATAAGGTGCAGCCTACCGTGAGCTCCGAAATCTTCAAGATTCTGTCAAAATCTTTGAGGATTTCATTGACAGGTAGTGTTTCGGCTGAGGAGCTACGTGCAAGGAGATTGGGTCATCATCGTCACACGGGTGTCATTTGGCGCTACAGCTTGTTGGGTCGTTTGATTTGATGCACTAAGGTTGCTGTAGCCTCGATGCTCTATTGGTGGAGTTAGCTACATTGGAGCACTGCCATTTGCATGTAGCTTGGTCGTTTGTGTTGATGTTTGTAGGCGTTATGGGCATTACTGAGTCTATCAGACGTGAGTGTCCATTATCTTGGCATTGGTGCCAGATGCAGGTGTTGGAGCTTTGACTATTGCATGCCAGTTGTGGGAGTTTGCAAGGGCCCGTGTCAGATGTCCATCAAAGTTCATTAAAGGAGGAGCTTGGGACCTTGTTGTTACGTTGATGTAGTTTAGGCAGCTGGTGACGTTGTGGATGGAGGCGTTGTCATTGGTCGGAGTCTCGTTAGCTGGTGGAGCTACTTTGGAAGCCATTGCAGTGTTGAGGAGCATGCAGTCGAGGGTGCATGCAATTGAGGAGCATGCAATTGAGGGCACTTTGAGGAGCTTCGGAGTAGAAGCTTTAGATTAGTCGTAGAAGTCGTTGTTACAATCCCATTTTTGAGCCTGTGAGACTTGTAGAGCTATGCTTGCCTTGCTGGAGTGTTGCAAGGAAGAGAAGCTAGAGAAGAGAGACTGAGAACTGAGAGCTCCAGGAAAAAGAGACCCTACCCTAGCAGCCTAAGCCATTGAGTCCTTGCTTGTAGATGCAGCTTGGCTTAGGTGCAGATAGACTTTAGATAGCCAAAGAAGAGAGATGTTTCTTTCTTTCTTTCTTTCATAAACCCTTTCTCAAAGGATCTTTTAGCAAATGTCCAAATGGAATGAGATCCTCACAAAGACTACTCAAGAAGATGAACGAAAATTTCTAAAAAATAAACAGAAATTCTCACAATGGAAGATAACTCTTAATGAATGAAAGTCTCTCTCTCTCACATGGACGGAATTGTATAACAGAAATTTCTCTCGATGGAATGAATTGAAATCTTTTATCAACGGAATGGAAGATGTAAACCTCTTAATCACTCAATCACTCTCACACTCATACGTATCGCAATTCCTCATCGGAAGGCAAGGGAGCTCTGATACCATAAACAAATACGGAGAGAGGAGAGGAGAAGATTGGAGATAAGAAGAGAGGGCACAGCTAGAGAGCACACCACAAATGACTAACTATACACTAGATTTAGTTGAAAATGATGAATATGTACAAACTGTTAGGGTTTCTAACCCTTTCCTTTATAGCACTCTTTAGGGTTAGTGCTATGCACATATCAAACATATGATGTTGAGATGGTTCCTCAATAGAGAGTACACTATCTTTAAAGGACAATAAGGAAACCTAATAAAATTTAAAAATTCTTATACAACCACCTAGGGGCATTCACTATATGTAAACGCTATATATTCAAAGGCTTGTGGTACCTCTCTGTAATGATATATTCCCCTCTAATGATTGAAGAATATCTTTATATGTTGCACATTCTTTTGACATGACCTCCATAGAGGACAACCACAAGATTGCTACAAGGTAGGGTGTATAAAGGAGAGGGAGGATGAGGGGAAGGCCAATGGTTGGGGTTTTAATGTTGCTATGAGCTGGAGAAGCGTCCGAGAAAGCTTCGACGAGGTGCGATGGTGACACAAGAACAAGCGATGCAAGTGGGGCTGATGCTCTGTGTTGGGGTGGGGTGCTTGGAGGAAAGCTAGGAAGGGAGGGGATGGGGTGAAGGAAAGGGAGAGAGGAGGAGGGGGAGGCCATGGTGGGGTTTAATGGTGATGCCGGCCTGGGGAGAATGGACGTAAGAGGGAGACAAAGAGAAGTGGAAATGTTGCAAGATGACAGCCATAACCATTTTGGCCTCCATCAAAGCGAAAGTTTGGCCTATGCAGTTTCGAGGTCCCCCTGCAAACGGCAAGAACCCATATGCATGCTTGCTTGCCTTCGCCACCCCCCCCTCGAACCTCTCTGGCTTGAACTCCTCCGCTTCCTCCCCCCATACCTCCTTGTCCCTCTGTATCACCGCCACCATTATCGCATACTGCATCCCCTCCTCCATCTTCTTCCCATTCAATATTAGCTGCTTTCTCCCCTCCTCATCCCTCCGCCTCCCCTCCAGTCCTCCTCCTGTTGCCTCCCTTGCCGCTAGCTCCGCCACCGGTGGATACAGACGTAGCGTCTCGTTCAGCACCATCCCCAGCTGCGCACAGGAAACACGACCAGCAGTCAGTCATTATTCCAGATATATAATTTAAACTGCCTCTCGTTCAGGACCGCAGGAGGTTGGAGAAGAAAGCGTGGAAATTAAGGAGCTTTTGACAAGAAAGCGTGGAGATGGCGTGATGCATTGGATGAAATGAGTATAGCAGCAACGTTGTGAGATGGCCAGCGAGGAGATGGCGTAATGATTGGATGAGATGAGTATAGCAGCAACGTGAGCTATTGCAAATCGCGAGTACAAATCAAGCAGTGAAAACAATGCCAGGCATCATCGTGCTGAAACCAATCAACAGCGAAATCACCGGTGGAACCGTGGAACTGCAAGAAGATTAAACTGAGGAGCTGAGTGCAGCCTCAAATATGTAACTCTACAGCCATATCTTATCTACTCGTCCACGCTACTCTGCAGCCTTCGAGCAGTTGGGTTCACGTTCACTACACGAGAAGCTGCACTTTGCGTCGACCGATCGAGATTTCTGTAGCTTTTGAGCTTTCAGTCGCGGATCCGCACATTAGTTAATCAAGCATATCACGCACAATCATGGGTCTTTCACGGGCTGCATGTGAGACTTACAATTCGTAATCTGTTCAGGTCGTCCGCCTCTGGTAGTTCCTCGTGGCCGCACACCTCCAGCACTTCGCTCCGGCAACGCTCTTGCCACTCCGGATGTAACGCTAACAGCAACATCATCCACGACAGTGTACTCGCCGTTGTTTCGTGTCCAGCAAAAAAGAAGGTTTTGCATTGATCCATCACTTCCTGCGTGCTCAACCCTCCAATATTGTTTTGTTTGTTGGGTTGGTGGTTTGATTGGTACTTATGAAATTTCTCGTTTTCTGCTAGGATAATGCCCAGAAGGTCCACTCCGCACGCAGATGCACCCTGCCGTCTCATCAGATCTCGGCGTGATTCTACAATTTCACGAAGGCCCTTCTCGACCTCCTTTTCCAAACTCCAACACTTTCGATTCGTTGGTGTCGGAATGAACCTGTAGCAGTCGTTCCGTAGTAGTCAGAAGCGCTCACTAAATAACTATCCGCTACAAGATTCCGCGATCCAATACTAACTTGGACCTACTGGACTACTCGCACGCAACAGGATACAACTCTCATTCAGTTATGAGCACCACCTGTAGGCTGGAATTACGAAGTTGAGAATCACATCTTTGAATGTATAGCGTCCAAGAAGAGTCTGGTTCTCGAAAATCTTTTTCCCTTTCTCGTAGCCACTGCCAAAACAAGTGCGGCCTATAATGTCAGCCGTTGTAGCCTTCAAATCACCAGCGACTTCGATCTCCGCGGTGCCTTCGTTTTCTTGCACGATCTTTTCCCATTTGCGGCACAATTGTAAAGCACAAACAGCCATGTCCGCTGCCATCCCCTTCACGAATCCAGAACATCGATGGAATTAGTAATAATTCCACAAACAGCCGCGCGATTACCCCAAAGCGGATGCGAGAGCCGAGAACCTTGTCCTTATCGCTGTAGGCAGGAGACGTCACCTTAATCTTATCACTAAAGAACGCCGGGGAGAGAATACGACGCTGCCGTTCCCAATCTTGACCTCTGACCGACAGCACACCCTTGCCAAAAACTCTTTCAAGTATCCGCATAGAAGATCGGCTTTTCTCATAGTGCTTGAATTTAGTGGACAAAATTTCTTTTGCATCTTCTGGATTCGTAACTGCAAGCGTCGGCACCGCTCCCCACCAATATACATATCTCTTACCTGAAAAAGCGATTGCGGCATGCAGTTGGAAAATCATCTTCTGTATATGTAAGCCATTGTAATTCAGTAGAAGAAGAGTGATAATACTGTACCGGGACGTGACATTCTGGAGTGGTAAAACGGCATGACTAGTGGCAGAATATTATGGTCAGACGGAGTGCGCGCATTGGTCCTCCTCGCAGTCTCTAACATGTTGTGAATCGTCAGCGCGTTGCCAACTATGGGGACATAGGGAAGCACATGCATGCCCTCCTCCTGCAATCTCTTCATTTTGGCCATGGGCTGCCGCCAGCATCGGTTGAAAAGCAGCAGAACCAAGCTACTGATAACGATGAAAAGAACCTCTTGCGGGGAGATCATTGAAGATGTACGAATCAGTTTCTGAACGAGCAGCTGCGCGTTTGCTGCAAAGGCCAAGCCCATACTCGGATTATCGAAGTCACGGCTCTGCTAGTGCTGCAAACGACTAATTATCTAGCTACTTCTGCCGAAATCCTGTGGTTATTGGCAGTCCACAATGCAGTGAATTCTGCGTACAAAGCAGGAAGCAATCCTAGATGAAGAAGCTGTATCAGAAAGCAGCTAGAGGTATCAAGATGAAGAAGCTGTATGAGGAAGCTAGAGATATCATGTGAAGTTACGAAAGTGAGGGCGGAGATATCCAAAAATGTAAGAATGCTTTCCACAAGGCCGGTACGCTTGGATCCAATATGAGAAGCCTTGGAAACCATCGAAGCCTTTCCCGAGGATCCCACCACGATTCCACGAGGAATCGTTTGGCCTTGAAGACCACGATTGGAGGATGGCTGCTCCATTGGCGATCATCAGCCGTTAATTTATGTCACCAACCTGTCATTGGTGTAGTGGTATGAAGGCTCGATGGAACAAACCAATCATGTAGGAGTGAGTGGTCTTCATGAGCCCGACACAAACCTTTTGCGTTCATGTCCGGGCACATCCCTCCTATTGGGCCAACTATGACAACAGCCCTTCACATGACCTTCTAGATGGCAACAGGCCAGTGCTGTGAACCGAATCTTAATATGTCATTCGGTAAAAAGAGGTCACACAAAAGTGAAAGTCACGAGACAGCCTAGCGAGTCGTGGAACTTTTGACCTGCAAACATGAAAATTTCACAAAACCATATTGTAGGGTTTACAAATCCCGAAAACCCTCGTATTTTGCCAAACTAGATGCTTCCTAGGCCTTCCACATGAGGGTAGCGATGTGGGCCCCCAAGTCACTATTAAATAGCTCTCTACTACTATGCACATCATCATCTAAGTCCCCAAGTCCCTTCCCAATCTCATCTACATTTCTCCCTATTAAAAGTGACATTGTAAGCAAAGCCAACCCAAAGCAAGAATCTCAAAGTAGATAGCTTAATGCTTGCTCTAAATTAAGTTTAGCATTTAATTAGAGCAGACTCTTACTAAGGCTCTTTACACATGAGGAAATAGGATGCGAATGGATCCCATCCCTATCCTATCCTATAACCCACCGTGTGCTAAGTCTCCAAAGAGCTAGGGATGGGTTAGGTGGGAGAGGACACATGGCCCATCCTTTCATGTGTGTAGGAGGTGGGGACAAGGACTCAAGTCATCATTCCATGTTTTCCAAGCCCTTAAAAACTAGGAATCCCATTCTAGCTGCTAAGATTTAAAGGACATAATCCTTGATGAGAGAAACTTCTGCTTATTCCCGATCTTAGACGATTTTGTCTAAGAAATGGAGTAATCAGTGATAAATAGATTCCTACCCTAAATCCATCCTAGTTCCATCCATGTGCTATAGCGAAACCGCTCTCATATGGACTACCCATGTTGTTTCTTCCTTGAAAACCAAACTACCCTTGGACGCTCTACGTGCTATGGCTAGAAGATCATATTAAAGATAGCCCATGAGCATACCTTGTACACCATTCCTCAAGGAAATCAGCCCACTCAAGGATCTCCTCGAGAGCCTTCTTAAGGCATCCCCATATTCTGGAAACTATAGGGCAAGACCTTAATGGAATCCTCTTGAGTGTGAAACCTTTTGATTTTGTTCAATTCTAGATTAGCCAAAGCATTCTCATTTGCAACATGATTCCCCAAGTGTGCATGGCAAGGCTAGAGTTTTTGTGCATAGCCCCTTTCTACCTCTCCTGCATCTCAATATGAACAAAATCAAAATTTTCCATGCTTGCACAAATGCAAATTTCTATCCTTTTGTCTATTGGATCCTCCTAATGGATCTTCATCTTCCAAAAATCATAACTCAACATCTACAAATCAGAATTGAGTATAATTAGTCACAATAGAGAGAGAAAATTCCAAAGAAAGTTCATGTGCAATCAAAATAATTATATCATTGTATGAAGGCATTGTGACAGAACATTTTTTGAGCGTTTTTTGAACAATAATTATATGAATGAGAGTAATGAGACTATGGTTACCACATTATGTGCTACATAATAGACCTATTTGAGGAGGAGATGCCATTAGAAGACAAAAGTTAATCTATAATGCACTTGAAAACATGAAAATTTGAGATGACCTTTAGACATTTTATTCATTTCAAGTGCAGACCAAGCAATTTAACTAGTACTTCTCCTAATTGAGCCATGGAGCAAGGTTCCAACAGTCTAGTCGAAAAGGAGGCAATCTTGCAATTCTTGAATTGTAAGAATCAAAGAACATAGTGCAATAGGAAGAAAGACCAGTAGTCCCATGGTAAGAATCTTGCATTCTTGAATTTTAAGAATCCAAGAACATATCTTAAGAGGAAGAAAGAACAACAACCCCATCATGAGCTCATAGTATCTTCAAAAGTTAGTGAGGTTGTGCTCCATACCACCGAATGCATGTGCTTCAACATTCTTGGGGAATTGTAGGTAATGCATAGCAGCCCCCCACCAAAAGATACAAAGCCTAGTAGGCTCTTTACAAAATATATAATGAAAAGCCCTATGAACACTCTTAATGAGCTCTTCATAGAATCAGGCCAGTGAGCCCTGGACCTCCATTCATCCTCCATTCTAATAGTATGGTTGAAAAGGAGGAAATCTTGCAATCCTTGGATTGTAAGAATCCAAGAAAGCAATGCAAGAGGAAGGAAGACCAACAACCCCATGATGAGCTTGTAGAATTGGCTTAAAGCTAGCATGTGCTCCATGCAACTAGATGCATGTGCTTTCAACATTCTTGGGAAGGCAATGCATGGGAGTCCCAAACCAATAGATGCAAAACCTAGTAGGATCTTTAACACACACACACACACACACAAGTGTAACATCTAATTCAGGTATTTAACATTGGTACCCTTTTAAGATTCCCTCATAAATTCATTAAAATTATAACTTTTTCAAAAAAAGGTCATATTTTGCGTAGTGAAATTTTCAAAACTTTTAAAATTCTATCAATTTTGGAACATAATGCCCGCAAATTAATAAGGACCTCAACTACATAACACAATGTCTATGTATTTAGAAAAATCAAGAAGTCTGTAATTTTTTTCCTTCCTTTGACATTTTATTTTCAATAGAAAAACTACATGATACAACTTTCATTCCTGCATGTAGTAACATAACCTTATCAAAATTCTTAAGTTGAACTTTGTAGTATCACATAAAAGTACTGAAAGAATAAAAAAATATCATCAAATTAATGGGAAAAACTAAATGCCTCCTTCCTTCAAAACATTCAACGCATATGGATTCTCAAATGTCTTAAGAACACTTGTCTATTGAAACAATTCAAAATCATAAAACTGTCAATATAATTCCATAACTAGAGTCTACTTAATTCTCCCAGATGTGTCATCTCCATCATCTTCATAACCATCCCCACAAACAAATTAATGGGAAAAACTAAATGTTCAAAACATTCAAAGCATATGGATTCTAAAATGTCTTAAGAACACTTGTCTATTGAAACCATTCAAATTTAAAAAACTGTCAATTCTCCCATTTGTGTCATGTACCTCATCTTCATCACCCTCCCCAGCTTGGGTTTCTTGTATGGGTTTCTCAACCACTTTCTCTTTCACAACCTCCTTCTCCCATGTATCAACTAGCTCGCCTACCTCTGTAAAACCGCATTTCAATATCTTAGGAGGTTGGGGTTCTCGTGACGAGGCTACCACTAAATCTGCATCGAGCTTCCCACCTTTCAAACCAAGCTCTTGATGCTCATCAGGCAAGTGATGAATAGAATTCAGTCTCTTCTTTATGTAATCACATTGAAGAGGATCTTTTTCAACTGTAATTACATTTCAGCCCTCTTTTAAGGCACATGATGTGACTATGGCTAAACTAACAAATAGATCATGTATCCACTCATGCTCATTTGAAAACAAATCTATGAGCTGGTTAATTAGGAGTTGTGGTTTTCGATAAGGATTTACTATCTCCCCATTCTTATCCATGCACTACTACACACGCATCCTATTGCGACGTTTACGTACCGATGATTAGCGCCCGCTTAGCGTTAATCGTCGGTATAAAAATCGGGTGTCGTAAATCGTCGCTATATAACGACTTTTAATAAGCGTCGCTATATAGCGACGTTAGTAAAAGTCGCTATATAGCGACTTTTAAAAGTCGCTATATAGCGACGTTAGTAAAAGTCGCTATATAGCGACTTTTAAAGGTCGCTATATAGCGACACTGAGACACTAAATTATAGCGACGTTTTACAGAGAGGTTTTTTTTTTTTTTTAGCCTTAAAATTTATTTTCTTCCAATGACAAAATTTTTTAAATTTTCATACATGTTTGAGCTCATAGAGAATTAAAAAATGAGAGCATGTACATCAAGCCTTTGAAGCTCATATATTCATGTCCAAGTTTGAGATGAGAAAAATCAAATTAAATAAGAGCATTTACATCAACTGTTTCATCTTGAGCCAAGTCTAAGGCGCCAAGCAAGTCTATCTCCAACTCTATACCGAGTTGATCTCCTATATCATCATCGTACTCTAGCATCGTACGTTCACCTAAAAGTATTTGATCATCTTCTTCAATTAAGCTTAAGTGTGGTGATTGATCTTGACGATTGTTGTCTTCCTCGTCAATATCGTGATCTCCATCCTCCTCCCATGCGATGTCATTATGCGCATCTTCCTCTTGCCTCATATGGTGATCTACATCTTCTTCGCTAGATTCATCAATTGGATCCAGATTTGGTAGTGGCATCTCCATATCCACATCTCGATCTTCAAAAATCTGCTTACTTCGTGGTGCAACTTGGATCACGTACCACCATCTTGGATCAGAACGATCCGGATGAAAAACCACCTATATTGAAGATGAAAAATCACGTGCCAAATGTCGTCAATTATATATATATCAATGGACTTAAAAAACGAAAGCTTCGACTAATTAAATCATTAGTATGCACCTGCTCACAGTGCTCGGGAAGAACAAAAGTATCACTTTCATCGGTCCAATGTTTGGTGGAGTCTATTGCAAAGAGACCGCTACCATTTTTTCTCACAGTTGCATGGGGACCGTTGTAAGTAGTTCTAAACCATTTTACATCAAGAATGAAAATAGTAAATCGTCTGAAATCAATTTCATAGATGTCGCGTATGGTTCCACAATAATCCAACTGTGAGGAGAGAAGATTGGTATCCGAAGCACTTGCTCGGCTATCTTGTGTGAAGTTAGCCATGACTCCACAATCATACGTGACTCTCTTTGAATCGATGCGTTCTATGCGAAAATGTCGTCCATATGACCATAATGCACTGTACTTTTTGTACTGTAAAAGAGCATCATTAAAACAATGAAGATGCACCTATTTTATAGCATATATTGCCACAAATAATTACTTAATTACATCAAGAGATAAGAAACTTACATGCACCATACATCCAGATGATAACTCCCGCTCGCGCTCGTTTATTGTCTCTCCATCACGTTCGGCTTTACGTATAGCTAGTTGTAGCCAATCAAGTGACATGTGAGTAGGGAGAAGAGCCAGATCTCGTGGATATGGTTGTGATCGCCTGTACATTACTCTGAATCTCGTCCTTGCATTTATTCTTTCTGCTTTGGCCACTTCATATCTCTCAATCCACTTCTGCATCTCAGGGCTATTGAGGATACAAAACTTATTGAATTTCTCCATTTGCTCTTCGCTCATCTTTCTTTCAATCCCTTTTCCTTGGGGGACCTCGCCAATGTGCGATCATCATCCTTGTTGTGCCAAGCTTGTGGCATATCAGGATCCGTGGATGCAAGAAACTCTGTGATATATACTAATGACTCTTGCACAAGCCATCCCTCTGCCATGCTTGCTTCTGGTCTTGCTCTTTGTCTTACAAACCCCTTTAAAGTTTTCATAAACCGCTCGAGAAAAAACATCCATCGATTATGAACGGTACCTGCTATAGCCACCTCATCAACTATGTGCACAAGCAAGTGGACTTGAGTTGTCATAATGCTTGAGGGAAAGTGCTTCTCAAGCAAGCATACGGCTTCGATGGATTCCACCCTAGCCTTCTCGATGCTCGATATAGAGATCTCTTTTTGAGATATCCACCTATTTCACATGTCCATGCATATGTAAGATATTTGAGATATCCACCTATTTCACATGTCCATGAAGAAAATACATAATGCGAATTGATAGTAAGCATACCTCACAATACCACAGATCTTGAATATAGCATTTCTAACATCTTCTTGTAAGCACCCTTTTATTGTAATTGGAAGGATGAACTATCAAAGCAACAATGAAATCATGTCAACAATATAACATAATAATAATTACGCTAATGCATCACTATTATCGGTACACTAATTCTACTTAGAATACCTGTAAGACCTTGTGCCAATCATGGGACTTGAGGCCACTAAGCTTATTGTCCTTTGAAAATGCTCCTTTCAAGCAACGCATGTACCCTGTCGGTGTTTGAAAAGAGGCAATGTCTGCCTTGATCGCTGCCTCCTCCCTCGTAGAGAGGATCCACGTTGCTTTCGGGAGGACAACTTTTCCCGAAGCATGCACTTGGGGCCACAAACGAGACATCCTATTCATAGCACGCAAGTCTTCTCGCACTCCTCTCGAGTCCTTGGAACCAACCAAGTGTGCCCAAATGGTAGCCCCCACATTCTTAAAGATATGCATGGGATCCAAGAGATGATTGATTTGTAACTGACCCCAATAAGGAAGCTCGTGAAAGATCGATAGCCTCTTCATACCAGGAGGAGGTTCCTCTCCATTCTCCCTCCAAGCTTGAATCCAATCACTTGCTTTCAAATATGATGGTGGTGGATCAAGCTGACCTCCACGTGCGAGATGGTCGAGCGGAAGGTATCGAGCATGACCTTCATAAACATTTTTCCTCATGTGTTTGGAGTAGCGTGCAAGCGATTTCAGAGCGGGTCCACAAACAGGACAAGCATGGTACCCACTTGTAACAAGCCCTGCACGCGTGCATGAATATGTTAGTACAAGACATGCGTGCAAAAGAGAGTAAAAAAAGCATAATCCCTCATTGTACATGTAAAGACATAACCACGTACCTGCGCACTCTCCATATCCTGGGTAGTCATGCATGGTCCACATCAAGATACCCCTGACGGAAATATCATTGGTATGCCTAGGAGCTCTGGAAATATCAAAGACCTGCACTCCTCTCCATAATATCTGTAACTCCTCTATCAAAGGTGCCATGTACACGTCCATGTTTCTTGCCTTGTACTTTCCTGGCACAAGTAGTGCAAGCATGAGGTGTCCCTTTTTTATTGTTAGCCATGGTGGGATATTGTAATTCACCACAACTATGGGCCATGTCGACCAAGATGTCGAGCGTAACCCAAAAGGATTCACGCCGTCCATGGCTAGCCCAAGATGTAAGTTGCGTGGCTCTCTCGCAAAGTCTGGCCACTGATTATCTATGTGCTTCCAAGCCGCACAATCTGCGGGAATCCTCAATGTGTGATCAGTGGACCGATGAGATGTATGCCATGTCATCAACTCCGCTATGGATTTGCATCGAAACATGTGTTGTATTCTTGCAATGATGGGAAAGTGTCTTAAGACCTTTACCGGTATCCTCTCACCCTGCAAGTCATCTCTATATCGTTGTTCCCCACACTTTGGACAACTAGCCAAATCTCCATGCTCACGACGAAAGAGAATACAATCATTACGGCAAGCATGGATGGTATCATAATCCATACCCACCATTGTTAGCATCTTTTTCGCTTCATCTCTTGATGCGGGCATGGTATTTGGTGCAGGCAACATCTTTTGGAGCAACCTCTGACAAAGACACTATCCAAATGATGATTCTCAAAACAAACAATATCCAAATAATGAGTCAATCAAATTAATGCAAGGGCTAACCTCATTAAGGCCGAGACACTTGTATCCGACCACCCATACTGTACTTGTAGATTCAAGATTGAGAGACAAGCACGTAGTTTAGACATCCTGGCACCCTCGTACAATTGTGTTGATTGCAACTCTCGCATTTTCACCTCAGACTCTGACATCACGTGTACGTGGGATGTAGTGCCCCTAAAAATGGAATCCATCATGTCGACCATACCCTCGTCGTCATCTGGGAGACTATAGTCTTGTTGAAAGTGAGAAGCTATATGTGTACCCTCGTCACCCTCGTCATCCTGTCATAAGCTCATTCGTGTAAATAGAAGATCTTCTAATTCCGGGTATACAATAAGATTGCGAACTTAAATAGCTTTGACTTACCGATGATCCATCAACATGTGCAACACCAACGGGGGGTACTGGTTCCGGCTCCTCCCCATACATCCGCAAGTGGCGCATGATAATACGACGTTGATGTCGTACTTCTCGCTTGCAATGAGTGCAATGACAATATAACCTCTCCGTAAGCCACTTCGTGCTCCCGGGCGTTGGCGCATCATCGGATGAGCTTCCACTCGTCCCTTCCATCTACACTTATAAAACCAAAACATAAGCATGAAGAGGAGATGTACACAATTATGAGCATAGCATGTTTAATTTGAGCTTCTCTTGAGGCTATATAAAAAGAATGACATCGCTATATAGTAAGGATTGAAACAAAAAATCCTATATAGTAAGGCTATGTAGTAAGAGGAGATATTGACAATTATAGGCATAGCATGTTTGAGTCACAAGAGGCCTCATTAAAAAATAAACAGTAAGCGTCGCTATATAGCGACGCTCTGTTCCGTCGCTATATAGCGACGATTTTAATTGAAAGCGTCGCTATATAGCGACGTTTTCATTTAAAAACGTCGCTATATAGCGACGAATAAGCGTCGCTATATAGCGACGTTGTGGGTTAAAACCCGAAACGCCGAAACCCGCGGCGTTTTGCTCAAAGCTTTCCTAATCTCTCAAGTAAGCTCTCCAAAATCTCCTCCCACCTATTTTCACTGACCTCCCATCTATTCCAAGCAACCTCCTATCCTATTTCCCACTCCTCACCCTCCTCCTACCTCTTGTGCACCCTCTCTCTCCTTTTTCCCTCTTTGGTTTCCAGAAAGAAAGTTCTTCAAAAGGTGAGTTTCTTTCAACAATGTAGGTTGTTTGTTTGTTAGCTTTGGTTTTGTGAGTGTTTCTACTTGTATTGCTAAAGTTTTAAACTAGTTTTCATGCTTGATTAGAAAGGATTCAAACAAAAAACGAAATTTCAAGAAAGAAAGAAAGAAACTCACCTCTTCTTCCTGTATTTCTCTTCCTTCTCTTCCTTCTCTTCTCCTTAATCTCCTCCTTTCCTTGTCTCCTCAATCTTCTCTTTCCTTGTCTCCTTTCAAGAAGTTGCTTTTGTGATCTCCTCTTTCCACTAACATCTTATTTGAAAAAATGGGTTGTTTTCTCTCTTTTGTAGGGCCAGTCCACTACACCGAGCGGGACATAGTCTCTCTTTTGTGGGCCCAGTCCACTACACCGAGCGGGACATACTTTTACAGGTAAGTGCTTCCTCTTCTTTCCATTTAAGCTTTTTGTTATTTGCATTGGCCTGCAGCTAGCGCCTTAAGCGCTAGCTGCAGTGATGGGCGTAGGAACCCTCTCTTCCCCCTTCTCTTTTTCTCATTTTCCCCCTTCTCTTTTTTCCCTCTTCTCTTATTCTCTCTTTCCCCCTCTCTCTTTTCCCTTCTCTCTTTCCTTTCCCCCTTATTCTCTATTTCCGCATCCCTCTTATTCTCTTATGCTTATGCTTCTCTCATTCCCCCTTCTCTATTTCCCCCTTCTCTCATTCGCATAAGCTTCTCTCATTCTCTTTTTCCGCATGACCATAAGCATGAGCTTATGCTTATGCTTATGCATAAGCATAAGCATAAGCATAAGCATAAGCTCATGCTTATGCTCATTCATGAGCATGAGCTTATGCGTAAGTTTCCGCATAAGCTCCTTCTCTCATTCCGCATAAGCTCCTTCTCTATTTTTGCATGAGCATAAGCATGAGCTTATGCTTATGCTTATGTAAGCATTGCTTATGCTTAAGCATAAGCATTGCTTATGCTCATTCATGAGCATGAGCTTATGCGTAAGTTTCCGCATAAGCTCCTTCTCTCATTCCGCATAAGCTCCTTCTCTATTTTCGCATGAGCATAAGCATGAGCTTATGCTTATGCTTATGCTTAAGCATAAGCATAAGCATAAGCTCATGCTTATGCTCATTCATGAGCATGAGCTTATGCGTAAGTTTTCGCATAAGCTTATGCGGAAATAGAGAATGAGAGAAGCTTATGCTTCTCTCATTCTCTTTTTCTGCATAAGCTCCTTCTTTCATTCCGCATAAGCTCCTTCTCTATTTCTGCATGAGCATAAGCATGAGCTTATGCTTATGCTTATGCTTATGCTTATGCATAAGCATAAGCATAAGCTCATGCTTATGCTCATTCATGAGCATGAGCTTATGCGTAAGTTTCCGCAAGAGCTTATGCGGAAATAGAGAATGAGAGAAGCATATGCTTCTCTCATTCTCTTTTTCCGCATAAGCTCCTTCTCTCATTCCGCATAAGCTCCTTCTCTATTTCCGCATGAGCATAAGCATGAGCTTATGCTTATGCTTATGCATAAGCATAAGCATAAGCTCATGCTTATGCTCATTCATGAGCATGAGCTTCTGCGTAAGTTTCCGCATAAGCTTATGCGGAAATAGAGAATGAGAGAAGCTTATGCTTCTCTCATTCTCTTTTTCCGCATAAGCTCCTTCTCTCATTCCGCATAAGCTCCTTCTCTATTTCCGCATGAGCATAAGCATGAGCTTATGCTCATTCATGAGCATGAGCTTATGCGTAAGTTTCCGATTAAGCTTCTGCGGAAATAGAGAATGAGAGAAGCTTGTGCTTCTCTCATTCTCTTTTTCCGCATAAGCTCCTTTTCTCATTCCGCATAAGCTCCTTCTCTATTTCCGCATGAGCATGAGCTTATGCGGAAGTTTCCGCAAGAGCTTATGCGGAAGTAGAGAATGAGAGAAGCATATGCTTCTCTCATTCTCTTTTTCCGCATAAGCTCCTTCTCTCATTCTGCATAAGCTCCTTCTCTATTTCCGCATGAGCATAAGCATGAGCTTATGCTTATGCTCATGCGGAAATAGAGAAGGAGCTTATGCGGAATGAGAGAAGGAGCTTGTCATGAGCTTATGCGCAAGTTTCCGCAAGTTTCCGCATGAGCTCCTTCTCTTATTCTGCATAAGCTCCTTCTCTTTTTCCGCATAAGCTCCTTCTCTATTTCCGCATGAGCATAAGCATGAGTTTCCGCAAGTTTCCGCAAGTTTCCGCAAGCATAAGCATAAGCATAAGCATAAGCTCATGCTTATGCTCATGCATGAGCATGAGCTTATGCGCAAGTTTCCGCAAGAGCTTATCCGCAAGTTTCCGCAAGTGCTCCTTCTCTTTTTCCGCATAAGCTCCTTCTCTTTTTCCGCATGAGCATAAGCATGAGCTTATGCTTATGCTTATGCATGAGCATAAGCATAAGCTCATGCTTATGCTCATTCATGAGCATGAGCTTATGCGTAAGTTTCCGCAAGAGCTTATGCGGAAATAGAGAATGAGAGAAGCATATGCTTCTCTCATTCTCTTATTCCGCATAAGCTCCTTCTCTTTTTCCGCATAAGCTCCTTCTCTATTTCCGCATGAGCATAAGCATGAGTTTCCGCAAGTTTCCGCAAGCATAAGCATAAGCATAAGCATAAGCTCATGCTTATGCTCATGCATGAGCATGAGCTTATGCGCAAGTTTCCGCAAGTTTCCGCAAGTGCTCCTTCTCTTTTTCCGCATAAGCTCCTTCTCTTTTTCCGCATGAGCATAAGCATGAGCTTATGCTTATGCTTATGCATAAGCGTAAGCATAAGCTCATGCTTATGCTCATTCATGAGCATGAGCTTATGCGTAAGTTTCCGCAAGAGCTTATGCGGAAATAGAGAATGAGAGAAGCATATGCTTCTCTCATTCTCTTTTTTCGCATAAGCTCCTTCTCTCATTCTGCATAAGCTCCTTCTCTATTTCCGCATGAGCATAAGCATGAGCTTATGCTTATGCTCATGCGGAAATAGAGAAGGAGCTTATGCGGAATGAGAGAAGGAGCTTGTCATGAGCTTATGCGCAAGTTTCCGCAAGAGCTTATGCGCAAGTTTCCGCAAGTTTCCGCAAGCATAAGCATAAGCATAAGCATAAGCTAATGCTTATGCTCATGCAAGTTTTCGCAAGTTTTCGCATGAGCTCCTTCTGTTATTCCGCATAAGCTCCTTCTCTTTTTCCGCATAAGCTCCTTCTCTATTTCCGCATGAGCATAAGCATGAGCTTATGCTTATGCTTATGCATAAGCATAAGCATAAGCTCATGCTTATGCTCATTCATGAGCATGAGCTTATGCGGAAGTTTCCGCAAGAGCTTATGCGGAAATAGAGAATGAGAGAAGCATATGCGGATCTCATTCTCTTTTTCCGCATAAGCTCTTTCTCTTTTTCCGCATAAGCTCTTTCTCTTTCTCTTTTGCGTGAGCATATGCGGAAATAGAGAATGAGAGAAGCTTATGCTTCTCTCCTCCTCTATTTTCGCATATGCGGAAACATGAGCATAAGCTCATGCTCACCCATGAGCATAAGCATAAGCTCATGCGGAAAAAGAGAAGGAGCTTATGCGGAAATAGAGAATGAGAGATGCTTCTCTCCTTCTCTTTTTCTGCATAAGCTCCTTCTCTTTTTCCGCATGAGCATAAGCATGCGGAAACTCATCCTTCTCATGCTTATGCTCATGCATGTGCATGAGCTTATGCTTAAGTTTCCGCATAAGCTCATGCTTATGCGTGAGCTTATGCGGAAATAGAGAATGAGAGAAGCATAAGCTCATTCTCTATTTCTGCATAAGCTCATTCTCTATTTCCCACTCTATTTCCCCCTTCTCTCATTTCCCCCTTCTCTCATTCTCTATTTTCCCTCATCTCTTTCCCTTTCTCTCATTCTCTATTTCCTCATTCTCATTCTTTTCTTTCCTTTACATCTTCTTTCCCTCTTATCTTTCCGTCTTCTTTCCCTCTTTCCTTTCCCTCTTCTTTCCTTTCCCTCTTCTTTCTTCTTGCCTATGCCTATGCCTATGAGAATGCTCATGTTTGTTTATTTGTTTTCTGTTTTCGTGTCTGTGTCTATGTTAGACATGGGATCACGTCGCTCATCGGACGAGTACGGACAGCCTCGCAGGAGGAGAGCTCACGATCTATATGCTCCAGAGGACTTTGATTCCTCTCAGGCGACTACCCCGAGGACTACCCCTGGTCCGACTCCTCTCGGTCCTAGCACTGTGACTACCCCTGGTCCGACCCCTCTTCCACGTAGCACTGCGACTACCCCTCAGGGGACTCCTTTGCTAGCCGCGCATGGCTTTGTTGGGACTCCCGACGAGTTTGTAGCGCAGATGAGCGATGAGGAGGCAGCGAGATTCTTCTCTTTGCTCTCTCAGAGGACCTCCGCAATTCCTTCCCCTACACCGACGGGTGGACGTACAGCCCAGCCATCCCCTCGCGCCCCTTCGACCGCGGGATCATCACCTGCGCATGCCTCCCGCAAGGGAAGGAAGAGTAGGATGGGCGGCTCATGTTGTGCTGACTCAGGAGATGTAGACGAGTCAGCACACTCACGCTCCTTTAGGTCTCCACTTGGTCCGGAGACACAGTATCAGTCAGGTCCCTTTCCCTCTCCTACTCCCACAGCTACTCCTCGATCCGGAAGCGGTCGTACAGCTTCCACTCCTTCAGACTCTGCTACCGTCAGTCCCCCTTACTCATCAGGGGATCTCTCCTATCAAATCACATCTGCCGGAGAGATAATAGAAGACAAAAAGGGCAAAGCAGTGATGGCCGCCATGAGGCGGTTGATGAGTCATCACTTCAAGAGCGGCATAAATATCGATTGGCGGTATCAAGATGGCCAAAAGAAGCAGGCGGTGATCGATGAGTTAAAACAAAGATATCCTAATCCGCCAAATGTGGAGTTTAATAACAGTTATATGCTCGAGCGCATGGGTTTGGTCCTAAAGCATCGCAGATCAACCATGCGTACTTCCATTACAAAGGGGTTGGCTAAACCCAGCTGGGCAGACAAAGCTGATTGGAAGTACTTCAAGAAGCAACATAGGGACCATCCTGAAATGTTCGAGGGTCAGAGGAGGGCTGCGAAGAGACGGCTGGATGTCGTAGGTACTTCGCACTTTGGTGCAGGCGGACGGTATGCGTTCGAGGCAACCGTGGTAAGTTTACTTCTTTCCATTTAATGTATTGTTCTATTTGTTTTACTTACATATTACATGCACTTTAGCTAACTCTAACTCTCGTAAATTGGATCCACAGCAAGCTGCGATGGGTCGTCTTCCTACGGATGCAGAGACGCAGCGCGCATTTCGGATAGGAACCAAGCCGTGGTTCATTGAGCAAGAGGCAATGGGAGCGACAGTCGATTGGGCTGAGGTGGCTGCTCGCACGGTATAAGTTTACTCCTGCTTGTAATCTCACTTTTTAATTTAAGTTCCAATCTAATTTTCGATTTATATGGTTCACTCTCAGGGTCAAAGCTCAAGCGTCCCATCATCAGAGACGAGCGATCAACAAGGGCAAGGATCGGACGCAGGTGCCGATGACGAAGGAGAAGAGGCAGGTGTCGGGGACGAGGGAGAAGATGCAGGTGCCAAGGACCAGGGAACAGCCCAACAAGACGATTCGGATTCGGATTCGGATTAGTAGTGGTAGTAGCATTTTTCATATCCGCTCGTTAGAGCCATTTTGTATCGCCCTTTCACAGGGTAATTTTGTTTCAAACACAGTTGTATATGTATATGCATTTCTTCCTCATCGTTCACAAGAACAATTTTGTATCACCCTGCAAGCAAGGGAAATTTTGTTATAAAAAACTTTCTTTTGTAATTACAAAAAAAAAAAAGGGTTAGTGGGGCTAAACAGGGCCAAAAGGAAGCCCTGTTTAGCCCCACTAACCATTTTTTTTACCTTCTGTTAATCGTCGCTATATAGCGACGTTTACCAGTGTCGCTATATAGCGACGATTAACAGAGTCGCTATATAGCGACGTTTTTATCGTCGCTATATAGCGACGTTTACATCGTCGCTATATAGCGACGATTAACAGCGTCGCTATATAGCGACGGTTTATAGCGACGCTCCTTTTTCGACGATTTTAACGACTTTTATAGCGACCTTTGCGCCCATGAAAAAAAAAAATTTTAATGTAAAAAGCGTCGGTATTTCCGTCGGAAAATGGCCTATGCCTTGTAGTGATGGTCACATGCCTGAGCTTCTTTGTCACGGCTGGAATAATGAAATGATTAGGAGTAAATGGAGCAAATGGAGGAAAATTGATGTGACCAATACTTTTTTTTCCATCGAGAGACCAATACCCAACTGAAATGTTTTCTATAGCAAATGTGAATCGATGTCCTTTCATTTGTCTCACATTGGGTTTTATCCTACGACATGCAACAAAAATAAGTTTTAAATTTATCAAAAGAAAACACAATTATAACAATAATAATTGACACAAAAAAATCTTTGCATTTCATTGCTGCACTCTCCAATAAAGGTGGTAACTGGCAGCAAAGGCAATGCAACTTGAGAAAATTCTAAGGGAGGGTGCAAAAGACAAGGTAGAGGAGGCAAAAGCAAGGGCCTTTCAGGCATGAAAGCAAGCTGAGGCCACTGCAAAAATGGTTCGCATGGAAAGGCATAGAAGAGAAGAAGCAGAGAAGCACATCAAGGAGCTCCGAGATAGGCTTCAAGAAGTTAGAAGTGATGGGGACATCGCAGACAAGGAGCTAGCAATGATGCAAAAGGAGGTTGAAGATTAGAGAGCCAAAAAGGAGGCTCTTTACAAATGGCTCTACAACATGCACAATGCATTGAACATTAAGAAAGACAAGATGATGGAGGAACTAAAAACGGAGAATATAGAAACTAGAGTAGTGATGCAAGAGCTATGAGAGAGCTTCAAGGCCAAGAAGGATGGGGCAGAGAGTAGCCAAGATGGTGGAGAAGCCAATGAGGCAGCTCTCTAGGCCAGGAAGGATGCAACGGGCAGTCACCTCGGTGGAGCAAGTTACAGTAGCCACAGTGGGGATTGTTATCTAGAAACACTTTTGGAAGTTCAAAGATTAAGCTACAAGACCATACAACAAGATTACAATAGGGTTATGCACGAGCTTGCAGTGGCTTTCAAAAGTTTTAAAAAGCAGTCCATCATTGTGAGAGATTTCCAAACCAGAGTGGAAGTCTTGCAAACGGCCCATGTTGAAGTTTTTGAGCAATTTAAGGAGCTTCAAGAGATGTTGAGGGAATCAAATGAAGTTGTTGCATAGAGTGAGCAAAGAGTGGAGGAAATGAAGGAGAACATTCACAACCTTAGGATGAGGGAGGAGGCAATCAAGAAGCAACTTCATCATCTATAGAGCAAGGTTGTGGTATTGACAGCTGCAATAGTTAAATCGGATGCCTATCTTGTCATGCAGCAGGGTTCGAAATACATGGTCTACCATACCCCATCATAGATGATTGCATGATTTAATGGCATGTGTGTTACCACCCTGTGCATGTGTTTTGCTTTGGGGTGTTTGTGCATGCAAGATCGGTATGTAGAGTATGTCATTTGTCATTTCCCAAGTCATGGGTAAATCAAATGTGCCTGCCTGCTATAGCTATCTATGATGAGAAACTAGATGCTGAAGCTCAATTTTCCATTTGGGCAAAAATTGCAAAAGACAAGGAGCTTGAATGGAAGAAGGCCATGATTGCAAAGAAAATGAGCTTGAAGGGAGGAACCATCCCCCTTTAGGAAAGGAGCAAGAAGGGCCGAGCCTACAACGAGGAGCTCAAAAGAAGGAAAGAGGAAGCAACATGAAGGGAGAGGGCAGGACCCTGAAGGGAGGTTCCATCCCCCTTTGAGAAAGGAGCAAGGAAAGGTGCAAGGAGGGCCGAGCCTGCAATCGGGGAGCTCAAAAAGGCGACCTGATCAAAGCAATGTGGAACTAGCCCCTTGAAGGAAAGGAGTCTTTAAGATGTAATTTATGTAATCTGTATATAATCTATTGAATTATTGATAATCTCAAAAGTTTAATTGGGTAATGTATTTGTTTTAGGATAACACTTTGCAGCAATGTGATTCATTCTTGTATAGCACTGGTTGGTTATAGCTCAGAGGTTGGTTGCACACTAGGATATTACCTGCCACTAGCACGGTGGTTTGCTTCTATTATTACTAGGATATTAACTTAACTACCACCAATGCGGTGGTTGTCGCCAACACGGTGGTGACAAAATATGAAAGGGGGAGAGGAGAAGAGTGGACATGAGGAGAGATGGCATAGCTATAGAGCACACCATAAATGACTAACTATATAATAGATTTAGTTGAAAATGTAGAATATACACAAACCCATTTAGGGTTAGGGTTAGGGCATCTAACCCTTTCCTTTATATCACTCTATATGTGTTAGTGCTATGCACATCTAATCACATGATGTTGAGCATGGTCTCTCAACACCTTCCCTCAAGATCAACATCATGAAGTAGGCCTTCCCTCAAGAAGATGATTCTAGGGAATTGAAGAAGGACTGAGCATTACATTCCATTACACCCCTTTAATGGGAATGTCATTGCTCTACGTCAAACCAAGAGCTTGTCGGTGTTTCTCAAAAAGCTCTTTATTGAGTGGTTTGGTAAAGATGTCTGCAACATTCTCTTTGCTATCATAATGTTGTAGTGTGATGTCACCAAGTAACACTCTTTCTCTGATGCAGTGCTCTCTAACATCAATGTGCTTTATCTTGGAGTTATGTACTGGATTCTTGGCCAATGCTTAGGCCGATTGATTATCATAGTATATTGTTGTTGGCTTTGATTTATCGAAGTAATCTATTTATGACAATAGTCTGCAGAGCCATATAGCCTCACATGCACTTGTAGTGAGTGCTCTATATTCTGCTTTAGTCGAAGACAAAGAAACAATTGGCTATTTGTTTGACAACCATGATATAGCACCTTGACCAAGGAAAAATGCATATCCTTGAGTCTCAATCTCCTATTCTCATGATCTCCAACATAGTCACCGTTACAGTATCCATGCAACCTTGGATGACTTCCTCTGTATTCTATCCCAAACTATCTTGTACCTTTGATGTATCTAAAGACTCTTTTGGCTGCATTCCAGTGAGACTATTTTGGATTTGCCATAAACTATGCAAGTGAACTTACTGCATAACAAATATCTAGCCATGTGATAGTTAGATATATAAGAGATCCGATGAGCTACCTGTAGTACCATCATTGACTGTAGGCTTTTCTAAATCTTTTGTAAGTTTCATACTCTATTCCATGGGAGTGGCTACAATCTTGCAATCTGCCATATGAAACTTCTTTAGGAGACTGCCAACGCCCTTCTTGCTCCTTTCCTAAAGGGGGATGGTTCCTCCCTTCAGGCTCATTTTCTTTGCAGTCATGGCCTTCTTCCATTCAAGCTCCTTGTCTTTTGCAATTTTTGCCCAAATGGAAAATTGAGCTTCAGCATCTAGTTTTCCATCATAGATAGCTATAGTAGGCAGGCACATTTAATGTACCCATGACTTGGGAAATGGCAAATGACATACTCTACATACCGATCTTGCATGCACAAACACCCCAAAGCAAAACACATGCACAGGGTGGTAATACGCATGCCATTGGATCATGCAATCATCTATGACGGGGTATGGTAGACCATGTATTTCGGACCCTGCCGCATGACAAGATAGGCATTCGATTTAACTATTGCAGCTATCAATACCACAGCCTTTCTCTGTAGATGATGAAGTTGCTTCTTGATTGCCTCCTCCCTCATCCTAAGGCTGTGAATGTTCTCCTTCATTTCCTCCACTCTTTGCTCACTCCGTGCAACAACTTCATTTGAGTCCCTCAGCATCTCTTGAAGCTACTTAAATTGCTCAAAAACTTCAACATGGGCCGTTTCCAAGACTTCCACTCTAGTTTGGAAATCTCTCACAATGATGGACTGCTTTTCAAAACTTTCGGAAGCCACTGCAAGCTCGTGCACAACCCTATTGTCATCTTGTTGTATGGTATTGTAGCTTAATCTTTGAACTTCCAAAAGTGTTTCTAGATAACAATCCCCACTGTGGCTACTGTAACTTGGTCCACCATGGTGATTGCCCTCTGCATCCTTCCTGGCCTAGAGAGCTTCCTCATTGTCTTCTCCACCACCTTGGCTACTCTCTGCCCCATCCTTCCTGGCCTTGAAGCTTTCTCACAGCTCTTGCATCACTACTCTAGTTTCTATATTCTCCCTTTTTAGTTCCTTCATCATCTGGTCTTTTTCAATGTTCACTGCGTTGTGCATGTTGTAGAGCCATTTGTAAAGAGCCTCCTTTTTGGCTCTCTTATCTTCAACCTCCTTTTGCATCATTGCTAGCTCCTTGTCCGCGATGTCCCCATCACTTCTAACTTCTTCAAGCCTATCTCGGAGCTCCTTGATGTGCTTCTCTACTTCTTCTCTTCTATGCCTTTCCATGTCAACCATTTTTGTAGTGGCCTCAGCTTGCTTTCATGCCTGAAAGGCCCTTGCTTTTGCCTCCTCTACCTTGTCTTTTGCACCCTCCCTTAGAATTTTCTCAAGTTGCATTGCCTTTGCTGCCAGTTACCATCATCAGGCTTGCATGCATGATTATTGCTAGTGCAGTAAATTACCAATCACCGAGCTTGCATGCTCAGTAGAGTGCATGGTAATGAGTGATTAGAGATGAGCCAGTTACCACCACTAGGCTTGCATGCATGATTATTGCTAGTGCAATAAATTATCAATCACCGAGCTTGCATGCTCAGTAGAGTGCATGGTAATGAGTGATTAGAGATGATTAGGCTTCATGATTTACTTATGTGGTAATTACTCCCCAGTGGTGGTGGCTCTCATCAGCCACATCTATGGTGGCTAAGATTGCACCGGGCAGGCAATTAATTACCAACCATCGCAATGGCCCACAATTACTCACCTACCATTTACTGCCACCGGGCTTGCATGCTTAGTAGAGTACTAGAGTGCATGGTAATGAGTCATTAGAGTCATTACTGCCCGATGGTGGTGACTTTCATCAGCTACGTCTGTTGTGGCTAAGATTCCATTAGGCTGGCAATTAATTACCAGCCACCGATGTGGCTTGCAATCACTCACCTGCCAGATACCTGTTAAATTACATGGTGCAGTAGAATAGAAACTGAACAAAGGATAGAGAGTACACAGCAAACTAGAGATGAACAAAATTTTCCTTCAATACTGATGTAGTACAAATGATGGCTCTGTCCACCCATGCGCTCCCACAGTGGAGCTTAGATGGCGATCTAGACAGATACTAGGTGAAGAGCTACTAGCTAGAAGATCTCTATTGGAAGATCTGATCTGGTACAATGGACTAGGAAGGTCGCCTCTTTATAGCTATGGGCGGTAGTCAAATCAACATAGTCAATGGAACCGACCAGTCAACCTAGTCGGTGGAGCTAACCAGACAACCTAGTTGGTGGAGCCAACCAGTCAACATAGTCGGTGGAACTAACTAGTCATCCATGGAATATTCAGGGAATATTTCCTATACCGTTGCAACAAGAGTAAGGGGCTCCCACACAATCAAGACAATGTGCCTCGTTGTGCTACTAGCTTACCTACCCTACCTAGCCCATAGTCTAGACTCACATAGATCACCTTTCTACCATCAACGGTCTCATTGATAGACCTCATCTGACATGTAAGTCAATATCCATCCAGTGTCTTGGGCTCACACATGGCTTCTCCTCATATGGGGGCCTTAAAACTTGAGCACCTTGGACCACTGGTGGTGGTTACCTGGAGGGTGGGGCATTGAGCACATCTAATAATACCACCACCAGGCATCTGCTTCATGATTATCAACCATGTCACAATTAATTACCATTGCCGTCGATGGCAAGGTGTTGTCTGGGGTGGCGCCCTAAGATTCCACCGGCTGCTGGTAGTTAATTACCAACCATCACGGTGGCTTGCAATTAATATGGATGGAACATTGGGCCTCCGAGCCTCTAGCCAACCATGGTGGCTCAAACTTTATAATATATAAGATCCATGGCATTTCGAATTTTGCTATGTTTCTCTCATCCACACCTGCTTTGCTACTTTGCTCCACACACCCTCCTCCAGCTCTCTTCTGCCCTTTCTCTACTTTGTTGCATGCTCCCTCCTCGAACTCTCATCACTCATCCTCTCCCTTGCTCATCCGCTCCACTGCCCACCCACTCATTTTCACCATGCCTATTATAACTACTACCACTTGCGTTGCACTCTATAAGATTGGAAATGCTAGCTCTGTTGGACCATATTGGATGACATGCGCATAGAGGGCCTCTATATGGATATGATGTATGGGTTCCCCCTAAACATTGATGAAGCGCTCAGGATTTTCACTACAGAGTACTCTCGTCTTGTTGCGGGGGCCATAATCTAAGTCCTGGCAATGTGCATGGTCTTCGGCCCTTTTATCGTCTCCTCCATTGGCTCCCAAAAAATTTGAATGTAGCAAGCTAGGCTCGCGGCAATACTAAGTTGTACAAATTTCCTCCTACTCAACAAGGCTCATAATCACTCAGCTATGAGTGGATGTAATCTTTTGGCCTCTAAGGCTCTTAATGATGTTTTGGCTTGCTAGATGTAATCTTTTAGTCTCTAAGGCTCTCAGCAATTATTGAGTTTTTACATTAATACAATCTCTTTTGTTCAATTTGAGGCTCTCGGTATGCAGTGTTGTTATTTCTTATATAAACCACACAGCAATGGCCATTGCTAAGTGGTTATGGGTGCTATATGTAATCTTTTGTCCTCTAAGGTTCTTAGCAACAACTGGTGAGTTTTTATAAATGTAAGATCTTTTGTTCAATTTTTACTTAGTATAAGTTGTTTTTAATTTTGATATAACCTATTATTGGATGTAGATGTAATCTCTTTTGCTCAATTTTTACTCAATGAATTGTAGTTGATTATGGCACCACCAAGCTCCAGTCACCACAGTGGCTCAGAATACTTTTTCCCTCATTTAGGATTTATTGCAACAAGGACTAAAATACCAATAAAGTATGACTACAATTACCTTGGTTTAGGACCAAAATAGTGCTAAAATAGCTCCAACAACCCACCGTTGTGGTTGCATGGAGATACATCTAGGAAAATACAATTAAACTTTTAGAAAATGCAATTGATAATATGGCCCTTGAGGGGTCCCCTCTAGGGATAAGGGCCATATTAACATGCATTATACAATATCCAAGATGCCACTGGAAAATATGGCATGTCGGTATGGCCCTTGCTCCTGAAGGGGACCCCTCAAGGGCCATATCATTAATTGTGTTTTCCTTGGTTGCACAAGGAAATATCATTTTATCCAATCTTAATGAGATTACAATGCCAAATGTAGTCCTGTATGTGGACAACATATAAAAGAGGGTTATGTCACAAATAGCAATAGATGAGATAAAAGTCATCTCCCTTCTCCATCCCACCAGTCATGTGTGTTTCACAAGACTAATGACATACCCAACTTTTACCTTCCATGAGAAAAGTATGAATGCATTAACATACTATATAAGAGGATGGATTCCATTTGACAAGATAGAAGAACACTAAAATGGAGCAAGTCACAATAGCTCATAATGAAATTATATGGCAACCCATCTATGTAGGAAACTATCCTATATCATCAAACTACCAACGATCACTAGGATGGAAAAAGAAGGTAGTTTGTAAAGCATGTCAATTCCATGTCCCAGGCATATGCAATTTGTAAGAGGAGCATCACCATAACCAAATCTAAACATCTCCTTCAAAGATGGAAGAATTTTGACAGTTCTTTTAGTAGAAAAAGAACCATGAGTAGATCTATTTCTGTATATACATCGATCACTACAGATATACATTCGGCAAAAATGCTTTATTCACCCAATTCATTCTGTAAAAAATTTTCAATATGAACCAACACTGGGGGAAGGTATAACCCCTTCCCCCCCATGCAACATTGTAGAGAATAAAACTTCCCTTCCCTTTTGGGAGATGGTAATAGTCCACCAACCCAAATCCGGCCTTTATATAGTTTTATACCAAGCCATAACTGTATCGAGCTATGTAGTATGTCTTCACCCTTACGTGATAAAAGACTGCATATTGACTAGCTCCACACCCAAACATATAAGGAATCATTAAAGACAACGTAGCCATTCTTTCTTGGTAAATGCCATACCTATAAAGCATATGTAGATCTAAATAGGCATGACCTCAATGCGATGGTAGGTATAGTTATGTCAAGCCAAGAGATACCTCAAGTTGTAGGATTGTTATATCCAACCTACATAGTTGTCTATCTTCATAGTAGGAGCATAGAAGCTGCAATGCTTACCTTTTGCAAGTTTCAATCTCTTCTAGCTATAATAGAAGCATAGGTCTTGCTTATATGCACTGTAGTTGTCAAGATAAGGAAAGTAGTGCCTTACTAGTGGTCAAAAAGAGGACAGAGAATCAAGATAGTAAGTATACATACAGGCAAAAATAAATCCAAGAACAAGGGACATGATGAAGAGACTATCCCAATGACACTAATCATAAACTTAAAAGGGAGAATTACTGACTTAAATAACATTTTCCCTCAAAAGATGCCCTTTTTGAGCTCTAAATTAGTCAATAAAAGATTTAGTAAAAAATAATCTCAAGGTAAGAATGTTATTAGTCTTATTCCTAGTCCAAGAAGAATGCGAAGGAAATGTACAAGGGAAGTAAGTGGGGGGAGGGGGGTTGTTGTTCACTTTGTAAGAACCCATATAGCACATGAAACCTTTATTTTTAAAACATCGTTGTTCATTACCTCCTATAAGTATACATGGTTAGATGCTAAATTCAAAGGTCCCCTAGATATATTTTTATAAAAGTCAACTATGTATTTTTAAAATCCCTCTTGTATATAAGTCTCCTAATTTGAAAAAATCCCATCTAACTAAGGTGCTATGTTTAAGGTACCCAACCTGAAGGCCTACCTACCTAAAGCATCATTAGGTTGTCGCACAATGTCCCAAACATTGGTGATACATTTCTAAGCAAACCTCAATGTTACTTACAATATTCCCTTCCCAAATTGGGGAAGTAAAGATAGGACTACCACTCACTAAAGGATCCTTAGAGAAAGGAAAAACCTAGCAAGCATGACCCCTATGCTTTTCATGAAGGCCCTTTTTCTAGCAAATCGTTGTCCATACCAAATATTAATATATTTACAAAAATCAAAAGTTGATACAAGTTGGTATATTAAAAGTAGGACTCCATTCAACCTCCATATTGTCCATCTATATGCCAACCACCTTTCAAACCAAGGGGTAGAGTCAACAATGTAAAACTTCATACAAAAACCCATCAAGAAGCTTCATGCATTCCTACTTTTTATACCCCTTTCCCATCTCAGGAATATCTAGTAATCCTAACATGTTGTTACGGGGTTGTTACTCATATTTAACGATATGGATTCCCCCATTATGAAGAAATGGCTTTCGGATAGGTTTCAGACTCATTATTCAACTGTATGCATACCCTAGTATTGTTGGACCATTGATGGAGCTGTTATGCTTACATAAGAGCCATAAAGGCTAACATGGCTATCAAGCCAAGATTGAGCTGAATGCTAAGTAAAGGATACGTGTATGAGTTTCCAAAAGAAGAAAAAAGACAATTTCTAATTCTTAGAAAAGGCTAGAGGATGATGCCAGGCATCAAGGTGAACCGACTAATTGGAAATATCAACCAACTAATTGCCAGTATATGAATCACATTGGAAAAATATGAGACGGTCAATATAATCAAGATCAGCTATTAGCCCTCATATAGGAGCTTTTAATTGGCAAGGGTTAGTAAGCCTAAAATCTAGAAAATACTATATAGGATAAGGGTTATGACAAAAAATTGGTGAGAACCACTAATTAGTATGACGATGCTATTAAGATGATGTCAATGTGTCACGGTATGTCCCTATACCTAGTATCAAGCAAATCTAGGTCTTGTTTCAACATTGATATCCATGTTTTTAAAAAGATTTTATAGATGGACACTATCTGAAAAATAATCTTGATGCTTATCTCAACACTTGTTGCTCTGTCAAAGGGTCATTTATTCCAATGCTTAACACTTTTGGAGTTAACAATGTGGAAGACTAGCATAAAAAATGGTGTGATTTTAAGACTGCATGAGGTGTGAAGGAAAAAGTGCAATAAATGCCAGGCAAGAAGCCTAAGAAAATTAGATAATCCAACTCAAAAGTGATTGTGGGACTATAACTTTTGTCGCTTCTAATGTGATATCAAAAGCGGCAATAACAAGATCACACAAGTGCATGTGGGCACTACCTCCAACTATTTATTTCCAACTTTAGGCTATTAAAAGGAACTTTCAGTCTTGTCAAGGTAAAAAGCTTCATAGGATGATCTCCATAAATGGTAAATTTTTCACAGGTTTCTTATGAGAAAAAGATAGTTGTAGATAATTAGAAAGTCAAGAATGAAGAGGCTTTAAAGCTAGATGCTCAAAGTCTTTTGTTTTTTATTTATCATGGTTAACACGCCACTTATGAAGGTTGCTATTTTGGTGAATCTTTTATAAGATTCATGTGATGTAAAGTGATTATGTAAATAATATACAACTTTTTTATGAGTAATTTTTTTATTAAAAAAAGGTAATTTGAAGCACACAACTCAATTAACTTTTAAAGAATTTAGAGGTGAAATTTCACATAAGGAGTTTCAATCCTTTACTATAGCACTTCCTTTACCCAACAATAACTAGGTTTTCCCTCCAAAAGTATTACTGGTGTGCAACCTGCCCCCTTTGCATGAACAGGCTCTAAGGAGGCAGTGCTCATAAATGAGAGAAAGCAAAATTGACTACATGTGGAGTGCACTAGAGATCTCATCTTTAACCTATTAACCACGGACATGAGGAAAAAAAAAGAAAGGACACATGGCAGCTTGGAGGAGAAAAGTATGCCATGTGTCACAAAGAAGGAGCTCTTGGATGGAGGCTTTGAGAGGGGAGAAGGTGGAAAGACAAGAGGTAGGCTGAGTCGGGAGGAGGTGGAAATACAAGAGACAGCTTTGGGAGGAAGGAGGAGATAGAAGATCAATGGAATGGAGGAGAAGGAAGTTCAGGAAGGAGGAGATGGAAGGTCAATTTAAACCTATTAACCATAGACATGAGGAAAAAAAGAGAGGACACACAGCAACATGGAGGAGAAAAGTTTGCCACATGTCATAAAGAAGGAGCTCTTAGATGGAGTCTTGGAGAGGGGAGGAGGTGGAAAGACAAGAGGGAAGCTTTGAGTGGGGAGGAGGTGGAAAGTCAAGAGGCATCTTTGGGAGGAAGGAGGAGATAGAAGGTCAATGGAATGGAGGAGATGGAAGTGCAGTGTTTGGAGGAAGGAGGAGATGGAAGGTCAATGGATTGAAAGGAGGAGATGGAAGGTATCAAAGCCAATCCAAGTATGCAAGGCGAATTGATTAGCAATTTAAGAACCAATTAATGCAGGAGCCTCTCTCTCTCTCTACACACACACACACTTGTGTGTGTGTGTTCCAGGGGTGGGGGCACTTGCTATATGCATATGTATATATGTGTGTATATGCACATATATATACATTTGTGTATGACATCTGTATGTATGCTATGAGAGAGAAATGCATATATATATATATATATATATAGAGAGAGAGAGAGAGAGAGATTCCTCATCACAATCTCATCACAACGATGTCCAAAAGAACACAATGATACAAAAGAAATTCTTAAAGCCTACAAAGCCATATACAAAAAGATCCAATAGATCCACATAGAGCTCTCCTAATAAGTTGAATTGTGTTTGCTGAGTATAGAGCATATACATAACATTTTCTTTCTATCACTCAGTATCTTTACATCTCTCTTCCAAAAATACACCTCTACTACATACTTTGACATGCTAGTAGAGCCCATCGTAGTGTAAAGCCTCGAAAAATGGAGGGAGCATCTAGAACAAAAGCTATTTGCTATTAATTACAGCAAGGGTGGGTAGTATAGACAAGGAGAATGAGCTTGAAGAAACCGACTTTCTAAAGTAAACAACTTGTAAATAATTGTAAATACGAATTGAATTTGCAACATAGCACTGTTGTAGGCATAGCCACACATTTGGCCCATCTACCGGTAGGTGCATAGGATGATCCAATGACATCCTACCTCATCAAGGAGTACGTACAAATAGTTTTCATCACGTAAATAGATTATAAGTCATATTGAATAGAATATTATTTTCATTACCCAAATAGAATATTAATTTCCATGTGTTTTTTTTGTGCATGCACTAGCCAGTGTGCACAGGTTCTGGCACCACTATTCGTATGCAGATAGAGATTCTGAGAGCTGAGATGAGGGCACTACAAGATGCTAGGGCACCCCCTCACTTGGTTGCGAGTCTAGATTCAATCATTGAGGCTCTGGGTTGATTGGACACAGTTGAGAACGTTGTGGATACCTTTCAGGCACAGGCTGAGGCAGAGATCACTGGTCATGGCTTGGATTGGAGAGCCATTCGAGAGTTGTTTGAGCATGAGTCACCTCACAGGCAGGCCTTAGAGGATATGTTTTGGGATGGTCACACTGAGGCGATGCGACCACGATCAGGGCTGCCCTTGCATATTTTACATTGTAGGCACCCTGTCATAGCAGCACACATTTATCCGAGATATCTCGCTGCGAGTGGTGGTCGATTGCCTCACAACCGTCAGATAGCCAGGTCATTTGCCATGCAACTATACGCTGAGTTTGTGCTTGGTCATCGGGTAGACTACCTTAGTACCCATCCAGGATCAGGAGCAAGACATGGTAGGATGGGGTGTCAGGAGCATCAGACTGCAAGTGTTCAACATCGACGTGAGGCACTAGAGTTGCACACTATCCCTGCACCAGCATTACGAGCTGTTGGAGGACGGATTAGGGGGGATGTTCATTCAGTGGCATCATCCTTGCACAACATGGTCTCTGCCCTATCGAGATCACTTTCGATTCCACCTCCCACATCTATGGAGCCTCCCACATCTACACCACCTCCCACATCTATACTGCCTCAGCACGAGTTGGAGACTCGAGACGCACAGATTGCAGAGTTGGAGGCATTGTTGGCCTAGTATAGGGACGAGGTTAGTTATTCTGATTATTTTAGTTTATTTTTTGTTGCGTGTTTTGAACTGAAGGATTTTGGTTAATTCTCACCATGTACGCGACATGTTTGCATTGCAGGCACATCTATTGCGACAGGATATGGAGTCTTGTGTACGACTGTTGGAGGTAGATTTAGAGGAGCAAAGGGTTCGGACATGCATAGCATACCATCGTGCGGAGCACTATATTTTGCAGTTGAGACATATTAGTCATGATCCATCTCGCCATAGGATCAACCCCAACATGGCCCTATACCCCGCTCCTCCTGTAGATGTACCGACTAGGACACCCATAGACACACCAGTCATAGCCAGGCTTCCTACTGCCACTTGCATCCTTTGCCACAAGGAGTTTGACACCGTAGGGTGGTTTGGACTAGGGTACGGCCACATCGCACATCTCCATTGCATGACCCACCACATGGTGGCATGATCAGTGTGCCATGTATGCTTTGCTGACATTGATGTGGCCACATACAGAGGACTAGGCATGGATGATCTGTATCCTGGTCATCGTCAAGCCATTGATCCATTCGCCTACGTGGTCTTGACAGAGCACTACAGGGAGGAGGCACAGAGAGCTTTACTACAGTAGGAGGGTGCTGATACATTAGTGGTTGCAGCGTGTGTTCCACGACGCTTCTCATATGGTGATTTCATGCCAGGTGACGAGGCACGAGCAAAGGAGGCACACCGCATTGAGCGAGAGGAAGAGCTTCAGACATCGTTGCAATAGTGGGTGGAGCAGCAGCTTGGGCAGGGCTGAGACCAGCGTCTTCTACATGTAGAGACGATTACTTGCGTTGGATTTGAGGCACGAGTATTCGTAGATGCACAACTTTTGGAGCTAAGATGTGCATACATAGAGGAGGCGAGGGAGGCAGAGATGGCAGCGGTGGCTCGTGCAACATGCCCTCCTCTTCATCAGGATGAGGCTGGCCCATCTCATGCAGGAGATGAGGCTGGCCCATCTGATCTGGCTTTCCCTGAGGGCACACAGCGGACGATTGGGCAGCGGGTCATACAGGAGCCACATCAGAGGATGACTAGAGGATCATATGTGGAGTTATCAAATTTTGATTCAAGATGATTGTTTAGGCTTCACACATTTCTTGTTTAGGGATGCAGTTCTGCACAATGATGATGATGATGTACACATTCATTTTGGTACTTTCATGATATTGTTCTTACTTTTATGATGTATGAGCATTTTCGTACTTTCATGATGTTCTTCTTACTTTGTTTATCTCAGTTTATAGTTTGTTCAAATCTAACATAAACATTTAAAATTAGGAGTATAATTTTGAATTTCAAATATCTCAATTCACACATCTAATACATAAGGTATTTTAAAAAGAATGCCATGTGAAGTAATTGTAAACATTAAGCATTCAAAAAGTGTTCAAGTATAAGTTCTCTCTCTCTCTTTCTTGTGCTATGAACTTTATCATTTTGAATATCATATTGAATTTTGTATATATCAATGCTTGCAATTATTACACTAAACCTAAGAGCCGTGCAAAGTTTCATGCGCATGCGCGTATTTAAAATTAAGAGTATGATTTTGAATTTCAGATATCTCAATTCACACATCTAATACATAAGGTATTTTAAAAATAATGCTGTGTGTCATAATTATAAACATCAAGCATTGAAAAGGTGTTCAAGTATAAGGTCTCTCTCTCTCTCTCTCTCTCTCTCTCTCTCTCTCTCTCTCTCTCTCTCTTTCTAGAGCTCTCTCGTGCTATGAACTTTATCATTTTGAATATCATATTGAATTTCGTATATATCAATGCTTGCCATTTTTCATATGTAGTCACTAGTAGGGATTATACCTTCCATGTGGCACATACGAAATTAGTTGGAGACCAAATCTTGCGTGGATGTATGCATTATACCTTCCACGTGGCGCATACCAAATCAGTTGGAGACCAAATCTTGCGTGGATGTACGTCTAGGGTAGCCTAAGATCCGTGCAAAGTTTAATCCCCAATAGATAAGTCCACATGCGTATTTGGTTAGTACGTGCGTCATTTTTCATACGCAATCACTAGTAGGGAGTGCTTGTAAAAATGTACGCATTATACCTTCCAAATGGCACATACCAAATCAGTTGGAGACCAAATCTTGCATGGATGTATGTCTAGGGTAGCCTAAGAGCCATGCGAAGTTTCATCCCCAACAGGGTTTAGGGTTTAGGATTTAGGGTTTTTTAGGGTTTAGGGTTTAGGGTTTTTTAGGGTTTAGTCATGCTAGTAGGGATTGTAAAAATGTATGCATTATACCTCCACGTGGCGCATACCAAATCAGTTGGAGACCAAATCTTGCATGGATGTACATCTACGATAGCCTAAGAATCGTGCGAAGTTTCATCGCCAACAAGGTTTAGGGTTTAGGATTTAGGGTTTAGGGTTTTTTAGGGTTTAAGGTTTAGGGTTTAGGGTTTTTTAGGGTTTAGTCGTGCTATAGGGATTTGTAAAAATCCACGCATTATACCTTCCACGTGGTGCATACCAAATCAGTTTTGGAGACCAAATCTTGCATGGATGTACGTCTAGGGTAGCCTAAGAGCCGTGCAAAGTTTACTAGTACGTGCACCATTTTCATACGTAGTCGTGCTAGTAGGGATTGTAAAAATGTATGCATTATACCTTCCATGTGGCGCATACCAAATCAGTTGGAGACCAAATCTTGCGTGGATGTATGTCTAGGGTAGTTTAAGAGCGGTGCAAAGTTTAATCCCCAACAGATAAGTCCACATGCATATTTCATTAGTACGTGCACCATTTTTCATACGTAGTCGTGGTAGTAGGGATTGTAAAAATGTATGCATTATACCTTCCACGTGGCACATACCAAATCAGTTGGAGACCAAATCTTGCATGGATATATGTCTAGGGTGGTCTAAGAGCCATGCGAAGTTTCATCCCCAACAGATAAGTCCATCTCTAGTACGTGCGCCATTTTTCATACATAGTCGTGCTAGTAGGGATTGTAAAAGTGTACGCATTATACCTTCCACGTGGCGCATACCAAATCAGTTGGAGACCAAATCTTGCGTGGATGTACGTCTAAGGAAGCCTAAGAGCCGTGAAAAGTTTAATCCCCAACAGATAAGTCCACATGCATATTTCGTTAGTACGTGTGCTATTTTTCATACGTAGTCGTGCTAGTAGGGATTATAAAAATGTACACATTATACCTTCCACGTGGTGCATACCAAATCAGTTGGAGACCAAATCTTGCGTGGATGTACATCTAGGGTAGCCTAAGAGCCGTGCAGTTTAATCCCCAACAGATAAGTCCACATGCATATTTCGTTAGTACGTGCGCCATTTTTCATACGTAGTCGTGCTAGTAGGGATTGTAAAAATGTACGCATTATACCTTCCACGTGGTGCATACCAAATCAGTTGCAAACCAAATCTTGCGTGGATGTATTTCTAGGGTAGCCTAAGAGCCGTGCAAAGTTTAATCCCCAACAGATAAGTCCACATGCGTATTTCGTTTGTACGTGCACCATTTTTCATACGTAGTCATGCTAGTAGGGATTGTAAAAATGTACACATTATACGTTCCACGTGGCGCATACCAAATCGGTTGGAGACCAAATCTTGCGTGGATGTATGTCTAGGGTAGCCTAAGAGCCGTGCAAATTTTAATTCCCAACAGATAAGTTCACATGCGTATTTCATTAGTACGTGCACCATTTTTCATACGTAGTCGTTCTAGTAGGGATTGTAAAAATGTATGCATTATACCTTCCATGTGGCGCATACCAAATCAGTTGGAGACCAAATCTTGCGTGGATGTATGTTTAGGGTGGCCTAAGAGTCGTGCGAAGTTTCATCCCCAACAGATAAGTCCACACGCGTATTTCGTTAGTACATGTGCCATAGCTTTGCTGCAGTCGTGCTAGTAGCGATTGTAAAAATGTACGCATTATACCTTCCACGTGGCGCATACCAAATCGGTTGGAGACCAAATCTTGCGTGGATGTATGTCTAGGGTGGCCTAAGAGTCATGCAAAGTTTCATCTCCAACAGAAATGTCCACATGCGTATTTCATTAGTACGTGCACCATTTTTCATACGTAGTCATGCTAGTAGGGACCAACAGATAAGTCCACACGCGTATTTCGTTAGTACGTGTGCGAATTTTCTTAGTCACATTTTTAAAATGTCCTAAAGCACAAAACACAATTACAACATTACTACTAATAAACAATTTTTTGTTTTACAAACACAACAAATCCCATTGAGAAGACATCGGACATCATGTATAAAATAGAATTTAATACAATGATGTGTATGAACGTGTATACAACCATCAGAGTGAAATACAAAATATTACAATGGTACGGTCACATAGTGGGCCTATACATATCGAATACAAAAATGTGTAATCAACTAGTGATACCCAATAAAAATCAATCTGATCAACTGATGATCCCAAAAAATATGATATGTAATGTGCTACTCCTCAGGATCAGCTCTCATGCTAATAGTTGCAAGTATGCTCTCGTGATCCGCCACTGTAAGGCACCATCGTGGAGTGGACGTTGCCTTGCGAGTGCGAACACGACTCAAAGTAATCTTGATCACAACAACAAGATGAGAATACATGTATGCCTCCTGATCCGCCATGTACTCCTAGAACTCAATATAGCGACCACGCCTCTGTATCTGCTGAAAATAGTGGCCACCTACGATCATGCTATGAGCATTGAAGTGCATCCCATGCCCATCCACTGTATCCTCATTCAGCACACTCTTCAGCATAGAGCATCACAACAAGTAATAATCCACACCCTCCTCATTGCCCTTTGAAGCAATAACCGCGAAGATATCACCAATATGCAACATATCTGTAAGCTGGTCATAATCTCTAGAGGAACTAAATCCCGCATCCTGATCATCATGTACCTCCTCCCAAGGCTAGAAGGGAGAAAGCACTCGCCGTACCCATGGATCGGCCCATGGTATCATGGAGCACCCTCCCCAATTATCATCAATGAATGCAAAGCAAAAACATGCAAACCGTCGAGAAAAGATCGCGGGGTGAGACTCACCTATGCTCCTGATGGAATGGAAATCAAGAGTGCCAGACACTGAACGACAATCAAAAGGCCTAGACCGATCAAGACTCCCAATGTCCACGCACCAAAAATACCGGCTCACCACCCTATTATCATGCGACTGAAATGAGGAGATAGCACTAGTGGATAAGTGCTGGCTACACCACCGCACCACATCATGTGCATCCTTGAAGCGATCGGCACTGTGACGCAACTGGTATCGACGCAAAGCACGCTTCTCGCAAGCACCTGCACCATCGTGCTCTCCCTTACTGTGCCCTGTCTCGAAGTAGCTCCATGTGATCGGAATGCCTGTCTCATGGTGCCATCTGCAGAACCAATAAAACTGTCTAGTGGATTTGAACTGACCACCACAGCCGTCTGACCAGATCCAGTGCCGCTGCCATGTCACACCATGATCCCTCAAGAAACTATCATGCAAAGTGAAGCAATGCTGCACAAAATGGGCATCATGCGATCGATCATCACTAATGTAGAAGTGATACTCTCGCACAATGACGTGTGAGTCCATGGTGCTATCAATGCCATCCACATGAGCCTGTGCATGACGATAGCTAATGTGCACAAATATAGCAACCTGCAATATGGCATTGAAAAAAAATATGACTATTGAAATAATTCAATATAATGAGGCCATTAAAAAATCAATACTCAATCACACGTCACCTGTTCGGAGAAATAATACTCCAAATGGATCTCATGCTGTGGTGCAAAGGTATAATTCTCCGCAAAGTCCACCACTGAGACAACCACCCCTGTAGGAAATGTCCTCAAACATGCACGGAACTGACGATCCTCCCATTTCGCAGTGTGCGAGTGGCATATGTAGCGTTACAGCTTCCCTTGAAAACTATCAATGAATACAACACGTGGTGTCTCCTTCCTCACAAGCTGCAACCTCCTCGACTATGCACCACCATCTAATGTCAAGGTACTGTACTCATACTGCTGCCAACGAACCATCTGCACATCACAAGTATCTAGTGCAACTCGTGGCACTCTAGCAAAGTCACCACACAAAGTACACCTGCCTTCCACACAATCAAGGGAGTGGAATAAAGCATCACCATCTCGTGTACACAATATGGAATGAATGAAGTCACGAGGGCTAGTAGGAAACACTCCCTTATGACCATCAAGGGAACAGAATATGTCATACATCAATCCAGAATCGACATGGTAGCGACAACAGCATGTGTCACGCTCCTGAGAGCATCGCACAAACCATGGCCTGCATCGCTCAAATGACCGCTGCCCAATCCTGAACTCTGGGTGCGCTTCTACAAAGTGAGTGTACAACTTAGTCTGGGTACACTCCAAAAAACATGCACCATGCTCAATGTACACACCGCGTGACACCCTCTTCCACAATGCCTTCTTGAACACCGGGGATGCTCTGCAATGCTCCTCCCAAAACTGTTGTATGAATGACCTAATGGAATCATCCAACAATCAATCGCTGCGAGGTGCACGACCACTCAAAGCCCAAAGAGCATCAGTCTCATTATCCTCTAGACTCTGCCTCCTAATCATGCCTGCTCGCAATGTGCGCGGAGCAATCTGAAGAAGATGTGAAGCGGTACGCACATGGCCTATCATATGAGGTCTACTAATGGCAACCACAATAGCACGACATGCTACCAAGGCATCACTGGAGTTCCTATGCTTAATAGAAGCATAGGAACGTCGAACACTGCTAAGGACCTCACTACATACAACCCTATCTCTACGTGCACCAAGACCAGCAAGCCTCCTATACTCTACCAAGTCAGGGTGATCAATCAGGGACATGAGAAGAGCAGACTGCGAAGCTAGCGTGAGGTCACAAAAAAAAGACTGCACAATCTTGCTAGTATGACGATGGATAGTGGACTTCGACAAGTCACGTCATGAAGCAACACTGTTGCTGCAAGGTGGGGCAAGAGGATCAATGGGAGATGGTAGGGTGGAGGGCGGAAGGGAGGCGCCAAGGGGAATGGGGGGAGGGGAGGGGGAGGGGGGAGGGTGGAGGGGGAAGAGGTAGAGGTGGAGGCCAAAATGTAGGTGGCTAGGGGAAGGGTGGAGGCTAGAGGTAGGGGAGCGGATGAGGATGGGGGGACAATGGAGGTGGGGGTGGGGGTGGGGGTGGAGGTGGAGGTGGAGGTGGAGGTGGAGGTGGAGGTGGGATGTAGAGGTGGAGGTGGGATGTAGAGGTGGCAGCACGAGCTCTAGCTCTAGAGGCTCTCTTGCGCTCACAAGCCTTTCGCTTGCGCTCCTCGTCAATGAGATTTGGGGGGGGATTCCTACATCTTTCACATCTACTAGCTCTACAGCTTTAAGAAACCATTCTCAATGAAAGTAGGATGGAAGGTGTGACAAAGTGATGAGGAGACAAGAATGGCTAAGAATGGGTGAAATGAACCAAAACGTGGTGTCTTATAGGGAGCCTCAACTCATCCACTAGATTGCTCTTGATTATTATTGGTGGAGAAGGTGCTAAGATTGAAACTAATTGGCTGGAATCCAACGTTAATTTCGAATATTTGCATCGTTTGATTTTATTCCAGTTTCGTACCTCCAAATACCTCGATCGTGGTCGTAAACCTCAATCAAGGTATGCTATGCCTAGGTCATATACCTCGATCGAGGTATTTAATGCCTCACGCAGGTCATAAACCTGCAATGTAAGGTGACATGGCAAGCAGTGATGTCACATCTCCTTGATGATATGGCACCACGCGGTCTAACAACATGGCATGGTTGCAAGGCAAAAATAGATGACTCAGCCTTCCGCATGGGCAGCATGCACACTCCAAAGGCTTGCCACTAGGGTCGGTGATGCTCCTAGCCTACCTCACCAAGCCTAATACCAAGCCTACCTTGTCTTGGTATTAGGCTTGGATGGCCCTTTTTCCCCCACAAAAGGGAGATTTCACTCTTGGAGGCCATATTGTACGTTTCCCTTACTCAAATTTAACCAAAATTTTTTCCCCTTATTCATCATGCGGAGGACTAAAAATATTGACTTTTTTGAAATGTTCGGTCATGTTTGAGAATTACTAGATTTATTTTTAATATTCTTTATTGATCCTCTAAGGAGTACAAGTAAAAATTAAACTTCAATCTTCCTAAATCTAACCGTTGGATTTGGGATTTGATAATTCAACCACACACCCTTATGTGCCTACTAACCTTCCACTGAATTGGATTTGCTTAATTATTCAAAATACTAAAAAAAAGTAGTGTGCTACTAAAATGCATGTATTTTATGACTTTATTTATTATAAATAATTATTTATAATTAGATAAATCATTCAAAAAATTACCAATAAATCAAGTTAAGCTCTACATAATGTAAAGAGACCACTTACAAAGTTTCAATAACATTTAATCTAAAATGAGTGAGAAATTTAGAATTTAATATGACACTCTCTGTTCGTGACAAAGGTGTGACCACCCTGGAACCATGCCGTGTGACACAAAGGAATTTTTTGTGTGTGCATCAAATTTTCGATCAGACTATACGATTGTGTGCACAATAACAAGTGTGATGTTGTGTCTGAAGACTTCAAAGACTAGATCCATAGGGAAGTAGGTGAGATTTGCATTTTTGTGTGCTAAAAAGCTTGTTTTTCCACCTCCTAAGGATTGGGGAGTGAACAAAAAGTGGACACCCTTAGCTTGCTACTTCCCATGCATGTGGTGGAATTTTGCATAGAGTTTCCATAGCTTCTTGTATCTCATCCTCATCCTCATATGCCTTTTGATCCCTGAATACGCCTGTTTCAATGCTTTGGACTCGTATGGCACTTGTAGATTCTTGCACATTCCATTTCATATCTTTGGTACCTCTTTGTCGTTGCATAATGCAATTGAGGTTTCACACTACAAGGGGCTTTGATCGGTCTTCTACGATGATGCAAGGAATGTTTCCCTTACTTCTTATATCACATATATTTAGTATCGCAGCTCGACACGTTCGTTTGTTATAGTCGTAGTCTACGTAGGGATGAATTGGCCATCATAATACACCACAATTTGCTTCAAATTGCTGCCATGGTCATTTTGAGATAGCGTAGGAATGAGGTTGCTGATTTCACAGGCTCTTGGTGGGTTCTTAGTCTATGGAAGGGTGGATGAAGATATGCGAGAGTATCAGAGGAGCCTTTGGACAATTTGCGATAATTTCTTCTTACTCAATAATTTTGCTACCTTTGATGGCACTGCATGAGCTGCTACAACCTTGCTCATCCCGATTTGCCACGATAGAGAGAGCATTGCAAAAAATATAAAAGTCAAAGAATGCATTGATTGTGTGTTAATTCCTCTCTAGCCAAACCATTGTCTCCACCTCTCGTCGATCGGTTAGCAGAAAGCAATCTATTATTTGTTTTGGCCTCATGGCGATGGCGGTGTCTTAACAAGACATGTGTACAAAGCCGGAATTTGCTTGAGGGTTTTGGTAGCAAATGAATTGAGAAAACCATTTGTAGTTTTCAGACACCGTGAAGTGCACGTATTGCGCCATGATTGCAAAGAAGGCGATGAGGATGAAGATGAAGAGAAAAGCTCATGAGGAAGATGAAGAAGATCGACTGAGGTACTCAGCCACATCCATTGTTGATTTAGATTCTTTTGAAGAAGTAAATGTGATTGATTGTAGTTAACTGATCATAAAATTTATGGGCAGGATGGAGCTAGGCGTGTGATGATTACTATGCCCAACAAACATTCAGGGTGAACGAAACATAATACAAGCTAGAGATATTTACAATAGGCAGCACAAATGGTTTAGCATGACTTACGAAGGTATTAGTCTGATCTTTCTATGGTGATTTCCAATCTCTGTCCAACAATGGAGGCATATCAAAAAGGATATCGATGAATATCTACAACAGAGAAGCTCATTAAACAAGCTTTAGGCAATAATCCTGACAGTAGCATAAATCATGAAACCTCTTCATCTACATTGGAAAGCCATGTTAAGACCATGTGTGAGTTATTGCCATGTAAACTGCATGGCCATCCTACTTCAATCTTTGACCATAGTATGGATCCCTACAAAGATTACCCCAACACAAAATAATATGCTTGAGTATTTACTATGCAACTCACACAATTGAGAGAATACATCGACACTGAAGGACTCAAGGAAAGAGGAATTATGTTAAAGCTCTATAATAAGCAATAGGTTGAAGAATGTCTTGGAGAACAATGGTTACAAAGTGGGAATGTTCTAAATTGATGATGTGAAGGAGTTATCTCTAGAGGTTGAAGAAGAAGTTTGAGTAGCACCTGTTGTTAGTCTTGGATCAAAGCCATTGGAAACTGCTCTTTGAAATTAAACAACCTGAGATGGATGAACAAATTCTACCTTTTGAGCTATATTTTACAGCAGTATCATCAAGACTCTTCATCCGAAATAGGTGCAATTGCTTGGAGTTTGCCAGGATATGTTTTGATGAATAGCGAAACTATTGGATTTGCAAAAATAGCAACAAATTACTGGTGCATGTGAGATGTTGATTTGTCAAGTTGCAATACAAATGTGACTATTGACATCAGCATGTAGTCTAATCAGACTATTGAATTGGTGGTTTGCAGGCATCACTACTGGTTGGTGGCATGTGTGGCAGTCTATAAAACTATAATTATGATTCATAAGAGAAATCAAGCGACCATGAAATCGCCAAAAGACGATGATTTCACCTAGCGCACTGCTCGTGGTGATTTTACCAGCGTTTGACTATGATTATGACTATTGACATTCAGGTAATATGTTAGTATCTTATCTATTTGTGAGACTTATCTCGGCGCTAATATTCTTGACGTTAATATTCTCGGCATTATATTGGCACACAGGGAAGGCTGTTCCCTCGGATTTTAACTCTTTGGGGAAGGAAGCAATTCAATTGCTCGTTCATTAAAAATTGCTTGTTTTCAATCTAAATTCTTACAACACTCCTCTCTTTTAATGCATGTTATCGATGCAAGGGAGCAAGGAAATCCAAGATGGATGCAAGTCGAAGGATGATGACACCTTTATTCATCAATGCGAGGGAGAAAGGAAATCCAAGATGGATGCAAGATCGAAGGATGACGACACCTTAATTCATATGGTTGTAGTCCATGTGACAAGAGTGTAGACTTCAATGAGGATCAGTTATTGTATCACCTTATTCATGTATTTGTTGGACTTCAGCTTTCAAAATATGGACATTACGAAATCAATAATAAATCACCACCCCCGACATTTACAGGGAGAATCGAGTCCTAACAAACCCTGTGTCGCGTCTCATGTCTACCATTTTACTCATTCGCTTTTTCCTTTAAAATTTGATAAAATACTAGGATGTAGGTTCAATTTCGACTCGCGCGTTAGTAGTCACGTGCTTCACGATGGAAAGGCTGCTTGCCGCAAATCTAGTTGTTTATTGACATTTTAAGATTCTACCTTGAGACCTAGCGGAGTGGGTCTCTAACCCGTCTTGGTATGAAACTCGTATCTTTGAACCCACAGAATACTACCTATAGCTACTCTCTTGCCACGTCGGCACCCTGGCGTTTTTTCCAGTATGAAACTCGTATCTTTGAACCCACAGAAAACTACCTAACTCTCTTGCCACGTTGGCACCCTGTGTACGTGCGATTTTTTCACAGAGTGTACGTGTGAACTTTGAAGTCCACACAGACACCTCAAGCTCATTTCGACTCGTGGGCTTGCATATCTGGCCCGTCTGGGTATTTGTCATCTTCTTCTGATTGACAGAGCCAGACGCGCAGGGGGAGAAAAGGGTCTTCTTCTGTGAAAGTGGCCACACATCTGTCAACGTAGGAGGCCCCGAGATTATCACTTCTCTACAGGTCTTGGTTGGCGTCTTAATTGTATTTCTCTTCGTGAGTGAAAGGCCTGAGTAGCACTGTTTCCTGGCTGGAAATGATAAACTTTCAGACTATTTGTCACGGAATTATGGGCATCGATGCACGATCTGACTTTTGGGTCCTTTTTTAGGATTGAAAGGATTCTGTATATGCACCTAAATCGAATCAAAAGAACAAAGGGACAAACAATTTTCTGTCAGTCTCTTGACTCTTCCGCCTCCGTCTTCCCCTGGAGGCCTTAGCCCAGACTTTCCAACAGGGATCATCTCGAATTTGTTGAGATTGCAAACTTTATTCTACTTGTTTCCGGCCTCTTTGGTAGCTATTTTTGAATAGCAAAGTGGTCCTTCATAGTAGGGCCTTAGCACATGGATGCGAGTGGCATGGGAATCCAACTCTCATCATTACTCCCATCCTATACCAAGTGGTTTAGGAGGGGTTTAGAATGGGATTAGCCAAATTTTCTCCTATCCTACACCCTAGCCTCTAGATCCTCGAATAGAGACCTAAACACATTGGAATGATGACGTGTCCTTTCTTACCTAAAACATCCCAACTCTTTTGACTAGTAGCACGTGTTGGGATGAAAATAGCATAGAAATCCCATTTGCATAGAATAAAAAAGGATGGGTCCACAATCCCACCTATTTCTTTATATCCTTAGTTTCTATAGAACTTGCACCTTGTTGTAACTTGTACCTGTTATCGGTCTTTCAAGTTTCTCTCTCTCTCTCTCTCTCTCTCTCACACACTTTTTTTTTTTGGTGAAACCAGTAACTATATTATTAACATGAGATCAATGTACATGACATTAGACTCCAAAAGAGAGCCTAATGGAAGAACTCAAAAACAGTCAGAAAACACTTCGAGAAACATGAGTGATCAATATCTGAGAGTGCGGGCAAGACCACAACAAATGGGGAATTGTCTCACGGTTGAGAGCAACGGGGGCAGGAAGGGGAAGCAATGCTACGTGCTGCCAATTTCACCCCAATGGAAAAAGCTCCCACTATACATCTCCAAAAGAAAAGCCTCTGTTTCAATGGCAATTTGGCTTTCCAAATTTTCTTGAGTCGTGATTGCCACCAAGATAAAGGCCTATCCAAATTCCAAAGAGTGTTGGCATGCTTATCAATCCATGGCGGTGGAAGAAGAAATATGTAGACCATCGAGGAGGCCAGATTATGCATTGAAAGCGAATAGGTAGCAGGGGATAAGGAAGTCAGATTCCAGTCCAGCAATCTGTCATGTACAAATAGTGGAGGAATAGGAATAAATGGCTGCAACATAGTTGTAAGTATTCTCCAAATGGGCCGATGATGCAGACCCAAGGGAAATGTCGTGCAAGCTTGTGGGAATGAAAGCACATAACCATATTGATCGACAACATCTCCGACAAATCTTATGCCCAATTTCATAAGATTATATGCTTTAATAGGTGCCTGTAAAGCGAGAGGCGATTCAAATACCTTGCTCCAATGGATGCTTTCCAAGCGAAAAGAATTACCATGATGGGAAGAAGCACCTGTCCATTTAGCATAAGAGAGAATTCTCTTCCAATCATGAATAAAAGCAGTAGAAACAGGACAACCAGGAATTTTTCCCTAAAACGTGGTCATGACTGCTTCCCAGTGATCTGTAATCCAATGCCCATATGCATGGGACGTCATGTTTCCACACATAGCTGCTAACATAATAGCCCATGACTGTTTTTGCTGAAAAAAATCAGCAATCATAGTGCTCTTTCTTGCCAACATATGAAACTGAAGATTGAGAATATTCAGTCCCCCATGAGTCCTAGGAGAACAAACAGACTGCATGGGAAGTAGTCGCAATGCCTTTTTGTGAGATTTGCTTTTCCAAAATATCTCCATAGCCTGGGACATATAGGAAGCCAAATGCTTAAAAGACCATGGAAGAAGAGGCAAATAAAATTGCACGTATGCCATAATGATAGACTGTACTATCTGAAGTCGAACATGTAGAGGCTAAGTGGACAAATGCCAGTATTCCAGCTTCTTGTTGATCTTTTGAAGCACCCATTTGAGCTGTTGTTGAGGGGTAATATTCCAGCCAATGGGATATCCTAGATGCCTCACAAGAGTATGGGAATGGAGGATGTGGCCTGGCCAGAGAAGTGCATGCCAATCAGCTTCCTTCAATGTAGAAGATTCGATTTTTGAAAGTTAATATGCAGTCCAGCAGCTATGCCAAAATCATTCAGAGTATGCATCAAATGAGAGAGGTCACTTTGAGAATTCCTGGGCATGAAATATGAATCATCAGCATATGCCTGTGCAAGAAACCGCTGTGCCCCTGGAATTTGCAAGCCATGAAGCTCACACACACACACACACACACACACGCACACACACACACACACACACACACACACATTCTCATGTGCGCAAGCTCGGGTGCAGGCACATTTCTAAGCTTAAGTTGCTAGGTTTCCTCATAGAGAGGTTCCAAGGTACATATAAGAGACACGACCTTGATGATGGTACTCTCTTACGTTGGACCTGCATATTTTACCCCTAATTTTGGTTGAGCCATTGAGGCCATTGAGGTGCCACTGAGGCAGTCATTGTACAACGTTTTTGGTCTCATAGACCCTTCTGGTCTTGAGTAGAATAGGGTCCCAAGAGAAGAAAGCATATGTAAAGTCTGCCCCACAGGGTAGCTGGAAAATGAGCAGCATGTACTCCTAAGATGATAGGCCCATGCTCACATCAGAGAAAGATTGATGACAACAAAGGCAACCTGAAAATTCTTTTAGAGCAGCCATCTACAAAGCTAGGGAGTTATCTAAAAGAAGTTTTGGAATACCACAACAAGATACTTGGATTGGCACACAAGCTAGTGCATCAAGTACTAGCTACTAGTTAGTCTATAGTATTTTACTTCACTGGATGTAAAAGATCACTATTAGTTGATAGAGATCACCAATCCCATAGATCTCGAAGGGTCTCAAGAGGTCTTTAATACAACCATACCATATCATATCATCTCTCTCTGTCTCTGTCTCTGTCTCTCCCTCTCTCACAAACACACAGACACATGGTAGCCAATCTAGAATAGATTAATTGTGTACAAAATTCTTGTTATTTAACATCATTAGAAGAGAGGGAGAGTGAGAGTAGTGATAGTAGAGTATAAATGTAATTTAATTAATTTGTTTTCTTGCAAAATAAAGACTTCTATCAAGTATGAACAAAACCTGCGAGAGCAAGCTCAAGGTGAAAATACAACATTAATGCAAGAGAAAAAGTACTCTTAAGAAAGAAGTGGAAAGCAACCAACGTTGAGGCTGAAAATGCCATCTCAACCTGCAGTAGACTCAGAGAAGGGAGAGCCCCTCCATTCTCTAGAAAACATAGCCCTCCTAGTGGAAGCTGCCAGATAGGATCCTTGTATACTATCCTAGATGGCCATGAGTGTGTGTATAGTTTCTGTCCATATACAAGTGGTGAACCTGACATTTGTCCAATGCCTCTGTGCATTTGGCTCTCCAAGTATGCCACGTTGCAATATTGGCTAGTATCTCCCAAGAAGAATCCATAGAGGTATGCATTGGTCTAAAAGATAAGTCAGGAACATCATCCAAAGAGCATGTCTCTACAATTGGCGTCCAATCGATAAAACCCAAGAAGAGTCATGTCTCTCATAAAAGATTTGAGGCCTTGAAAGCCAAGCGACTGAGTCCCAAGTCATGAGGAAGGGGGAGTAGATAAAGGTACTAAAGATCCTAGGTATCCCCCTCCAAATAATCCTCGCCTGTCTGTAATCCCATAAGCAATGCTGAACTGACTCCACAGTAGAAAGGCAACGGGGACAAGTAGAGTAAAAAGATTGAATGGAACAAACTGTCGATTGCATAGAATTGGCCTCTTTTGAATAGAAAGTGTGAAGAGTCAATATTGAAAACCCTTTATGAATTGCAACTCTTCATAGAAGTATATGGCTAGTCCTCCTCCTTGCTCCCTAAAAATATTAAATTACAAGGATTTTTATGTCTAACAAGGAATTGAATCCCCAAGACTCTTCTAGATTGGCTACCATGGAGAGAGAGAGAGAGAGAGAGAGAGAGAGAGAGAGAGAGATTACAAAGATTGAATCGGAACAAGTTGTTAATTACATAGAATTGGCCTCTTTTTGATAGAAAGTGAAGAGTCACAGTTACACAATTTATGAAAAAACGTGTTTCTTCATAGGATTGAAGGGCTCTTCCTCATGGAAATGACTTGTTGACAGGCATACCTTTTTGCAAGTAGCAACGAGCCATAAGTGAAAGGTTAGAAAAAAGTCGTAAATCATGACTTCTTCCTCATTAAAAAAAACCCCGGGTGGAAAAGATGGATGGGTGCCTAAGCCTTTCCCTCTGTTTGTCTAGAGAAACTTCACTATCCGTTCTTCTAACATCTAAGAATACCAAGACAAACAACATGCCCAAAGCAGTCTATTGAAATTATGAAGCAAATGCAGAGAGAAGACTAAACTTGGGTTTACCTCCCCAACTCTAGCAGGAGTCCCCCAACTCAAGTGGGCTCATAGTTATCGGTATAGTCTTGTTGGTGCTTGGTCTTGATTGCAGCAAGTTAGGCACATGTTAAAGTGCCTAAAGTTGGTGGATGTCAATCTATCAATCACGATTGTGGAACTCTGAATTGATGCTCTATTTGATGTGATGGAGAACTGAAGGGAAAGCATAAAGTGAACACAAAATGAGAATTCTTTCTTATTGGAATGAAGAAAGGTGAGATCCATATGTAGGCACCTCTTACATGGTCACTGACATCACTGATGACCTCTGACCAAGGCTCCACAATCATCTCCTCAATCAGTGGGAATCAATCCCTACATCAGCGGGATTCCCTTTGTCTTACATCATCACTTAGGTCACACACTAGACACATCATAGCACTTGATGTGCCTTTACAACACACACAAACACACATGTGACTCCCCTAGATGCACACATGCACCATAGAGCAAGCCCTTGATCATACTTACCCCAACAAACCCCCCTCAAGGGATTGCCTCTTGTAGTGTCAAGGATTCATCTAGTCTCATACATTCTCATGCCATCTCATGGTAGTCAAGGATTAATCTATGGCTAGGATCTCATGCTAGCAAGGGTTCCCAAGGGTGTGAGTTTTACAGAAATGGGATAGTCAAAACACATATCACATGGTCTATATCATATGGTGACCAGAGGTGATTTACATAACATATTCTTTTTGGAGTACTACTCCAGGCAGAGAACCTCAAAATTTTGACTAAGTGATGATAAACAAAAAAGACAAAGTGTTTTAAAAGCATAGTCTTTATCATGTGGAGACTCATCAAATGAAAGTAGATTGGCAGTTTTTGACTTTGTAGCTTCTTCCTTTTTGGCTCTACAATACTTTTCATGGTGATTGTTTTTGCCACAGTGTTTGCATGGATTGATCTTGAAGCAATCTTTTGAGAGGTGATTAGTCTTCCGACAATGTTTGCAAGGTGAAAACTTGCCCTTTTGAATTTTTATGGCATAGGCTGTGTCATTGCCTCTCTGGTATGGTGTGTCATTGCGTCTCCGGAGTTCCATGTGCCTTTCTTCTTCTTGAAGAGCAGAAATAAGACCTTCAAGATTAGGATTAGGAAGATTTTTCAAAGAGGTAACAACATGATCATAATCTTCAGGCATACTTTTGAGCAACACTGCCATTGCATCATTTGTAGTGATTGGAGAGTTGATAGAAGCAAGTTGAGTCATGAGACTCCGCATATGATTGACATGAGCAGCCAAAGGAGTGCCACTAACCATCTTCAATTCAAAGAAAGCAATCTCAAGTGACAATTTTGAGATGTGAGAGCTAGCACCAAAAATAATGTCAAGCTTCTGAAGGATACTCTAAATCAGAGATGTGATGAATATAGTCATCTCCTAAGGCAAGAGCAATGATGCCATAGGCTTTCTCCTCTCTAGCAGGATCTCTTGCCGAGCGTGTCGGAGCTGAGGATTCTCCAGCATTAGAGGCTGTTGAAGAAGAAGTTGAAGCCGGTTTGACAAGCCCCCAGAGGTTTTCCCTCATCAATGCAAACTTAACCTTCATCTGTCATGTGTGAAAGCCTTTACCATTGAACTTATCCATATTCAAGATGGTAGCCATGAGAGGGTCTAACCCAGAATGGGCAGTGTCTACTCTCTTACAAGGCTAGAAAAAATTGAAGAGCTTCAAAATACAAGCATTTAGAGTAGCAAAGGCTTGTAACCAAATTCCATACTACAAATCAATGATGCTTTCACTTGCATGCTTCATAGAGGTGACTAAATGAAAGTATTTCAAGCAAATCCAGGTATAGCATCTTAAAGCAAAGCTGTAGCCACAGTTGTACTAATGCTATTCAACACTTCAAAACATTAGAAATGCTATAGTAGCATCTAATGTAGCATCAAACTCACAACCTTGTCAAAAACTGTCCAAAACAGAGGCCTGATCTTGGAGGGCTTGTCTTCAAAGCAAAGAAAACAGGGCTTTCTGGCTCAAATGAAAGCTCACATATGGGCGAATTTCTAGTGCAGAGGTCAGACAAAATTTCGTGCGATGTTGCTGGCTTGAACGTCGTCAAAATCGACTGGTTTTGGGCTTTGTTCTCCTCAAATATACAGCCATTGCTGTTCAAATTTCAACACAAGATAGCCCAAGGTATGGAGAAGCTTCCCCTAAAAGGAATTAGAGAAAGGTGGAGCAGAAACAGAGAATACGTGAAAGGGAGTTTCGACGATCTTCGGGGAATGGCGACCAGCAGCGACGATCTTTCTTCAATTCCTTGCAGGTGAAAGTTCGGCCATACAAAGGGTATCTCCAGCTCAGAGGATTTGGAGAATGGCAGAAAAACGAGGGAGAACAAGCTCTAGCAAGTTTTGGGAAGAAATGGTGAAGATGAAGAAGAAGAAGAAGATGGAGAAGAAGAAGATGATGTGGCACATATGGGCTCAAGGAGGATCATAGTGCTCTGATACCATGATGGAGAACTGAAGGGAAAGCATGAAGTGAACACAAAATGAGAATTCTTTCTTATTGGAATGAAGAAAGGTGAGGTCCATATGTAGGCACCTCTTACATGATCACTGACATCACTGATGACCTCTGACCAAGGCTCCACAATCATCTCCTCAATCAGTGGGAATCAATCCCTACATCAGTGGGATTCCCTTTGTCTTACATCATCACTTAGGTCACACACTAGACACATCATAGCACTTGATGTGCCTTTACAACACACACAAACACACATGTGACTCCCCTAGATGCACACATGCACCATAGAGCAAGCCCTTGATCATACTTACCCCAACATGATGTCTTCAGTCTCATCTTGCTCCACCTCATTCTCATTTCCCTTGGTGATGACTACTATTTCCTTACAAATAGTGCAACTCCAGCTGTCCTCCACCATCAGAAAAGAACTTGGATCTTCATGCTTGAGGAAGTATTACGCCTTGCTAATGTGAACGTGGCACACCACTGCTTGCATGTCACATGCACCAGGGTCAAGCCCAGGTTGCAGTGACAACTGGCTGCCTTGTCAGCCAATCGCAGCTCCCTGAGCAGCATATTTGGAAAGGGCAGCAACATTCATGGTAAGTGGGCTGGGGGAGGCGATTTTAATAGGCAGCCTCAACCCTCTCCAAGTCGGCCTCTAGGGCTGAGCAAAAAGCCCTACCAACCAAGCCAACCAGCTGACTGGATGGTCAGCTAGTTAGGGCTGGTTATGTCGGCCAAAACTGGCCCTTCCAGCCGTTATATAAAGAGGGCCTTGCCCCTCATTTCAGCACTCAGCTCCCACCTTTCAGCTTATCTATGGTCGAGGTTTTGGTGTCCTATTTCAGCAGTGTAGCTCCATCTCCCCCATGTCACAGTTAGGGGAGTAGTTCAGCTCAGTTTTGGATGCCGATTTGGCACCCGTGTACAACAATAGTCAGGGCATTTATGCCTTTGGTATATATAAAGCAATGTACTATAGTTAGGAAGATCTTTTGTGTCTCTCATGCTTGATTTCTCTTTGTATGTTCATGTATTTTCGGGCTGCCGTGTTATTATAGCAGAGCATTCCTTCCTCAGCCTCTTGGAGCGTTAGCAGATCAGTTCCAGTGCTAGATTGTCCCCAGTCTTTTGGGAGGATAGTCAAGTTTCGAGCAACAATTGGTGATCATCAAGATCACTTTCGCTTGGCAGATTCACTCAGTCCCTCAGCAGCTACCTTTATCCAAAATTTAAGCAAGAGGGAATGTCACATGCACACCTACACTAGGGAGCATTGTGACACACAGTCTGATCCCAGATATCTTGTCGTATGCCGTGACTGACCCCTAGTCCAGGGAGGAGTCAGGCTCCAGTTACGGGGTCCATTCCCATTTCCCAAAGTCACAGCCCAGGCGGAGCAGTTCGGCCGCCAGGGCAAAGCGTTGCGAGGTATCAACCTAGCAACAAGTTCAGCAGAGGGGAATGTCAGATGCGCCAGGGTCAAGCCCAGGTTGCAGTGACAACTGGCTGCATTGTCATCCAATCGCAGCTTCCTACGCAGCATATTTGGCAGGTTTTGGGGCCTCCAAAGGGCAGCAACATGCATAGTAGGCCTCAACCCCCTCTAGGTCGGCCTCTAGGCTGAGCAAAAAGCCCTACCAGCCGAGCCAACCAGCCGACTGGCTGGTCGGCCAGTTAGGGCTGGTTGGGTCTGCCAAAACAGGCCCTTACAGCCCCTATATAAAGAGGGCCTTGCCCCTCATTTCAGCACTCAGCTCCCAGCCTCCAGCAGCACCTTTCAGTCATCCTATGGTCGAGGTTTTGGTGTCCTATTTCAGCTGCGTAGCTCCAGCTCCCCCATGTCGTAGTTAGGGGAGTAGTTCAGCTCAGTTTTGTATGCCGATTTGGCACCATGTACAACAATAGTCAGGGCATTTATGAATTTGGTATAAATAAAGCAGTGTACTATAGTTAGGAAGATCTCGTGTCTCTCATGCTTGAGTTCTCCTTGTATGCTCATCTATTTTCTGCACAGCTAGTCCCTGGATGTTACATTGGAATACTATACCTCGTTGCTCTCATGCCAAAACCTAGGAGCATGCACAAGTGGAGGTGATATTGACCTTGCCTATTCCTTGCACACCTTGAGAAGTCAAGTCCTTTTTGGGACGTGTGGGTTATTATAGAAGATTCATTCAGTTCTATGCCGACATAGTGGTGGTGCTGATGGAACTCCTTTGCTAGGAACAGTCTTGCATCTGGTCCGCACCTCAGCAAACAACTGGATAAACTAAAGGAGACTATTGGATATCCCTAAGTACAAAGTTTGATAATGGCCTTCTTCAATCTAAAGCCTTTAGCAAACATTTCCAGAAGACATGGTAGGATGCGATTGCAATGGATGCAGTCCCTTGTGCTAGGTGGGACACTACTATTAGAATAATCCATAAAGTAGCACAAGATTGGAGCAAGGACCTCTGTCGGTGGCAATGCCAGGAAGAGGAGATGCTAAAAAATATTCAAGCCTCTTTGAAAGTTGCCTTGAATGAGTCTCCTCAAGACACCATTCTAGGAACTAGGAAGGTATCTTCAGTTACCACAGTATGGACCTAGTCTGACTTTGACTCTGCATTGTTTTTTTTCTGATCCGCCTCGTTCTTGCAATTCTGTGCATAGGGTCCAGTGTTATCATAGTAGAAGCGTTTTGTCTTCTTCTGCTTGATCCTTCCATCTTTGCTTAGTCCTTTTGCTCATTTAAATAATCCATTGCATTTTTCCCTTGGACTTGCTCTTGCCAGGGTTACCCTTTCCTTTGACCTTGCTCTTGCCTGAAACAACTAGGGTCTTTTCATAATCTGCATCCGAGTTGTACATCCTCATCGTACACCAACATAGCTCCCATCTCTCCCAAGGTGAGCGGCTTTGAACTTTCCACGGCTGTCATGCTAGTAACAAGCATCTTGAAGCTCTTCGGAAGCAAACTGAACAAGAGTATCACCATTACTCAAGTGTCTATCTTATGAGAAATTGTAGCAAGCTGGTCCCTAACTACCTTCAGCTTGGTGAGATAGGCATGCACCGAGCTTTTTCTCCTCCATCATCATGCTGGACAATTCATTCTGAAGGTTAAGGATCCTTGTAGAGGTGTTGGTCTCATACATGTCCTATATCATTCGTGCTTTGAAGGCTATCTCTGCAAGCTGGATATATGCCGTCATCCCAATATTATGGACAATGCCTTGGTATCCTTGCTCCTGTGTCACCTTTCAAATCTTACTTGCTAGTAGGTGGCTCTATATCTTCATTTTTCACAATGGGTCATTGCATTTGTCCAATTTTCCATCCTTCTTGAAGTTTGTAATAGGCAACTGTGAAGCCATTGATCTAAAGAAACTGGAAATTTCACAAACTGAAACTGGCATTGACTGCCCTATCGGTGTAAATCAGGAAATTGGCCAATTATTTATCAAGCATTGTCGTCTAGCATTCATAAGTTGCTAACTAAAGCTTTATTTAAGAGCGTGGTGATCTGTCTCCATCACAGAGTCACTTCCATTAGTAACGTATCCAAGTGCAGCGAGCATGAACAGTAGCTAGGAACCCTTTGTCATATACTCGATGTCTTGATTGAATGTCAGAAAGCTTGTGGCTATTGAATACAATTGCTCTGCCTTTTTGCAACAAGGCCACTTCAATAGCTATGTTGAAAGCATCCATCATGACCTCAAATGGAAGATTGGGGTCTGCAATAGCTACTTGTACGTGGTTCTCAGGAAGCCATCACAAAGCTGCAGTGCTCTTAAAAGTTTGGACTTCGGGAAGGCTATGTTGGAAGCATCCATCATGACCTCAAATGGAAGACTGGGGTTTGCAATAGCTAATTGTACATGGTTCTCAGGAAGCCATCACAAAGCTGCAGTGCTCTTAAAATTTTGGACTTCAGCCTTGATGCAATTGCTCTGCCTCTTTGCATCAAGGCCACTTCAATAGCTATGTTGGAAGCATCCATCATGACCTCAAATGGAAGATTGGGGTCTGCAATAGCTAATTGTAGGAAGCCATTACAAAGCTGCAGTGCTCTTAAAAGTTTGGACTTCCAATACCCATACTTGCAAAAAGAGTACAGGTCATATTGAGCCAAATTCAAAAAAGTAAAAATTTTACGATACCTCTCATAAAAAGTCAAATTAAAATAAAATTATAAGCATCTTTAATTTACAAGCAACAAGACAGCATACCCATACGTGATATTTCTAGAATCTAGCATGTTGAAATTCATATCAAGAAACTCAAATATCACATTATCTCATCGCTGCGGAGTCTAGTTGACGAGTCTAGACTCTGTCATCAATGTACTCACAACTCATTACAAGAAATATAAATAGAGAACAGTCATGTATTATATGGATTTGACATGTAATATGGTAGTGAGATTGAGTTGTGGCTACTATGCACTCTTCCTTATCTAAGGACTCTTCAGTGCTTAAACTAGCACTGCTAGAAGAGGGTACGTCTAATTCATCACCCTCGTCTTCAATCTCTTAAGTGTGAGTCTTGCGTTAGCAATGTTGTTGCGACCATGATCTCATTCTCGTTGCCATCTTCATTGTCCCAAATTGTTGAGAGTCTTGTTAGTATCTTAATCTATCCCTCTTGCTTGTGGTCATGTACTCCACCTTGCTTGGTACACTTTTTTTTAAAATCATGCGATATTAATCCTATGTCATGCGACCTTTTGGACAATGCAATTTGCCACTTTTGATCTTATCTCCTTATTCAACACTTAACTTTGAAGGTGCATAAGGACATCAAAGTTGAAACATTTCATATATTAGAAAGTATGTCACTTGAGGGAGGAGTCCTTGCAAAAGACAAATCTCTCTATTTGTCGTGTGGAGAGCTTGTTTCTTTTCTTTGGAAGCACCAATGATGGCAATCCAATTACTTTCACATGCTCTTGAGCAACGATTGTATACAATATACATATGTAATATTCTACTCGTATGATATATATGAATTGCAATATGTAATGTTCTACATGTATGAAATCCAATATGAATTGAGAGATTATGATAATGATTCACAAAATAGCAACTCAAATCAGATTTCAGTCTTCAAAATTGGGATAAAAGTGCCAAATTTGTAGCTCTCAAGTCTCTTTCCAAAAATGCCTCCTAGCATGCTCTCAATCGAATTATCTAGTGTCATAAGCTCTACCATGTAGAAGATGCCAATCCCACTTTGAATCAAATTTTTTGTTTGATGTCCATCATCTTGAACATTAAAGCTTCCTATATATAAAAGCTAGCTGCAAGAAAGAGTTTAGATTTAAAACAAAAGAAATAGTACTAAATAGCGATAATTTATGATAAATGCTTGTCATGTGTCTTTGGGGTGTGGGTATACTATCTCTAAGCCTTAAGGCCTCTATAGCACATCTCATAAACTCGTACAAAGGATTGATGGTGAACCTACCTTGATATATGAAATGCAAAACTGAGTAGAGAGGCCTCAGGATATTTACAATAGAGTTAGAAATCCATTGGCATAATGTGATCAAGAATGTACAATTGCAGTTGCTTTGCATTTTGTTTCTTACTACCAGACCAGCCTCTTCGTTCATTGGAGACAATAGTCAAAATGAGCTCATGCCACTAGTTGCTCCAGGATAATGTAGATCATAACAAATTTGGTCTTCAAATGCCCAAGACAAGTGAGCCCTTTGGGATTAGTTCCTGGCTATATAGACAAGGATCCTTTGCTCCTGTTGAAGACTCTAGCACTGAAAATAGACATATCAACATTCCCATTCACCTAATCTTGAAGCAGACCAAGTGAGTGGGCAAGGTCCATATTAAATTTTAATCTTTAGAGGACAAGTGGATCATGCACCCTTGCTACTACAATAAGAGACATTATGTAATGATTCATAGAACGGTTTTCATGTCAATGTGCTCTATGATGACCTTTATTGGCACGTACAACCATTCAATCTTAATAGACATAATTTGCATCAATACTCCACATATTATAGGACCATAACAAGAATAGATGAACGTATTACTCTTTTATACATAAAGCCATCCATAATAAAGCACCCATATTTTTGCCATAATGCTTTGATCATTTCATGGGGAGATTTTGAGGGGGCTTCTTTTAAGGTTAGGGCTGGACATACAAGTATCACTGCCAAAAGAAGGGAAAGTGGTGACAGAACATTGTGGAGTCACCTATTGGAATATCCATGCCTCCCTTACAGCTTGGAGTATGATAACTAATACCTTGAGAGGTTGAGGGTAGGTTGTGGAAACGGTCTCGTAGTTCCAAGGTCCAAGTGGTGGAAAGCTTGAGGGAGGGGCTATCTTGGAATAAGAACGGGCGGGGGCCTTTGGGTGGGGCAAGAGGGCCGAGAGAGCTTGCGAGGAGATAGAGGAGGGAGGGAAAAAGGTGAATTTGGGGGGGTGGGGTGGAAGTGAAGGCTCGAGAGGAGAAGTAATCAGTTGGGGAAGGGGGAGGAGGAGGCTTAGACGATGTGGTGGGGTTTGGGGGACAAGGGAACAACGTTGAGAGTCCTGCTCTCATAGTTTTGGTGTGGTCATTCGTCTCTCAACGTTGATTTCATCACAAGTAAGAGAAGGGACTTTATAGATAGAGTACATGATGAAGATGGTGAATTGCTAGCTCATTTATAAGGTTCCTAATCATTTTGTCAGAGCTTTGATTAATAGCCGAGGTTGGAGAAATGTGTTAAACCTCCACCAAAGGGGGATTGGGTGAAGAGGTGTCCCTAGGAGTGGGCTTTAGATACAGGCCAGTAGGCTTTGACGATGTGCAAGGACCTTTCCCACTGTAGATTGGCTTACAAACTTGCACTTGGCTTTGCAACATTTATTCCTTTTGGCATAACGTCCTTCTTCTTTCTAGTAATCTTTGTCCAATTGTCTACTCAGGACTCCCCTTAAGGTCCTTAGCAATACAAAGAGGGGGGGAGTGAGACTTGTTGTTTCGAGCACCCACCGTCCCCTTGTGAGACTAGGGACAAGCCTAGAAGTGAGGGCATAGATGGGCAAACCCTGCGGCCCCGGCATTTGAGGCATTATCCAGCCACCTAAACTTTCTTTTTGGCCTACCGTAGGTAGCCTTAGTGAAGGTTGTGGTTTTGAGATGGGAAAAATAAAACCATTGTTATTATTTATGCTCTCTTACGTGTTAATTTGTGGTTGGTGCACTTGTAGAGTATTGATAATTTGGGGTCCCCTCGTATGACTTTGGGCCATTCTCATTTACTCTTAATCTCCTTCCCAAGGGCCTCCAATTTTATGCTCTCTTGGGCATTTCACTCATACACAGGCAGGCCTAATGAATGATAGATATATCATTCACCTTGTTTTTCCAAAGAAAAGACTTCTATTTGAGTATGAAAGAAGCTCCAAGAGCAATGCTCATGGGAGAACTACATCATGCAAGGCATGAGAACGAACACCTCAAAGTGCAAAATCAAGCTCATGCAAGAGAGCTGGAAAAAATCCAGCCACCTCAACTTTTTGATGGAGGACTCCATCAGAAAGGCTCTCCAATAGGATCTCTGAGGGAAGGGACCCAAGATTGGCAACCTTAATACAAACCTTTTTGACCCATCCTTTTGAGGATGCTAGAGGAGGGGTCTTTAGGACTGTGCCAAACTGTGTGCAAGTGGAACTAGAATGTTGTTGTACTCTCTAGGGTGATCTAGGAAGCAGAGTCATCTAGAAGTGAGGGATGTAAGGTGCCATCTCCATGTCCTGGGCCATAAAACCATCGTACCAAGAGAGGGAAGACGAAATGATCGTGGAGGTACACAGGGCTACATTGTAGCAGTGTTTGGTGGTCTCTGTTGAGATGAGATGGAGTGAGAAACACCCTTGCGTTTTGTAGATGGTCACATCATGAATGTGGCTGTCCTTGAGGGAGGGAGATGCTTGGAACCAATCGTGAGCTTGCTTGCATATGGGGTGAGGCCAACTATTCTCTTGGCCATTAGGTGATCAATTAGTTATCCTAGGCTGAAATAGAGTTTTGACAGCAATGGGAGTCAAGGGAGCTGCCTGAGCATGAAAGCGTTTCAAATTAGGCGCTTCCGTATGAGCCTCTGGGATACGAGAACGGGAGGAGGGGGACTAAAAAGAGAAGCAAGGGGGAAGGGCAGAGGGGGCAGGGAAAATGGCCATGTGGAAAGGGGGGTTGGGGGGTGGCTATGGTAAGAGTAGGAAGAGAGGGCAGGAGTGTGTGTGTATAGGAAGAGAGGGCAGGGTGGTAAGAGTAGGAAGAGAGGGCAATGAGGACGAGGGCAGCGATGAGGAGAGGTGTCAAGAGCTTGGCTGGGAATGTGGTGTGTGTGTGTGTGTGTATGTGTGTGCGTGTGTGTACACACACACACAAACGTGTGTGCTTATACAAGGTGGCTCAGAATGTATAGTATGCATGTGTGCGCGCGCGTGCACATACACACACACATGTGGGCACATGAGCATATGCATATATGCACGTGCACATGCACACACTTTTTTTGGGGGGGTGAAATATCACGCGCATGCACACTTTTTTTTGGGGGGGGTGAAATCTCTCTCTCTCTCTCTCTCTCTCTCTCTCTCTCTCTCACACACACACACACACACACACAAATGTCTATTCTTGGTGGCTGCTTGTTCTGTCTTTCTGTTGACATGTTGGTTTAGGATTGAGTTTTTCACCTAAATAGTTCTGCTTTTTCTTGCGGTTATTCCAAAGTGGACCTAATGATGCATGCTGTCTTAAGTAATCCTACAGGTAAAGAGTAATCTGCACTATTTTTGCTCATGTTTTTGTTATTTTCCATTCTTCGTTTGGTTTTGTATAAAATATTGTGAATTTCTTCAGAGTTAAGCATAAACTACCATCTATTGCAGACGGCAATTCATCGAAGGATCCAACGATGTTTACCTCTGAGGTTGTCAAGGATGTGATTATATTGTCTGGCCAAAGCAATATGGCTGGGAGAGGTGGTGTGCAGACAAAGCATCATGGGGATGGAAGCATCTACAAGGAATGGGATTGTGTTGTGCCCCCAGAATGTGAAACAGAAAAAGGCACAGTCCTCCGTTTAAATGCCCAATTAGACTGGGAAGAGGCTCATGAACCTTTGCATCTCGATATTGACACAGGTGCTCTAGGGTTTCTGCTTGCTATTAACCAATGCACAACAGCTGCATGTCTCCTTTGACAAAGGTTGAACTTGTGATTTACTGCTTGTTTGCTTGCACCTGTTAAGAATTCAGGGGACTCCCTTTGGATAATATTACCTGCTTGCAAGAAAATTGAAGATTCTGGTTTATTACAAAGCAAGTTTGTCATTACTGAGAAAGTGGAATGCAAATTTTTATCTTGTATTGGCACATGCTTACTTTTCCCTTATCTATTCATGTCATAAAAATGCAATCACTTTGTAGAAGCTTGCACGTAGATTAGGCCTTTCAACCATATTCAATGCTATTGGGTTTTGTAACAAAGGTAAAGCCTGTGGCGTGGGACCTGGCCTTGTCTTTGCTGCATCGGTTCTTCGACATTTCAGAAGTCTGGGAAAGGAATCAGTGCCCACATTTGGCCTGGTGCCTTGTGCAGTTGGTGGAACGCAAATGAAAGAATGGGAGAAAGGGAGCAGACTTTATGAGCAAATGATTCAACGGGCTAAGGCTTCCATTGAGAAAGTGGGCATCATACGGGCACTTCTTTGGTATCAAGGCGAGAGTGACACCCTTGCTGCTGAAAATGTCGAAGAATTTCCCAAAAGGCTGGAAGATTTAATAGCAAGCATTCGCTCTGATTTGCAAGATAGTAACTTGCCAATCATACATGTGAGTTAACTACATTTCTTTTTGCCATAATAATGATTCAAAACTCCCTTTTTCGGCAGTCTTTTCAAAGCTTCATCGATGTTAAAACTGCAGGGTTTGTTTTGTTTGTTTGGGCATTTTCTTGTATTCTTCTAAATATAAGTTTCCGCTGTATAGGGAACATGAAAATTTCACTCATGTAGTTTTCATCCAAGCTGGGGCCTGCCAATATTGAGATTATTCTTTCTATTTCTAGGGTGTATTGCCCTAGGAACCATTTTTTGGAAGGTTTTGCTTAGATTCGTTTCTTTTTCAGAGACTAAACTAATGCTCTCATATTCACAGCCAGTTATAGATTAGATAGTTCTAATAGCATTATCTCTAACCTTTGTCATGACTGAGTCTTCATCTTGGGAGGCCTGACAAAAAACTCACTCAAAGACCTTTGTATAAATAGTTCTCAAGTGTGTCTGTGTGTATATGTTATATGATATAGAACACCTTGATGATGTCTGTGGTTGTCAATAGTAGATTGCCCTGCTATGGGTGATGCAGTTGATGGTTTTCAGCTTTGTGTTTGTATAGGATGAGTTTAGATTGTTCCCAGGTCCATCTGTATATATATATGTTTAATGGAAACTTAATTACATGCTGGCAGGTTGGTATTACTTCATCTAATCATCCCTATCCAGAGTTTCTAGAGAGAGTTCGTCAAGCACAACGTGCTGTGAAGCTTCCTGGTGTGTATTATGTGGATGCAGAGGGACTTTCACTATTAGAAGATAACATCCACCTGGACCTAGAAGGACAAGTGCAACTTGGAAAAAAGCTTGCTGATGTTTACATTGAGCATGTTGGGGACAAATGTTCTAACATGCCCTCGCGCTCGTAGATTCTAAAAGTGTTTCACTTATTCTTATCAGTGCTACTTGAAGCATTTGCTGGGAGCACTGATTTCATTAATGGTCATCTTGTTTAGTCCAAGTTGAACCAACTTCAATCTACTAATACGCTTTCCCACATTGGTTGAACTGAACTAGAGAGTTCTGTAAGTACTTCTGATTTTCAGTAGCAAAAAACAATCATTCTATTCTTTGAAGATCATTCACAAGAATTGTTTGTGTCCTTTGAGCCACAATCAAGTGATATTTGTTGCTCTTTATGTATATGTTATAATGGAGTTCGTATCTCTGGATGTCCCAGCTGGTAACAGTTCAGGGAAAAGTTTAAAACTTCCTTATCCTGAAGAGGCAATGCTGCCAGTCTATTTTACAAAATGTAAACAAGAGATCTTCATGTTTTGTGGGTGCTTAATTGAGTGATTTTGCCTAGTATCTTTGTAACATTTGTTTCAGAAAAGCTTTTCAGAAGTTCACAAGGTTCTTAAATTTACAGCTACTAGTCTGGGAGGTCTGGTGTCACAGGTTTCCAATATGGGCACTAGACTGAGGAAGCTGTTAGAGATAACATTGAATGGGTCTTGCTTGCTAGGCTAAGCCCAAGCCACTATACACAGTGGAAAATATAGAATTATGATTACTTAATTATATGGATCGTTTGTGTATGTCCAATTGAGGTCTTCAGTGGCTTAGGGACGAGCCCCAAAATGTCCTCTCAACCATCCTTTTTCTGTGGATGGTATGCTCCACTGTTGAGAACTACACCCAAGGCTAGGGCCTTCCAGAACCCTCTCTGTTTGCTGGTTCCTTTGCTTGCACCTTGCTGCTGCTCAAGTGATGTCCTTTAGTCCCTAGGAATGTACTTCTGAAGGTTGCAAACTATTGTGATTCTGCCTACGGCATGTGCCTAGAATGCACCCTGCAATGGCTTCTCTGAACTGTACTTCTGGGCCCTAGGGACGGGCTAGACATGTAGGATCAAGACTAAATGCCTTTCTGTTCTGCAGGCCCCTCAGATCGGTGACCGGTCTGGGCTTTTGCCTTGCTGGCTGACCTGGTCTGTGCAGTCCACAGACTGCCTTGGCTGGCGGACTAGATCTGTCTGGCCAGCAGTTGTTCCAGGGCCAGGCCATATGCATGTCAACGTTGCACATTGCAGAAGCATAAAATTGAGACTGAGAGAGAGAGAGAGAGAGAGAGAGAGAGAGAGATGTATTAATGACCGTGGGAGGCCTCGTGGGCCTATGGGACAAAGTACAAAGTACAACAAGAAGGAAAAACTCATACAAGCCTCAATAGGCTGGGGCCAAGGGTGCGCTAGGGTCCTTTATGAGTGCTCAACTGATCTAAAGAGCTCAAGTAGCTCGAGCAAAATCAAGTATAAATCAGATACTAACTGAAGTAGGCTGAGAGCCAGGACTTAGAAACCAAAACCCAGCACCGTGGTGGTGGTGGTGGGGGGCGTGGTCTCCTCGATCTGTGAACCCGATGGGCTATGTCCAGAGTGACCCCTCATCTCGGGCGGTCTCTCTTGAGGAAAGCTGTGATAGCTGGACCTCAATAGAGTGTGCTCTAGTCGCTCTCTGTGCCGTAGGTGGTCTCTGCGTCCCTCTAGTCCAGTGATCCAGGCTGTCTGCATATAAGCTAGCTCCTCCTCCACCCCGCTATGTCCTGGAGCTGACTCAAATGCATAAAAGTTTGTGACGTGTCACTGTGCCCTGTCAACCTCTATGTCTTGTGGTCTGGTCACCTCTTTTTGCTCTCTAATTTGTCGTAGTTGTTATTGCATAACCATGCGGGTTAGTAGCAGTGACTATGAGGGGTGTGCGAGGGTAGATTAACCGCAACGATTGGCGGTTGAGTCCTCCAAGCGGTTGAGTCTTCAACGGTCTCTAACTGATAGTCGGTTCTTGTATGCATGCTATTACTAGCATTCCGTCTTTGTTCTTTACGCAGTTGTTGAGAGAGCTCTTGCTCCGAGAATACAGAGTTATGCAGTGTTGTACTCTTCTATTTGCGTTCTTTGTATTCTGTCCGTAGATGTTGCGCATGTTGTTTTATCTCTATTTCTCGTAGCATCTGCGCGGAGTTATGACGCTACACATTGGCAATCACGATGCACATTCTTACTATCACGAAAAGGATTCGCGATCGGGCGAATAACTTGCTTCCCGCAGGGTGTTTTGGCAAGCTCATGTCGTCCCCGCTCCTTGTTGTCACTGCGGAGACACTTCACATGGAGGGTTGCGCGCATCGGCACGCACTCTGGCAAAGATTCAGGAGGAGATTTCAGCAGTAAGGCGACACATTCGTGGCTTTCAAGATGAACTCAAGCGAATGCGGACTGATCCCCAGCACCCTGCTTACGGTCGAGCGAGTGCGGAGATCCCCGTGAAGAACCTCATCCGGTGGTCTTGGCAGCACATTCTGTAGTTGCTTTCTTTCCAGTAGGCATGCATGCGAACACACTCGCAAGCACCTCTTGATCCTTTGACACCAACGACGTAGTTATGGCGAAGGAGTGATCCCGAGCATGGAGACGTTATGTCTCAGGGCTCTTCGGGTGGAGTCGACCATCGTCAAGGAACGCCTTCTCATTCACTCTCACCGCCAAGGCTACGTCATGGTAGCAGGAACGGGTTTCGTTGGATGGATGCAAGGTGTTGAGTGCATCCTCGTCTCCAATAGCGGTTTCGGCTGCTTCTCGCAACCTCTTTGGTCAAGGAGTACCATCAGGAGGTGGAGCACCAAACGGTGGAGGTGCCGCGATGGTGGGCAAAGTCAAGTATGCTAAGTTTTCGGGGGGAAAATCCAATGACCCGGATGCTCGTGTCCGACAGTTTGAGAAGGTGTATGCGGTCAACAATCCGCCACCCGTGGTACCACTCCAACAGGAGGCAGTGTTCAAATCAACCTTAGTAGGCAAGGCGTCAAGGTGGCTTGCAGAGTATGCGGTGGATGAATTTGCCTCATATGATCTCGTCCGCACCGCATTCTTGAGACGGTTTCGTAACGAAAAAACGATTCTGCAAAGTCTGAATTGATTGCGGCGGTTGGATCAGGGAGATTAGGATGTGGAGGATTATGTGTCCAAATTCAATTTACTCATGCAACGTGTGCCACAAGCGAAACGGCCTGCTCAGGAGGTGCTGAATGACCACTTCATTTTGGGGTTGTCTTGGGATTTGCGTACAGTGTTGGCTACAGTGCATTGGACACAAACGATGCTCACGGCGATCATGGCACAAGCAGTGTGAGTAGGGGAATCTTTGCATGGCAGGATGGCCAAGAACCACAATTCCTCTAAAAGCAAAACCAAGAAGAAATTGGCAAAATCTAAGAAGTCGGATGATAGCGATGAAGATTCGAAGGTTGCCAGCTCTGAAGAAAGTTTGGAAGGAACTAGCTCGGAGGAATCCGACTTGGAAGCAGAGACGAAGACCCGGCAAGCCTCTAAAGGGGGCAAGGGCACTTCAGGGTCTTCCAGAGAAGGATCCGTCGTCAAAGGTTTGAAAGGTTTATGGTGCACTCACTGCCGCAATCTTGGTCATTCTATAGTTGAGTGCGCTCTCAATGCGAATTGGTGTGCGATATGCTTGACCAACACCCACAATACAGTGGGATGCTACTGTAATGATCGTGGCCAAAGAGCAATTGGTCAATAGTAGGATCCGGGTGCATGCTATGTGCAAGAGGAGCACAATCCCAATTGTTGTTCCAACGAGGCTTGGGAGAAGGCCATTGGCAGAATGAATGCCTGGATGCTCAGGAATGGGATCGGCAATGAGCGGAGCAGAAAAAGTTGACGGGAAAAATGCCGAGAATCTCCATGGTACACATTGTTAAAGATGACCTGTTGGTATGCCCGGAGATTAGTATAATCACCCGTGCAGGTGCAGGGGCCGACCACTAAGAAAGGCAACAAGCTGTTGGATTGGCCAATACAGAAGCAAGTACGACGACAAGTCAACAAGTTGGTGACGGAGGAGCCACCCTTGATGCAATTGGCCGTGTCCGCAAAGGTGCCCATAGGGTCCCGCAAGGTGTAGTTCGCGGAGCTGATTGTTTAACTGGAGTTGGAGATAGCACAAGGGTAGTTCAAACTTCACTTATCGGGAAACAGCCCAAAGGCTGTCGAAGAAGCTCCATTGTTGGTGGCTAACCACGCCAAGAAGTGGGCGAATTCGCCGCAAAGGGAGCCAGGATTGGAATGCATTCTGGAAGCACCGATCCAGATTTCGTTACTCAACTTGGTTCCTGGGTTTCACCGGCAATTGTTACACTCCCTCCACATGGAGTCAGAGCTAGAAGAGGCGGATCTTTGCCAAGCTGATTCCTCTCCAGTACCGGCGGTCCCTCTGACGGATATGAGAATTCCGGTGATATCAGCAAAAGCACAAGGGTGGACGTTCACCCAGTTTTTGGTAGATGGAGTTTCGGGGGTCAATATAGTCACCTTGAAAACCTGCCAAGAAATGGGATGGATGTCCTGGGAACCGGTGCCATTCTTAGTCCGCATGGCTGATCAATGCCGAGTTAGGCCACTTGGAATCTTACGGGCAGTAGTCTTGGAGGTGGCGGGCATCTCGTTCGTGGTCTCATTCGTGGTGCTAAATATGGAAGCTTCGACACCGGAGTATAGTAAACTCTTGGGCAAGCCTTGGTTGCGGCAAGCAAAGGTCAAGCAGAATTGGGAGCATAACATGTCACCACAATGTAAATATCCTAAGTCAAAGTACAGTTGACCATTTATTTGATCATAATTAAAGAGTTTTATATGTGTTAATTACGGTCAAAGAGTCATTTTAATGGTCAAAGGATTGACTACGGTCAAAGATACTTGACTCTAGTCAAGTAAACCTGACTACGGTCAGAGAGTGTTGACTTCGGTCAACAAGACTTGGCATGCGCCAAGAGGGGTTAACCCCCGGTTAACCAAGATGTGCCAACCTCGGTTGGAGAGACTTGGCTATAATTAAGGCGCCTTGACCTTTGGTCGAAGCTCTTTAATTATAATCAAGAGTGTTGACCTCGGTCAACCAGAGAAAATATATATATATATTTATTTATATATATATTTGTTTAGATGTGCACATGTGTTCAGTGGGGACGCCCACCGTGACTAGGATTAGTCCACAGTGTGTTATTTGCATGCAAAGCGCTAACAATTAATGGGTACCATGGTGGTGCGCTTTAATTAATTGTTGCAGGTACTAGAAGGATTATTTTTCCTAAGCGAAATGGGAGCGTGACAAGCACCTAGGAAGCGGTTCGTGTGACCGAGAGTTTTGAAGACTCCAGAATGGCCCTAAGTGGCTTGTAATAAGAGTTAGTCTAGATTGTAGACAAGTGGCATGTTGCCAATTTGAATGGGGTTTGAAGCCCTTGTAAAGAAGGATTTCTTTTCACGTATGAGGAGAGAGACTTACGAGACAGCTTCCTGCTGAACTTTTGTAACAGTTTTTTTCTAAAAGTAATAAAGACCTTCGGGGGGGTCCAGCCCGACTGGGCCCTAGTGTTTGTTCAGAGAGAGGGAGAGAGAGGGAGAGCTTTGGAGAAGGGAGAGCTGTGGACAGTTTTAATTCAGTCGTTGACGTGAATCCATAGGCTGTTTATTACCCTCCAGCTCGGTTTTATTGGTATCAGAGCCTGTTTTCGAGGCTTTTTCAAGCTTTGACGATCGGGTAGATAAGGCGTGAAGAGCGCAAGGATTTGAGATGGTGCAGAGCTAGGCGCTAATGAAAGGAACGGGAAGGAAGCAGCTCCGTTGATGGAAAGATTGACGCAGAGATTCTGTTCACGCAGCAAGCATAAGTGACGGGACTTTATTCGGAGCTCACGTTGCGAGAAGAAGACCTTGTTCATTGTTTGGAGCCCCTATTGTTGTGCGTCAAGCTGCAGGTGTAATTCGCAATGGCTAACAAAGTGTAGCGAATGTGCAAAGCAGCGGGTCTACACGCAGCGACAGAACAGGTTCCGACGTGAAGCAGGGGGGGGTTCCACCGTCGCCTTAACGTTTTGGCGTATTTTTCTGATCTGATGGCCACGTAGACCTCCACATGGGCGCACACGACTTTTAGACCTTCAAATCTTGTGACGGAAAGTTGGAGGGACCGTGATGCCTTCACGTGTAGATTCGTGTTTGACGGAGCGACGCGAGACGCCTGACGATAATTACCAGCCAAGGTCTAGAACCTTAGGCTGATGTGGTAGTCAGCAGCTGACGTGGCAGCCAGCAGGTTCACGCATGCAATAGATGACGTGGCGCTGACGTGGCGCAGGACACGTGGCGCTGACGTGGCAGACCGCGCAATTGCTGACGTGGCAGTACAGGTGGCAGTCAGCTCAGATGCTGACATGGCACTGACACGTGGCAGCCAGCCTGGCAGACCAGTGGTTAAGTTAACCCTGGTACAGTTAAACCCTGGTTGGTTGACCCGTGGTTAGTGAAACCCAGGTTAAGTTAACCGCAGTCAGTTAACTCTGGTTAGTTGAACCAGTATCTAGTTAGTTCAACTTTGGTCCAGTTAATCTGGCCTAACCAGACCAGTTTGGTTGGTGTAACTAGTCCAGTTAGTCTAGTTGCAGACTAACCAGACCAGAACCAGACAGTCGGTTAGAGTAACCAGTAGTTACTCATCTGGTTACTGTTTTCACAAAAAAAAAAAAAAAAAAAAAAGAGAGACAGTTGCAGAGACAGTTTTGGCTATCAATTTTCACCTGCCTGTCAGACTTTTACTGTCAGAAAAGTAGCAGAAAACCAGAGAAAAGCAGAGAAAACAGAGATTTGCAGAAAAAGGAGTATGCATGCCTTTGAGCAGTAAAAAGAGGGAAAAACAGATGCCTTTTGAAGCCATCTGCAGCAGCCAGAAAAAGGGGAATATAGTTGATGATGCTTTGGCAACTGTGTGGGTACATGCCTTGAACTGACAGCCAGTACTGGCATAGATTGTGAATGCAAAACACCTCTTGTTGAGGTACCCTTTTCTGTTGGAAAAGCAAAGGTAGTGTGCCTTAGTTACTTGCACTGTGTGAGAAAATCTGCAGATCTCAGAATATGGATCAATCACCTATCCAGTGGGATTCTCAAGATAGGGATGTGCATCCAAGACAGAAGAATGTGCCACAAACTCAACAAGAATTTGAACAAATGGTACGCACTCGTATACAAGAGCTGGAAAATCTCAAAAGGGATCCCAGGGCTCAGCATTTGTTTCCAGCAGAAGCTATGCCTAATCCAGTATATGACGTGCCAATGCCAGAGGCACATTCCCGTGTACAGTCTGAGAGAGAGAGATCTCATAGATCTCATAGGAGACGGTCCCATAGTAAAAAGAGATCGAGGCATCGTCACCGATCTCCTAGTCCATCACCGTCTACCTCGAGTTCGACTTCTGTGTCTTCTTCTTCCTTATCAGATAAACCATCCAGGAAAAGAAGGAAACACGAGAAGTCTGGGAAGAGAAAGTCTTCCAAAGCGACCAGGGAATTTAAAGAGGGAGGAAAATCTGTCAAGTTTATGACCTACAATGGACAGTATGGTCATACAGACAAAGCATTGCAGTTTATCAGACAGTTTGATGCTGCATTTGGTACAGAGAAATTTTCAGAATCCTCCAAATTAAGAATGGTCAGCTTACACTTAACAGCAACGGCTAGTGCATGGTGGAGTGCACTGACTACAGATGGGTCAGCCCCAAGAAAGTGGAAGGGCTTCAAGAAAGCCTTCTACCAGCAGTTCATGCCTAAACAGTTCAGAGACCATGTTCTTCAAGACTGGGACAGCTTGCACATGGATGCAGGAGATACAGTGGATGGGTACAACCAAAAGTTCTGGGATGCTTATTTGCAGGTTGCACCGTTCAAAAAGATCTCCAAAGGTACCCAGATGAGGAAGTACAGAGCAGGTCTCACTCCAAGAATTCAGGCAGTAGTGAATGCTTTGGGGGCAAAGAATATTCAAGATCTTATGCATTCAGCCTCAGTAGCGAGTCTTGTACCGCTACAAGATCCATCTACAGTGCCATCCTTGCATGCAGGACGTGCTGATAAAAAGAAATCTGATTTCATAAAATCAGAAAAGAAAGAGTCCCCTAAGGCTGAAAAGAAAGGGTTTCAGCCTCAGAAGCCGAGGGGTACTCAGTTCTCAAAGACCTATAAAGGCAAATCTATTTTTACCCCTGAACAGATAGCGGAATTCCGTAGAGATGGGAAATGCTTCAGGTGCGGTAAAGAGGGGCATGTGGCTGCCCAGTGCCCAGAAAAGCCTTCATCATCGAAGGGAAAAGAGGCAGAGAAGCCACGAGGACCGCAAAAGCCAATGGCGGGGGGTATTCCTGATATACTGGGTCATGCTTTGAACCCAGAAGAACGAGAATTGCTGCTATCATGGGGCAAAGTTAGAGACCAGCAAGCGCTAATTTTATTTGATCCAGGGGCTACTGATAATTTCATATCAGAGGATCTAGCCCTGAGGCTGGGAATAAAGACGGAAGAGCTAGGCAGGGCTTTGGATGCCGATCAAATGTTTTGTGGGAATCCTGTGCCAGTTACTCCCTTGATAGGGAAGCTCCGTCTACATGTTCAGAGTTATGTGGATCAGGAAGACTTCTTCATTTCTCCACTGAAACATTATGATGTAGTTTTGGGGATGCCTTGGTTTCACCGCAAGGCAGTGAAGTTGACTCTTCCTGAAAGAGTGCTGGAATTTGTACATAGGGGGAAAAATCAGCGTGTAATTGCCAGGAATAAAGGGGATACTATCCCCATTGTATCTGATGTTTCATGCGGTAAAGCAATAAAGTCTGCAATTTCTGCGTACATGGTTTTTGTAAAAGAAAAAGAGACTGATATGCATGCTGAAATGAATGATGCAGACAAAGATAAGTTTCAGTTTTTGGTAAACTTTAAAGATTGCTTTTCTGATGTTTTGCCAGGGGAGTTACCCCCAGAGAGACCAGAAGATCATCAGATAGAGTTAATGCCTGGTAGTGAGCCACCAAACAGACCCCCTTATAGAGTCAGTGCGACTCAGAGAGAGGAGATTATGGCTCAGGTACAGGACTTGCTGTCCAAAGGCTTGATTCAGCCCAGCTCGTCTCCTTTTTGTTCCCCTGTACTGTTAGTACAGAAGAAAGATGGTTCATTCCGTATGTGCGTCGATTATCGCGCACTGAACAAAATGACCATCAAGAATCGATTCCCTATTCCGCGTATTGATGATGTCCTGGATCAGTTAAATGGAGCTTCAGTTTTCAGCAGGATAGACTTAAAGAGTGGCTACCACCAAGTGAGGATACAACCTCAGGATGTGCATAAGACAGCATTCCGCACAACATTCGGGTTGTATGAATACTTAGTGATGCCTTTTGGGTTGACAAATGCTCCAGCCACATTCAATAGAATGATGGATCGCATCTTCCGGAAGTACAGGCATTTTACGGGTACTTTCTTTGACGATATCTTAGTTTTCTCTAAGACAGAGGAAGACCACAGAGAACATCTTGCTATAGTGTTTCAAGAGCTGAGAAATCATCAGCTCTATGCAAACAGCAAGAAAAGTGAATTCTTCTTGGAAGAAATCCACTATCTGGGGCATATAATATCCAAGAATGGGATACAAATGGATCCAGCGAAGATCCGTGCCATTCAAGAATGGCCAGAGCTGAAAACTGTGCATGAAGTTCGAAGTTTTTTAGGCTTGTGTTCTTACTACAGAAGGTTTATCAGACATTTTGCTGATATCGCAGCTCCATTACATGACCTCACTAAGAAAAATGCAGCTTTCACATGGGGATTATCACAGAAGAAAGCATTCAATACACTCAAGGAAAAGTTGACTACAGAGCCTATTCTGGTAGTTCCGGATCTGTATCAGTCTTTTGATGTGGATTGCGATGCTTGTGGAGAATGTGTTGGGGCTGCATTGCATCAGAATGGTCATGTAGTAGCCTATGAAAGCAGACGACTTCGGGATGCGGAAAGATATTTAGGAATCTATGAGAAAGAGTTATTGGCTGTAATTCATGCTATCCATACATGGAAACACTATCTTTTGGGTGCAGATTTTACTGTCAAAACAGATCACCAAAGTCTGAAATACTTTTTAACTCAGACCAAGCTTTCAGAGAAGCATATGAAATGGGCAAACATGCTGTCAATGTATCATTTTCAGATTGTCCATACTCCAGGAATTCGGAACAGAGTGGCCGATGCCTTGTCCCGAAGACCCCAGGTCAATAATGTAACTATTGCATATCATCAGGACCTGGAAGCCATGAGGGAACAATATGCTCATGATTCTGATTTTGGTGAAATTTTACAGCAGATGCAAGCAGGACAATCTACCAGTCACTATTCCCTGAAAGATGGGTATTTAATGAAAGATGATTGCCTATGCATCACCCAGGAGATGAGGAAAAAGATTTTGGGGGAATGCCATGCACCTCCCTATGCTGGACACAGAGGAATTACAGCAACAACTCTAGCACTAGAGAGGTATTTCTTTTGGCCAGGAATGCGGAAAGATATACATCAGTTTGTTACTGAATGCCTTACGTGTCAGAAAATGAAATATGATAGACAGAAGGCACCTGGCCTACTTATGCCTCTTCCCGTGCCTCAGGCACCATGGGAAAATATTACAATGGACTTTATTTTTGATTTGCCAAGATCAAAGTCAGGGAATGACGGGATTTGGACTATCATAGATAGATTCAGCAAGCAAGCTCATTTCATTCCGGTTCGCAAAACCATAAAGGCAGATCATATGGCTAAGCTGTTCATGGCACAGATCTTTAAACATCATGGTATGCCTAAGTCCATTGTTAGTGATCGAGACCCCAGAATGACCAGTCTATTCTGGAGAGCTTTATTTGATAACATGGGGACGAATCTGAATTTTTCTTCTTCTTTCCATCCCCAGACAGATGGTCAAAGTGAAGTAGCAAATTCTACCATTTTGGATATGCTGAAATGCTACGTGGGTGACCAAAGTTCAGACTGGGAAAAGTACCTACCCTTAGTAGAGTTTGCTTACAATAATACAGTACATAGCTCTACAGGGAAAGCCCCTTTTGAAGTCATATATGGGAAGGTGATTTTGCCACCTATATTAAGGACTAAAGATGAAATATTTGCAGCTGATCAGTTTGTAAGAGACCTCCAGACAGCTTACAGCCAAGTCCGGACAGCAATTGAAAGGTCTCAAGAGAAACATAAAAGGGCTGCAGATAAACATAGGAGACAGCTAGATCTCAAGGAAGGGGACTGGATACTTTTAAAGTTTGAAAAAGCTAGGCTCCGCAAGTTTAAAGGCAAACAGAAAGTGTATGCAAAGTTATCTCCCAGATACTATGGCCCTTTCAGGGTTACAGAAAGAATAAATGAGGTTGCATACAGATTAGCATTGCCAGAGCATTGGAGGATTCACAATGCATTCCATGTGAGTCTTCTAAAGAAATTTCAAGGACCAGAGCCTACAGAACCAGTATCAGAGGATCCACCAGAAGTGGATGAGCTGGAGGAAGTCCTTCAGCCAGAGCAAATTGTGTACCATACTGTACGTAAAGGCCCTCAGGGTAAAGAATTTTACAGGTATCTTGTAAAATTCAAGAATTATACGGCATTAGATGCCAAGTGGATGGACGAAGACATGTTATCCGATCATCCACAGCTTTTGGATGTTTACAAGGAAGCTTTTCAGTTGAGGTCAACTGAATAGAAGCCGAGGGGATGTCACCACAATGTAAATATCCTAAGTCAAAGTACAGTTGACCATTTATTTGATCATAATTAAAGAGTTTTATATGTGTTAATTACGGTCAAAGAGTCATTTTAATGGTCAAAGGATTGACTACGGTCAAAGATACTTGACTCTAGTCAAGTAAACCTGACTACGGTCAGAGAGTGTTGACTTCGGTCAACAAGACTTGGCATGCGCCAAGAGGGGTTAACCCCCGGTTAACCAAGATGTGCCAACCTCGGTTGGAGAGACTTGGCTATAATTAAGGCGCCTTGACCTTTGGTCGAAGCTCTTTAATTATAATCAAGAGTGTTGACCTCGGTCAACCAGAGAAAATATATATATATATTTATTTATATATATATTTGTTTAGATGTGCACATGTGTTCAGTGGGGACGCCCACCGTGACTAGGATTAGTCCACAGTGTGTTATTTGCATGCAAAGCGCTAACAATTAATGGGTACCATGGTGGTGCGCTTTAATTAATTGTTGCAGGTACTAGAAGGATTATTTTTCCTAAGCGAAATGGGAGCGTGACAAGCACCTAGGAAGCGGTTCGTGTGACCGAGAGTTTTGAAGACTCCAGAATGGCCCTAAGTGGCTTGTAATAAGAGTTAGTCTAGATTGTAGACAAGTGGCATGTTGCCAATTTGAATGGGGTTTGAAGCCCTTGTAAAGAAGGATTTCTTTTCACGTATGAGGAGAGAGACTTACGAGACAGCTTCCTGCTGAACTTTTGTAACAGTTTTTTTCTAAAAGTAATAAAGACCTTCGGGGGGGGTCCAGCCCGACAATTTGTCCTGGGCCCTAGTGTTTGTTCAGAGAGAGGGAGAGAGAGGGAGAGCTTTGGAGAAGGGAGAGCTGTGGACAGTTTTAATTCAGTCGTTGACGTGAATCCATAGGCTGTTTATTACCCTCCAGCTCGGTTTTATAACATCATCTCCGTGCGGAGAGGCAAGAAGAAAGTGCGGGTCACAATGGGAGTCGCAGCAAGCTTGGCGGATGCGGTGCGACCTATGTTGGCTGAGACGGTGAACATGGCAGATGGTCTGGAGGATGAGGAGGAGGAGCTTTCCTCAAAGCAAATCCGGAGTTGGTCCCAATATTCACCATCGATGTGGACGGCATTACAGAGAGATACTTGCATCAGAATCTTTTTGCGGGTTCCACCAGCGCAATCCAAGAGGAGGTGACCGAGCAGCCGCTAGCAGCAGTGGATATGGATTTCGAGATCTCTTGCAGCAGGAGAGAGAGTTCGAGGAACGCATGAGCCGAATCACATGGGTACAAGAAGATGGTTTGGATACGGTTTATCTGGGGAATGATGGCGCATCTAAGCCACTCAAAATTTGCACGTTGTTGACGGTCGATTTTTGCAGGGAACTGATAGCTCTACTGAGGGATTTCTCCGATGTGTTCGCATGGGATTATGTTGACATGAAAGGATTGGATCCGAAATTTTACCAGCATCGGGTTAACCTGAAGTCGGATGTGACTTGGACAAAGATACATCGCTATTGCATGAATCTGCATGTGGCCAAGCAAGTGCGAGAGGAGCTGGAGCGCTTGCTGTGGGTGGGATTCATTGCACCGATCGAGAATCCGGAATGGATTTCACCTATTGTCATTGTGCCAAAGAAAAATAAGAAATTACGGATTTATGTAGATTACCGCAAGCTGAATGCGGCCACAGGTTCAGATCCCTTTCCTCTGCCATACATGGATTCCATGCTGGATGAAGTGGCGGGTCATGAGGTATACCGGTTTCTAGATGGGTATAGTGGATACAATCAAATCAAGATGACTCGTGAAGACCAGCCCAAGACAACATTCATCACATCATAGGGAGTCTATGTCTGTATAGTCATGTGGTTTGGATTGTGGAATGCTCCCTCCACGTTTCAGCGAGCAATGTAGGAGATTTTTGCCTCGTACTTGACGGACTTCATGCGGATCTTCCTGGATGACCTCAGTGTGTTCGGAACATTCACCGAGCACCTGGAGCATTTGCGGAAGTGTTTCCAATGATGCAGGGAGGTATTCTTTATCTTGAATCCTATGAAATGTGCATTTGCAGTACGTAGCGGGTGACTCCGAGGCCACGTCATCTCGACGGAGGGAATTGCGGTGGATCCTGACAAAGTGGTGGTGATTATGAAAGCGCCTGCTCCAACAATGCCTAAGGAGTGCTTGCGCTTCCTGGGACAAATCCGATGGCATGGCAGACATTTGCGGTTCTTGGCTCATATGGCGAGTCCCTTGAATGCACTTGCTCATGTAGAACTGAAGGCATTTTTGTGGACCGCGAAGTGCGACCAAGCTTACCGGCAACTCAAAATCCAACTTTCAGGGGCATTGGTGCTGATGTCTCCTGATTGGGAGAAGAATTTTCATGTATTTGTTGATGCTTTGGATAGGGCTATTAGCAGTGTCTTAATGCAGGAAGATGCTCCCTATGTTGGCGCATCTCAAGCAGATAGAGGCCAATGAAGATATGGTCATGGAAGTGGATCAGTCGTGAGAGTGGGCCGAAGCCACCCCCCTCTTGGTAGAGGCAGTGGTATTATCTCTTGATCTCATAGTAAGCTGGGCAGGTACATAGAAAATGCTCCTTTGCCAATGTGAAGAGCATATATATCCATTGCTCTGTGGGTATACATGGTGCTCTCCCCGTCTCAATCCTCAACTGATGGGATGAAACACGCATCTGTCCAATGGTGATCCTTAGTGCATGCGAGATTCCTCTGTCCTCGAGATATTGGGGTCTGATGATGAATCGCTTCTCCAATACTCTCAAGAAGTGGTCGCGGTAGAACTAGGACTTCGATCCCCCCCTCGAGTCCGAGATGTATGGAGTTGGAGAAGATCTAACCGTATGATACGATTAATCTCATCTTGACCGTATGATACGATTAATCTCATCTGGTAGGATCGACTCAAGGGATGCGTCCATGCTATACAGATAGGAGGGGAGCTTGTCCATCTGAATATCGTGCCTGGCAAGCCATGTGGATATACATGCATACCATGTGTCTGCTCCCTCTCTGTTAGTCGTTTGGATGATGCCGAGGCCAGCCTCGGTAGTCTCCATCGAGGTAAGTCCCAGACTCTATGGATGAATGCCACTGTCTGAAAGATGGCATCAACCTGTAGAGGTGTCATGGCGAACTCTGCCTGCAGTATCTCACGTGGAACTGAAGGTTTACTCTGAATCATCTTGGATCCCATAGTCACCTGTAGCCACTCAATTTCCTCCACTCTATCATGGGGAGATCACTCCCCCAGAAGGGTATTGCATACATGGCAGTCGGTCGCACTAGTATATTAAAAAGCGAGCCCTTCGTTGATGGGTCCGAGAAGTGTGCCTAGAAGCACTGTCTCTCTAGCCGGAGCCAAAGCACTACGCCCCTGTGTGAGTCATGCCTGTGCTGCATGGGTCATCGTGAGAATGGGTCCTGTGAAGACTGCTCCCAAATATGCGTAGGATTGCACTATCTCCATTGGCTCACCACGGTAAGTGAAGCTAAGTCGACGAACCACTGTGTGTGAGGTGTTGAAGACCATAACCTTGGTCTGCCCAAGGTTGATTGTCATGTTTCTCTCTCTGCAAAACACCTTTAGGGCCTCCAAATGTCTCCGTAGCTCCTCTACTGAAGATGATATAAGGACTATGTCATCGGCGTATAGCAATATATGTATCATGAGGTCGGCTAGTAATGATCCCTTGCCCCCTAGGCGGTCCATGAAGGATGTGATCTCATCCATTTAGAGTTGGAAGAGGGTCACCGGTGGGCAGCCCTCTTCACCCTGATTGTGCTCTCGACCCAATCCGAAATACCACCTGGGTCACTCTGCCTATGATTGACTCATTTAGGCTCATCACACCCCAGATCAGCATCTCATGTAGTCTCCTGATCATGTGGGATGGTGGGATAGTGTCAAAGGCCTTCCGACAGTCTACAAAGCATGTGCAGACTTTCTGGTGTCTAGACCTTGCTTCCTCAATGATAGCCCTCAGAGTGAAGGTGTGATCTAGGGTAGAGTGCTGCCTACAAAATCTTGCCTGTCCTAGTGCCCTCTGCCCCGAGTCTCTGTATGATTGTTGAGCTCCCTCTCTAATACCGACCCATAAATCTTGGCTAGAGTATGGCCAATCATGAGGGTGCGGTAATTCCCAGTATCCATAGGGTCCCTGGCTTTGTGTATCGGCACAATAGTGGTGGTGCTCCAAGCAGGTGGGATGCCGTGGAATACATCCTAGTTGAACATCTATGCTAGGACCCAAGCTAAGACCTCCTGCCCATGTGCAAAGTGCTCGGTTTGTAGGCCCTCATGATCCTATGCTCTCCGATTGTGTAATTGAAGGAGTGCAGCCCATACATTCTGCATGGTGAACAAGTGATAGGTGGCAGCTTGGGCATAGAGGACATGTCCGGTGGGTGTCTGCATCCGGGCATCATAGAGGGAACATACATACGTGTGCCACACACCTGGGTCAGTGATGGGAATAGGCGGCTTTCCCTCTGATAGAAACCCCCACCCGGTGGTCGGGTCTCCTCCAAAAGATCTGACAATCTCATCCACCTGTGTGTGAGAAAGACCACCTCTTGCAGCGTGTCAATACTTGAAAGATCCTTTGCGCCTCAGATGATGGCAGATGGCCCAAGGCCGGCTCTCGTGTGAGGTGGGCTCTCGCCTCTCTGCACTCGTCGTCGAACCAAGGGTATTGAGGCATCTTCCCATCTCGGACCCGTGTGGATAGGGTTGTGGGAAAGGATCTGGTGGCAGCGTCTTGTACAATTGAGACAAGGGTGTCTGAGGCCTAGTAGGTAGTCCACTGTACTTGTCCCACCGCCATGTGGGAAACAAGTGAAGCCTCCAGATGATGGCCATCTTTGAAGACTGTTATAGATGATTAAGTCATGGACTGCCCCCAGCTCAAGTAGATGCCACTTGTATCCTGTCACATGTGAGGCATCTACAGAGTGCCTCAGTTTGTCTATCTCTTGTCTGTGTATTGAAGTCTCCCAGAAGGAGGGTGTCTCCCTGTGTGGAGAACTCCATGATGTCATCATGGATCGTCTCATGTGTGATGTGTCCCTCTGTAGTGATCTCTCGTGCATAGGATGGCATGTCTGGAGGGAAGTAGCACATCACAGTAAAGATCGGTCAGGCATCCAGCAGCTGAACTCGTATCCACATGTGTTGTGCATGTTGCTCTCTTTGTACCACGGATATGAGTGGCCTCAGGTGTGATTTGAAAAGGACAGCTACCCCCCCAGAACCTCATACTCCGCTATCTCTCCTCAACTCCCTTCTATGAGCTGACTTCCATGTGTATCCCGTCATTGTGTGCAGCCCTCTCTCTGGGCTCTAGTGCGTCTTGATGTAGAAGATCACATCTCTATCATTGATGCCTTCAAGAACCCTCCCGGATCAGACCACAATGTGCCATTACACTTCCAGACTGCCATTTGCAGTCCATTTTGTGCACGCATCCCATTGGTCCAACACTGTCATCCTCCTTTTCCCCCGTGTCTATTCTTTCTTTGATAATCACTTTGCCATCTTTGTAGGCAGCCCACTTTCCTACCTCTCTTGCCGCCATTACTCATACCATTCCCTCCCTCTTATGTTCCTGCTGTAGGAGAGTGAGGTCATCATCCAAGTATATCTTTGTCCCTTTAAGAGTTGCCCTCATACTCACGAGGGTAGATCTATCCATGGCAGCCCGGAGTTTCAGAACTACCCTTCAAGCTGTCTCACATGTGCGGTTGATGCCCATCTTAGCGAACAAAACTTGGGCATCTTCCATTGGAGTATCGCCTACTGTCAAGCCTCTTACTAGCACATTCAGAGCTTTGCTGGCCCTGCTTTTCTCTTCCTTGAGAGCCTCAGAAATGAATTCCTTCTTAGGGGCTGCTGCTCCCTTTAACCACTGCTGCCCATTCAAGCATCTCCTCTTTTCCTTTAGTGATCTATTGTGTAATTTCCTCATGTTTGCCATTCATTATGGCCTGCATGGCAGCCATCTCCTTCTTGAGAGTTGCATTTTCTGCTCTAAGTTCCTCCATGACTTTGGAGCCCCGTTCTGAGGTCCCTTGTAAGTCTCTCATTTACTGTAGTTTAGTCCCTAATGCATGTATCTTGTCATGTAGGCTGGTTCTCTTAATTGCCCATCCTGCTCTCTCTTTTTCCCACTATTCATGCTTTGCCTTTTCTTTCCTCCGTTCTCCCTGTATTTTTCCTCGCTTCTTGAATTCATTAAGTGTCTTGTCCACATGGGCCTTCTCAGCCATTAAAGTCACATTTGTGGCCTCCAAACTGTCGGTCCTCTCGATTAGTGCAAGGCATATTTTGTTGAGACATGCCAATACATCATTTGTTGTTTTGTGAGCTGTCCCTGAGAATGAGAGGGTTGCCATGGCATTATCCAGAGCTTGTCTGCCCCATGTGTCTTCTATAAACCCTCATGTAGGCATTGTGTAGAACGTGGATAATCATTGCCAATTGAGAGAGGGAGAGAGAGAGAGAGAGAGAGAGAGAGAGAACTTCTTTTGTAGCAAGGAAAACTGTGCCAACCAGAGGTGTGTGCCAGTTATGGTATGTGAAACATAACTATCAACCCAAAAAGAGAGCTCAGAACACGTTCAGCACCCAGCCATTGGATTCCCCTCGACTATGTCACTCTCATGAGGTCGCCACCTCCTTGGATGAGACTTATCCTTGGAATCCTTCCCAGCCATTGGATTCCCCTCGACTATGTCACTCTCATGAGGTCGCCACCTCCTTGGATGAGACTTATCCTTGGAATCCATTGCTTACTATGTGGTCATCATTTGAGTGCCATGTGTCCCCTATGGATCTTATGCCCTCTAGGCCTTTGCATTGCACTCCATCTTATTGCCTAGGCCTAGGATTCGCCCTAGACTCCACTCCTCTAATCTTCCTTAGATGCAAGCATTGTTGAGCCCTTTGGTTTCTCGCCTCACCATAATTGAGCCGTGGCCTCTGTGATTATGGCTAACGTAAAATTCTCTTTCCCTTAAGAATGGTTTACATCCTCAAAAAAAAAATGGGAAACCTCCTTTGGAGATTGCTTACCTTATCCCATGTTGAACTCTCTTCAGGTCTATCTTTCCACTTAACTAGACATTCTTGCTATATTGTATGTCTTGTTTGATTGTTTATCTAAACTTATTTTTGGTTCATGTGGTAAAGTAGAAGACTCAATGAGTTCAGCTAGGACTTCATTTTCAATGAGATTGCCATTATCTTCTAATTTTCTTTTAAGCCTACTTAGGAAAATTGGATGTACTTTGCATCCCTCTGGTAAGGCAAATTTGTAAGCAAGTTCTCTAATTCTCTTAAGTATTATGAATGGTCCATAATACCTAGGAGACAGTTTTGGATATATACCTGTCTAGAGATTTTGAAGATTCATGCATCTAATGATAGATTTTTCATTTTCTTCAAACTCCAGCCTTCTACGGTGTGGGTTTGCATAACTTGTTGCTCTTGTCTTGAGCCATTCTAATGCTATCTTTAGCCAAATTTACCATTTGATTCATATCCTCAAGAAAGACTTTGGCTGCTTGAACCTTCTCCCTTTCAAGTCCCACCGCAATTGGCACTGTAGGTTAAAATCTGTACATCATCACGAATGGACTAGCTAAATTAGCATTGATATATGCAAATTCTAATATGGGTAAATACTGTTTTCAATAAGTTTTTCGTTTACTTATATATTCTCGAAGCATATCCTCAATGACCTGATTGACCCTTTCAGTTTGACCATCACTTTATGGATGATCTGCGGTGCTATGGATGATCCGCGGTGCTTACATTCAACGTAGTTTTCAACCTCTTAAACACAGCCCTTTAAAAATGGCTATTAAATTTGCTATCTCGGTCACTAACGATACCGGCTGGTAGTCCCATATAATCTATAAATATGCTCCACAAATAGCCTTGCTAGTTTTAACCTCTTCATTGGTTGGAATTAAATGAGCCATCTTGGTCGACCAATCCACAATTATCCACATAGAGTCATGTCTCTCTGTGTCCTAGGTAATCCAACAATAAAATCCATGGAGATACTTTCCCATTCGTCAAATGGATCTCTAGTGGATGTAAGAGACCTCCTATCTTAAGGCATTCAACATTATTGACTTGGCATTTTTGACACTTTAATACATAATCTTGGATGTCCTTATCCATTCCAATCTAAAAGAATTGCCTCTTCAAAAGCGCGCATCTTTTGAATTCTCGGGTGTCGAGCACTTGGACTATCACAACACTCAAAAAGAATTTGGCGCCTAATGTCATTAGTATCTAGCACACATACTCTATCCTTGTAGAGCAGGAAACCATTCTCAATAGTATAATTTTTTCACTGGAGTCCTTGTCACCAACATGTGGTGTGTCACCATTTCCATGTGACTAAGCTCCTCGATTAGTTGGATCTCTCCTCATAATTGCTTTCCATATTTCAAAAAAGTTAGGATCAAACTCACATTTTCCTTTTAAGGACTCTAGGAAATCATTTTGGAATTGAGTAGAATATTAACAATTGGCATCTAACTTAGGGAGTCTGCTAGCACATTGAACTTCCCTTTCCGATATGTCAATTGGATATCAAATTCTTGCATTATTTTAGCCCATCTAGCTTTTCTTCCTTTCAGCTCTGCTTGATTGCAATTTCTTACTTGATAAAAAATGATCTCGAATTTGGCACCATACAAATGATGCTTCCATTTCTTCAAAGCACAGAATATGGCATATAGTATCTTCTCACATGCCAAGTAATTTTGTTGGGCATAGTCTAACTTGCTTTCAAAAGCCACTGGTCGATCCTTTTGTAAAAGTACCATTCCAACAACAAAATCACTCACATCTATTTCAACCACGAATGTTCATTGACATCCACTACCTTTAAGACAGGAGCTAATGCTATAGCTACTTTTAACTTTTGAAAACTCTTCTTTTGAGGTTCATCCCATATGAAGATACGTCCCTTCCCCTTAAGCTAATCTATCATCAGAACAACAATCTTAGCATAGTCTTGGATGAATCTCTTTATAAAGTCCAGACAGCCCTAAGAATATCTGTAATTCTTGTAGGTTTGTAGGATGTGGTCACTCCATCAATATGGTCCTTACTTTTTTAGGATCCATACGAACGAATCCCTTGGGATATAATATGTCCCAAGTACTTTACTTCTTTACAAAGAATTCACATTTGGATTTTGTAGCAAAAATTGAGTTATCTCTAAGCAATTGAAACACCTTTTGGAAATGTTCCAAATGCTTTTTCCTCGTTTTATTATAGATAATGATATTATCTAAAAATACTATATCAAAATTTCCTAAATACAGTCTCAAGACACTATTCATAAGTGTCATAAAAGTTATTAGAGCATTGGTTAAACCAAATGGCATTACTCTAAATTAATAATACTCGTACTTAGGGACATCCTCTTCTCTAATTCGCACTTGGTGATATCTTGATCTTAAGTCAATTTTAGTAAAATATTTTATCGCTTGCAATTGATCAAAGAGCTCATCAATACGAGGCATATGATACTTATTTTTTATTGTGATTTTATTCAAAGCTTGGTAATCTATGCATAAACACATAGAACCATCTTTTTTCTTAACCAGTAAGACGAGTGAAGACCAAGGTGAGTTACCCTTCTTCAGTTAATTGTCTTTCGATCTCTTATTCCTCTGTTTGACTCAATCTATATGGGGGTTTACAAACAGAGGTAGATCCAGGAATTATATCTATCCTTGGACTCTCTTACTTCTTATTTGCACCCAATTTGTATTCTTTTTCTTATCCTTTTGCTCTCTTTTCAGCTTGTAGCAATCCTTTTTCATGTAGCACTTCTTGCTACAATGGTAACACTCAATGTTCCATGCCTTGGACTTTCTAAGAGACTTTCCTCTTTCTTGGGACTTTTCCCTGAACTATGATCTGCTCCTTTGTACATTTAAGGTTGCATCCTGGTTATTGCCATCCATAGACTTTCGTCTAATCTCCTCGGTCAACAAGCTATCCACAACGTCATCAAACTTCAATACTCCACCAGGTACAAAGTTATTGACAACTGTATGGAAGGTATCCCATGAGGATGGCAATGAACACGATGAATATTTCCTTAGTCTTCGCAGCTTTTGAGCCTGAAGCTAGTTAAAAAATAATATCGAATTCATTTAAGTGAGAAGCAATGGAGACCGCTTTTTCCATGTGTAGCTCAAACAACCTCTTCATAATGTAAACTTTATTAGAGGCAGTTTCCTTCTTATAAGTGGCACATAATTTCTTCCATAAATCTTCCATAGTCTGCTCATTTACTGCTCATTTACTACTATGAAATAAACAGACTTTGCAAGATGAAGTCTAATAGTATACTTTGCTCATTCCAATCATCCTTAGACATAGCTGCCCCTTAGCATAAATTAGCATCTGTGTGCTAAACATCCATCAATAAAGCATCCCACAAGGTAATCTGGGCCGCGCAGCACATCCAAGAAGGATCACAATGCATCCAAATGGCTTGTAAAGCATCCATTGCAACCCAATGCAAACCACAAACAAGCACATGGCTTAGAATGCAACCAGAGTGATCTGCATAAGGTATATCTAAAAAATCACAGTCCCACAACAATGACCGTCGCTAGTGAAATAGAACCTGGAATGCCTCAAAACATGGGCGTCATTGCATAATCGGACTTAGCAAGAAAATCAGCAAATATCTCTCTTCTGTTGGAACTTCAAAATTTCAACCAATGGATGTGAAACTAGGAGTCAACCCTTGCAGTTTACCCCAACAAATAAACCTTAGGTGACTTAGACCTTAGCAAAAATGCCGCGTTTCACTTGTGTGTAAGAAAATCTAAAACAAGGAGAGAAACGACTACACAAAGATCTATAACTCCTCGAATGCTTCACCAAATTGCCCCGAACTTCACAAATAATAGATCTAGCCCATCTCGGATCCATCGGAACAAACAGAGTAGAAAATGATAGCTTGAAGAAGTGGGTCTGAACCACGGGTGTCCGGACGTAGGAGGAGATCAAAGATCATAAAAAATGACAAAATTCAAGCTTACTTCCTTCACACGGGTTGCTTGAAAGTCGGATGGAAGCTTCGTAGTTGCCTTGTGACTGAAAGCTTGAACTATGAGCATACGAGATGGATTGATGCAGATTCACGCAGTTAGTCTTTGCTTCAAATCTTTCACAAAGCTCACAAAGTGAGCAACGCAATCTCAAAACAGAGAATTGAAACACCAACAAGTTTGTCCTAAATTCTCATGTTTTGGACCAAATTCTCATGTTTTGGTCCAAAGCACGAGAATTTTGATGTCCTGCATCTTTTGATTTACAAATCAAAATGGAGTCGTGTTACATATCAAATTGAATGGCAAGGCATGATTTAGATGATTATCATTACCTTTTGCACAATTTAGTAAACCTTCATGAATCAAACCTTCAGGACCTACCGCTTCACAGGCACCGCCTCAGACACGGGCTTCCCCCCCTCCTAGAGCTACTCGAGTCCCTCCTACACCCCACACCACCTCTGGTCCATGGTGGGTTCTGGTCACGGTTAGGACCTCTACTTCAGATCACACATCCATTGCTTCGGAGGCTACCCCCTTGGAGCCTCAGGAGGAGACTAGTGTTCAGGAGCCTTGTTTGACTCCACCCCAGGATCATGCTGTACCTTCCTCAGCAACCCAGGTTGTTGGCACCTCATCCGCAACACTTCTTGATCAGGACTCAGTACAGGTGCCTCCCTCTGTGAATAGAGGGAAGGGGTTCTTACATTCTCTCCCTGCTTCGGTACGAATCCTTCGTCCCCCCTCCCTAGGACTGGCTCAGTGGAACTCCTTTTCCGCTTTGGAGGACCTCTCTGACCTCCCAAATGATGGTTTTGTACCTTCCACTTTCGGAGAGCCAACTATCAGCATTTCTTTTGAGAGATCTTTCTCTCTCTCACTTGTGGACTTTCCTCCCCTTGGACCTCGTGTGTGGCAGGAGGCCAGCTCCGATGGAGGGTTCTTTTTCGGCCACTAGGTTGGGTAAGGTATTCCAACCCGCTTCCTCCCGCCGATGAGGATAGCCAGTTGGAATATACAGGGATTGGGCGGCATCCCTCATCGCCATCGCAGATAGCTGATCATGAATCAGCTCCATCCAGGTGTTTCAGGTGGTTCCCTAGACATGCTTTTTCTTCAGGAACACAAACTGGATGTCAGAGATTGCTCCAAGTCAGGTAAGTTGCTTTCTGACTGAACTTTTTGGCTTCTTGCCTTGGGAACCAGAGGAGGTACATGCATATCAGTTTCAGATTCTATTCTCCCTTTGATCATTGGACACAGTACCATAACCCCCTCTAGGGCCTAGTGGGTTTTACTTCTGATTGACAGATGTAAGGTTGGTTTCTTCAACCTCTATGCTCCAAACAACAGAGGGGACCGTGTTCTATTTTGGAAAGAGTTGCTCTCGTGGGCTGACATTGCAAATTCGTGGATTATTGGAGGTGACTTCAACATGGTTGAGGCACCTTCTGATAAGCAAGGAGGCAGAGAAGGTGGTATTCATCCCCTCGAGAGAGCAACTTGGGATGCCTTCTTGTTCAAATTCAGTGGCAGAGATGTTTGGTCAGATGATGCATTTCATGTTTAGTCTCAATCACTTTTGTTTTCATGGTCGAACCATAGGGTGCAGATGCCTAACAATGCCCATATTAACAGATTCTATGTGGATGACCGAGCTCTTGATAGAGGGGGGACAGTTTGCATTGCACCTGGTGTTTCCACTTCCGACCATTTTTTGGTTGTTTTGTCCATCTCAAAGCCCCATCTGAGAGGACGGTCTCACAGTATCAGGATCCCCGATGCCTTATACATGGATGAGACCCTCATAGAGGCAGTCTTGGAGATCTGGGTTTCTCACATGCAAGGGGAGGTAGCCGGCCCTTCACATGTGGCCACAGCACTTGCTAGTATCAACGACTTTTATCACTCCGTTGCTATTGCTTGGCGAGGTGTAATACTCAGGCAGGAGATTGGTATCCACCGACAGTTGGCAGCCTTGTAGAGGGAGGAGCAGAAACAACCATCTAATGCTCGGGTACAGGAGTGCCTTGCTACGGCAAGGGCTCACTTGCAGACATTGCTTGATCAGAGAGCAAAGTATGCCTTCCATGCATGGGATTCCTTTTGGATACAGATGGGAGGGAGAGTCAATAAACACTTTTTCTCTACACTTGGTCCTAGACATAGTAGAGAGAGTGTCAGGCAGCTTATTGACTCTGACGGTGTTTTGCAGTCTCATCTGAATAACGTCATGCACTTAGCGACGACAGCTTTCTATGCCTCCCTTCTTTCCGCAGATCCTGACACATAGGCCAGAGATATGGCTAGAGATGAGATTTGGTAGAGTTTACTTGTGTTGGTCACACTAGAGATGATATGCTCACTTGATGCATGCTTTACCAACACAGAGTTCAAGAGTGCTCTCTCCGCCCTTCATAAGGGCAAATGCCCTTGTTCCGATGGTCTTACTTCTTCTTTTTTTACAGCCTTTTAGGATATGATAGGTGATCATATTACTTCAGCCCTGCAGGGCGTTTGGGACTTGGGTGAGATGCCCGACTCATTGACCAAGGGAATGCCCGACTCACTGACCGAGGGACTCATACACCTTATCCCGAAAGGTGGCAACAAGAATTTTGTATCTCATTGGAGACCCATCATTCTTTTGGGCACTCTGTACAAAATCCTGGCCAAAGGCGATCAGCATCCGGTTTCAGCCGCTTCTTCCAGACCTCATCCATGATACTCAGACAGGCTTTGTGCATGGCAGGAGCATATTTGATAACATTTTTTCCTTTTGGGAAGCCATAGAGTGGGCTATGCAGAGCGGGCAGAGGCTGGCAATTCTACTCTTGGACTTTGAGAAAGCCTATGACAGAGTAGATTGGGGTTTCTTGAGGGCACTCTTCTATGGTTTGGATTTTCAGATGCATGGATTAGAGGGGTGGCCTCCCTTTACAGATCAGCCCACAGCCGGGTTTTGATTGGAGGGGTAAGGGGTGATAGGTTTCAGATTTCCAAATCAGTTCATCAGGGATGCCCTTTAGCCCCCTTCCTCTTTCTCTTTGTCGTAGAAGCTATGAGTATCTCCCTTAGATCTCATCCTGAGCTTTATGGGTTGAGATTGCCCTTGATGCTCTGGTCTTTGACGTTGGGGATGGAGGTATACTCTCTAGATCCATAGATGATATTCTTCTACAGGTTGCCTTTCAGCCTGTCAGAATTGCTGGTTTTGTGGACCGTGGAGCGGGCTTGCAGTGGTACTTAGACCCCGACCCTCTGCTCTTGGCCTAGGATCCTGGAGGTTGTGGTTATATGGAGGTGCACCTATCAGGTGCTTGCAGTGGGACCCAAGAGAGTGGGAGTGGATAGATCATGGGCACCGAGAGAGGGGGATTCCCTTCTTTCATTTCATGGTTGGTAATGCCAGGAGATTTCAGCTGAGCGGTAGAGGTTGGGTTCCCTCCAAAGCCCCCCATTGGGATAGCTTCTTCATCACCGCAGATTTGCATAGGAATTTCTGAAGGAGGCTATGGAAATCCCTCAGAAATAGAAAGATCACTCTTTTCTTTTGGCTTTCTATTCATGGAGGGATTGCAGTGAACCTGTGGAGATGACAATTTGGAGCTGATCCCACTTTCCCTCGTTGTCATTTTGCAGAGGAGTTAGTGCGACATTGCCTTTGGGACTGCAATCAATCAAGGATTGTTTGGAAAGGAGTTGCTTTGATACTCGGCATTTTTCATACTTCCCCTTTCTTCATGATTTGGGGCTCGGTCACATGGTTATCCCTTATTGGGCCCCAGGTGTTTTATGAGGGCGAGCCTTCTTCTTGGGCACTCTCGATCTGCCGACAGGTGATAGAGCCTTACTCTCTTCAAGAGGTACCACATATTCCTTTCAGAGCTTCACATGTTTCAGTGGACACCTCTTGGGAGATTTTGTCTAGCATTTCCTCTTGGCACATTTGGAGAGCCAGATGCACATAGGCCTTGGATGGCACCTAGATAGACCCATCACAGGTGTTCACGGGTATTTGGAGTGACATGGTTCACACTTTGATAGCCATATGGGCTAACATGCAGGGCCCTTCACAGGCAGCCTCTTCTAGGAGGACTGTATTTCTTCGAGTTTGGAGGGGTTCTCCCTTTTTCTTCGAGGTTGCTACAAGATTGAGATGGCACTATCAGCCCCAATCCTTTCTTTTTGGCTCTTGATCTTTTCATGCATTGCATGGTGCATCCCGTATTCCCATATGGAGCTTGCTCTAACGGTTTTCTTTAATACTTAATAGAAGTCTCTTTTTTGAAAAACAAATATATAAATTTAATGGAACTTTTGTTAGTTTTTTGTACTAGATTTAGAGCAAGGCTACCCATAATACAAAGCATGTTAGGACTCTATCTATACATTGGGCAAAAAACAATCAAATCTGTTCTATGCAAGCTCATAAGAAATGTTGGTATCGCCAAAGGGATGGACAACCATCAGATGCTTACAGATTGCCACTAAATCCAAATTTACCATTGGAGCCATTTTAAACATGGGTCTAGATTTTGTGGGACCATTTAAACCAGCTACAAAACATACGGGGAACAAAATTATTTTGGTAGCCATAGATTATTTCACTAAGCGGGTGGAAGCACAAGCATTGGACATCACTACAAATTTCCTGTGCCGCAATATCATTACACGATTCGGATGTCTAATAGTGTTGGTATTAGACTAGGGAGGACACTTCCTAATAAACAAAACTATTAAAAATTTGACAAAAGTTCACTTGATTTATACAAAATTGTATCAACATATATGGGCATTCCGAATAGCATTTGAGGTGAGCACGGGAATGTTCGAGCTAGTTTATGGGGTTAAGACGGTAATGCCCATGGAATTTGTGACCGCCAGTTTATGGGTCTCAACAAAAAAGCTAAGTCCGGAGGAATTGGTGGAATTTCGATGACAACAATTGAATCAATTGGAAGAAGATCGACTTGAAATTTGATATATTGCAAAGTCATCCAAGAGTGAAGAAAAGCATGGGTTGACATATATATTAAATTTAAACTGTTCAAGGAAGGAGATTGAGTACTGATGTTTAATACAAATTGGGAAAGTTTCCCATAAAATTGAAGTTGAGATATGATGGACCATTCAAAATTGTGAAGGATCTAGGCTAAGGCACATTCTAACTGGCTGACGTGCATGGTAGTATATCAATGAAAAAAGTCAATGGGTTGACTGAAGCCATTTGTCGGATTTAAGAAAAAAACGATTTGACCATGTGGTTGGCCGACATCAAACTTTCAGAGATTTGAGAGTCGAGTACATTGGGCCTTTAAAAGGGAATCATACAAGGAAGTGATGATAGTGACATTTCCCACATGCAAGAATCAACATTTCACTTCAATCATAGCAATCATTTAAAATTCATCGTCGTCCTTCACGTGTTTCAATTGTTACAAAGCCATCTTTGTTATCCCCATCGGTTCCTCAACATGTGGACTACTCTCAAGCTTGTAGAGTTGAAGAGCACACAACAAGAGAAGGTGATGCCAGTAGTTCTTCCAATCTACAAGTCATGGCAACTAGCTTCAACCGATCAGCACACAAAACAAAAGGACCCCAGGCATCATGGTGGTCACAACAAAGTCAGGTGAGTGCAAACATAGATGATAAAGCGGTGGAGTCACCTTGACCTACAAAGAAAAGGTCAGTAGATATTGCTAGTTATAATTTTCACGATTTTAAGCACGATTTAGATACAATCAGTCCCTAAAATATTGCATGGCTACATACTATGGGTTTGCATGAATATTATCATTTGCCATGGTGGGAGTGGGCTATGAATAGGGAGGCCCAGAGTCAGTTTGATCATCTTAGGAATACAAAAGGCTTGCTTACACCAAAATTATTGGTAAAAGTGGAATTGGTACTTGTGTTTTTAAATTTTCATTTATTTCGAATGTCCCAACTAAAGCTCCTTGTAGATATCTAGACGAAGTCATGGTCAAAGAGTTTGGGGAGCAGGTTACTCCAAGCAATATATCTGTATGAAAGAGTGAGGCAGCATAGAACTAGAGAGTTGAGGAAAGGTTGCTAGCTCATAGAGATTCTAGCTAAGTCGAGGTGAGTGAAGGTGAGCTTAAATCTAAGTGGAATTGTCACCAAGTGTGCAGCTAGGAGCTATTATAATAGAGGAATTATAATACAAGCAATGATTAAGTCTTTGTATTGCATTATAATAGAGGAATTATAATACAACCAATGATTACTTCTTTGTATTGCATTTGTCTCTCCTACTCAAGTAGTTATGTACCTATCTTTATGAAGTTCACTGATGCAATGTGTCAACCTGTGTTAGTTTTACTTTATGTCTGATTCCACTCACCCCCGCTTTGAGTAGGAAACCTTGCATAGCAACCAATGGATTTCAAGAAAGGGAATTGTCCTTCACAGGCACACTCACACCAAGCTCAATCATTCGGTAGCTAATAGTTAACTTGGGAGACATGAACAAGATCATCGACATTTGGCAATCTACTGAGGAATGACATGCTAAAAGTGTTGAGTTGGGAATTGTGAAGATTGAGGTTAGGATTCCATGTAATTAAGTGCACAGGTTCTACCAATAGTAGATTATGTTGACTTGAGATACAACAACTACTCGGTTTAGTATATTATCATAAAAGGTTTCTTCTCTCAAGACAATCTGAGGTAGTTGGCATCTTGCAAACCTATCTAACGACTAGTATCTAGATTGAGGAGTAATCTCAGATAGCCCTTCACATCATTTAGGCATTACAGAATGTTTGATACAGACTTAGTGAGGAGAGAAAGGTACACAACAAGAAGAGAGGAATACCTAGAGAGGCTAAAGAGGTTGACAGAATATGGAAGACTAGGAAGATGCTATGAATTCAGAGCCGATACAAGATGAACAATGGGATGGGGAAGAGGATTTAAGGGACTACCTACAACTATAAGCTTGGGATAGTCAAAGACTTGGCCGCATGTAGAGTGATGTACTTCTAGAATACCATATAGACACTCGCAGCAGTGAGCCAATTATGAGCTCAAGTCCAAGACAAATTGAACCCTTCAATCAAGAGGCGACCATCAAGTTCTGGCAACCTTCAAGTTCCAAGAAGTCATCCACAATGAGTCTCCATTTTGAGGGGGCTAACAATTCACAACATAGACTGGGCCACAAGCACTATTCTCCAAGCCAACAATATGAATCTAGTTCTAAAGCGGGGCATAATTCTAGCTGGGAAAGGCAAAGGAGGTCCACACATGTGTCAGAGTCAGAAGGACAGTAGACTAAACATAGTCATAGTCAAGATCCTGACTGAGACTCAAAGCATAGTCACAAAAGTAGGAGTTTGCGATGTTAATCACTACCAAGATGAGGAACACCTAGTCCTATCCCACCATCAAGGAATAAAACATTAAGTCAATGCCGATACAAGGGTGTGCCCATACACATCATCAACGACTAAGGCTAGCAATACTAAGGATTCTAGTAGCTGGCAAGCAAGTACCATAGCCCTTGCCAACTAGAGGACATCACCATGAGTACATCCATATAGAGGAATGATGTCACCAAGATGATGGCAATGCTGATGAGGCACCAAAAGGACCCAAAATTGGCTACTATTAAGGTCAAATTGGCTACACCAATTAAAGTCAAATTCTAGGATTTTAAGGGGGCTCAAGATGAAGACCCTTGCAGCTACTTTTGGAGTTTCCTACAAGTTTGTCATATCAATAGTGATCTAACAAAGGAGGAGCATAATAAATATTTTTTTTGCACACTTACTAAGATAGTTCACAATGGTTCAATCAAATTTTTATTGGTTATTTAAAGGATTGGCAGCAAATGTTTGAGGCCTTCCTCAAGAGTTTTAGGCAAGAGATCAATGAACATGATGTTCATACCAAGCTCAATGACCTAAAGTAGAAAGAACATGAGTCTATTTGAGACTCTATACTTAGACAAGAAGCCTTGATCAATCAACTTAGCACAACTCTAGATGATAAGTTATTGCGAGCTTGCCTGATTATGAGATGTACTTAAATCAATCTTTGATCTCCAAAAATAGTCAATCCATCAAACACTTATGAAGAATTGTTGAACCCAGGTATTGCACTGGAAAATAGTGCACTCAAGTAAAACAGAAGACTGAAGCAAGTGATGACAATGATGCCTTGACTAAGCCTAATAAGATAAATTTGAATTTTGGAAAAGGCCTTGAAATAAATGGGCTTCCTTGAGAGAAGCCAAGAGTCAAGAAGAGAAATAGTGTAACAAATGCTCCAAGAAGGGACACACAGAGGATTATTGAAAAAAGTATTGTGGGATTTGTTCTAAATATGAACATGATAAGTCCACCTACCGGTATGCTAAAAGGAAGATGCTATAAGTGAAGGAGGTTGAGCCTAAGTACAAGACCAATGAGGCGTGATCACCAAAACCCAAGCAAGGTAAGAATAAAGGAAAAAATGGCAAAGATAAAAACAAGGTGCTTGGATGCCATGCAATATTGGAAGATTTAGTTAATGCCCATGCAATAACTTTTTCACAATAGCAAATCACCACCAATGAAAATGGATCATCGTTTCCCATAGGTGATCACAATTGGAAGGCACACATATCACATGGGAGATTTTCCAGCATATGAAGGTTAGCCTTAAAATAGCAGAATTTGCTCAAAATTGTGCCTAATTGCCAAGAGTTTTTACTGCAACAACTTCAAAATGAAGAACCACCTATCAAGACCATGGATTCACTAGTTACGATTCCAAATATTAATTCTCCAATGGTGGATGGTGAAGTACCAGTGATTACTATCAAAATTCAAAATCAAAAGGTCTTAGGTGGATGGTGGTTCGGGAGTAAACATTATATCTATAGCTATGGTTTGTAAATTACAACTTAAGGACATGAAACCTTCTCCATGCAGAGCTTTGATGGTAGACCAACAACCTATGTAAGCCCTAGGTATGCTTTCTGATGTCATTCTTACCATTGGTGGTAATCATCACAGAGTGAGTTTATTGGTTATTCCAATGGAAGAAAATGCCTATCCCTTATTATTAGTAGACCCTAGTTGAAAAGTTCAAAGGTATTTCATGACTAGAAAACCAAGATGACAATAAAAATTGGGGATAAGGAAATACAGATTTTGACTAATCCAAGTAAGGTGACTAAAATTTGTAGGCACCAAGGTCTTGAAGTCAAGGACCAGTTTCCACTAGTGGGAGAGCTTAACATCTTCCAAGTTGTTGCTAACCTAAAATAGAAAATTAAAATAGACAAAATTGCTACACAAGAACACATATATCTTATTTATTTCAATGAGGAAGTTATTGGTCAGAGGGAAATTGCTGAGTCCCACCTCACAATCACTCTAGTTAGGTTTTGAATACTTGCTACTAGAACTAAATTTGGGATCCAACTAGGAGCCCACAATAGTGGTCATTAGTGCTTATGTGATTGATGATTATTTGCAGGAGGTTAATAATTTATTCATGCAATATAAAGGTGTCTTTTCTTAGAGCTATACAGATTTGAAGGGAGTGCCTATAAAAATTAGCTAGCATAGCATTCCCTTAGTGCTAAACTATGCAAAAAAAGTTAAAGCTAAGCTAGATAAGCTAATCTAAGGAGGAATCATCGATTCAATTCGACATAGGCAATTGATTACTTCCTATTGTGGTAGTTCCTAAGAAAAACAAAAAACTCCAATTCTATGTGGATTATAGGAAGCTAAATGCTCAAACTGTACTAGATCCTTTTCCTATCCCATTCACAGATGGTATACTTGATCAAGTTACAAGACATGAGATGTACTCATTTATGGATAGCTACAATGGCTACAAGCAAATTTTTGTTGCAACAAAAGATCATAGCAAGATTGCTTTTATCAATTGAATGGGGTGTGTATGCCGCCAAAGTCTTGCCTTTTTGACTTAGAAATGCACCATCTACCTTTTAGAGATTCATGGTTGAAATTTTTAAAGACTATCTAATTGAGTTCATTACTATTTATTTGGATGAATTGTATGTTTACATGGCTGCTTCTGATTATTTGAGATACTTAAGTAAGGTCTTTGATAGATGCAGACAAGTTGGTATCTCACTAAATCTAGGAAAGAGTGTTTTTTATGTATGCAGTGGCATCCTACTTGGCCATGTAGTATCCAAGGATGGCATAAGGACTGAACTTGGCAAGATTAAAGCTATAGAACATATGCCTAAACCAAAAAGTTTAACTCAATTACAATCTTTTGTTAGGTTTATCAACTTTTATAGGTGTTTTATCCAAATTTTGCTAAAATAGCTTCCCTATTGTATGAGCTCAGAAAGAAAGATGTGAAGCTCTAGTGGACACCTAAGTTGTCATGCATTTCATGTGTTGAAAAGACATGCTTCTAAAACACCTATTCTCAAACAGTCAAGATGGGATGTCATTTTTCATGTTCATGTGGATGCTTCTAGATATGCCATTGTGATTATTCTAGCTCAATGAGGGGGTAAATTTATGCTAGTAGACTCATGATCGAGCCTGAGTGCAACTACAATACAACTGAGTTGGAAGCCTTGGTATGGTATACAATGTCCAAATATTCAGACATTATTTATTTCATTTTTAATGTGGATCATCAAGCCTTATTATATCTCATCAATAAAGATGTAATTAAGGGCAAGTTGGCTAGGTGGATGCTCTTGTTGTAAGAATTTAATTTTTAGATTGTTCATAAACTTGGAAAATCACATGTTGTAGTATCCTGACTACCATATCAAGAAATCGAGTCAAGAATAACCACCAATCTTCTTGACACTAATCACTTTGTTGTTATTTCTTTGAGAATATGATGATTTGCTGCAATATCTTTCTTGGGATATATTCCTTGTGCACATGTCTAAAGACAAGTGATGACAACTTGTTGCTGTTAAGGATTGGAAATACAGCCCAATTGGTATTACCAATGTGTTGATGGTGTGTTATAAAGGTGGGTCTTACCACGTACACCATGGTGCTTGCAGACGCTCATAAAGGTCTTTTTAGAGGTCATTTTGCAGGCAACCTTACCACCAAAAAAGTGCTGCAAGTAGGGTTTTGGTGGAGCACTCTATTTTGAGATTCATATTCCTTTACTGTTCAATGTGATGCTTATAAGTGTACCAAGAGAATGCTTCCCTTGATCATATGCCTTCGAAACCGAGTGAGACTTGGGAAGCTTTTCAGAGATGGGGCCTCAATTTCCTTCTTTCTTTTAAAATAATCAAAAATCAAATAAATATTTATTGATTATGGTACTAAATGGGTTGAAGCAAAAACTATTTCACTTCAAAAAATGTGAGAAGAGGATGTTAAGGAAGAATGCCCTTTATTTTGGCCAAACATTGGTAACAACTTGCGCCCAGCTTCTGGACTCTTTGAAAATGAATTTAAATCTCTATTCCCACGTCCATATTGTGGACTAAAGAAGAGAGAGTTTATGCCACAAGTAGATATAGAAGTCCATTGTTTTGTGGTAGCTTGACCATCGGATGACGAACATGAGAATGTGAAGTTTTGGGTTGCAAAAGTGGTGGACATGAGCATGGATGACTAGGGGAGAGCTACAACATTTACAGTGGTATGGTATGAGCCAAAGCCTACAGGAAGGAGAGTATGGATAACAATACATTGTATACTAATTCTATTAAAAAAGGAATGGGTCTCAAACCATGAAGTAGTTTCAAAGCTTTCCATAGAGACAATCAAGGACAAAGAAAACAAAGAAGCACATGGGGTATGATAATCAATAAAAAATAAGATACTGCAACCAATTATGTCACACATACAATAGTTTTTAATGATGCTCGCTAAGGAGGAAGTAGAAGGAGATAGAACAAATGAAGAATGCCCATGATAACACCATTCAAGCATCAATAAAGATTGGAGATGACTATGGTCAGACAGGCGTGAATAAAGATGGCACTCAACGAATCAAACCTTCAAACAAGAAAATGCCAAGATCATCCATTTGTACGTAAATCATTGTAAAGGCATCATTAAATGATTGAAAGGGACGTGAGCAATATATCTTGTAAACATATGATGATGTAAAATTGCAAGCATAGATGTTGCTATTTTTTGGAGTATAAAATAATCTTCCATGTCTCTTCTCTATTTAAACTTTTAATTTTTTGAATATTATGAGTGCCATTTTTTCTAAATTTGATTTTAAGTGGCGTTTTATGGATTTGAATTAATAATTTTGAATTTTAAGTACTTTCCATGGATTTAAATTAATAACTTAAGAATTTTTTATATAAATAGGACTTTTAAAAACAAAAAATACAAAACTAGTGCAGCATTATAGGCAGATATTATGAATGTCTCTGCTAAAGTATAATTCTCCCTTTCATCTCTTGTATCATTAGGGGAGAATTGGGGTCTCAAAAGGGCCTCCAATTAGTGTAAGGGATTAGAGAGTGATGTAAGGTGTACCAATGAGAGTGCTAGAAGGTGTGGGGCAATGGTATGTTGAGGTGGAGGGTAGGCAAGCCTACAGAGAGCCCCTATTGGTTGCTCCCCTTACACTAGGGACCACCGAAACCATTCCCCCCCCTCTTAACCCACGTTTGGCCCTCCTACCAGGTGTACCTCCCCCACATGAGCCCAAAATTGCCTTCAATGGGATGGTAGGGCCCTTCTGGCAAATTTTTCTTCTCCCCTCTCTCTTTCTAGGGCCTCTTCCCCCCATTGTTCTAGTCTAGCCTACCAAATCACTACATTTGAACCAAATCCCATGCATTTTCCCTCTTCCCCCTCTTTCTCTGCTCCCTCCTGCTCTAGCCTGCTTGCTGTAGCTCCTCTCTCTCTCTCTCTCTCTCTCTCTCTCTCTCTCTCTCTCCCTCCCTCTCCCTCTCCTGTGCCTCTGTTGGAGCTACTCTGTCCCTCTCCTTCTCCCTCTCCTATGCCTCTGTTGTTGTTGTTCTGTCCCTCTCCTTCTCCCTATTTTGTGCCTCTGTTAGAGCTGCTCTGTCCCTCTCCTTCTCCCTCTCCTGTTCCTTTGTTGCTGCTACTCTGTCCCTCTCCTTCTCCCTCTTTTGTGCCTCTGTTGGAGCTGCATTGCCCTGCATAGGAGTCCCATTTTATTATGTGGAAATGACAGTGCCCGAAAGTAAACTTTTGATTCTCACATGATATTTTTCATAAAGTAAACTTTCCATTTGGGCAGGATTTTTAGGATTAGCCCAAATATAAACAATGGAGTCCAAAATTAATGAAATGTGTGTTAAAGCTTTATCTACAACATCCCACACACAACCTAATACCTAATAATTTATCTCACCATGCATGAATTTGTATATTTTGGCACCACTGGGAATTATTAAACGAATAAAAACTCATATGTAATTGAATCTAAATAATATTCAAAGTAGTACATTTTCAAAGAGCATATATCCACTATTTTAAAAGTGATAATTGTTATATTCAGTCAAATAATGCATAGCAAATGTATATCTTTCAAATGTAATTTGAATTTCAACTCTTAATACTTTAACACATTGAATATTACCATTGGCATATAGACTTCTATGTACATTCCATTAGCATCACTTTCTAAAATAATCCATGCCCCATCATTCTTTTCCAATACATGCATCTATACCTCATCTACAAGATCCCGCAGACATGCTAGTACCTAATGAAACTACTCTCACCCATGCAAAACCTTGTACACTTCATCAATGATTCACATCGTTAACTAACTAAATGGAAAAAATGTCCTAAAGTGGTATTTCCTTTTTCATGAAATAAAGTGGTACATTTTGAAAGCATTAATATGTAACATTAAAGAACAAAGTAAAGACATCCATTCTTATAGAAAACCCATGTCTCTTTCCAATAACTTTTTGATTTATAGAAGAAATAATAATCATCATAATGCTCTCAAAAGATCCATCAGACAGGGCTGCCCCATAGCTCCTCTTTTTTTTGCTATAGCTACTCACTTTTTGGGGTGGCCTCTCCAAAGTCATAGTAAAACTAGAGACCTGAGAGGTATAGAGCTCCCTTTTGGAAAACTGTTGATCTACCAATAGTTTGTAAATGACACCAACCTTACACCTAGGAACAATGAGCAAGATATCAAAAGGGTTATGGAATGTTTGGACACTTTTTACAACACCTTGGGATCCAAGATCTCAATCACATTAATACTAGATATTCCACTTTAAGAGGAGAAGAGCAGGAAGCCCTAGAGGATATGGGGTGTCACATAGATTAGATGGAGCTTCTATAGAAAACCTAAAGAAGAACTTTTGGCAATAAGAACCTAAAGAAGAACTTTTTTGCCAGAAGAAGGTGGGCTAGGGATGATAGATATAGAGCTAGCTACTAGAAATATTTATTCCACCTAGGTCATTAAATATATTCTTCACCCACAAGGGTCCAGGCTCAAATTCTTCTTAGAAATGTTAGTCACCTTAGACCTCTAAGAGTTCCCAAGTGGAAAATCTATCCTACCCTGTCTACTATCTACAACCCTGAGGCCTGCAAATAGCCAACTCTAGCAGTCCTTATGGAAGACACTTTGAGGAACTCAAATGTCAAATTGTGTTCTTAGGCAAAGGAGTTTTGATGTCCCTAGATTCTATCTGGTTCTCAACAATTTTCAAAAGCTCTATTTTCTGTAAGGAGATTTTAGTGGCCTGTTTTTAATCCAAGAAAGGGTTGTAGAGTTGGGGTTAGCTTTGGAATAAAGAAGAGTACAAATGGAAGACTTGGGCTAAGATAAGAAGGGAAATTTCCCTCAATAACCACCATCAAGACCTTGTCGTGAATAGAATTTAATGGTGCGAAGGAGCCACACAGTGGAAGGGTGGAACCTTCTTGGTCTATAGTAGGGAGTTTAGCTAGGTTGGGAACTCCTCTTTTTTCCTTTTCCTACTCTTGCTGGTGACATTGATGATCTCTTTAATGTCTTAAATGCTAGATGGAATCTGCATGATTTAAAATTCAAATGGAAAATCGGATTCAAATGCATTTGGTGGAAATGTGTCCGTGATAAAATGCTTGCTTAACTATTGTTGATTTTACACAAGGCTGCTTAGAAAAATGCTTGATTTTTTAGGATTGGAAAGGGAGATAAAAAATGCAAGAGATTCCATGGCTTGAATGAAGACATCTTTCATCTTTTTGTCCAAAGGAGGAAGAGGGTGAGAGTGGAGGTTGGGAGGAGGTTGAGAGGAGGAAGAGGTTGACAGGGGGCTCATAGGAGGTTGAGAGTAGGAAGAGGTTGCGAGGAGGGAGAGCTTAAGAGGAGGTTGAGAGCTAGAGGTGGAGAGGAGGAAGAGGTTGAGAGGAAGGCCATGACCTAATGGGGATGGGAGGTGGGGGATCTTTGTTTTTTTGGGGTGGTAAATCCACGATTTTGTGGATTTTTTTGGGGGGGTAAATCCAAATTTTGTGTCCCACCAAGCTAGGGAGGAGGGTAGGGGGGACTAGTCAATAGTCAAGGGGGGGATAAAATTCCCAAGGTATTGGTGGGGGGCAAGAGGGAGGCAAGTGGGGGACAAGGGAGGTCTCTCCACCAATTAGAGGCCAATATGGAATCGTCCATTCTTTTAATCCCGAAGTTTTCCCATTTTTTGGTTTGCTATTCACAAATATTAAGGGAGGCCCTTTTTGAAGGGTTGAGGTTGTTGATTTTCCCCAATACTTAGCAGACTCTTACAAAAAAATTGTAGCATCGTTGGGCAAGGTGGTGTGTCTACCCTGAAAAATGGGCCCTATAATAGGTTTTACATAGTGGGACATCAATGTCCCCACACCAAAATCCTTTTCTATTAGTGTGAATAATGTTGTAATCGCTAGTGCTTCTATAAGCTTAAATGGGGTCTTTTTGCAGGTTCTTATTGAAATTTTGGCCCTATGGCATTGCAATGTTCCCTGGTTTTACACAATTTTCCCCTCGAAAGCAATGCCTACATTAGTCCAAAACAAGGATGCCTCTGGGACTTAGGGCTTAAAAATAAGATCAATAATCCAGCTATTGCTATCCAAGATAAAGGGAAGGCCAAATTTTCTCCTACTAAGAATGCTAGTGGTCAAATTCTTTCTACACCTCAAGTCAAAGCCAATGGAAAAACTTCAAATTAAGGTTGGCAAACCCTAAGGGAAATAGTCTCAGCTAGGAGGCCTCTTTTGCCCCATATTTGGGCAAGTACATCATTGAATGTGCACACCCTTGCTAAGGATTCTAGCATGGGTATTATATGGGCTACAATGACCCGAGTCATACTCTTTTCTTAGGAGATGAAGTTTCCCTATTATTACCTAGCTCACAAGATCAGATGCCACATCAAGATCATGTCTTGGATTTTAAGATTGACATGCAGTCTTGATTTCACATTTTTTTGTGATAGAGTATGTGAATATCTATAATATCTGTAAATATTCTAGCACAAATAAAGTGTTTGACTTACTATGTACAAGGGTTATGTGACCTGCAAAAGTGAGAAATTGTATGGGCATATGTCAACTTGATATGGTGGCCTTGTAGGATCAAATTTGCATGGTTATATAGGCTAGACAAGGCATTTTGTAGGATATAACACTTTCTAGATAGGTGACAACTCATTTTCTGGAGTGGTAGTTCTTGCAAAGCATGCTCTTCATCACGTTGTGGCTTTCAATGGCTAAGATGGTCAATGGATTTTTATGCAATGTCTTTTGCAAGAAGAGATTGTTTTGCAATGACTAAGATGGTCAATGGATTGTTATGCAATGTCTTTTGCATACATCATATTGTTTGACATAGTCGTAAGCATCTGCCCAAAGGGTTAACCACCAATATCCAGCTAAGGGATTTTTCTTATTGTTTCTCCCACTACAAAGTGTCCTCTTGCTATGCCTTCATGAATTTCTCTTATGATTGGCATGATTTCATGTGGCATAACACATCTTTGAAGAATCTATTCATTACCCATGTTGTATAGTTGACCTGCAATAATTATTTAATTGCTAGGGGGCAGCTTTTAGAATTAATTTCCTTGCCTCCACTGGTCTTAGTTTAGGAGATGGTCTTCATTGGCATTAAATACCCAATGATGTTTGCACACCATTCGCGTACAGCATCAATTTGAAACAAAGAAGCATCTAGCAGGTCATCTTCTATTACTTTTGGCTTTTCTCATGTCATCAATCGTGACATGTGATTTGCAATGTCATCTTCTATTACTTTTAGCTCTTCTCATGTCATCAATCGTGACATGTGATTTGCAATGTAGTGTTGAGCTCCTTTCCTTTGCACTATCTTGAAGTTGAATTCTTGGAGTAGTAGAAGCCATCTAGTGATCCAATCAATGGTACATGGTTGATTCAATAGATATAGTAGGGCTGAGGACTTAATGATCCACGAAAAGTACAAATTCAATGGACAATAAATAATGCCAAAATTTCTTCACATTGTAGACCATTGCTAGGGCTTCTCTTTCAGTGGTAGTATAATTAACCTCTACGTCATAACTACCTGCTTGCAAAGTAGATTGGGTAATCTTTGTTGTACTTACCAAGCTAACATAGCACACTCCTTGCTGCATATTTGGAACCATTTGTATGCACATGGAATTCAATGTCCCGATTCGGAGCCATCAATATAGGAGTTGTGATCAATCTCCACTTGAGGGTTTTGAATGCTTGTTTGCATTCTTCTATCTAGATGACATTCACCAGTAGCTCAGTAGCTTATAAAGGGGTCTTGCAATCATGGCATATGATGGCATACCTAAGTATGAACCTTCTATAGTACCCGGCATGTCCCATGAATACTTGGACACCCTTAGCATTTTGTGGGGTGGAAGCTCCATGATGATCTTGAAATTTTTCCATGTTGGTAGCAATCCCATGTCGAAAGACTATGTGTCCCAAGACTATACTCCATGTGTAACCAAGAATTGACATTTGAGAGGGTTTAAGGAGATTCTATACTCCTTGCATTTCTTCATGACATCTTCAAGGAATTTCAAGTGATCCTTTTTGCATGAGTGTATGCACAAGTCATTGAGGAAGACTTGTAGGAATTTGTTGAGAAATTCCTTGAGGCAATGTACTTGACCCTTTGAAAGGTGGATGGGGCATTGCATAAGCCAAATGGCATTAATCTGTATGTAAAAATGCCCCATTTTGTCGCAAAGGTTTTCTTTGCTTGATCTTGATGTGCAATTCGTACTTCGTTGTACCCATTGAACCCATCCAAAAAGTTGTATACTTCTGACCATGCTACATGTTCCAAAATTTTCTCGGTCAATTATAGGGGGTAGTGATCTCTAATTGTGGCTATACTAACATTTTTTATATTCACATATTCTCATCTTCTTGTTTTTCTTTGGGACAATGGCAATTGGTGACATCCAATTGGTGTGCTTGATCTCATAAATTAAAACCACTAGCATCCAATAATTTTTCTAGTTCTTCATAAACATGAGTGCTATACTTTGGACCTATCCTATAGGGTCCACATACCTTAGGCTTGGATCCTTCCCTAATTGCTATCGTGTGTACTGTAACTTTAGGGGAGATCCCTTTCATGTCCTTATAGGAACAACGCATGCAATCCCCGTATTCCATTTCTTTTTCTTCCTCTTTAATAAGATGTACATAGGCTTTCCTCTTCTCCTTCCAAGGCAAGATCCAATTTTATGGTCTTGTCCAATACCTCATAAACTGTGGTTCCCCCTATTCCTTTTGTTTCCTTGATCTCTGATTCCTTGTCTAGGAATGGCTATTGTTGTGTTTCCCCTTGTATAAATATTTCGATAAGGCTTTCATAGCATTGTGATGTGATAGCCTCACTATTCGTGCTATTGTTATCGTGAAGGAGTCTTAAAGTGTTGAATCGATACCCACTTGGTTTTCTTTTATGTGTGTACTATCCAACTCATTCTTCATGTGCACATTAGTTTTGAACTTATGAAACATCTTGCTTTGGGAGACTGGCATTGGATTCTTAATGGGTATTTTGTTTTCAAAGAGTGGTCCCTTTGTTGTTCATCCACCCTCAAGGCCCTTTGGGTTCCATTGTACTTTTGGTGGCTCCTATACTTGGGTGGGCTTGGTTAAGTATAGTTCGACCACTCTGGTTTGCATCCTTTCAAACTCATTGAAGTGCTCCACCTTAGCCTTCTGGTGTTACACATGCTCTTTATTCTTCCTTGACCATTCGTTTGTTTGTTTTTGTCAAAGGGTCTAACTTGGGATATTCTATTGCCATTAATGCATGAAGGATGGCCAAGTCGTTATCGAAGATTGACCTTCTAATGTGGCATTCTCTGCTTTTGTTTCCAAATCCCAATCAAATTCTTCACCATAGCCTTTAATGATGGCCTCTTTGGGATCACTATCCCATTCTATGCTCGCCATGAAGATAGGTACATCCACCACCTCTGATCTACATCCCAAATTGGTGGTTCTAGCTGTATCATTTGTGCGTCCACATTTCACAACATTGGATGTGTTGTTTTACAGTTGTCAATTGTGGCTAATTCCTGATTCCAATTGTTGATATCGCTTTGTCTATCACCTTCTATGGGTTTGAATTCAAGTGATGTGTGATTGATGGCTATGGTGGAAGAAGTGTCATCAAATATTCCTAGTTATAGTGGCTTGATTTCCCTAAGTTCCTAGGTTGATTTTCATAACAGTATCCCAATTCTAGATTGTGATCCTACTTGTACCCCAATCACAGAGTACTACTACCTCCCAAAGCCATGGTCTTCCCAATAATACATGGTATGCGATCGATCCTTGGGGAGCTTTCTCCACTTTAGCATTGGGGTAGACTCCCTTTGCTTCCTGAAGAGTATTGGGGCAGATGTACTTGGCATTGCAGCACTTTGTTCTGACACTAGAAAGGCTTGTGTGGCCTTTGGACTTTTTGCTTTTTTAGCAAAAAATCATTTTTGTCATGCTGCTTCCTTGTTATCACTAGTACCAGTTCGGATGCAACACTTGGTGTTGCCACACTATGGCTCTCTATGCCAATGATTCCAAGGGGTACATATGTCTTTACTTCATGGGATGGTTGAGTCTTTGCTCTAAGTGGGCAATTCATACAAGCATGCCCAACTCCACAATGTTTTTTGGAATGTACTTGAGCTACCTTTGTGAGGGCACTCAGCAATCGGATGGTTTTTTCCACATCCAAAACAATTGATAGGCACTCGATATGTGGTTGGTCTTACTTGATTGGCATATACTAGAACAAGTCCTTCAACACCATCCATGTAGTACATGGGTATTCTATTTCATACTCATATTGAGATTTTAGCTCTTCAGATTGGAGTTGTTACACTGGAACTTTTGGAGCAAGATTGGGAGCTCAAGGATACTGCGGATGATTGGGATTTTTCAATAGTTGAGGCCCTTGTATCCTCGCTAGGATGGGATTGAGCCATGGCACTGGGTTCTAGTGTTGGCTTCCTATATACTGGGATTGGTGTATGTTGGTATTGTTGGAGTTGGGGTTGTACAACCCTCATATTGTAGATGCAGGTGTGTACCTCATGGCTTGCAACATTGCAAATGGCACACCATAACCTTGGGGGTTGGGCAACTTCTGATGGGTTGAGTCTGTCCTGCAAGATGGGGCAATCATTGGCCATGTGGTTGGCCATATAGTTTGGGCGTGATACATTCTCTCTTCTTGGGTACTATATTGGCTGAGAGACATATGCAACCTTTGCTATATGGCATGTATCATTTCATCCTTTACCCTTAAGGCGATGGTTTCCACTGGGTCTTTAGTGGTGCAATCCTTGGTGGAAGTGCTTCCCTTCTTGGAAGATTTCTTGTCATGATGACTTGATTTATAGTCATCATTGTCGATGTTAGAGTCATTCATGTTGTCCTCAATGTCAATTGTAGCTTCATGAGCATCACTGAAATGTGCATAGCTACTACTAAGTTCTTTCATGTCCTTGCAAATGGACCTTTTTAGTTTAGAGATAAACCATGCAATGAGGTACTTGTCATTCGGACGGGGAACACACTTTGCTATTAACCTTTTCATTCTTCCTAAGTATGTTTTGGCCTTTTCTTTCTTGTGTATTTCCATATTTCCTAGTTGGAGGGCAAGGCCATCTTGCGAGCCATCTTGTAGCCTTTCGGTTTGGAACCTTCTTCTAAAGTACCTGGATAGCAATGCGCATGAGGCTCTTTCTTCTACGAGAAGGTCTAGGTAACATTTTGGTTAAGGCCATGGGAAATAAGGTGGCTTTGGTTTCATTTGATTAGTCACCTCCAGCACAACATGCTGCGTTGAAGAGTTGAAAGAATCTAACAGGATCCCCTCGTCCATTGTACTTTGGCATTTCCGATTTACCAAAGTGTCTTCTTCCATTGTTGTTGTTGTTGTAGTTGCATCATTGATCGAAGAAATCTTCTGAATGTAGTGTTAGATATCAATGCTCCACTCTTGTGTAACTATGCGGGAACCAGCTAACTCTACTTGTAAGCCCCCATATGAGGAGAAGGCATTTGAGTAGCTCGGTTATCTGGTAGGTCCTGGTTTGGACATTAGATGGGGTCCATGTGTGGCATGATGGCTAGACAGCTTCAGATAGAGTTGGCACACTACCAACTAGGTACACGGCTGAGAGGCAGTGCCATCTATTGTATCAGTTTTATAGTAATCAAATTTTTTATTCTCCATACTATCTGCTTCTCTCTCTTGCATACGAGATCCTGTTATCTGTTGAGCACGAACGTTGTATTGTTTTCTTACATGGTATCAGAGCTTGGGCTCTAGCAAGAAGATTTGGTAGTGTGTTTCTGTTTGCGAGCAGATTGTGAGAGATGGCCCAGCCCGCAAGACTACGAATCCCACCGTTCAGTGAAAGTGGAAAGTTGGATGGCACTAACTATCCACTCTGGAAGTTCAAGATGAAGACCATCCTAAGTGCATACAAGCTTTGGGATACTGCTATTGGGGTGGACGTGAAGTCGGTTCCGAGATTGAATCCGACCAATGCAGCACAACAGATAGTACCAACTATGGATGACATTCTCGCATGGACAAGAAGAAATGCAGATGCACTGTGTTCTATTGTTTGTAGTGTAAGTGATTCTGTCGTGGTGTTAATTCAACATGTCACCACAGTATAGGAGGCATGGATGGTCTTGAAAAATCAGTACGAGACCACGAATCAGACCCAGATTCAAATTTTGGAGACAACTCGCGAATGAGAAACTGTTTGAGCCTGAAATGGTAGAGAAGTTCATCACCAGGGTGAAGAATCTGCACGATCAGATGACTGTGATTGGCATCACCATCACTAGCGAGAATCTAGCACGAAGGTGCATACGAATTCTCCCACCAAAGTACGACGGTCTTGTTACGGCACTGAATATGCAGAACAGAAATCTGCCCCTGAACTTTGAGGATTTCATTGCAATGCTTTTGGAGGAGGAGATGCATCAAAAGATGAGGACTGGAGAAGATTCAGCTCACTCGGCTGGATCAAAGAAAGGTAAGGGTAAGGACTCTGGTAACCCATCGTCTTCTGATGATAAAAAGAGAAAGAAGAAGATCAAGTGCTTCTATTGCAACAAGGCAGGGCACAAGCAGAATGAGTGCCAAAAGAAGATTGTAGATGAGAAGAACGGAGTAAAGAAATAGTCCAGCAATAGCGCGCAGGCAGTACCAGTAGAGTTGTTCATAGCAATTGAGGAGATTTGCACAAATGCAGTTCATGTACATGTGGATGAACCTTGGATTATTGACAGTGGTGCATCACACCACATGACCAGTTGGAAGGATTGGTATACCTCTCTACATCCAGTAGGGAATGACATCCTAGTAGTAGTCAGCAATGATGCAAAATATCCAGCAAAATGAAAAGGTACGATTGCTCTCAAGTCAGATGGAGTTGTAAAATAATTGTTCAATGTTCTTTATGTGCCAGATATCAAGAGGAACTTGTTGTCCATTTCTATGATCATGGATCGGGACCTCAAAGTTCACTTTGATAAGAATGGCGCACAGATTTTGGATCTTCAAGGGAAGGTCATTGGTAAAGGTACATGGTGCAACAACATCTATGAACTCTCAGCTTTCAGAGCTCAAGCCGATGTGAGTAGCACTAAGCTATGGCATGAGAGGTTTGGTCATCTAAACCTTAGTTCTTTAAAGGAGATGCATAAAATTGGAATGATTGCAAACCTACCAAAAATTATAGATATGCCCTATGTATGTGAAGCTTGCATGATGGGCAAGCAGCATCGGCACATAAAGAGGCCAGCAGGGCAAAGGCTCCTCTAGAGCTCGTTCACATTGACCTCTGCGGAAAGATGGAGATGGAAGCTTTAGGTGGTTCCTACTACTTCATGACGCTGATCGATGACTACAGTAGAAGGATATGGATATACTTCCTGAAGACTAAAGATGAGGCTTTTAGTAAGTTCAAAGAATGGCATGTAATGGTCGAGAAAGAAACGGGGAGGAAGGTGAAGAAGTTGAGATCAGACAGAGGTGGTGAGTTCACATCAAGTGAATTCGAAAGTTACTACAAAAGTCACGAGATCAAGAGGCAGAGACCCCCACCACATACACCACAGCAAAATGGAGTAACAGAGTGCAAGATCCACGTCATCTGCAAAATGGGTAGGAGTATGATGAAAGGGAAAGATTTGCCAAAGACTTTCTCGGTTGAAGCATGTAACACTGTAGTTTACATTCTGAATCATAGCTACACGAAGGCTGTGAATGGGATGACTCCACTGCAGGCCTTTTCTAGTAAGAAACCTTCAGCTGCACATTTTAGAGTCTTTGGATGTGACTGTTTTGTGCATGTCCCTGATGCTAACAGGACCAAAGGGGAACCGAAGAGCGAGAAGTGTATTTTCTTGGGCTACAGTGAAGAGGCGAAGGGTTACCATCTCTATAATCCTGTTACCAAGAAGGTAATAGTAAGTCGCAATGTGGTATTCTCAAAACAGCCGCATCAATTAGAGGAGGATGCTTCCTTCCCAGACAACCACGACTAGGATATCCATTCAGTACAACCACAAATAGCAGACCGAACTCCCCCAATGGTGCTTGGGAGGATTCAAGATAAAGAAGAGGAAGAAGAGCCTGTAGAACCACAACAGCAATGGCCATTCCCGAAGTGGGTAAAGCAGCTTTTGGATAGCAGAGAACCTCTAGCCATTGAGGAGGAACCATCTGAACACCGCCGGTCCAAGAGATTAGAGGAGCAAAGACGGGCGCAAGAACACTTGGTCAACTATGCTTTGATGACAGAGGTGATCCGTGCTGAAGAACCCAAGTGTCTTGAAGAGACATAGGGTGATGATAGGTGGATGGAGGCTATGTAGTCGGAGTATGGCTCCATAATGAAGAACAACACTTGGGACCTTGTGGATCGACCACCAACATGCAAGGTAATCGGCACCAAGTGGGTGTACAAGACAAAGTATAAGTCCAACAGCACGTTGGATAAGTACAAGGCTCGGCTCGTGGCAAAAGGATTCGCACATGTACATGGTTTTGATTATCAGGATACCTTTGCTCCCACAGCTTGACTAACCACAATTCACATTGTTTTGGCTTTAGCAGCACAGGGAAGTTGGCCCGTGTTTCAGATGGATCTAAAATCCACCTTTCTGAATGGCAATCTTAAGGAGGAGGTATACGTGGAATAACCACCAAGTTTTGTGATCCCCGGTTCAGAAGGTAAAGTCTGTAAACTGAAGAAGGCACTTTACAGGCTGAAACAGGCCCCATGAGCATGGTACCAGCGGATTGATGCCTACTTTCTACAAAACGGGTTCAAGAGGAGCCCATCTAATGCAAATTTGTATATCTATAGAGAAGGAGGCAGGTGTATGATCGTGGTCCTTTATGTGGACAACCTTGTCATAATAGGGAACCATGAAGAGAAGATCTCGCAAACAAAGCAGTTGCTAGGAAGAGAGTTTGAAATGATAGACCTTGGACTAATGCATTTCTGTTTGGGGATTGAGGTTTGGCAAGAGCCAAAACAGATCTTCATTGCATAGCTGAAGTATGCTAGAGAGATATTGAAGGCATTTGGCATGGCTAAGTGCAAGACAGTTGGCACCCCTATGGAGGTTGACGTGAACCTCTCAAACGAGGATTCATCACCACTGGTGGATGAAGTGAAGTACAGAAGGCTTGTGGGCAGTTTGATTTACTTGTACAATACGCAGCTAGACATCAGCTTTGCGACTGGTGTATTAAGTAGGTTTTCCAATAAGCCCTGGGAGAACCATTGGAGGGTAGGGATGCGAGTGTTGAAATACACCAAAGGCACACTTGATTATGGCATGATCTATACCAAGGGCAACACCTTGACCGGATTCTGTGACTCGGATTGTGCAGGAGACGTGGACAGCAGGAGATTAGTGACAGGTTACTGTTTCTCACTTGGATCTGGAGCTGTGTCATGGGTCAGCAAGAAGCAACCCATAGTTGCTCTTTCTTCTACTGAGGCTGAGTACAAATTAGCATGTTTTGCTTCTTGTGAGGCAGTATGGTTGAGGAGGATTTTAGGGGACATGGGTGCAGTGCAGAACAAGCCTACACAGTTATCATGTGACAATCAGAGTTGCATGGCAATTGCAAAGAACCTTGTGTTCCACGCTCGCACAAAACACATTGAGATTCAATAGCACTTTGTATGTGAGCTTCCTATGACTTATCCTCTTTTTCTTTTTTGCTTTTTTCTTTTTTGTGGAGAGGTGGTTAAGCTAACCTAACCTATTGTGACCAACTGTACTATGGTTAGTTCTTCTCTCCTTACCTACTCTCTCTACCTCTCTCCTCTCTCTTTACCTCTCTCTCTCTCTCTCTCTCTCTCTCTCTCTCTCTCTCTCTCTCTCTCTATCCTCTCTTCACACACTCTCTCTCTTTTCCTATAGACGGGCAACAACGGCAATTCTTGGTGGCGAGGTGAAAATCTAGGGGCAGCGGGAATGGTGGCGCACGCGTGTGGCAGTGCGGATGCATACTGACGGTGTGGCTGCTTGCGATGGTGGATGTGGTGAAAGTATGATGGTAATGGAGTGATTATGATGATGGCAAGGAAAGGTGGCATACGCATTCATTGTGGTGCAGATGCACGACAACAGAGTGGTGGCCCATGGTGCCGGGGCGATGCCCTATACGACGGTGGTGATGATCATTGATAACGGGTGGCGACAGCCGAGGTGCTCAAGGCCCGACGTGTGGTGCTACGTGACCAAGGCCCGAGACAGCTTTATTTCCTTGCTATACTTTTAGCATAGTGTGCGATTCAAGCTATTGTGCCTATATGGATCATTGGTATATGCTTTGTGTGCATCAATATGGTGCATTTACTTGCCATATGTGGACTAATTTGGGTTTTTTGCACTCGGATCATGCTCCACATTGGTTGTAGCTATCTTCTTATGATAAGCACAATCATAGATTCCCTAATAAAATGCTGCATATTATAAATAATAGTTATATGGAGCACAAGGCATATAAAGATATCATGTGTCATGTTATTGCTCCTCTTTGGGCACACTGTCACATGGATGTTGATTATGCATGGGCTGCTTTTGTTGCACGTATGTAACATGTGATCCATGAGTATGGCAAGAACTATATGTGCCCTCTTAGGGAGATGTTGTCAAGTCTATATGTACCTGTCATGACTTGACAAAACCCTACCAACTCTAGGAATTATCTCTTACTGAGGCTACTTGCTTGTGTCGAGCTAAACATTTCCTACATTGTAATGATCATAGGAAGGTTGAGAAATGGGAAACCAAGACCAACCAGAGGGCTTTTACTAATAATAAGGCTTGCTTCTCCAAGGAGTTTTTCGAAGGCTCGCATTACAAGGCAAAGTGAAAATATTTGCAGGGTTACAAATGTGGATGGTAATTGGACTCATTCATGGGCACAAGTTGCTCAAGCATGTGTTTAGTCACTTTTCTAACTAGTATGGGAATATTGTTGCTCCGTCACATCAAGGATGGAGGATTGAAAGACACCACCAGATCATGTGGCAAATGAAAATCTCCAAGTTGGGATGGCCTTACCGTGGAATTATTATTCCTATAGTGTGATGCCATTTCACATGCAGTACTAATCCTGCTACAAATGCCACCAAGTCTAAAGAAAGGTTTGATCAAATTATTCCCCAAGAAACATTGTGTGAATCGTATGCAAAATCGAGACAATGGGATTTCATCTCACAAACAATGCGACTTCTAGGTTTTAGGAATAAAATGCACCATGTCATTTACTGGCTCTATCAAGATAGTAACACTGCTGGCATTCTGGTCGGGGATATTATTGATGAATGGACTCTTTTCTACTTAGGACGTCAAGGTTGCCCTCTTAATGCACTATTTAATGCAATAGCTATGCACCCTATGCTTCCATATATGGATCATTTAATAGAAGGGACAGGTGCATTCCATGGCTTGGGGATTTATGGAAGAAGGGCCACTAACTATGCAAGCGTATTCCTTCTTCACTCCCAAAAATGATTTGGCAATTGGTCGGCAGGTCAACTTTCAAAAATCTAAGCTTCTTTCCTTGTGTATGAAATATTGGCAACATTTAATGGTCTTTATCTATGCAAGTGGTTTGTCATCTTGTGTACCCTTTGGGGTGGGCAATCACTCGCTGCCAATAAATGGACTAGGTGTTTGAAAAGTTAAAGAAAACATCGATGTCCTGGAAGTTGGCTACTTGGCCATTGCATGTTGGCTTTTGCCTAGTTCAATAAATTGTAGTTGCCTATACACAATTTTATTGCCTTAATGATGTTTGCCAAACAAGATATTTCTTCTTTCAAGTCTACTATCATGGAGCTCTTCTAGTAATCTCACCATCGATGCAAAACCCTAAGGCTATTTTTTGTGGATCTTCTTTGCTCACCAAAGATGCATGGGGGATTGAATATTCTAAATATTCATGAATCTATTAACCCATAATAGGAAAATGGTGCTTCCATTCATACACGGTGATCAGCCATGCATATACATGATGCGACATTTTCTCTTACATTAGTAAATTGCAGCCTTTAGTCATTGGTAGCTAACCAGTGGATTTTCTCCTAGGTCATATTTATCTATCTATCTATCTATCTATACATAGACCTCTTTGTAAGACTAAATATATCCAATGGTACAAATTTTGTTGTTGTCAAGTCCAAAATTCTACAAAGAAAATAAACGAGAAAATGAAAGGGAAGAAAATGAGGTGACAATTTTTGAAAAACAAGACATACTCAACAAGCAAAGCAAGACTTACATCGACATCAATGCCCAAGCATAAGCAACTATATTGGGTTTCTAAAGAACCATAGAATCTCTTGGGCAAGTTCCATATATATCTCCATGAATTACTACCACAAAATAGCATTGGATTTCGAGAAATAATTCAAGGGCATCTTACATGATGGCAGCTGAATCTCATACTCAAACCCCCCAAATCTACATGGAAATGATAGGTCTAGGCACTTGTGCTATGGCTTGGGGAGGCTCCATGAAAAGAGCTGGAAGTAAAGAGCATGAAAGTGTGTGGATGATTTGGCAGGGTGGAGTTCAAGATGAAATTATCTAGGAAATTTGCATTGTAGATCTTAGCATCTGTTTTGGACCTATTCCTTGCTATGTTTTGAAATGATCCGATTCTTATAAGATGACAATCTAATCAGGCGTGTGACTCGAAAAGATGAATGAGTTGCTGTTCAGTGTATCTTTGGCTTTGATGCAATTCAAGAACCTCTACAACTGGGAACCTAGCTTTGAATCCAGACGAATCTATTGTCAATCCTAAAGCTTTCTAGCAGCATCTCCAGAATGATCCTAAAGTCATTAGCCAGTTGCTTGAGGTAAGAGGTCATTCTCCTTTGTGACAGATATTAGTTCTTGGTGACTGATGCTTGTGCACCATAGTGATTGTTGTTTTGCTTGAAGTAGAAGAATCACTTCAGTTCACACTTCAGCAGATGTACAGTTTCCCACACTTTAGCTCTCAAGCTCACGAAGCTCCTGCTCCTGTGCAGCCATGCATTCAAGTCGCTGTCCGTACATTGTACGACGTCCGTACTTCGGCCTTGCATTCAAGTCGCCAGTCTGTACATGCACCATCCGTATTGTGACAGAAATTACTTGCGTAATCCATACAGCCGTAGTACCTACGTTGGTCATACATCTACGCCGCCATCCATACAACCTACGGATTCCATACTGCATTCCGTCATACAACAATACGATTGACCTGGAGTCAGTTCCATCATATTGTTCTGTACATCTGCTATCAGTGCATTGTACAAATATCCATACACTGTATGGATTCCGTACACACTCCTGCATTCCGTACATTTGCAGGAGTCCGCACTTTTCTCGGTGCATTTGCAAGTCTTTTGAGCAGGTGGTCTTTGCTAGGCATTTCTGCCCAGGTGTTTGGTTGTAAAATTTGGGGCATTTTGCATTACAAAGGTCATTGGTTTTTTGCAAGTATCTCTGCTTGTAGAGAAATTGGTTCTTCTGAATCATTTGCAGGCACATTACAAGTTTGGGGCTTTTGTGCATTTTTTGGCACACATTGCAAGCAAATTGCAAAGATTGGCCAAGAAATTGGGGCTTTTGCGGGAGATTCACTATTTGGGTGAAATTTGGCTCAATTTCATATCAAAATTTGGGGCTTTTAGTTTTGCACTGCAATTTCTTGCATTTTTGGGGCTTTTAGGCAATTTGCCCTCTTTTGGATGCAATTTCCCTAAAGAAATTGGGGCTTTTGGCATTCGGATGCAATTTGGTAGTGTAAAAGCATTTTGGGAGTTTTGCAGGTAGTTTTGGACTTGTTTTTTCGTGACATTGGAGGGCATTTGCAAGATTGCATTTTGAGCATTTGACAGGCTGTGACAGTATTTGTCATTGTGGGCAGATTTTTCTTTGTAGATCTTTATATCCCAGGAAGGGATTTCACTTGGTTAGTCTACTGTATTTTTTCGAGATTATATGGTGAAAATGGCTTAGAACAACTCCAATGAGGTGTTTAAGGTTCTCACACAGGAGGATAAGTTGGATGGCACCAACTACTCCTTGTGGAGTTTCATGGTTCACAATATCTTGGTTGGCAGACATCTTTGGGATTATGTCAATGGAGATGAAGCAAGACCAAATACATCATCTACACTTGTCACTCCTACAACTGGAGGCAGGGGTAGAGGTACAAATGCAGCACAAGTAGTTGGAGCAGCTGCTCCAAGAGCTCCCACAACACAGCGGAAAAGATGGGACTCTAGAGATGCACAAGCTCTTTCAGTAATTTCTCTTTCTGTCAAGAGGTTCATTATACCTCATATTCGGTCATGCAAGACATCTATGGTAGCTTGGGAGATACTAGAGAGTATGTTTACAGCAAGAAATAATGCTAGGGTTTTCTTTCTGAAGCGAGAACTTTCCCATACACATATGGAGGAGGAAGATTCCATGAATTCTCACCTCACAAAGCTTCAGGACCTCAAGAAACAATTGCTGAATATTGATGAAGTCGTTCCGGATTCAGAGATGATCACCACCACTCTGAACTCTCTTCTTGAGTCCTATCTCGGTTTTCACACCTCGCTGAATTTGTCATTGAGGGGGGGCAGCAATCCTCTCTCTTTTCATGAGTTGGTAGGACTTCTATTGCAGGAGGAACAAACTCACAGAAATATGGCAATCCGGGCTAGCGAGCATGCTATGCTCTCCAAGTTCAAGCCCAAGGGTAAAGCACAGCAAAAGCCACATGTCAATCAGCCCACACATCAGCATAAAGCTAATTTTGGACAACCTTCTTATAAGGCAAAGAGTGATACAAATAAGTAGAAAAAGAAGGGCATCTGTCATTATTGCAAGAAGCCAAGTCATTATATTGGAGAGTGCAAGAAGCGCATAGCCAAAGAGAAGAAAAGGGATTCCTGTATGGTTGTGTCAAATGCATCAGTTCCACATTCTCATGATGGAGGAGATGTTGCAGCCAACTTTGTTGAAGAGCACTATGCCTTTCTATTTTGCACTTCAGATTTTTCAGTGGGTAGTTCTGATATTATAGCCACTAATGATGATGACCCATATGCTTTCTTGACTTGTAGTTACGATCCTTCAAAAGATGCATGTTCTTTCAGTGTTGATGAGACATTTCATACTTCGTATTTCGATAGTGGTGCTTCAAAGCACATCACTTCCAAGAAGAGTGTGTTTGTATCTTTGCATTCTCCACCCACCAAAAAGAAGGTAACTTGTGCGAATAATTCTTCTTATTCAGTGTGTGGAGTGGGAGACATTATTCTCACATCCACTGATGGCATAGATTTCAGAATTTCAAATGTTCTCTATGTGCCAGGGATAAAGAAGAATTTGCTTTCAGTGTCCTCACTCAATAGAGGAGGATTTCAGGTTGTTTTTTATGATGACAAGTGTGCAGTCAGAGACAAAGAGAATGACTATGCTTTGATGTTGTCTGGGACTTTGTATCGGGGTCTTTTTAAGCTTGATCTATATGAAAAAAGATCCCATCTTGCATTATCAGTTAACACTCCCACTACTGCGATGTAGAATATGGAGTTATGGCATGCCATGTATGGGCACATGAGCTATGGCAGCTTAATGACACTTCAGAGGCATGATATGGTTGATTCATTGCCTCCTTTGGAGTTGCCCCCTCCTCATGCATGTGAAGGCTGCATTCTTGGCAAAATGCATAGACTTCCCTTCAAAAAGGATGGTGAAATGAAAGCTACACGAAAATTACAGCTTATTCACAATGATGTATGCGGTCCCGACACCTGCTTTTGGGGGTTATCTCTATTTTGTTACATTCATAGATGACTTTACCAACTACACTTGGGTCTATGGTCTCAAGGCAAAATTAGAAGTGTTTATGCATTTCAAACACTTTGTGGCTATGGTTGAGAATGAGACAGGACTCAAGGTGCAGACACTTCGAACAGATCGAGGGGAGGAGTATATGTCTCATGAATTTGAGACATTTTTGAAAGAGAAAGGCATCATGCATCAGCTTACAGTGAGGCTTACACCCCAACAAAATGGCAAAGCTGAGCGAAAGAATCGCACTGCCATGGAGATGGATAGATGCATGTTTACAAGTAAGAAGTTGCCTCATAGGTTTTGGCTAGAAGGCCTCATGTGTGCCAACTATATTTTGAATCGGGCTCCTACAAAGGCTTTGAAGACAATCACTCCCTATGAGGCATGGCATGGGAGAAAGCCTTCAGTGGACCATTTTAGAGTTTTTAGTTGTGTTGCATATGCCCACGTGCCTGTGGAGTTTAGACACAAGTTGTCAGATAAGGCACTCAAATGCATTTTTGTGGGATATAGTTCACAAAGCAAAGGCTATCGTCTCTACAATCCTGCTACACGTAAGATTTTTGTTAGTAGAGATGTTATATTCTCTGAAAACTCCGCACATACACATGCTAAATTTCATATTCCAGCCTCTTCAGATGATGTGTTTAAGGGGATGCTTCCTATAGCATTTGGTTCCCCCGCTGAAACTCAGAATTAATAGCCACCTCCACCAGATCCACATGTATAGATTTAGCCCCCATCTGATTTAGTACCACCTCATGGTGTGGATGAAGTTGTCAGGCAAGAAATTCAAGAGATACATGCAGCAGACTCTCAAGGAGAGTAAGCTTGAGGCTCCATTGCCTGGTACGACTCGTAGTGCAATAAGGCACACAGGGGGGGGCTCTTTCAGTTGAATCAGCTTATGCAGGTACTCTTCTTGATGAGGAGCCTGAGACATTTGAAGAAGCAAAGGATAATGTGCATTGGATGAATGCCATGCATGATGAATTGCAATCCATTCATAAAAATCAGACTTGGGATGTCGTGGATTTCCACCAAGCAAGAATGCCATAGGTATACGTTGGGTTTTCAAAGTCGAAAGAAAGCTAGATAGGTCCATTGATCAGTACAAGGCTAGGCTGGTTGCAAAAGGATATGCTCAGAAAAAGAGCATAGATTATGAGGATACTTTTGCTCCTACATCCAGGATGACCACAATCAGGTCAGTTATAGCAATGGCTGTAAATTTTGAATGGAATGTTCATCGGTTGGACATTAAAACACCTTTCCTTAATGGAGACTTATTGGAAGAGGTTTATGTCAAACAACCTCCGAGCTTTGAAATTTCAAGAAATGCACATCAGGTATGCAAGCTGAATAAGGCTTTGTATGGATTGAAACAAGCCCCACGTGCATGGTATGCAAAAATTGATGCCTTTCTAACCAGCAAGGGGCTGCACAATAGTCCTATTGAGAGCACCCTCTACATCAAGAAGGATGGGGGGGATATTTCGGTATCATTCTTTATGTAGATGACATGCTCCCCACCGGATCAAATGAGGAAGTAATTGCAAATTTCAAAGTCCAATTGAAAGCTACATTTGATATGTCAGACTTGGGCTTATTACTTTTCTATTTGGGGATCCAATTTATTCAAGAGAAACGTAGCATTGTTATGTCTCAGCCCAAGTATGTTCAAAAGCTCTTGGACAGATTCAACATGCATGATTACAAGCCTATGTCCACTCCCATGGAGCCGGGATAGAAGCTTACAATGCATAATGCAAGTGAATCAATTGATGTCACACACTATAGCCAAGCTGTTGGATGCCTTATTTATCTCTGCAATACATGACCTGATATTCAATTTTCAGTTTCTCAGGTGAGCAAGTATATGCACAGTCCAAAGATTATGCATTGGCAAGTTGTAAAACGCTTCTTCTGTTACTTGCAAGGTACATAGTCTTTTGGCTTGATGTTTCCCAAGGGGAGTGACTTGCAAATGCATGCTTACAGTGACTCAGATTGGGCTAAAGACTATGATACTAGGCAATCCACCAGTGGGAGTTGTTTCTTTCTAGGACATGCTTGCTTTTCTTGGTTGAACAAGAAGCAATCTACAGTGGCTACCTCCTCATGTGAAGCTGAGTACAAGGCAACTTTCACGATGATAGTTAAATGTGTGTGGCTACATTGTTTGTTTGCTAATCTTCGTCTTTCATTAGAGGATCCTCCGATTCTCACTAATAGTCAAAGTGCTTAACAATGGCAAAGAATCCTGTGTTTCATGCTCGCACGAAGCACATTGAGATTCACTATTACTATGTCAAAGAGAAGTTGCATGCAAGAGAGATCAATATGATCTCTGTGTCAATCCATGACAATGTTTCAAACATCAAATGACATTGGCACTACAAGGGGATGTTAGAATTATTATTATATTCTAGCAATGATCAATGCAATGTAATAAGTAGATTAAGGACACTTTTCTCTCTTTGGAGGTTTTTTCCCCTAACCCCAGTTAGTTTGAATGTTGCAAACATCTTCACCAAAGCACTTTCACGTGAAGTTTAAGGCATTTAGCAATGCCTTGAACTTACATCCTTTTAGTAATTGATCATTTCCTTGTACATTGGCACTGCAAGGGGTGTTAAAATTATCATTATATTCTAACAATGACCAATGAAATGTAATAAGTAGGTAAGGGACACTTTTCCCTCTTTAGAGGTTTTTTCCCTTGATGCCAATTAGTTCACTAACTACGGTTAATGAAGAATAAGATTGTCACTTAGACAAAACCTTTCCCTGCTTTTGTATTCCTCACTTCATCTATTGCAACTTACGTTCAGCACTCTGACTCTTCTACTCTCTTTCTCCAACAGTAGGAGCCCTGCAAAATTTACGACCAAAAACAACCGCAATCAAATAGATAAGAACAGATCAATGCGGGTCATCTGTCTTCTCCCAAAAAATACCTCAATCACTTGCCACAAAGAAGCCCAGGACAAGTCTAGTCCATGAAAAATGCTTTTGCTTGTCTTCAGTCATCTCCCAAAAAATACCTCGATCACTTGCCACAAAGAAGCCCAAGACAAGTCTAGTCCATGAAAAATGCTTTTGCTTGTCTGAAACCATAACTGGTTCATTCAGGTGCTTCCAGTCAAACATTCAGCAGCCAAAAGCAACCTTGCTGCTGTAATATGGTGGATCCTGTCCAAGGGTGAGCACAAGAAGGCCAGTTGAAGAGGTATGACATTCTCTGAGCTTTGGAATCTGAGAAAACTGCCAGCAACTCCATACAACTCCCATCTTTCAAGGTCCCTGGCAAAAATCAGCATGGGAAGCAATCCATTGCAGTAGAAAAGACACGCAGGTGCCCATTCCCTTTACACTTCTGATCTAATCTCTCATCTTATGCCCAGCAGAAAATAATACAGGAACTCCCTTAAGTTCTAGTCGTGTTATTTTTGGTTTAACCTAAACCAATAAAATAATTAAATTTATTGCAGAGACGTGCAATATGTTTATACACCTGAAGGGCCCACATACAAGTTATTTCCGAGTGTTGACATCTTCATAAACATATAGAACAAGTGAGTACAAGTACTCGTGTGCACTGCCTTCAAGTTGGTTCTGTCAAAGGAAAACAATTGTCAAGATGAATAAATGATTAATTTGCAACACTTGTGATGGAAGCCGTGTATAGGAAAGTTCGAATGATTTGCAAACTCCGTGTGTGTGTGTGTGTGTGTGTGTGTGTGTGTGTGTGTGTGTGTGTGTGTGTGTGAGAGAGAGAGAGAGAGAGAGAGAGAGAGAGATCTTAGTGGGTGTGAGTGAGTGTGTGTGGGAGAGAGAAAGAACCAAAATAGAAGGGGCCCACATGGCAACAAAGTGTGTGGGACACTTTTTTAACAAAAGTGTACCTAGAGCGCTGCCTGAAGGCAATGCTAACAAATGAGTCCCACAAATAGAGAAGTACGTTGAATTCAGAGGTAGACAAAGGCTGCACCAAAATAACTAAAGAAATGAATTTCATGTAGACAAAGGTAGACAAAGGTCTCTCGTGCCCTCATCAAACTTGTCATAGACAACCAGACTAGCAGCAAGACTCTAACCTCTTCTTCAGACAAAGAATTGCTACACCGATCTTACTGCATGCCCGAACAAAGGAATCTTTAAAAGTAAACTGAGAATGATACAAGCTAACGTTTGTTTCAACCAAGCAGTGGCTTCCCTACAAAAACGAGTATGACAGCATCCCTTGCAGTCTAAATAGTACCCAGAATGCTGTCACTTTTGAACCATGCCTCTGAAGTGTAACCACGCAAGTTCTGTAAGGCTCCTATTTCCCTCCCAAAATGGGAAAGTGACCAGGATCCTCGATACTGGGTGCCACCAGCTCTTGACGATAATTACTATATCCCCCTCCAAAGCCTCCCCTAGCTCCACCACGATCACTGCGACCACGGCCACGACCACGTCTGCCAGCAGGACTGTAATACTGCTCCTCTCCTTCGGCAGGCTTTAGAAACTCATTGATGCTCACAGACTTCAAAAACAGAAAGAGCATTTGTCAACAGTCATTCACAACAAGACACAATCAATTACACATTTTCTAAATCAAGCTTCAGGACAAATCTGCAATGATACCTTTCTAGCTCTTTCCTCTTTGTCCAGGGCCTCCTTTCTCTTGCCCTTATCAGAACCCTGAAATCCACGCCCCAAGAAACAAAGAACTGTAAAAATCCCAACAGTAAACATAACAAAATATGCAGGGATAAGGTGAAACCATCTATAATAATAACCTCAAAGGGGAACGATGCTCGACCAACATACCATTTTCAGAAAAACATCCTCGTCACTCTTTCTGTCCACTATCTGCATTGACTCGAAATCTTTGTCCAGAGTGACCTTTCTTTCCTCAGTTTTCAAAGCCTCCAAAGCTTTCCTTTTCTCAAACATCACCTTTTCGTACTCATCAAGGGTCATCTCCTGTATGGACATTGAACAGCAAAATAATATAACTCACTAAGCAAGAAAGCCAACCAACATATATGGGATTGACCAAATCTTGCCATCCAGCTATGTCAGAGAATCAAATTACCTTATCTTCTTCCTCTTCGTCTTTCTTCTTGTCTGTGTCTACTGACTCCGGTTGTGCCTCCTCTTCAGGTTTCTTTTCAGTAACTTCAGGCACGGTAGACTTCTCCTCCTCGACCGCAATGGCTTCCACAGTTTCCCTGCCCAATACCAATCGCTCACCTAGAATTAACCTTAGGGCATTTAATAGAAAATAACAGGAGACAAATAATGCAAGCCCTTCCATCCAGTGGAACAGAGCATCGAGAAGTATACTTACTGCACAGCACCATGGTCCGTGTCAGTACCCCAATTTCCTCGCCCAGCACCGTCCCGTTTAACTTCGTTCCTACACGAATATGATCAGCACCATTAATCAAACTGGAATACATTACCTTCAAAAACCCAAATAGCAACAGACAACGGTATGGTATCTGTCGATATTGATATCGAGCAACCTATGAGAGGTTATACCCGCGCCCGGTGCCACTTTTGCGCTCATATTCACGGCGTCCAGGACGCTCTTCCCCATCTTCCATATAACCAAATCCACGTCCACGTCCCCGCCCACGGCCACGACCTCGACTACCATCAAATTGGCGTCTACCTTCTGCATCCTCTCCTGGAGGTGCCGCGTCTCCATTCAAGGCGGGTCCACCGCCTAGGTAGCCTCCCCTGCCACCTTGGAAATCACTGCCATTGCGGTAGTTACTGAAGCTTCGCTCGTTGTGATCAACCCCATCTCCCTGAAACCCACCATCTCGGCTAGGCCGATTGAAGCCCCCTTCAAATCCTCTGCCACGGTTCCCGTAGTTGCCTCTGGCTCCCCCACGAGCACCCCGACTACCTCGACCCCTAGCTCCATCAGCTTGTGCCTCTCTCACTAAGGAGGAGAAACATAGATCAGATTCTTCGCAAAACTAAGCTAGTAGACACATCAAACTTCACAGCAACACAAAATAGGACCGCCCACCAACAGAAGAAATACAAAGAAACAAAAGCAAGGGGTGCAAACCGTAAAAGAGAGAGGCACCCAGAGCAAAGGCCCACGATTCTTTTGCCAGATCGGGAGCCAAGAAACCACCTTGAGGGCAAAGAAGAGCGAGACGTACCAGCTTGGGAAGGCGGGCGGGGCTTGGAGGGGAGCTTGGCGAGGGGCGGCGGCGGCTGGGAAAGGAGCTGCTGTTGGGGCTGCTTCTTAGAGATCAAGGCGGAAGAAGGGGACTTGGAAGGGGGGGGAGGCGGCGAGGGTTTAGAGGAGGCAGAGGCGGCGGCGAGAGCAGCAGCAGCAGCAGCTGCTCCGGCGCGAGCGAGGAGGTCTGAGGGGTCGTCGTTTTCATCGTCGCCGAGCAAGGCGAAGAAGTTCTGGGTAGCCATGGGGCTGGGAAGGGGAGGGATGAGGAAGAGGAGGCTCAATGAGGGTAGAGGGAAGCCATGGAGGGCAAAGAGACCTTCAGAGCTTGCTACTGTTTGGCTATGGCGATCTCTGCCGCCTCCTTCTTCTTCTTCTTCTTCTTCAGGGTGAGGCTCACGACTTTCACTGTATTTCTATCTTAGAGATAGTGTGCAGTTGAATATACACCCCCGGAAAACCCTTCCCTTCTTCTGCCCAACATTTTGCACCCCCCCTTCCATCCAATTTTTATGAAAATGCTCCAACATCAGATTCATTCACACTTTTACAATTCATCTCCTACCTCCATGTGTGCATGCCCGAAGGTGTGTGCGTGTACTTGTGCACACATCCGCATGTGCCTGTGCTGGTGTATGTGGGTTCCGGTTTTTTCTTTCTCGACAAGGCACTCACACCTACTAAACACCTCAAGTGTACTCCCTGCTCCTTCCCTGCGCTGCTCCCACTGCTAGAACTATTCGCAACCCTCTCAGCCCACCCAGCACTTGCAAAATTGCAGCTTCATGAAGGCTTGCCTTTCTCGCTCCTTCCCTGCGCTACTCCCACTGCTAGAACTATTCGCAACCCTCTCAGCCCACCCAGCACTTGTAAAATTGCAGCCCCATGAAGGCTTGCCTTTCTCCAAAGTCTCATTTGTTGAAGGCTCAAAGCAGGATTTGGAGGCTCTCACAACGATTATCGGTTGTTTGGGCCAATGAGAATGCTTTGGGCATTGCAATGCTGGGCTAGAATCCTGAGATTTCAAGACGTTGGCCTGGAGCTCCAATGCTAGGCCAGCATGCTCAGCCCTCCATGGGGCTGGGAGACTTGCGTGGTAGTGGGGCTATCCTAGGCCCACTAGCATACACAGGGAAGCCCTCTAGCTAATTAGAGAGCAAAGAAGATACCAAGACCCTATCAAACCCAGGCATGCAGGACATGCCTCTCGCTCTTAGGCCTTGAGCTCACAATGCTAACACTCCATAACCAGTAGGTGCTCGATTCAAACCAGAGCGACTATACCCATATTAGGCGTCGGCTCAACATGTATTGTGTGTGGTGGAAGGGGGGGGACATATTGATCGATGTAGATGTGTGCCTCAAAACATACTCTCTCTCTCTCTCTCTCTCTCTCTCTCTCTCTCTCCTCTATGTGTGGACATGCATGCACACACACTCTTTCTTTGCTTGCATGCCATCAGCCCACATCCCATCCCACCCCATGCTTCCAACACTCCACACATGTGCGAATGTGTGGAAGTTCAAAGACTCGTATGCTCCCATCTTTTGTTTTTGAGTATTCTTATAATTTGTTCTATGGGAGGTTTTATGCAAAAGTAGGTCATTTGTTCTTAGAATTTGTTATTGGGATAATCACACTGCTTTTGTGCAAAAGTAGGTAAGGGTTGATGTGTGTGTGTGTGTGCACGTGCGTGTGCATGCACACACACACACACACATAGGCACAAGGGGGGGTGGGAAAAGGAAAGGGCGAGGACCACTCAATCCTTTTGCATCATAGTATCGCATCAAAGTGGGTGTGTTGGTTCAATCCTATGTCATGGGTGTGTGGGTTCAATCCTCATCTCTTGCTCCCTCGTGCACTAATCACTACCTGTTGTGACATATAACTCTCTCTCTCTCTCTCTCTCTCTCTCTCTCTCCACCTTTAGTACTTGATGCCTTAGGTGGGGAGGGTCTTGGAACAATCTTTTAGATTTCCTTTGTTTTTCCTTCATCCCTCCCTCCTTCCTATGCAAGATGTTCTTAGATGTGCTCTCCCCATCATGAACTATAGGGCCCACCTCTCTCAATCCCATTAACTAGTCCCAATTCACCACTCCTCCCACCTTGCACATGGGTGCCGATTTTAATGGGCAATGGCCTCCACAAAGATAAACCATCATGAAAGTTGCAATGGCCTTTGAAGTTCTCTCCTAACATCTTCTGCGTGTGGTGAACTTGCTTAATGTGTGCTTCCTTAAGAGAATACATTGTGAACGTAGACACTTGGGTTTCACATTTCCCTTGAGGAATGTTTATTCTCTATGCAAGCTACATGTAGGCATCGAGCCCTTAAGGATTGGCCCTAGGAGTACACTCTCCACTTTCAAGGGTCCCATGTTTAGTTCAAGCCAAGCCCCAAGGACTCTTAGGGGCATATAAGGGTAGGCAAAGATATGATAGCATGTGAGTGCACGAGAAATGGTAATGGGCAAGTGGGTGAACAACAAAAGTTTCATCCATGCTCCTGATGAGGCATCTATGACAGCAAGATACCTATTGTAGTATTTCTCTTCTCCACTTTTAATGATATATTCCTTCCATTTTCTCATGGTAACAGTGAGTAAGCCTATGCAAAACCATTATATAAAAAGTCCCTTGCTCCACTAAGAAGAGAATTTTTAGTGAAATTGTGACATGATGTGTTATCTTCTAGCCATGACATGGCAAAGATATAGTATGCCCCTCTTAAATCATGGATGGCCGATAGATACTTGTGCTTCTCTATCATAAGGTCATGGGGCCCTCAAAGAACAACACATCAAGGTGTTTCTTAATACCATTTAGTAGAATTAAATAATCATATTGATGTCTCATGGGGTTAAGGGGACGTTGGAGTGAAGCATCAGAGTAGAAGGGTACTCTATGCCCTTAGGCATGGTCAAGTGACTTAGATGTAGAAGTTGATAAAACACATTGATTGTGCTCTTACGTCATCCTTTTAAATCCTACCTACCTATGTTGACATTGATACTAGCAAGGACAATGGCAACCATGACAACAACCACAACCACAACCATGATCAACCTCGCCACCATCGCTGACCAACAATGATGGTGACCACCACCACTACCACTACCACTACAACGGCGGTGACAACAACTACTGCCACTGCTACCGCTACTTCTTCCACTACCACTATTGCTATTGCTACCGCTACTTCTACCGCTACCACTATTGCTACTGCTACTGCTACCACTACTACTACAACAACGACTACTACTACAACAACAATGACAGCCACAATGACTGCTACTACTACTGCTACTCCTATTCCTACTCCTACTCCTTCTCCTATTCCTACTCCTACTCCCACTCTTATTTTTACTCCTACTCCTACTCCTACTCCTACTCCTACTGCTGCTACTATTGTTGCTGCTGCTGCTACCTTTGTTGCTGCTGCTGCTACCACTACTACTACGATAATAGCCACAATGACTACTACTACTACTACTACTACAACGACGACCACAATGACTACTACACTTTGTAATAGAATAGGAACCTCTATGCTTACCTTTCCTTCTCTAGAATTCTCCCAATGAGTATCCTTAACTCTCTCTCTCTCTCTCTCTCTCTCTCAAATGCCCATCAAATAAGACAAATCTAGTGTCTAGTGTATCAACCGAGCCATGAAATACTTCACTATTTTAAGGACAAGGATGGGCCCTGAATACAAGAGTCAGTCTACTTCTTAGCAACTATAACCTTCCCAAGGAAAATGCCTCACGCGACTGATGCATACAATTGGTGTTGAAGGTGGATGATGAAGGGTGCTACTTGTGAAGTTCCCACATCCACTTGCCATGAGGATTTTGGCACAAACATGCTCCAACTTAGGTGCCAAAAGGAATTGGAGTCACTACAAGTAGACTCCTAAAAGATCGGGCTGAGAATTTAGTATATAGTTATTGTAATGATAAAATCTTAGCTACCTTAGGAGCTGTGGGATATGAGGAGCAAGTTTCAATATGGACATATGATGTTGTTCCCAATCCACCCCTTGTGAAGAGGTTTCTCCCATTAATGTAACTACCGTTACACTCCAAACAATTGAGGAGGAACGCGAGGAAGATTCTAAAGGTGATACTAGCGATAAGAATGGAAGAGAAGGATGAGGCTGACTTTATTGGGAAAAATTCAAGACTTCTCTTCATAAGGTGTTTTGTATATATTCATTATCTACAACTAATGTATGTATAGTTAATCATTTGTTGTGTGCTCTCTATCTATGACCTCTCTCCTCATCTTCATAGTTCTCCTCTCTGTTTTCATATTTGATCATAATTTTAGAGATTCTTCATGCCTTTGTATGAGGCAAAGTGTTTGTGAAAGTGCTTGTGGAGAGTCTTTACATCTTCCAATTGCTTCAAAAATCTCCTAGATCTGGCATCTAGATCTTGACTTATAGAGTTTTGAAGCTTCATGTATTTTTGAAGCTTGCTTGACTGTGTGAGAGAGATTGAGAGTGTGTATGTCTGAGTTTGCAACCGATTTGGATAGATTCTAGGGACCCATAGGAAGCATAGCTCACCCACTTTTCAATAGAGGAGGGTGTGAGGGTAATGATGATAAATTTTGAAAAACCAACAAGCACACCATGTTGAGAGTTTTACATCAAAGAGACTAGAGAAGTGTAAATCTACATCAATGTGATAAGTTGAGGTGCATCATGGATAGGATTTGGATGGGTGATTGAAAGCAATTAAAATGAAACCGATGGGGTCTTTACATAGTAGCGGTAACTCCCGCCAATAATAATAACAATATTGCTACTACATGATATGTTACAAGTGGTAACATAATAACTATTGGTAGTACAAGAACTAGTACCATTAGTAATAGTAGTATTACCACCAAGAAAATTGGCATCAAATTTTCCCACCAATACTACTACTATTTCTAGTGGTAATGTTAAATTTTTTGGTGGTTTTTGATCATACGTTACCAGTGGTATTTTTGCCATTTACTAGTGACAAGTATCATTTTACTGATGATATATAACCAAGTTTTTAAAAAATATTGGAAAGTTTTCATCAGCATTGCATGCATGGTTTTGTGAAAATGATGTTCACAAATGCAAACCATGCATACTTAAATATATAATCCCTGATTGTGATATATATTTTTTAACCCTACTTAATGCTTGTACCTTCATGTTTATGGGGTTTTTGATGCAACATGCAATATTTATCTATAGTTATTTGTTTTGTAAAGGACTAGACACTACCCTTGACCTTCTTGAAAGGCAAGAGGTAAAATGCTCCTTCCTTCATGTACTTCTACCCAGGTTTGACAGGAATGTTCTCATTTCCATTTGGAGGAGGTACTGCTATCCTCTTTGATTAGTAGAGGTATTGTATGTAGAGACCCATTCATGTTTGCGAAATCCAACCATATCAATGTGCACATCACGTGGACATTGTATGAGGATGTGAGGTGATAAAGCAACTTTACAATTATCTTCATCAATATTCTACTTCCTTTATATAGTGTGTTGGTAGTTAACACCATGCCTTCAATTGTAAAAATTTTGTGAGTGATACAGGATTCTCCCTTAGTATATATGAATTGATGATAGTGCAATTTTACTCTAGCCATTTTATATTCAATAAGAGTGTTGAGATTTTACATCACGATGATAGGAGTGGGCTAAATCTACATCACTAGGATTGACAATAGTTGATCACCTCCTTGTATTGTGTAGATCATCTTAGCCTTCCATTTTATGAGGTGTTAGTTAATCCCAAGTTATGAGGTGTTAGTTAATCCCAAGCGAGGATGGGGGGTAGCACTATGTAAAAACCCCATATAGCATGTGTGATCAAGGGGTATTAAAAAACCGCTACCTACAATTTTTAAGAACTTATAATACCACTTTTATGAATTTTGAGATGATTAAGTATTTCTTACATACAAAACTTCTTACTTTTTTAATCCTAAAACCCTTTATGTATATATATTTTATGTAACTCCATAAAAATATAAAACCCCTTATGTTGGTGGCATGTGCTATCTTACATAATACTTAGTAAATCCCATAGATAGTTAATACAATCGCTTCATTTGTTAGTTCCTTCATCTTTATCTCTCTCTTTTGTGGTCGTCCATCTCAATCTCTCTCTTGTTCCCTGGTGAGCATCCTTCTCCCTTGAGCACTCTCTTTCTTAAACTTCAAACTCTAGTTTTGTGTTTTGTCATCCTCTTTCCTTATCTCACTCTCCTTCCCTTGTGATCATTCTTTTTCCTTGAGCACTCTCTTTCTTAAAGTACAACAGAAAGTGGATAATATTGATAGTGTCAACTTGATCTTGTATTTTTCATGGGCGAAATACGAAATGGATACCCAAGGCATGAGGCTACATGATGGGTAAAGGTGAGAGATAATATGGGTGGGAAAGGTTATGATTAAGAGACACAAACTGTCACAAGCACATTTCCTTCCTCACTTTGGAAAGGGTTGGATGAATCCTTATCAATGTGCTATCCAATGGTAAATTGTTCTGCAAGGGAAAGGAGAATGTCTTAGCTAGCTATCTTAGTGCAAAGAGAGAGAGAGAGAGAGAGAGAGAGAGAGAGAGAGAGAGAGAGAGAGGTTTAAAGTTTTTTGGATGTATGAGTACAAATATAAAAAGGTGGCAATACCATTATGGCATGAAAGGAAGTGTAGATGGATGGGAAGAAGACTAAGCCAGCTTAATTCTTTAAAGTCATTTAAAACAATACTGACCAAATACAAATGAAAAATATGAAAGTCTCTTTGAACCAAAATTTGGGCCATAGTCACTTAGTAGGGCTCATAAGAATGATCAAGTGATTGTCAGCATTGCCTCCTAGTATATTGGAAGGCATACTTTATGTATGTAGATCACTGTAGTGTAGCTTGACATAACCTTTCATCTAAGCAATGTTATTTAAAAAATAGTAATTACACTTCCGACTAGTAATGCTAATAAAAGCTAAGGGCCTTTTCCCATCTACCATTGTCTTATGTTATCAAACCTAATATAACTGTTTTAGTTATTTTAAAGTCAACCCTAACAACACAATTTCATTCCCATGGTACCCTAAGATAACTATATCCAGTTATTTTAAAGTCAACCCTAACAACACACTCCCATTCCCATTAGTAGCCATTATTGTATGCATTAAGGGTCTTCGCTAGAAATTTTGGATCTCTTTCGCATAAAATGGTATATCTTTACATTGTTATGTGTGTTCTTTGATCTTCCAATACAAGGATATTTTAAAGGCTTTCAAACAAGTACCATCTTGTACACCTATGAATTAGCCTTGACCTTCAAAAATATACATAAAAAATCTTTATTAAAGTAGCATTCTCACTATCCTTCAGAAAGGTCTTTAAGTACCTATTTCATGGGGGTTGAATTTCCAAGCATCTTTACATGCTATTAAAAGATGCAACATAATTGGACCCACTTGGCTTCTAGCGAGAAGACAAAATTCATTAAAAGACTTAACTAATCCTTCTTAAACAACAAAACAAAGAAATGAATCTGGAGCTACTTATGAAGATACTTACTGAGAGGGATTATGTAAAAGCATCAAATGGCAACATCTAGGATGGCAAATTTGAGCATGTACCTTAATCATAGTATGAATTAACAAATCTATATTTAATCTATAGGATTCAAACCATTACATCTTTATGAAGTCAAAATTCTATAATAGTGACAAGTGGCTCAATGAGATATCACACAAAAAAAGGTTGGGTTTGTGTTTCCTAAGGTACTAAATAGTCAGAATACTAGGTTACTCTTAGTAAAGCTAGTATAGACATTGAAGTCATAGATTTGGAAATTGGAGTTAATGATGGGGAGAAGGCACAATGGTGGCTCTATTGTGAATGATACTCGCACTTTGATTGCCCTTATAGAAGGGCATGCCAATTGTTGATGCTTGGTTCCACTAACCTCTCAGGTTACCCAGTGCCCAATGCTTGGTGAGCAATGCTTGCATGCACAATGCATGGGTGGAAGATTGTCTCTCATGCACTCCTCGATAAGTGGCTCAACATTTCTATTGGTTCTTAGTTGCAGAACCACATGATGCGCTAATGAGATCTATGTTGTGTGGGAGAAAACGATATGAAGATGGGTGGAAATAGAAGCAACACCAATCTTGGGGAAAAGAATGGGTATCTTAATTCAACTTTTTGAAAAAATTTAACAAGATTACAATAACAAAAGGGGTTTTTTAATTCAATTTTAGAAAAAAAATCACTTTTCCCATAAGTAAAGAGGGGTGTTTTTATTAGGGAGAAAATTTTAGTTGAGGGGGTTTGTTAATACCCTTTGAACACACGTGATACATAGGGCTTCTTATTGGTGCACCCCTCGAGACACCAATACACAAGTATATGAGTAAATGACAACCGAATGCAATACTTGTATTAATCAAGAGGCTCTTGACTAGCATAAAAAGCCAAGGGTTGCACAGACTCATGGCTTAATTTGAGGAAAAACCATGCACACTTGCAACATGTCTCTAGGCTCACTCAAACTTGCCTCTCATACTAGACACTATGAGCCCAAAAGCCCATTTCACCATTACAATAAGACTCTTATAGATTAGTTCCCATGTTTTAGGTGGTTCTAGTAAATGACCTATTAATTCCTATATGAGGACCTTGCTCGACCACTAACTACCACTGGACCACAAGTAGGGTCACTAATTGGGGCCACAGGCAGAGCTCAGAACTCAACCGCTTGTTTGGCTACTTCTTGAGCCAACTAGGGTATCTGACTGCATGGCACCTGGTTTGGCTCTTGTGTCACTAGGAGTCAGCCCTTTGCCTCAACTTAACTTTGTTTGTGTCTCGGGGGATGACAAGATCTTCATGGAGAAACATATTGATGTCAATCTTCAAAATTGAAAGATCCACAAGACCTAGAGATACCTCTTCCACTTGGGGGGTGCTAGAACAAGCACACTCATTGAGGTGGATGATTAAAGTGAGGGAGGGTCCAAGGCACCCTAATCAAAGAGATATGCATGGATTGGATTAGGGTGACCTAGTACTAGAGTTGGCAACCACAAATGCTAGGCATTGATACTCACAACTACTTTGTTGAGTTCGATCTACCATTCCTCCTTCCAATTCTCCACTACATGGACCACGTCTAGGTGGATCTGGGTCCATTATGCCAAGATGCATGTACTTGTTCACTTGAGAAAAATGTTGCGACAAACTGATGTTCTCTATTGTGGCCACCTAGTGTAACTTTTGGATCAGCCAAAGGAGAGACTTGAAATAATCAAGTAGGTTGGAGGCAATAGGATGGGGCAATTCCTTATGCTCTGCAAAATTACTCAATCTTGTAGTTGGCCTATTGACTAGTTGCCTTAGCTTTTACGTGATGGCACTCATGTGCAATCCAATTGTAGAAAGAAACTTCTACCTAGTAAACATTCCAAAGGGATGACCCGAGTGGCTGGTGGCTGATACAAAACTTGGGCCTTGGGGAAAGGTTGGTGCTGCCTCCATAGTCTGGTATGTGAGTCGAAAATTCTCTTTACTAGGGATGGTGTGCAAAATATCCATCAACATGTATAAGGCCATGGGAAAATCTTCTAATGGAGGGGATACAGGTTTGGAAACTGGATGAAAAGGTGAAGGGGTACCTTTGGAAAGAACTTTAATTGGTGATGAGGGTCCCTCTTGGATGGGCCATTGCATGGTGTGCAAAATATCCATCGGCATGTATAAGGCCATGGGAAAATCTTCTAATGGAGGGGATACAGGTCTGGAAAAAGTGGATGAAAAGGTGAAGGGGTACCTTTGGAAAGAACTTTAATTGGTGATGAGGGTCCCACCTAGATGGGCAATTGCATGGTAGTGTCTAGCTCATCCAATATTAAAAGAGCACAAGCCATGGAAGTGTTTGAAGCACGCCCGTTGCAATGGGCTCATGTAGTGCCAGTAATTTGAGTGAGAACAAGCGCTAGCCATCTTCAACCCAGAAGTGCAAGCCATTTCCCTTAGTGTAGCTACCATAGGAGTTCTGAATGTTGACCCCCTTGACTTGTCTACTCTTCATCATCCTAAAGGTCCCTCCTTAATAGTTTGGTAAGGTGCCCATCATGTGGTCCCCAGGACATCTTCTCAAGTGTAGGTGGTCTTTGTATTGTTCAAGTTCCACATTTTCGGCCTATGAGCATGCTACTTCAGCAATCAAATCTGCTAATGCTTGGGTAGCCTCCAAATCTTTGATGCTCTACATGTGGCCCCGGTTCCTCTTTTTAATGGTATTGATCCACTGCTGAGTGTTGACAAGCTATTTCTTGCTCGCATCTTGCTAGAGATGTAAGGCAGTATGTTCAGCCTTAAGCTTTTCATTGCTCTTTGTGAGATCCTAAACCTCCACTCATAGCGCATCATAATCCATTTGTAGGCATGTTTTATTGGCCTATTGTACTTGCTTGCTAGTCACATATTCCCTTTGCGCGATGTTGATGAATTGCAAAGGCACCTAGTAACACAAAACATGATATAATGTGTAGGTGGCCTTGGCAGCCTTAATGCTCATATGCTGCACTTCTGGGTACTAGTCTACCAAAAGGGAGGATTCATCAAGAAAAAATACTTCATTTACTCCTTAACACTCAGAAGAACCCAAAGATGAAAATCTATTTGGGTGGCTGCATGATGGCTAGGATCCTTCAGCCCATTTGTGGGCACTCCCCTACTTAAAGAGGTTGGATAGTGGGGTCTCCCATCTAGAAGTTAGGGAAACAAAAATAGAGATTGAACTAGTGACAAGAGGGGGTGGAGATATGTGAGGGACTCACAGATAAGTGTGGACTCATTCACTGTAGTGTGTGCGCACCAAGTTTGGAATAGATAATTGTATGAATATTGAAGCTGGGAATAGGGAGAGAGGCTTCAATAGAGAGCAAAATAGGTGCGATAGTATAAATATAAGAAACTAGCTCAAAGGCAACAATTGGCTCGAATTCAGGGGCTATAAAAATTGCAAAGGCTGTCATCAAGGCACATGAAGAGACTAAGGGTAAAGCAAAATCCTTGGCAATTTTGTGATGATTGTGGGACTAGGGATAGAGCTGGGGATATGAGGGTCTAAACTATAACACTGGCTATGGGGTCACAGACTAGGGTACCTGCGAGCTAATTCTAAATCATATAGAGTGGTGTCCCAAATTCATTATGGCCTTGTCCTTTGGCCACATTCTTCATTTAATATTGGTCCAACACCTTGGTAAATCTAGTGATCCAATCTAGTGGCATATTGGTGCAATATGCCACATCAACAAGTTGCACAAAATTGCAGGAGATGTTCCTCGTGCTCTTCTTTAAACCAATAAACTCCAAAAATTTTGGAAAAAATGCTAGACTTGTGGATCAATAGACTTACTTAGTGTCTAACCCTAAGATGTTGATTAAGTACTTGGTTCAAAATAAGAGTTGCAAGTCGCTATGTTTAGAGCTGCTGGTGCAATAGTTAGACTAGCCAAAAGGAGAAAAAATCTTGCATAGAGGTCCTGAGGAAGAGGGATGCAGTGTCCATCAAAGGACATCATGTTGTTGTCAATGATATAGGTCTCCATAATGCCTTGGGCATCCCATCCATGCCAAAATAGTGAAGAAAGAAATGTGGTTGCATTGAAGCCATAAAGGCTCTTGTGTGGGGTCAATGGGATGTGGAGCTTGGAAGCATGGGCAAACAAAACAAGAAGAAAAAGGGGTAGAAGCAAAAGTGGCTACTAGCTAGAACTGACATGGAACCAACAATGGAAGGATTTGACTATGATGATCATGCTATGAGGACTTAGAAGAGGTGGTGTAAGCCATGGCATCGGGAGCACAAAGAAGGAAGCGAGCATTGAAGTCAGCAAGATGATGAAGTTGAAAGGAGACAACAATAGAGCAAAAAGAGAAGTATGCAAAATGTGAAGAGTATTTCATGGACATGCTGTGCTTTAGCTTGCATGTTGCAACGAGTAGTTTGGATTTCCATGCTGCCATTAAGTGTCATATAATGGCATTCTTAGACTCTATGAGCCCCATGTTGATTCCATAACTTGATGAAAATTTGTTAATTAATTAACCCACTATGCTGATGTGTCTATTGGATAGCTTGGATGTTTGACCAAGGAGCAGTTACTAGGCATGCATGTGTTTGTTATGGCTTTAGTCAACTCCCATTGATTTGTTTAGGAATTATGTGTCCCTAGAGACCAACCAGTTATAGAGTCCCATTATCATGTATCTATTAATCGGTATGGTCCATCAAAGCTAAGTTTTAAATTATTCTTCAAAGGACCACCAAGCTTGGCATTGTAGACTCGAAAAAAAATTATCCCTTTCTTCAGGTGCTTGGGCACAGTGTGCCTGTCATGTCAAGCTTTTTATTGCTATTGAATGACTTGCTATGAGACAAGCTACTTGGCATCATAATTCATCTAGCTCCGCCAATTGATGTAACCATCTTTGGGTGGATTTAGGCTCTCCAATATGATGCTCAATAGCAACCTGTAGACTTGGTGCCAAGAATGCTATAGGAACTACTACTTCCAAACCAAAAGCCATTCAATATTTGTTCTTACCATGCACGCTATATGGTAAGCCTATAAGGCTACATGAATCTTGTTGTATGTGGAGCTTGATCTCTTTTTAAAGGTTGTTTTTTGGATGTGCTTTGGATCTCATCCAATGCCTATTTCTATAGGCAGATTACCACGTCTATAACCATCCAGTTATGTCGAGAGGGGGCAATATGATTGGATGGTTGCTCTCTCTTGAGGTCTAGCAAACTTACATTGTTTTTTGATGACATGTTAGTGACGTTGTCTTGAATTGTTGAAAACATATTAATGAGTTGAGATGGTTTATCACTTTTACATGTGCAATAATCATGGCAGATAGAAAAGATAGGGTAGGCCAACATCAACCGCAAAATGAGGCTCATGGAAGAGGGTGAAGTGTTGCAAAAACATAGGATTTTGTTACAATGTTAGATCATCAAAAGTGGATGTGCAACATTTGCAACCAAATCTTCATAGGATTGGTCTTGAGAGTAAGAAAACCTTCGATTTTGGCAATGAAGAAAAACTAATAAAGAGATGTGAGGGACCAAGTGTCAAATCTGTTGCTAGCATCCTACAACGCATTAACCATATAGAGAGTTGCCCGTGTACAAGATGAAGGTGTAAATGAGTGAACATTTACTATACAAGGCATCCTACAAGGCATTAACCATACAGAGAGTAGAGTTACCCATGCACAAGCTGAAGGTGTAAATGAGTGAACATTTACTATACAAGGCATTAACCATACAGAGAGTAGAGTTACCTGGAGCTATTCTAATGGAATTTGACATTGATTTGGACCATGGGTATTGTTAATCAATCAATTTCTAGTTCCTTACGTATTTATTTGACTCAAGATATTTAAGATTGCTTGTAGCATGAACAAATGCTTTTAAATTGTGTCATATGGTTGGGATTTGAAAGTAGAGGGTGTGAGAGAAAGAACTTCCATGTGCATGTAAGCAGTGCTAGCTACTACACTAGCATGTGTGAAATACTAACTTTTGCATATGGAGCACGATGTCACGAAAGATCATAGTGCAGATAGATGCTTACTTGAGAAAGAACGGGATGTGGGAAAAGGCAATTTGCCATCCCACACCTAGGTCCCTAGGCAATTACCACGTCGATAACCATCCAATTATCTTGGGAGGAGGCAAGACGATTGGATGGTTGCTGCGTCTCGAGTCTAGCGCACTTACTGAGGACTGGTGGAATAAGAGTGAGTAAAATGATTGTTCCATGTAAGACATATTATCAAATAAAATTGATCAAGACTAGACAAATTTTTTTGATGGTTTTTGATACGTGGCAATTGATAATTTTGCATTCGAAACTTTTGCACATTATTGATCCATTAGTATGTGCATATAGACAAGAACATGGCTCCAGAGAAATGAGGCTGAAACCTTGCAAAAGCCTGTGATTATGTCATGCTCGTAACTGCCACAAAGAGTACATGGGTTCAGGTACTCGTATGCACAAACATTTCCTATGCCGATCCTCAAAGACAGTTTGAAAAGTGCAAGGGTCCGAGAGTGGAAAGGGTGGTAGCCATTTTCGGTGGTTAGATATCCACAAGTGCAAAGACGATTGTGGATGAAAAAGTTGCGTACCAGATGAGCATGGGCATCATCTCTATTACTCTTCTTGCCAGCATACCATGATGTTGGACTAAGACCTGGGACACCCACAACCTGTATCCAAAATACCTTCTCTTCTCCCTTGCCCATCGGTTCGTGCAAGGTAAACACTTGCAATGTAAAGTGTACTGTATAGGAGCACATGCCAGTAAATGCAGTACATAGTTCTATTTGTGCTCTCCCTTCAGCTTGGTCTAGGTTGGCATTTGCTTGTAACCCACTAGCCATCTTGGTCATATGGTCTAGGGAACTGGCTATTGCCTTTCCAATGGACCCTTTCTCATTTGTATTTTTTCTATGATTAGAAATCTGCAGCGCCTTCCATTCAGTCGTTCAGAGTGCAAGCTTATTCTCTCCATTGACATGCAACGCTACATTGCTCACCTTTGCATATTATTACCATTGTCCTATTGGATCTCTAAACACTCAAGGGACAAATTGATCAACTATCACTTTAAGATCCGACCCTGCCATTCGACCACGACTAGACTAGCTCATGTAAATTAGGTCAAATATTTGGGATACCATTTGATCGCATAAAAGTTTTGAGCTCGCATGGGCACGGATTTCATCATCACTCAATTTTATCAAGTGTTTGATTGTTGTCTTATGGACAAGCATCATAATCTCAGTCTTCAACTGCTCTTGTGTTGCCATCAACGATGGGTGTGTAGTGACCTAGTGCATACAACAATCATTTTGTAAACGCTCAAACTTCAAAATAAAGAACACCCAAAATATGCATGCAAATTTGCAATGCTAGTGTAAACTAAACCACTCAAAAGCAACATGCAACATTCAACATCATTAACATTTCTAAATAACTTTCACACGACTTTCGATCCTTAGAATAAACTACTAACTTTCCAAGGCAATGGTATATTACGTCACGTAATTCGTAGCTCATGACATAATCCACTATTATAGCAATCACTATGTGATCTACTATTATAGATCAACTTTTGTAAAGTCATTATCGAGTGTCAATCTATCAGCTACTAGTGGAGGCAAGAACAAGAAACACATAATAGCATTACATAACCAAAATGATCTAGATTACCTTTGCCAATCACACATTCGGTTGGGAAGAGTTTTATCAGGATGAACTGACCGACAAAAGCACGTAATCATCCAGATAAAACCCAGCTCTACTAACACCTATGTACATAGATAGATATGATATATAAGAAGATCAAAGTGGGGGGAGCCGAATGATAGGTGCAAGCCATCACCCGTCTTCGATATTTAATATTACAGACATTAATCGAGGCGAGGCAAATTCGATCTACCGAAGTGGATCATCTCTTGGCTTGACTGATACATAAATAGGCATCTCTCCCTCTCTCTCTTTCCCTCTCTCTCTTTTACTCTCCCTCTCTCTCTTTTCCACTCCCTCTCTCTATTTCCCTAAACTCTCTCTTTTACTATCCCTCTCTCTCTTTTACTCTCCCTCCCTCTCTTTTCCTCTCTCCCCCCCCCTCTCTCTTTCTTTCACTCCCTCTCTTTCCCTCTCTCAAACGGCCTACTAACAGTCATCCAGGTGAGGTGAATATGACCCCAGCCGAGGCGGATTATCGCCTGGCCCGATTGACTATACTTTTTAAATCTCTGGTTCTACCATAGCTACTAGTGCTACCAGGCTTGCCATGACCTAGAGGTCTAGTCCTACCTCAAAGAAGGCAGGCTTATGCACTTAATGGACCACTTGCCTTGTTATCTTAACCTCCACTTGGTTTCCTAGTTCATGGATCACAATGACAACCAGGTAACTAGGGGCACATTCTTCATCGATGAATTATAGACACACCAACTTCAGATCAGCATTGATGCCATCAAGGAAATATTTAGTTTCCCCATTATGGCCAAGAAGGTGCACCACTTGGAGTAGAAGATCACACCCTTGGTCAACTAGGATGGGACATAGGCAGAAGGGTGGAATTCCCTTTGATGTTATCAAGGATAAAGGATTTGTCAAGCTAGCATAGGTACTCTGCTTTCTAATGGTGGACCACCACAATGTTGTCATGCTAAACTTGCTCCTCCGCCTACTAGATTTGATCCAATACCATGCAAATTGGGTAGAGTATTTTTACAAGGAGCTCCATTTTCATTGCCTTAAGCCTATGCACAAAACCAGCAAACTAGGAACAACGTAATGCTCCTTATGCCAATCATCAAACACATTTTAAAACCAAAATGGCTTGCCAATCCATATGGAGATGCGGACCACAACCTACGCCTGCTCCAACTAGCTTCCACCCTTCTCCATAGCAAAAGAGCAAGAAGAATACGAGCAACAATAAGAAATCACCAAAGTAGTTGCCAAATGGGCATAATTGATGGTGGAGAGGGCTAAGGAGAAAGTGGCTATGGCAACCAGAAAGGGCATCACTGTATCTCTTGCTAAGCAACTCAAGTGGTCACCTCCCCCATCATGACCACCCAAGTCTTGGAGCAAAAACGCAACAGTAGCAGCAAAGGTAGTACTAATTGATAAAAAATTAGCCCTATAAGGACATTTTATTTACCTTCAATTATCCCAATGGCCCCAGTACTTAGACTCCTCTTCCCAACCTATCAAAGCAGATGGACTTGATGTTCCCTTCTTTCAAGGAGAAGGCCCCTTTGCCTAAATCAATAGGTCTCTTTAGTGCAAGTTGGATAGATGTCTAGGAAGTAGTCAAACACTATGCATCCCCCACCTGCAGCTCACCAATAGAGTACAAACTAGGTAGGGAGTAGGCACCTGACAAAGTGGAGTTGATGGAGGACCGCTTCATAGATTTCTATGTACAAGTAACATAAATGGCCCACAACATCTTCAAGTGATGCCATGAGACTCTCGCAGAGATGACCACAACATACTCTCAAGCTTGACAAAGCATCAACTAGCTTATGCATGAGATCAAGATAGAAAAGGACAAAGTGACAAGTCTCCAACCAGTCAGAGAAGCCCTTAAAGAAATGGTGAGAAAGGGCCGGGTAGTGATCACAACTCCCTACTGAAACAAGACAGCTCTAGAGACTTGAGTATGCATGACCTTGGGAAGACCTTGAACCCCGCACAGTGAAAGACACCTTCCACTTCCACTATAATATTTTGGAAATTGCCTCCATCCAATACCACTTAGATCTCAGTAATTCTCTACCACCCATTACATTTTTGATGCATTGCATGCATGGAGTGACATCATTAAAGGATAGCTTAGAAAGGCACACAACCATCACATACACATGGATTTAATGGCTTGCAACAAGTAGTGCCTTATTCACAATAACACAATGCATCCATAGATGTGTGTACATATGCATAACCTGAATTTAAAAAAAAGTGACGGGTGTGTCTATTTGCATTTCTATTAGCGCATCTATAGGTGCGTCTATATAATAGGGAGACATGCCTATAGACACTTTGTAGAAATTTTAAAAAAATAGAAAGATGTGCTAATAGATGCACTTATAGATGCTTTGCAGAATTTAAAAAAAAAAAGAATTATGTGTGGTTGAACAGAATGTTACATATGTTGTGTGGTTGCAGGATTCCCATTTCTACAATGTGCAATTCAATTCTTACAGCCAACCACATTTCAATTTGCACAATTCCATGCACGTCTATAGCCTATGATCATAATTTCGAATAAAACATTACAACTCCAAAACGTTTAGATCGCAAAGCATTCATTGATAGATTGCCTTCTTCATCGCCTTCTTCCTCCTCAGTATCCTCACCTTATGCCTTCTCAATATCCCCAGGGGCCTGTAAACGAGGGACAACATGTATCAATGTATGAAAATTTTACAACATTGACATTTTTTAAGTACTTTTAAATACCTGCAAGGGCGCTCCAGTAGCTCGGATATACTACTCCTTAGTAATCAACCCCTCATCATAGAAGTGCCTCCATGTATGTCGCTTGCGATGTCCACGATGGTAGGATGTCTCGGTAGGAGTAGGGTATATGCCCACAATATCAAGTTGCAAGATGACACAATTTGCATAGGGGTTAGTACAAAGGAACACCCTCCTAATAAACCACATAAACACAATATAATTTGAGATCGATACTTACAAATTGGGCCTCCCATGATGCAATACCCCTTGCTCCAAAATGCACATTTCCGTATTGCTCCATCTGGATCTTTCGTGCTCCACGTGCTAGAGACTGGGGTTCCCTTTGCTGCCTTCAACGCTTTCTTCCACTCGTGCTTGAGGGTGTGGGGCTGGCCCCTTGGTGGTTGATTGCCCTCTCTCCTAGCAATCTCATCTAGTACCTACCTCTTAACCAAAGATCTCTTATTGGCAAGGACAATGGTAATTTTTGACTTTGCCCATTTGTCTGTGAACTCAACACTGGATGGATCAGGATACCTAGAGCATATAGCATCGATGGCATCATCATCCTTTTTTTTTTTTTGCTCTTTGAATGAAATAAAGAAATATTTGTAGTTGTTATGAACTACAGAGCGCATGAAAACCATGACGTCCTTCCCCCATGCATCCATCAGTTAGTTGCCCATCTCAGTGATGTCATAGAAGATCGTACCATCACCCTCTGGCACGTCTCCATCATCTGAATCCTCCCTGCCCCACCATTATCCCCAAAACACTATGCCATGCATCCTCTACAAGAGCTCTCCCTACTGCCTTGTCGTGAGTGACGAACTACTACGATGGGCACTCGCCTCTGGAGAAGGGACTCTTGACTGCACGAGAGTATGTTGGTAGCTCTGTGATCTAGAAGGGCCTCTTGACCACAGCCTCCATATTAGAGAATTTGGGAAAATCTTGATAATTTGGGAATTTTTGAGGGGTTGTAATTATGTAACATTCAATGTTTTTCATTGATTTTTCCCATAGATTTGGCAGTCCATCTAAATCTCACAAATATGCATGGTTTGCATCAACATAAATAAAATGTCAAATGTTGAGGTTTCAACCAATGCATGCAATTACAATGCATTGAGTGCACTCCATTGACTTTCTCATTGGATTTGGCCATGTATATGAAACTCATAGTTTGGAGTGTGAATGTTCTGCATTAGCCGAGAAAAAAACATCATATGTTTGAGTTCAATGAAGCATTTTTTGTCTCTTCTCGAAAAAAGGTGGTGTTCAAAACACCATTTTAGTTTACTTGGAGAAAAAGTAAGAATGCAATACTAGTCCTTGATATTTTGTCAAGTGTGCAGAACTTGCAACCACAAAGCAATGGTCTACAAAAAAAAAGATAAAGAAAAAAGATCAATGTCATACCTTCCAAATATTTGTCAGTATTTAATTAAATTATCATTGTGTAAGGAAAAAAAAGTCATGCTTTTCAAGTACCTTCACTCCATTGTGGAGTCAGCATCAGAGTTGGAATCTGTACTATGAGACAAACTAGATAAAGCTCGCTTGCGTGCAATGGTTAGTATCTTCACCTTGATGGGGAGGTTGCTGCTCTTTGAGGAAACCTTCTTTGAGAGGTTACCTTTTGGAACCCATGACCATGGCTCTCCACTTGGTAGCATTGGATGACCATCCGGATGTCTCTTCCACAACTCAATGCCACCTTCACTTGGTTGCCAATCTAATGATCGTGGATGCACTTTATATAACATGATAGGAACTTCATTTCGCACAAAGAATCGAAATTGGAGAGGCTTTGAGTGTCCCATTAAAGCATCTTGCCCATCGCATAGGCATCCATCAACATAGCTCTTGAAATCAAGGATTTCCGTTACCAAAAATGGCATTGGAGAAGACTCCTCACATTGTCTAAAAGTATCCATGAGATGTGCAAATGTCAATGTTTGGCTAGTTTTTAACCTCTCTGAAAACCTGCTGAACATTGCATTAATATCCTCATGTGTATGCCCAACCATCAAGAATCCCAATTGAATTGACTTGAAAGTCCCTCGAGCAACAAGTAATGATAGGTATGCAAACAAGTACCTATTCTTGTTTTCAGAACCACAATTATCCAACTACAACAATAGGTGTTTGGGTAGTTTCTTATAAGGATTTTCTTGATGGGAACTTCCAAGTCCAAGGTCTTTGAATGTTCCACCCACTGCTCCAAGATGAAGTTGTTGCTTGTCATTAGAAACATAGTGAGAATCCAATGCTTCTCTTGAGGTTAGTGCGTTTAGCAGAGTGTTATCAGACCTTGGCATCCCATCATGTACCAAATCTCTAAGTGCATGGTTATCAAATCTTTCAAGATTTCTCAAACACAAAGCCAATGAACCGATTATGAAGTTAGGATCCGATGGCCACAAGGATAAAGAAAAGCCAATGAACCGATTGTGAAGTTAGGATTCGATGGCCACAATGATAACGTCTTTGACCATGTCCATGTGTTATCATGCCAGTCAAAGCCATTGGGAGTTGAAAGGATTTGTCTGTGTCCTTTGAACGATTGCATAATCTAGGGATGGCTGTCTTCTTTTGGTCCATCATATCATGGATAATGCACAAGTATGCCTGAGGATACATTTCAAAAAATCTGCGCCAAGTGTAGTACACATTTCTACAACTTTTTTATTGTAACATGTGCTTTCTTCTATCTTCCATCAACTTATTACGTCCATTTTGGCATTTTGTCGCTGCAAGTTGAGCCTTGATTGCACTACATAAACCGCACTTAGAGAATTCACTTGTTTTTTACAAAGTTACATGCTTGAATTCAGAGTTCCATATACGGTTGAATGTGGAAGTTGACATCTCCTTACAACCCAAACTATGCTTTAACTGCATGTTAACCTCATAGAGAATATCAACTTGCTTGTATACATCCGATATCACCAGCTGTGTTTCCCTTGATCTATCCTGAAGTGTTCTACTTTTGTGTGGCATACGCTCAGAATTGTTATCCACAAAATCTTGGATTATGGCTCTACCCAGTTCTGTGTAGTCCCAACCTCTCCACACGATTCCTTTATTACCATGCATGCACCTTCGTATACCAATTTCAAATTGCTCCCTGTATCGATAAAATGTTGTTTTTGGAATACCATGCATTTCATACCATACTCTACAACAAACTTGAATACCATTCAATGAAAAGACATATTTGAACTGCCCATTGTCATCTTTTCGACAAGCAACCCCAAGAGTGTCATATACATAATTGGTGTGAGCCTCCAAACTTTGGCCCCAATACTCTATGCGTAATTTGGATATCATTTGATGATCGGCAAATTGACAACAATTTTGTTTACAACAATCAATCATAGATACTTTTGTGACTGCATCCCTTGCGAGTCTAGATGATGCTAATGGCATGCCATGTTTTTTAGCTTTCCTCTTTATCATGCAGTAACGCCTCTTTTTTGTGGATTTTTCATTTGGGTCCTCATCTTCCATGTGCTTTTGCCTAGAACCACTTGGAAAATTCATCGTGTCATCGATTCTTAATGAAGTTCCATCTAAAAAGGTTATTTGTGCAATGGGCCATTTTATTAAGTGGATGGTATCGATGCTTGATACATCACTATGATACTTTTCAATTCCCACACCCAGATTACCTTCACCAAGCATCTCAAAATTTATAGGTTCAAATGGGTAGACATACAAAACAACACCCTCAGCAATGCTCTTGGTTTTTCGCTCATCCCATATTAAAACTTTCTCGTCCTTCCATGATTCTCGAATGGAAAACTCATCATATTCACATAGAGGTTCAACATCAATGGTATCCGATGTTATATCATTCATTGGTACAATAGCTCCATTGACATTGTCCACATAACTCATTGATCGTGCTTTCCAACGAACAACACTACCCAAAGCCTCATAGACTAAGAATGCATCCATTGTAGGAAATGGAAGAAGTGCACTTTCATCCATATAAATATTGATCGCCACTGATACATTGTTTTCTCCCAAGGCCACACCTTGGCACATGTCATCATGTGATGTAGAGAATATTGTCCCAATGGCAACAATCTTTCCACTGACAAGCAAGTTGACTTTAACCCCCACTTTCAATGTGGCACCTGCATACATAACATTTGTTATAGTCTAATATTGATATCTGATGGTGTGACTTAGGATGAAAATGCTTTACAAGATTTCACTACATGACCAATCTTCCTAAACCTTGGTGCTTTGAATTTTAGCCAGCAAAATCTAGCTACATGGCCAAATCTTCACAGACCATGGTGCTTTGAAAGGGAGATAGCAAGATTTGTCCACACAACCAAATCTCTCGAGATGCTGGTGCTTTCAAGAAACCATCAAGATTTATCCACACAACCAAATCTACTTAGACCTTGGTGGTTTGAAAGAAGCCAAATCTCCACATACCCTGGTGCTTTCAAAGAAGCCCATAAGATTTGGCCACATGGTCAAATCTCCCCATACCCTGGTGCTTTAAAAGGAGCCAACAAGAGTTGGCCACATGGCCAAATCTCCTAAGACACTAGTGCTTTGAAAGAAGCAATAAGATTTGGCCACACGGCCAAATCTACTCAGACCTTGGCGCTTTCAAAGAAGCTAGCAAGATTTGGATGCACGGCCAAATCCTTCGAGACTTGGTGACTTCTTTCAAAGCACTGAGAAGATTTGGTTGTGGCATTCAAACTTGGGGAGATTTGGTCATGTGGCCAAATCTTGTAGGCTTCTTTTAAAGCACTAGGCTATGGGGAGTTTTGGCCGTGCAACCAAATCTTGCATGCTTCTTTCAAATCATCAGGTTCTAGGAGATTTGGCCATGTGGCCAAATCTTTCAAAGCACCAGGGTTTGGGAAAATTTTGCCGTGCTGCCAAATGTTGCTAGCTTCTTTCAAATCAGTAGGAAGATTTGGCCACATGGCCAAATCTTCAAACATTCAAAAGTTAAATTTAAAAATTGAAAATAGTAGAAACACTTGGGCAATGCTAGATAATGTTGGACTCCACTCTATCTATTATGCAAAGGTTTTTGGCATTGTAAGGATATGTAGTTTTGGGGATTAAAATTGCTTGAAAGGGTATAGATTCAACAACTTTAGGGGGTATACTATGCATATAAACATGAATGCTTTCTTTTTTTTAGCAATCCAATTTTGTTTTGAAAAAGAAAAACATGAATGCTTTCACTCAAACAAATTTCATTGAGAGCACACAACCTAAAGTTTGACAATTTGGTTTTCCAACTCAATCTTCAGTTTGTTTCTACTTATGAATTTCATTTCCTTGTTTATTAATAGATATTGGCCATCTCAATTTCACATCGCTAGAAGCATTGCCTGTATATGTGACACCTAATCCAATGATTCATTATGTGCCTAATTTGAACATTAGCATGCAAGTTCCAAGCTCAACATGGTTGATTGAAAATTTTGAGGATGCAATGTCTGGAGTTAATGTTCCATTGACAAATGTGGATGCAAGCTTAGAAGGTAAAGGAGAAGATGCAATGTCATTGTATGAAGCCAAGTGCAGGAAGAAATCTTAGAAGGTAAAGGAGAAGACATAATGTCACCCTCAGAAATAATGTCAAAAGAGGTGATAACAAAAATAAGACTAGCAGTGATAATAGATTTGAAAGGGTTATTGCTCGAGCGTTGTTTTTCGAAGTCAAACAAACATATGAGCTTGCACAATGGGAAGCATTGGCTTGTTCTCCATCCTAGGTGTTTAGAGTTTCTATAGTGGTTGCTGGATCACTGCCATGTTGGCATTTGGTCCACTGGAGGAGAAAAGGGCATGGTGCAACACATGCTAAACACTTTGGAGCATCATGTTAACAGAAAGTTACATTTCTTCATGGTTTGGGGTGCAATGGCATGCCACAAGCATACAAAGAGTAGAATCATTCGACCAGATAGGATGAATGTGGAAGCGGAGTTTAAACCATTAATGAGAGTGTGGTGTTGTTTCAAAGAAGAATGCAAACCAGCAAGAACAGTGTTCATTGATGTTTCGCCTTACACGAGTTGTGTTAATCCAGTAGAAAATTGCATTTTCCCTACAAAATTTGATATAGATTGTGGTGATTCTATTTTGCTTCATGAGTTATTGCCATACCTACAGATGCAATAGATGTGCGCAGTGCCATCTCTTCTAACAGATTTAGTCAAGCTCCGATTGTCGAAGGACATCATATGTTCTATTATTTTCAACCAGTGATCCTTGAATTCAAAGAAAAAAACAAAGAAGTGCTCGAAAGGATGAATGTCGAATCTCATATGTCTACTCGTAGTTCAAAAAAAGACACAGAGAAAGGTATTGCTTCACCTATAACCAAAACTAGAGTGAGAGGGACTTGTCCTACTACATGTTACATTGAATGAAGAGGAAGAATGCATGCTAGGAAAAATTGCCAAAATGGGCCCGTTGAAAGATAGTGAGGCAAAACGCTTTGCTATGGTTCTTGGATGCAAGGAAAGGGGAATCACTGCTGATGCTGCAAGGGCATTCTTAGCCAACTTGATTCAATTTTATTGCATAGACAACCCTTAGTGAATCGAGGTGATCTTGTTAATTAGAGTTACAGACACAAATGCTTAGCTAAAACATTTGTACCTACATTCTGACTTATATTTGGACACTATTTGGTTAGATTCGATTTACAAAACATTATGTTTCAATTTGTTTTGTGAAAGAATTAATAGACATTGAGTTAGTACCTTGTGCAAAAAATGCTTTGTGCTTTGTGATGTGAGTTTGTATTCCTCCACTAAAAGAATGATTCTTTGATTTTAAACATATGATAGGTGTTGCAGATTGTCCTAAAAAGTTGAAGAGCTATCTTATTACAAATTTTGATCCTGCATCCAATGGTTTATGGAAACATGAATTGCCCATACCCATTGAGCACGTGTTCGAAATGAATGGCATCCATTATGAAGTAAAGAAATCAACAATACCTGGGGCAGGATATGGTCTTTTTGTACATACGAGCATTAAGAAGAAACAATATTTGATGGTATATAATGGTCCAAAGTATGATTATGATACTTGGAGATCTCTCCTCAAGTTTTTCCCAAGGATGAAGACTTATGGAATGTTTGAAGATCCATTCATTGAGCCATTGACAGATGTGAAATGTATTGTGGGAGATGTATTGTATGGAAACATTGCTGGATATATAAATAGCTCAATGTATTATAAAGAAAGAACAAATGTTATATTTGTATACATCCCTAAGCTACCACCTTGGGCTCAAAAGTCACAAGGAGATTTGAGTGCCAATGGCTAGATTACTGTGCAAACCATAAAGGATATCTCCTTCGGAGATGAGCTACTTTGTGAGTATGAATACTAGTATGGAATTGTTAATGATTGTGTTAAACGATGTGATGCAAAATTTAGTTGCAAATTTGGCTATGAGTCAATGGTTTTGATTATATTTAGCACAAGAAAGCAATTTAAAACAAGGTTTTTATCAAGACCATGTCTTTGAGTTTCATGAGCTTTATTGTGATGGAGAGATTCACGAGCTCTATTGTGATGGAACGGTGTTTTTGAACACCACATTTATATGATGGATGTCAAAGCTCTACCATAATCCTACTGCATATGTCAATAGTGCAATTTATCAACATAGAAACATATGCATTTGGCATTAATTTGATACATCTAATATACCAAATAAAAATTAACAATTGTTACAAGTTTAATTTTGTTTTTGAACACCACATTTATATGATGGATGTCAAAGCTCTATAACAATCCTATTGCATATATCAATACTGCAATTTAATTTACTCCAATGAATCTTCCTAACGCAACATCTATAAATTGGCTTTTGTTTGTGGTTTTGATGTATATGAAACAACAAACATATTTCTTTCACTAGCAAATCAACAAAATGTTTTGGCCATGGGACCATGGTCACATCTATTAAGGCCTTTTGCCATAGCAACATACGGAAGCTTGTTGCTTGGGTTCTAGGAATTGGGAAAGTATTGTGCATGGTCTAGTCTCCCCCAACATAACTAAAACTTGGGTCCTCAATGGGATTTAATGTTTCAATAAAAAATATCAAAATTTACTTTTGAAGTGATGATATTTTATTTCGTGGGAATTGGGATTTTCCCAAATTCTCTAATATAGTGTTTTAGGGGAGAAGGGACTGCAATCCGTAAGGGAGAAGGGATCAGGGAGAAGGCTAGTGGCTCTGCCGCCTACTGGGCTATCTCAACTCCATAGAAGTAATCTTAGGCAGTGTGGGTATGGGGTAGTTTGGAGTTTGTAGTACTCTCAACTTATGAGGGGTGTTTTGAGTGCTCGCCATGTATGTGTATAACTTGTGGGGGTTAAAGGTCACTGTGCCTTTACCCCGGTTCTGTATAATACTCAAACACATATATAAATGAATAAAAAAGAAGATTAGGGTGTTTTGTACCCACCAAAACTTGTGTGGCTTTCTATTTCTCTCTCTCCCTCTTCTGTTCTTGCTTCCATTGAGAGCACTCTCAATTGGTATCAGAGCTCAGGTGATCTAGCTGAGCGTGCATGAATGCTTGAAGCTCAGCAGCTCTGTGGGAGGAAGGAGAAGCTCTGTGGGATGCTTTGTGGGTGACTTTACTTACATCCGAGTGTGTAGAGACCTTGGAGGAACCTTTGGAAAAGTCACTTTGGTTTTGCGAAGTGGTTTTGAGAGCCTGTTAAGTGTTTTCAAAGAAAAAGTCATTTTTTGAGTTTTTCCCTGTTCCGTTCGATGACAAAGACTTCGTATTGACTTGTAGAGGTAACTATTGCTTGCTTTTGGTGTCCACTTCACTTCAGGAGCTTGGAAACACCTTCATTCTTGAATCTAGGATCAATTCATTAGATTTTTGGCTCTCTGTGTTAGTTTCTGCATTTTTCTGCCTGGGTGTTGGAACTCAAGTTTGGAGCAACCATTTGCAAATCTGTCAATTCTGGTGGACTCAGGAGGTCCTAAAACTTCTATGTTGCTCATCATTTGCACTCTGGTGGAGTTTACAAACAGCTCTGTTTCCAAAACGTTTTTCAATCCGTGTGTTGGACCCAGTGATTGAGACCACGGTTTCCAAAACCGTCTGTCCCATTGCATTTCAAACACCCAAAAACCCCTACCTGTCAGTTCTTACGTGATTCGGTGGAGGATTTTTAGAGTTATAGATGTCTGCGTATTCGATTTCGTCTCTCTGTTATGCATTTTTCATTCTAAGGTTTTGAAACCTTATATTTATGCCACATGGCAGTGGATAAGTGTTGACTCCCATTTCTCACTCATCGGTTGGGATTTTGGAGTTTTGGCAGAAGAGAGATATTTGTAGATTTTCTTGCTGAGTCCGATTATGCAATGGCACCCATGTTTTGAGGCATCTTAGGTTCTATTTTCAGTAGCGGTCATTACCGTGAGACTATGATTTCTTGAGCATACCTTATGCAGATCACTCTAGTTGTAGTTTGACAGTGTGCACTTATTTGTGGTGTGCATTGGGTTGCAATGGATGATTTATAGGCCATTTGGATGCATTGCGGTCCTTATTGGATGCGCTGATAGGCCCAAATTGCCTTGTGGGATGCTATTTTTATGGACGCTTTGCACATGGATGCTATTTTATGTTGAGGGATAGCTTTGACACATTGCAGGTGATGCATTGATAGTGCTATGCTCTCTTGGATGAGATATTATTAATGCATATGCCAGTGGACGGTGTTTATGCTTGAGTCATTTGGCACTTATTGGCATTTTGGATTGCCATTGCAATTGGCATTTTCTTTTGCTCATATGGATGCATAGTATATGCACATGAGTCAGATGCTTTGAGACATGAGTAAACTTTAGTGATATTTCACTCTATTGTGGCATACGCATTTGGGTGCACCTGGTATTTGGTGTGATTCTCTCTTGTAGGCACTAGCATTTGGGATTTTTGCTTCATTTGCATCATGGCATCCTCTTCCATGTCTGAAAAGGAGTTTTTCAGCATTAAAAAGTTTGATGGGACAAACTTTTCTTTGTGGAAAGAACAAATAAGGGATGTGCTTATTCAAAAGAAGTAGATTAAACCCTTGGCAGGGATTGAAGCTAAGCCTGCAAATATGTCTGAGGATGATTGGAATGAGTTGGATGCATTAGCAAAATCTACTATTAGACTTCATCTTGCAGAGTCAGTTTATTTCGCAATAGTAAATGAGTAGACTATGAAAGATTTGTGGAAGAAACTGTGTGCCACTTATGAAAAGGAAACTCCCTCTAATAAAGTTTACCTCATGAAGAGGTTGTTTGAGCTGCAGATGAAGGAGGGGGTCTCCATTGCTTCTCACTTGAATGAATTCAATATTATTTTCAGCCAGCTTCAGGCTCAGAAGATGAATTTTGATGCGGAGACTAAGGCAAATATTTCTCTTATGTTCATTGCCATCCTCATGGGATACCTTCCGTATAGTTGTGTCAGTAACTCTGCACCTGGTGGAGTACTGAAATTTGATGATGTTGTGGGTAGCTTGTTAGCCGACGAGATTAGACGAAAGTCTATGGACGGCAATAAGCAGGATGCAATCTTAAATGTGCAAAGGTGCAGATCACAGTTCAGGAGGAAGTCCCAAGAAAGAGGGAAGTATCGTAGCAAATCCAGGGCATGGAACATTGAGTGTTACCACTGTGGCAAGAAGGGCCATATGAAAAAGGATTGCTACAAGCTGAAAAGAGAGCAAAAGGATAAGAAAAAGAATGCGAATTGGGGTGCAAATCAAAAGGAAGAGAGTCCAAGGGAGGACAAAGGAAAAGTGAAGATTGAGGAGATCAATGCAGTCACACATGATAGTGACAATGACATTCTCTTCATGTCTAGTTTATCTGCAGAGTTGCTTACCACTTCAGATGATGCATATTCCCACGATTGGATTTTGGATTCTGGTGCTTCATTCCATGTTACTCCCCATAGGGAATGGTTCTCCACTTATGATAGTGGAAAGACAGGTTGTGTGCATCTTGGAAATGACTATGCATGTGACATAGTGGGAGTAGGTGACATAAAGTTTTCTTTTGCAAATGGGTCTACATTTATTTTGAAACATGTGAGACATGTGCCTAAGTTGACCAAGAGTCTTATTTCAGTGGGTCAGCTAGATGATGCTGGTTTTCACACCACTTTTGGCTTTCAGATTTGGAAAATTCAGAAGGGCTCTATGCTTTTGGCTAGGGGTGCCAAGTGTGGGACTTTGTATCCCTTACATGTATCAGGGGTATTTGATCATGTTGTTGCAATAACCGAGCAGCCAAGCACTTCTTTGTGGCATTGTAGGTTGGGGCACATGAGCCAGAATGGAATGAAACTCTTATGCCATTTGGGTTATGTACCGCATTTGAGTTTCTCTGATTTTGAATTTTGTGAGCACTGTCTCTATGGGATGCAGACTAAATCAGCCCATAAAAGAAGGGGAAAGAAAGAGTTTGAAAAGCTTGATTTGGTGCATTCAGACGTATGCGGTCCCATGCCTACACGGTCATTAGGCAGAGCTGAATACTATGTGACATTCATTGATGATAGCTCGGAAGAGTGATGTGTTCTAGGTATTTCAGAAATGGCTGGCCTTGGTTGAGAATCAGTCAAGTAGAACGCTTAAATGCCTACGGACTGACAATGGTGGAGAGTATCTCTCTCATGACTTTCAACATTTCTATGATACACGTGGGATTAAGAGGGAGCTCACATACCCTCGTACTCTAGAGCAAAATCCAATTGCATAAAAGATGAACCGTACCATTCAAGAAAGGTTGCAATGCATGCCTTCCGATGCAAGTCTTTCTGGTGGTTTTTGGGCTGAGGCAATGAAGACTGCAGTGCATGTATCAATTGATCACCTAGTAAGAGTTTGGATGGTGGTATTCCTGAAGAGGCATGGAGTGGCAAGAAGCCCTCTTACTCTCATTTGCGTATATTTGGGTGTGAGGCATATGCACATGTGCTAAAAGAGCTTCGAAAGAAGCTAGATCCTAAGTCTAGGAAATGCATCTTTCTGGGTTATGGTGAAAGTGGAGAGATGGGCTATTGTCTCTGGGATCCAGAAGCAAAGAAGATCATATGCAGCCATGATGTAGTCTTCAATGAGAAGAAGATGCATAAGGCACCCATGAGGGATGTGGAAATGAGAAGAATCACTTTCCAGGATGTGAATCCACCTACATATGTTGATAGACAGCAAGCTATCCATGCACCAAATGTGCAAGAAATGGTACCACCAAGTACTCCCATAGGTATACAATCAAGGGTAGATGATGGATCATCTATTGGTGGAAATGATGAGCCAAATGTGACTGATATGCAGGTGGGATAGCAAGCTGAAATGCCGTTGAGAAGATCATCTAGAGTTTCTAGACCACCTAATAGGTTTGTTCCAGGGCTAGACTATGTGATGCTTACTGATTGCGGGGAGCCTTCTTGCTACAGAGAGGCTATGATGTGCGAGGATCAACACAAGTGGGAGTATGCTATGCAATCAGAGATGAGTTCACTTATGAAGAATAAGACTTGGGACTTGGTTTCTTTGCCACATGGAAAGAAAGCATTGCCATGTAAATGGGTCTACAAAATGAAGGTCACAGGTGATAATGTGCCTAGATACAAGGCCCATTTGGTCACTAAAGGGTTCAAGAAAGAGAAGGGTGTGGACTTTGATGAGATATTCTCTCCGGTTGTGAAGATGACCACACTTAGATGCATGCTTAGACTAGTGGCATCAGAGGATATGGAGCTTATGCAGATGGATGTCAAGACAGCTTTCTTGCATGGGGATTTGCATGAGGAAATTTACATGGTGCAGCCAGAAGGCTTTGAAGAAAAGGGCAAAGAGCATTTAGTTTGCAAGCTAAAGAAGAGTCTCTATGGTCTTAAGCAAGCGCCTAGAGAATGGTATCAAAAGTTTGATGCTTTCATTCTGTCCCAGGGTTTTAGAAGGAGTGAAATTGATCACTGCCTCTACACTAAAAGGGCTAAGGATAATAGCCTGATAATCTTGGGACTATATGTGGATGATATGCTATTGGCTAGTAAGAATACTTATGAGCTAGATGCACTAAAGGCCAAGTTGCATGAGGCCTTTGATATGAAGGATTTGGGACTTGCAGGTTATGATCTTGGTATGCGCATCACGCGTGATCGGAGTAGGAAACTCCTTTGGCTTTCACAAAAAGAGTATGTTATAAAAGTATTGCAGCATTTCAATATGGAGGGGGGGAAGGCAGTGAGTACTCCACACTACTACACACGCATCCTATTGCGACGTTTACGTACCGACGATTAGCGCCCGCTTAGCGTTAATCGTCGGTATAAAAATCGGGTGTCGTAAATCGTCGCTATATAGCGACTTTTAATAAGCGTCGCTATATAGCGACGTTAGTAAAAGTCGCTATATAGCGACTTTGAAAGGTTGCTATATAGCGACCTTAGTAAAAGTCGCTATATAGCGACTTTTAAAGGTCGCTATATAGCGACACTGAGACTATATTATAGCGACGTTTTACAGAGAGGTTTTTTTTTTTTTTTTAGCCTTAAAATTTATTTTCTTCCAATGACAAAATTTTTTAAATTTTCATACATGTTTGAGCTCATAGAGAAATAAAAAATGAGAGCATGTACATCAAGCCTTTGAAGCTCATATATTCATGTCCAAGTTGGAGATGAGAAAAATCAAATTAAATAAGAGCATTTACATCAACTGTTTCATCTTGAGCCAAGTCTAAGGCGCCAAGCAAGTCTATCTCCAACTCTATACCGAGTTGATCTCCTATATCATCATCGTACTCTAGCATCGTACGTTCACCTAAAAGTATTTGATCATCTTCTTCAATTAAGCTTAAGTGTGGTGATTGATCTTGACGATTGTTGTCTTCCTCGTTAATATCGTGATCTCCATCCTCCTCCCGTGCGATGTCATTATGCGCATCTTCCTCTTGCCTCATATGGTGATCTACATCTTCTTCGCTAGATTCATCAATTGGATCCGGATTTGGTAGTGGCATCTCCATATCCACATCTCGATCTTCAAAAATCTGCTTACTTCGTGGTGCAACTTGGATCACGTACCACCATCTTGGATCAGAACGATCCGGATGAAAAACCACCTATATTGAAGATGAAAAATCACGTGCCAAATGTCGTCAATTATATATATATCAATGGACTTAAAAAACGAAAGCTTCGACTAATTAAATCATTAGTATGCACCTGCTCACAGTGCTCGGGAAGAACAAAAGTATCACTTTCATCGGTCCAATGTTTGGTGGAGTCTATTGCAAAGAGACCGCTACCATCTTTTCTCACAGTTGCATGGGGACCGTTGTAAGTAGTTCTAAACCATTTTACATCAAGAATGAAAATAGTAAATCGTCTGAAATCAATTTCATAGATGTCGCGTATGGTTCCACAATAATCCAACTGTGAGGAGAGAAGATTGGTATCCGAAGCACTTGCTCGGCTATCTTGTGTGAAGTTAGCCATGACTCCACAATCATACGTGACTCTCTTTGAATCGATGCGTTCTATGCGAAAATGTCGTCCATATGACCATAATGCACTGTACTTTTTGTACTGTAAAAGAGCATCATTAAAACAATGAAGATGCACCTATTTTATAGCATATATTGCCACAAATAATTACTTAATTACATCAAGAGATAAGAAACTTACATGCACCATACATCCAGATGATAACTCCCGCTCGCGCTCGTTTATTGTCTCTCCATCACGTTCGGCTTTACGTATAGCTAGTTGTAGCCAATCAAGTGACATGTGAGTAGGGAGAAGAGCCAGATCTCGTGGATATGGTTGTGATCGCCTGTACATTACTCTGAATCTCGTCCTTGCATTTATTCTTTCTGCTTTGGCCACTTCATATCTCTCAATCCACTTCTGCATCTCAGGGCTATTGAGGATACAAAACTTATTGAATTTCTCCATTTGCTCTTCGCTCATCTTTCTTTCAATCCCTTTTCCTTGGGGGACCTCGCCAATGATGCGATCATCATCCTTGTTGTGCCAAGCTTGCGGCATATCAGGATCCGTGGATGCAAGAAACTCTGTGATATATACTAATGACTCTTGCACAAGCCATCCCTCTGCCATGCTTGCTTCTGGTCTTGCTCTTTGTCTTACAAACCCCTTTAAAGTTTTCATAAACCGCTCGAGAAAAAACATCCATCGATTATGAACGGTACCTGCTATAGCCACCTCATCAACTATGTGCACAAGCAAGTGGATTGAGTTGTCATAATGCTTGAGGGAAAGTGCTTCTCAAGCAAGCATACGGCTTCGATGGATTCCACCCTAGCCTTCTCGATGCTCGATATAGAGATCTCTTTTTGAGATATCCACCTATTTCACATGTCCATGCATATGTAAGATATTTGAGATATCCACCTATTTCACATGTCCATGAAGAAAATAGATAATGCGAATTGATAGTAAGCATACCTCACAATACCACAGATCTTGAATATAGCATTTCTAACATCTTCTTGTAAGCACCCTTTTATTGTAATTGGAAGGATGAACTATCAAAGCAACAATGAAATCATGTCAACAATATAACATAATAATAATTACGCTAATGCATCACTATTATCGGTACACTAATTCTACTTAGAATACCTGTAAGACCTTGTGCCAATCATGGGACTTGAGGCCACTAAGCTTATTGTCCTTTGAAAATGCTCCTTTCAAGCAACGCATGTACCCTGTCGGTGTTTGAAAAGAGGCAATGTCTGCCTTGATCGCTGCCTCCTCCCTCGTAGAGAGGATCCACGTTGCTTTCGGGAGGACAACTTTTCCTGAAGCATGCACTTGGGGCCACAAACGAGACATCCTATTCATAGCACGCAAGTCTTCTCGCACTCCTCTCGAGTCCTTGGAACCAACCAAGTGTGCCCAAATGGTAGCCCCCACATTCTTAAAGATATGCATGGGATCCAAGAGATGATTGATTTGTAACTGACCCCAATAAGGAAGCTCGTGAAAGATCGATAGCCTCTTCATACCAGGAGGAGGTTCCTCTCCATTCTCCCTCCAAGCTTGAATCCAATCACTTGCTTTTAAATATGATGGTGGTGGATCAAGCTGACCTCCACGTGCGAGATGGTCGAGCGGAAGGTATCGAGCATGACCTTCATAAACATTTTTCCTCATGTGTTTGGAGTAGCGTGCAAGCGATTTCAGAGCGGGTCCACAAACAGGACAAGCATGGTACCCACTTGTAGCAAGCCCTGCACGCGTGCATGAATATGTTAGTACAAGACATGCGTGCAAAAGAGAGTAAAAAAAGCATAATCCCTCATTGTACATGTAAAGACATAACCACGTACCTGCGCACTCTCCATATCCTGGGTAGTCATGCATGGTCCACATCAAGATACCCCTGACGGAAATATCATTGGTATGCCTAGGAGCTCTGGAAATATCAAAGACCTGCACTCCTCTCCATAATATCTGTAACTCCTCTATCAAAGGTGCCATGTACACGTCCATGTTTCTTGCCTTGTACTTTCCTGGCACAAGTAGTGCAAGCATGAGGTGTCCCTTTTTTATTGTTAGCCATGGTGGGATATTGTAATTCACCACGACTATGGGCCATGTCGACCAAGATGTCGAGCGTAACCCGAAAGGATTCACGCCGTCCATGGCTAGCCCAAGATGTAAGTTGCGTGGCTCTCTCGCAAAGTCCGGCCACTGATTATCTATGTGCTTCCAAGCCGCACAATCTACGGGAATCCTCAATGTGTGATCAGTGGACCGATGAGATGCATGCCATGTCATCAACTCCGCTATGGATTTGCATCGAAACATGTGTTGTATTCTTGCAATGATGGGAAAGTGTCTTAAGACCTTTACCGGTATCCTCTCACCCTGCAAGTCATCTCTATATCGTTGTTCCCCACACTTTGGACAACTAGCCAAATCTCCATGCTCACGACGAAAGAGAATACAATCATTACGGCAAGCATGGATGGTATCATAATCCATACCCACCATTGTTAGCATCTTTTTCGCTTCATCTCTTGATGCGGGCATGGTATTTGGTGCAGGCAACATCTTTTGGAGCAACCTATGACAAAGACACTATCCAAATGATGATTCTCAAAACAAACAATATCCAAATAATGAGTCAATCAAATTAATGCAAGGGCTAACCTCATTAAGGCCAAGACACTTGTATCCGACCACCCATACTGTACTTGTAGATTCAAGATTGAGAGACAAGCACGTAGTTTAGACATCCTGGCACCCTCGTACAATTGTGTTGATTGCAACTCTCGCATTTTCACCTCAGACTCTGACATCACGTGTACGTGGGATGTAGTGCCCCTAAAAATGGAATCCATCATGTCGACCATACCCTCGTCGTCATCTGGGAGACTATAGTCTTGTTGAAAGTGAGAAGGTATATGTGTACCCTCGTCACCCTCGTCATCCTGTCATAAGCTCATTCGTGTAAATAGAAGATCTTCTAATTCCGGGTATACAATAAGATTGCGAACTTAAATAGCTTTGACTTACCGATGATCCATCAACATGTGCAATACCAACGGGGGGTACTGGTTCCGGCTCCTCCCCATACATCCGCAAGTGGCGCATGATAATACGACGTTGATGTCGTACTTCTCGCTTGCAATGAGTGCAATGACAATATAACCTCTCCGTAAGCCACTTCGTGCTCCCAGGCGTTGGCGCATCATCGGATGAGCTTCCACTCGTCCCTTCCATCTACACTTATAAAACCAAAACATAAGCATGAAGAGGAGATGTACACAATTATGAGCATAGCATGTTTAATTTGAGCTTCTCTTGAGGCTATATAAAAAGAATGACATCGCTATATAGTAAGGATTGAAACAAAAAATCCTATATAGTAAGGCTATGTAGTAAGAGGAGATATTGACAATTATAGGCATAGCATGTTTGAGTCACAAGAGGCCTCATTAAAAAACAAACAGTAAGCGTCGCTATATAGCGACGCTCTGTTCCGTCGCTATATAGCGACGATTTTAATTGAAAGCGTCGCTATATAGCGACGTTTTCAATTAAAAACGTCGCTATATAGCGACGAATAAGCGTCGCTATATAGCGACGCTGTGGGTTAAAACCCGAAACGGCGAAACCCACGGCGTTTTGCTCAAAGCTTTCCTAATCTCTAAACTAAGCTCTCCAAAATCTCCTCCCACCTATTTTCACTGACCTCCCATCTATTCCAAGCAACCTCCTACCCTATTTCCCACTCCTCACCCTCCTCCTACCTCTTGTGCACCCTCTCTCTCCTTTTTCCCTCTTTGGTTTCCAGAAAGAAAGTTCTTCAAAAGGTGAGTTTTTTTCAACAATGTAGGTTGTTTGTTTGTTAGCTTTGGTTTTGTGAGTGTTTCTACTTGTATTGCTAAAGTTTTAAACTAGTTTTCATGCTTGATTAGAAAGGATTCAAACAAAAAACGAAATTTCAAGAAAGAAAGAAAGAAACTCACCTCTTCTTTCTGTATTTCTCTTCCTTCTCTTCCTTCTCTTCTCCTCAATCTCCTCCTTTCCTTGTCTCCTCAATCTTCTCTTTCCTTGTCTCCTTTCAAGAAGTTGCTTTTGTGATCTCCTCTTTCCACTAACATCTTATTTGAAAAAATGGGTTGTTTTCTCTCTTTTGTAGGGCCAGTCCACTACACCGAGCGGGACATAGTCTCTCTTTTGTGGGCCCAGTCCACTACACCGAGCGGGACATACTTTTACAGGTAAGTGCTTCCTCTTCTTTCCATTTAAGCTTTTTGTTATTTGCATTTGCCTGCAGCTAGCGCCTTAAGCGCTAGCTGCAGTGATGGGCGTAGGAACCCTCTCTTCCCCCTTCTCTTTTTCTCATTTTCCCCCTTCTCTTTTTTCCCTCTTCTCTTATTCTCTCTTTCCCCCTCTCTCTTTTCCCTTCTCTCTTTCCTTTCCCCCTTATTCTCTATTTCCGCATCCCTCTTATTCTCTTATGCTTATGCTTCTCTCATTCCGCATAAGCTCCTCCTCTATTTCCGCATGAGCATAAGCATGAGCTTATGCTTATGCTTATGCATAAGCATAAGCATAAGCTCATGCTTATGCTCATTCATGAGCATGAGCTTATGCGTAAGTTTCCGCAAGAGCTTATGCGGAAATAGAGAATGAGAGAAGCATATGCTTCTCTCATTCTCTTATTCCGCATAAGCTCCTTCTCTCATTCCGCATAAGCTCCTTCTCTATTTTCGCATGAGCATAAGCATGAGCTTATGCTTATGCTTATGCTTATGCTTATGCTTATGCATAAGCATAAGCATAAGCTCATGCTTATGCTCATTCATCCGCAAGAGCTTATGCGTAAGTTTCCGCAAGTTTCCGCAAGTGCTCCTTCTCTTTTTCCGCATAAGCTCCTCCTCTATTTCCGCATGAGCATAAGCATGAGCTTATGCTTATGCATAATGCATAAGCTCATGCGGAAACTTACGCATAAGCTCATGCTCATGAATGAGCATAAGCATGAGCTTATGCTTATGCTTATGCATATTCTCTCTTTCCCCCTCTCTCTTTTCCCTTCTCTCTTTCCTTTCCCCCTTATTCTCTATTTCCGCATCCCTCTTATTCTCTTATGCTTATGCTTCTCTCATTCCGCATAAGCTCCTTCTCTATTTCCGCATGAGCATAAGCATGAGCTTATGCTTATGCTTATGCAAGTGCTCCTTCTCTTTTTCCGCATAAGCTCCTTCTCTTTTTGCGCATAAGCTCCTTCTCTCATTCCGCATAAGCTCCTTCGCAAGTTTCCGCATGAGCATAAGCATGAGCTTATGCATGAGCTTATGCTTATGCTTATGCATAAGCATAAGCATAAGCTCATGCTTATGCTCATTCATGCTTATCCGCAAGTTTCCGCAAGTGCTCATTCTCTTTTTCCGCATAAGCTCCCTCTCTTTTTCCGCATGAGCATAAGCATGAGCTTATGCTTATGCTTATGCATAAGCATAAGCATAAGCTCATGCTTATGCTCATTCTTCCGCATGAGCTTATGCGTAAGTTTCCGCAAGAGCTTATGCGGAAATAGAGAATGAGAGAAGCATATGCTTCTCTCATTCTCTTTTTCCGCATAAGCTCCTTCTCTCATTCCGCATAAGCTCCTTTGCAAGTTTCCGCATGAGCATAAGCATGAGCTTATGCATGAGCTTATGCTTATGCTTATGCATAAGCATAAGCATAAGCTCATGCTTATGCTCATTCATGCTTATCCGCAAGTTTCCGCAAGTGCTCCTTCTCTTTTTCCGCATAAGCTCCCTCTCTTTTTCCGCATGAGCATAAGCATGAGCTTATGCTTATGCTTATGCATAAGCATAAGCATAAGCTCATGCTTATGCTCATTCTTCCGCATGAGCTTATGCGTAAGTTTCCGCAAGAGCTTATGCGGAAATAGAGAATGAGAGAAGCATATGCTTCTCTCATTCTCTTTTTCCGCATAAGCTCCTTCTCTCATTCCGCATAAGCTCCTTCTCTATTTCCGCATGAGCATAAGCATGAGCTTATGCTTATGCTTATGCTTAAGCATAAGCATAAGCATAAGCATAAGCTCATGCTTATGCTCATGCGGAAATAGAGAAGGAGCTTATGCGGAATGAGAGAAGGAGCTTGTCATGAGCTTATGCGCAAGTTTCCGCAAGAGCTTATGCGCAAGTTTCCGCAAGTGCTCCTTCTCTTTTTCCGCATAAGCTCCTTCTCTTTTTGCGCATAAGCTCCTTCTCTCATTCCGCATAAGCTCCTTCGCAAGTTTCCGCATGAGCATAAGCATGAGCTTATGCATGAGCTTATGCTTATGCTTATGCATAAGCATAAGCATAAGCTCATGCTTATGCTCATTCATGCTTATGCTTATGCTTATGCTTATGCTCATGCTTATGCTCCTTCTCTATTTCCGCATGAGCATAAGCATGAGTTTCCGCAAGTTTCCGCAAGTTTCCGCAAGTTTCCGCATAAGCATAAGCATAAGCTATCCGCAAGTTTCCGCAAGAGCTTATCCGCAAGTTTCCGCAAGTGCTCCTTCTCTCTTTCCGCATAAGCTCCTTCTCTTTTTCCGCATGAGCATGAGCATGAGCTTATGCTTATGCTTATGCATGAGCATAAGCATAAGCTCATACTTATGCTCATTCATGTCCATGAGCTTATGCGTAAGTTTCCGCAAGAGCTTATGCGGAAATAGCTTCTCTCATTCTCTATTTTCCCTCATCTCTTTCCCTTTCTCTCATTCTCTATTTCCTCGTTCTCATTCTTTTCTTTCCTTTACATCTTCTTTCCCTCTTATCTTTCCCTCTTCTTTCCCTCTTTCCTTTCCCTCTTCTTTCCTTTCCCTCTTCTTTCTTCTTGCCTATGCCTATGCCTATGAGAATGCTCATGTTTGTTTATTTGTTTTCTGTTTTCGTGTTTGTGTCTATGTTAGACATGGGATCACGTCGCTCATCCGACGAGTACGGACAGCCTCGCAGGAGGAGAGCTCACGATCTATATGCTCCAGAGGACTTTGATTCCTCTCAGGCGACTACCCCGAGGACTACCCCTGGTCCGACTCCTCTCGGTCCTAGCACTGTGACTACCCCTGGTCCGACCCCTCTTCCACGTAGCACTGTGACTACCCCTCAGGGGACTCCTTTGCTAGCCGCGCATGGCTTTGTTGGGACTCCCGACGAGTTTGTAGCGCAGATGAGCGATGAGCAGGCAGCGAGATTCTTCTCTCTGCTCTCTCAGAGGACCTCCGCAATTCCTTCCCCTACACTGACGGGTGGACGTACAGCCCAGCCATCCCCTCGCGCCCCTTCGACCGCGGGATCATCACCTGCGCATGCCTCCCGCAAGGGAAGGAAGAGTAGGATGGGCGGCTCATGTTGTGCTGACTTAGGAGATGTAGACGAGTCAGCACACTCACGCTCCTTTAGGTCTCCACTTGGTCCGGAGACACAGTATCAGTCAGGTCCCTTTCCCTCTCCTACTCCCACAGCTACTCCTCGATCCGGAAGCGGTCGCGCAGCTTCCACTCCTTCAGACTCTGCTACCGTCAGTCCCCCTTACTCATCAGGGGATCTCTCCTATCAAATCACATCTGCCGGAGAGATAATAGAAGACAAAAAGGGCAAAGCAGTGATGGCCGCCATGAGGCGGTTGATGAGTCATCACTTCAAGAGCGGCATAAATATCGATTGGCGGTATCAAGATGGCCAAAAGAAGCAGGCGGTGATCGATGAGTTAAAACTCAGATTTCCTAATCCGCCAAATGTGGAGTTTAATAACAGTTATATGCTCGAGCGCATGGGTTTGGTCCTAAAGCATCGCAGATCAACCATGCGTACTTCCATTACAAAGGGGTTGTCTAAACCCAGCTGGGCAGACAAAGCTGATTGGAAGTTCTTGAAGAAGCAGAATAGGGACCATCCTGAAATGTTCGAGGGTCAGAGGAGGGCTGCGAAGAGACGGCTGGATGTCGTAGGTACTTCGCACTTTGGTGCAGGTGGACGGTATGCGTTCGAGGCAACCGTGGTAAGTTTACTTCTTTCCATTTAATGTATTGTTCTATTTGTTTTACTTACATATTACATGCACTTTAGCTAACTCTAACTCTCGTAAATTGGATCCACAGCAAACTGCGATGGGTCGTCTTCCTACGGATGCAGAGACGCGGCGCGCATTTCGGATAGGAACCAAGCCGTGGTTCATTGAGCAAGAGGCAATGGGAGCGACAGTCGATTGGGCTGAGGTGGCTGCTCGCACGGTATAAGTTTACTCCTGCTTGTAATCTCACTTTTTAATTTAAGTTCCAATCTAATTTTCGATTTATATGGTTCACTCTCAGGGTCAAAGCTCAAGCGTCCCATCATCAGAGACGAGCGATCAACAGGGGCAAGGATCGGACGCAGGTGCCGATGACGAAGGAGAAGACGCAGGTGTCGGGGACGAGGGAGAAGATGCAGGTGCCGAGGACCAGGGAATAGCCCAACAAGACGATTCGGATTAGTAGTAGTAGTAGCATTTTTCATATCCGCTCGTTAGAGCCATTTTGTGTCGCCCTTTCATAGGGTAATTTTGTTTCAAACAGTTGTATATGTATATGCATTTCTTCCTCATCGTTCACAAGAACAATTTTGTATCACCCTGCAAGCAAGGGAAATTTTGTTATAAAAAACTTTCTTTTGTAATTACAAAAAAAAAAAAATGGTTAGTGGGGCTAAACAGGGCTTCCTTTTGGCCCTGTTTAGCCCCACTAACCATTTTTTTTAGCTTCTGTTAATCGTCGCTATATAGCGACGTTTACCAGTGTCGCTATATAGCGACGATTAACAGAGTCGCTATATAGCGACGCTGTTAATCGTCGCTATATAGCGACGTTTATATCGTCGCTATATAGCGACGATTAACAGCGTCGCTATATAGCGACGCTCCTTTTCCGACGATTTTAACGACTTTTATAGCGACCTTTGCGCCCGTGAAAAAAAAAATTTTAATGTAAAAAGCGTCGGTATTTCCGTCGGAAAATGGCCTATGCCTTGTAGTGCCATTGCCTCCATATGTGAAACTGAGTCATACACATAGTCCCAAATCAGATGAGGAAAGGGCCATGATGGCCAAGGTTCCTTATGCATCAGCAATTGGGAGTCTTATGTATGCTATGATAGCTACTAGACCAGACATTGCATTTGCAGTGGGAGTTGTTAGCCGGTATATGGCTAATCCAGGACAGAGGCATTGGGAGGCAATTAAGTGCATCATGAGGTACATGAAGGGTACCAAGGAGATGTGCATCTGCTTTGGTAGAGGAGACATGCATATACTTAGGTACATAAATTCAGACTATGCAAGGCGTGTGGATAGTAGGAGATCCACTTCTGGTTATGTGTTCACCTTTGCAAGTGGTACAGTGTCGTGGATGTCTTGCGCACAGAAGTGCATTGCTTTGTCTACCACAGAGGCTAAGTATGTTGCAGCCACAGAGGGTTGCAAGGAGGCTATATGGCTTGATCGGCTAGTGGGAGATTTGGGGATTCATACAGGTGTACCGACATTGCATAGTGATTCCATGAGTGCTATTCAGCTAGCACGGAATCCGGTTTTTCATGCAAAGACCAAACACATTGAGGTCAGGTACCATTTCATCAGGGAGGTACTTGAGGACAAGCGCATAGAGCTTGTCAAGATTCATATAGATGATAACCCTGCAGATATGCTGACGAAGAGTCTACCCAGTCAGCGGTTTGAGTATTATCGTGTATTGATGGGCATTGGATAGTATGCTCACTGGTTGTTCTCCCTTAAAGGCACATTGTCATTTAAGTGAGAGGTTGCATTGTGGGGGTTAAAGGTCACTGTGCCTTTACCCCGGTTATGTACAATACTCAAACGCATATATAAATGAATGAAAAAGAAGATTAGGGTGTTCTACACCCACCAAAACTTGTGTGGCTCTTTGTTTCCCTCTCTCTCTCTTCCGTTCTTGCTTCCGTTGAGAGCACTCTCATAACTCTTATGGAGTGGGAGGGTGCCCCAATATGTTATATAACTGCTATAATAAGGCATCTCGAGGGTCAGGTGAGGTGGGCCTGAAGAGATTCCTGGCCACATGATGAACTGCAGAAAAGAAGAGAAGAATATTTCCATCATGCATGCCCTCTTTCCATATGCATATATAAAAGAGTTATGCCAATTTCCCAATTTCCTCATGCAATCCCATGATTTCCATCATGCATGCCCTATTTCTTTATCCCGCCCTCATGTTGCAATCCAATTTCCCTCATGCAATCCCTTATTTCCATCATGCATGCAATCCCATAATTCCTCATGAATGCTTAAGGCATTAAAAGTTTGACTTAAACATACATGCAAGGGAAAGGAGAAGGGAAGGATCAAGAAAGAAAGAGAAAGAGAACGAAGACTGGAAGAAGAAGGGAGATGGGAGACTAGAAGGAGATAGGAGAATGGATTAAGGAGAAGGGAGACGGGAAGGGGAAGGGGAAGGAGAAGGAGAAAGAGAAGGAGAAGGTATGCAAAGCTGTAGAACTATTGTAGCGCATCTATAGGCATGGCTACATAGTTTTAAAAAAAAATTGATGTGCTATTAGACGTGTTTCGACAGATGAATCTAGACCAAAACTTGACAACAACAGACCACCTGACCCCAAAAAGTACAAAAGTAGCCAAAAACATTCTTTCTTGCATGTGACAAAGGACGAATCTGAAGAGAACAACTTTCCAAAAGTACAAGAAGCATCATTGATTGAGAGAGAAGAGAAACTGACAAGAGACTTACCTTGGATAGAGGTATTAAAAGCTTCTTGTCTTTCTTCAAAGCTTCCTCTCCTTCTTCTCGTGTGGCTTCCTTATTCACCCTCTTCTCTTGTATTCTTAGGGATGAGTGTGTATGCCTAGAGATGAGTGTGTATGCTTGGAGATGAGTGTGTTGAAAGGAAAGCAAGCACGATGGAGTGAGAAAATGAGTGAAATTTAGGTTTAAAGCCAGTCTGTGTATCTAACAGCGTGTCTACACTGTGTTTTAGATATGCCTATAGACGTGTTTCTCTGTACACACACACCTATAGACACGCTTTTAGATGCACAACATAGTGGAACTTTTAATTATGAGTAGGCAATCGATGTGGCACCCTAAACCCACCTTGCTTACACATTTGCATCGATTGTTTAGGTCTTACTACATCGGGTTACCATGCATGTCCTGTTTGTGGTCCTTTGCTAGTTGCTTCACAGCCAGAGACACGTTGAATAAGGTCATCTATGAGAATCACCATCGATTTCTCCCACTTGATCATCCTAGATATGTCACCTCTTGGAATGAAGTCCCCCCTCAGTCACTCACTGCAGGAGATTGGATGAAATTTGGGACCTTTCCAAGACTCCTCCTCCATGTGGCATGAGCTAGTAAGGGTTTGTAACTATTGCGTGCTATATTGAATGGAAATAAAGATTGCACACTAACACCATCTTTTGTTTAGATACTCCATCTTTTATCAGCCACCATATTGGTCCCAATCACCTGCTTGATCCCATGCATATCTTCAAGAATGTGGCATCTACCATTTGGAAACATTTGAATGGGACACCAATTTCCTTGAGCATAAGGGAGGATCTACAAAATGAAAGGCAAAATGAAAGGCCCAAAGGTAGCATTGCCAAGGGTTGGTTGGTACAAGAGTCACTTGTATATATTTCTGAGTTTCTTGTTGATGTGGATAGCTCTCTCCCATGACTATGGAGAGATGATGAAGACCTAAGGACCTCTATTGTGCCTCAAGGGAAAGGACGGAGCAAAGTAATGGACAGGGAGTTGCTTAATAATCTAAACCTCTATCGCGTGCTTAATACTGATGTGATGAAAAGATGGGTGACAAGATATGAGGATGCAAAGGCAAGAAGACAAGGAGAAAGGGCCCTCTTTCGTACACACCACAGATTTCATATGCCATACCCTAAGCATCTAAGAGCACTTCCAAAGGATATTCATGTGGATTGGCTACTTGATGAAATGGAGAGAGTAGAGAGAGATGATGGAATGCATATCACAATGGAAGAATGGGAGTATGCTAGAGGATGCATGCAAAATTTTAGTATATAGATTGTTATGCATAAGTTAGAAGCTTTCAATAATTTAGATTACTTATTCAATTGATTTTGTCTTGGTGTAGTGTACTATATTCAATGCTATATTGTGAGGAAAGGCATTTTTGGATACAACGAATTGATGATAAGAGAAACACATAAGATTGCGGCATCATTGCTAGCTTTGAGGAAGCCAATGGAGCCATGGATGATTATTGTGGCATAATCCAAGATATTATTAAGTTTGAATTTCGGCGCTTCTTTGTGTATGTTTTGGATGTCAAGTGGTTTAAGGATGTGATAGAAAGAGGCCCTAATGCAACAATCAAATGCCATGCAAGTGGCTTTGTAACTATTGACTTCACAAAGTTTTGGCAAAGCAAGAAGGACACACTAGTACTACCCCAACAATGCGAACATGTACTATACACACATATAAAAATACTTACGTTTTAATATTTGATACCTTTGATGCAACGAAAATAACATGATTTTATTTGTGTTTGAATTAGGTTGTCTATCAACCAATGGTAATTAATAATAGGTGGTGGCATGTCATACGTATTACGCCACGTTCTAAAGTGATGTATAGTACATTTACTAATATGGAGCATATGGAGGATGATCATGTCCATGGTCGTGATAAGAGAGAGGATTTCCTTTGACTACCTTGATTTACATAGGCAACTATTTCTCCTCCACAACCAATCCACATAAGAGGACATGTTTCTTTAAACTGACACAATTACTTACACATGAAAATATTCATCCTCCGCGTAAGAGCAAGTGTAGCCTCCGTGTGAACTTCTTAAGGATATAGTCAATCACCGTGGCCACGTCTCTGTCGAGGAGTAGCACGCCGATTAAATTAGTAGTACGAAACGAGAATGAATATATGGTTCCGTAATTGAGAAGGGTCTTGACTTTGAGGTTCTTCACTCTCGAACGTAATACGATGCAGCTTTAGTGTGAATGCTAATATACCTCGGAGAGAAGCGTTGAAGCAGCATGTCGGGCTTCATGCACCCGTTGCCGACACCGCAAACCTCACCTTGGAATTCCAATTCGTTGCATATTTGAAACTCAACACCATAAAGATTTGCAAATCGAATTAGGATTCACTTAAATTCACACACACCACCGGATTGTCTTCCCGTGCGTTTGTCATCGCCCGCAGATTTGTAAAACAAAATACTAGAATTATAGGGAGTTCTCATCTAGAAGCTGGCTGAGGCCCGGTCCCGGTCAAGAAAGTATTGAACCACGGCATTACAGACATCATCACGAACAAGAACGGCGCGGGGTTTGACGTGGTATTCACCGTTTGTCGCATCGTCTGCTATATAGCCTATCCACGGGCGCTTTAAGTTCAAGAAAACGTTTGCTTGCCCTTCCATATCCTCATTTCTCACTCGTCCCAAATGGCTCTCAAACTGGTTGCTCTACTACTATGCCTTGCAGGGCTATGCTTGACGTACATACCTGCAGGTAAGCCACGGAGTAAGGTTATCTGTTCTAGTTTAACTTCCGTTGGGGCGTTTTGGTATGCTTGAGCGAGATACGCGTAGGAGAAATTGAGTTTCCGTGTGAAGAAATAGGCTGCTAAGTTGAGCGTGGAAATCCTGTGGTGGTTTTGGAATATATAGAAAATTTAGTCCGGACCCAATCCGCACTTCAATCCTCTTGCATTCGTTCTTAGATAATTAAATCCGTTAGTATAGATATAGTTTCTGATCACCCCGTATGAACAGCTTAAAAGCAGACATTCGTGGTTCTGGCTGACGAAAGATAGAAGGTCACACGAGGTTTTTGCTGTGGAGACTCTTTGGATAAGAAAAGCTAAGAATGCGTTCCTGTTCTTGGGTGCTTGAGTGCATTTGATTTTGTGAACTAATTCATCTTTGTACGGATGCCCTCCTTTCCTTTGTGTTATATAGGGGCTGCCGATCGCATGGTTTTCTGCCACTACGTGATATGGAATCCGACTTACTCTGGTACCGTGGATGGTTTCAAGAAGGAGATTCTACTCGCTCAGAGCTACGGGATTCAAGCATTTGCGCTCAACACCCAGTATTGGTCCGGCAATTCTAAATTGCGAGCTGAATTGATGTATCAAGCTGCACAAGAGCTAGGCACCGGCTTCAAGCTCTTCTTCTCGGCCGACTTCAACGACGGCGCCCACCTAACCCCTGCTAATGTAGTAGACATGCTCACAACCTACAGGAATCACACAAACCAGTTTTATTATCAAGGGAAGCAATTCCTATCCACCTTCCTGGGTCAAACCCTGGACCCTGATGTCTGGAAAAACCAGATTTTAGCACCTGCAGGTAACAACATCTTCTTTATACCATACTTCCCGGCCGACCGCTATCAATCTGTAATCGATAGTGTGATCAATAAATTTGCTTCGGTCATCGATGGCCTCTTCGCGTGGGATACATCAGCATGGCCGTATTTTGATGGTGATTATAACAATCCGTCCACCAGTAACGATGTGGCATATCTTGCATCCACAAGCCGCGCGAAGAAGGTTTACATGGCAAGCGTGAGCCCGTGGTATTTCAATCACGCTTCTGCCTGCAACGCTTCTGTAACGAGATGCCCCGCCAACATGGTCATGGGCAACTACCAAGGTCCGGGACTTTGGATGGCTCGCTGGAATCAGCTGGTGCAAGAAACGGCCATACAATTGGTAGAGATCATAACTTGGAACGACTGGGCGGAGCGGCACTACGTGACGACGGGGGAGACAGGGGCGGACGCGGTGCAACCCACAATCTACGACCACGACAAGTTTCCGCATCGGGCGTATCTGGAGCTGGGGGAGTATTACATAAGCTGGTTCAAGACAGGAAAGGCACCAACGATAACGAAAGATGCGATCTACTTGTTCTACTATTCACACAGCAAGGATGCGAAGCCGAGCAATGATACGATAGGTGCGGTGGAGAATGCAGAGGTGTTGGATGATAAGGTGTATGTAGCGGTGAAGCTGACTGCAGCAGCGACGGTGCGCATAAAATCAGGGGGGGTAACGAGCGATTTTAGTGTGGCAGCAGGAGTTGGGAGCGTGGGCATGGCTTTCCATGAAGGCAATCAGAGTGCGAGTATCATTCGCAATGGAGCTACCATCGCAGCCGTCCAAGGCGTCCTCCCCATCACCAACTCCAATTTCCCTACTTACGACTTCAATGTCTATACTAACTTTGCTTAGCGTTTTATCTTTGAGTACTTATTACTGTTGAAATAATGTTGCTTAGAATAGGACCCCCCACTGAATTTGCCCCCGGATTAAAGCTTATGTCAGTAATGCATGACTCAAAAGATTTGTCTGCATTACCTTGGTCTTTGTCACCACAAAAGCTAGAATCTCTTTAGCATCCATGGGATGGCCTTCATATGAAGTTAGTGACTTTCCATAGATCTTCATGCTCATTTCTTGAAGGCCCTACTTAATGTTTCAACATTTCTATATCCTTTTTGGCAAGAATCAATACACTTGGCCTCTAAAATACACTTGGCCTCTAAAATTAGGAGATTAAGCATATGATTAATATTTTCCCCTTTATAAAATGGGCTTGCTTCATTATAGTGACCCATTTTTAATGAAGAAAGAAAATCTGAATTTGAAGAAGGGAATTAAATGTTTAAACTTTTAAATAATCACTTCAGTTACATATGTTGAGGAATATAAGTAGGTATAGAGGATCTTTCCATTCACATTTCCATCCTACCTAGAAGATATGGAGGAAGTTCAAGAGGAGTAGAGAACAAATGAAGTACTTATCTAGGCTGCAAATGTTAACACGATTGAATGTACATTGATATTTGACGTCAACTGAGTAAAATCAAATTCATATATATTAGGATGCTGCATATGTTATCTGTGGATTCTATGAAAATGCAAAACTATGATGCAGAGGTATTTCAACGACAAATGACACAATGTAAGAAGGATCTAAGCTCGACAATAATATTAATAGTGTACCTTGCCCTTTCAAGAAATGTATGGGTTGTAAATATATACTTGAGCAAGGTCTACGATAACATGGACCTTCAATCATGGAACTAAAAGAAGAGGAGATGCAACATCCACATATAATTGAACTATTATATATGATGCGTACAATCTATAGCAACATGGCCATTCAATCATCAAACAAAAAAGAGAGGAGATGTAGGTAGTTTCATGTAATATGACTTGCATTTTAATTCTAACTTATTTGAAACTTGATTGTTGTGCATGAAATATCTTGACTGGTATGTACATATAAGTATGGCATAAAGTCTATTTATGTTTTCCATCTGAAGACCCAAAAAATAAAGAAAGCATGTGTAGTGTGGATGTTGATATTGATATTCTTACCAATTCACATGTCACTATTAATATAGCTAACACAAAGTGTCTTGAGCAAGTCTTGATGTCAAAAGTACCTATGGTAGCATTAAAGATGATAATGACATGGAAACTGATGTTGTGGTACATCTACTTTCAAAAGAGAGCATCCATAGTCTGCATATTCAGAATGACCCAAATAACTTTTTTGCACTTATGGAATATACAAAGAAAACATTGTGCACATGGTGTAAGCTTAGCAAGGTGTAACCTTACAACACACAAGTCATCTATGCACCTTTATTTAGCATTTGATAGTGGAAATATGAAATATATTGCATACTAGAGAACTTGTTGAATTCTCAACATATTATAGTTGGTGTAAAGATACACTAAGTTATTATTCATCAGAACAATGTGAGGTGTAACACATTCAAGCATTGCACATGACATTACAATCAAAAGACAATGAGTTCATTTGCTCAATTATAGCCAAATTTTAAAGAAAACAATGCCTTAAGGGCGTTGAATTTTAGCTCAAGCCACACTCTTATCGATCAATTCGTCAACCCACTTCTCATGCATAGTATGTAAAATTTTAATCTTCTTGGGCTTCTTTCCTCCTTTTGATACTATTGAGGCTACTTGCTCCAATGTTAGGATCCTTGTCATTGCACATCCAAAGCTTCTCCCAACAATTTGCATACTCTTCTTCTCCACTTCTTCCTCATTTGCATTCTTCTTACATGAACATGGTGCCCAATATTATATTAATACCATGTTGCATTGTTCAGAAGCAATGTTGGGTTCAATGTTTGACTCTGCTATACCCAACCAAATTGGATATATATTGTCTCTTGGCATCACAAGAACTATGTCAGCCTTTTTAACATCCACAAATGGTTGGAATGTGTCTTTGAGCTTGTTAAGTTGCGGACCACAAAAGTGGTCTTCTAGCACCTTTAGTCAGTGTTGATGTTTATTTCTTCAGAATGTGTTTATTTCTTCTTAACATCCACAAATGGTTGGAATGCATCTTTGGTCTTGTTAAGTTGTGGATGGCCATAAAAGTGGTCTTCTAGCACCTATAGTCAGTGTTGATGTTTATTTCTTCAAAGTATGTTGAAATCACTACTCATGCTTATCTTCTCTATTCAAGTTCTAAGACATAGTGCTAATGATCCCATGGTAAAGTAATTTGGGCTTGCGGGCCAAAGACCAATTCAAAAATGTCAGTATCCTGCTTCTTGTCCATATCTATGTGTCATCATTCCCTTTAGTCATGTTGGCAACTAATATGACTTATTAATATCTTTCGCCTTCACTTTGAGCCTATGCAATATACATGCCAACAACTCATTTGTTGTTTCACATGCTCTCTCCTCTCCTCAAATAGCTTTTCACTTTCTATTGGTATCTTAGTTGCACCCAATTTGAACTTAATTGCATTTCAAAGGATACATTTTGAAAACATTCATGTGTGAGTTTTGGAAGACATGGTTGAAATTAGTGTTCCAAATTCTAATATTGAAGGTAGATTTTGGGACCTCCTTTTGCCCCAGACTTTTCACCATCAGATTGATCTCATGCATTACATCCACTTGTTTGTACAATGACAAGTTGTGTTTCTCTCTTGCCATCCATTGTTGTTTGAGATTCATTAGGCATCCTTTCAATATTTTTATTCACAAAGTCATGTAAGACATATCTTTCTATCTCCACATGATCCCACCCTTTTCTAATGACTCCTTTGTTTCCATGCATGGCCTTTGTGTATCCAGCATTATGTTCCTTAAACCTATAGTATGAAGTTTTAGAAATTTTGTGCAATTCATACCATGCCCTACAATAGCATATTTCCATCCCATCAAAGGTAAACCAGTGTAACACAACAACCTTTGAATCAATTCGTATAGCATTAGTGATGTTATTGAAGATATGACTTATCCAATTCTCCAAGATCATGATCCAAATCTCCAATCTCATTTGCAAAACCAAAATATGATTTGCAATCTAGCAACACTTCAACTTGCAACAATCTATAAGTGCTACTGTTGAACATCTTTGTATGTGCACTTCTTCTTCCAAGTGCATTCGATGTCCTCCCTAGTAGGCTTGCAATTGACCATATGATCTATTTATTTAATGCGAGGTGGTTCAACATTTAGCCATGTACTAATGTTCCATATTGTGATTTGGAATTTTTCATCAAATCATCCATGCGTGCTTCATATACCAGGGGTTGTAACACTTCAAAGCCATCCTCAATTTGATTTGATCTATAGGCCATGCCTCTAGAGTTGAAATAGGAATTTTAACTTGCAGAGTCACTATGCAAATCCTTCAATTGAGGCATAATGTCTTTGACAATCACTCCTATATTAAGTTTACCCAACTCTTTGAAGTTCACAACCTCATAAATAAGCTTAGTAGAAACACCATCCCTGATTTAGGCATTTGTGTCTTATCCTTAACCCATTGTACACCTTTCCTCTCTCTCTCTCTCTCTCTCTCTCTCTCTCTCTCTCTCTCTCTCCCCCCCCTATATATGTCAAATCCATCTCATCTACTTAGTTTTATACTAATCTCTTCTACATCCACATCATCCTCCTCTATAATACTACCTTTATCATAAAGCTTTAAGTATTTCATTTTCCACTAAATAGGGCTTCCCACCACTAAATCCCCAAGTTTGCATGTATCCATTGTTGGAAACAAAAGTTCAATGTCTACATTGTAATATGCATCAATTGACACACATACACATGAAGGCCCAATTTGCACACTGTGACAAAAATCACCTGCATTATTGTTGAATATCATACCATATGCTACAAAATTTCCACTAATACTTAGCTCACCATGTCACCATTGTTGAGCATATTGCCTACAAACTGTTCATGTTTCCAAAACCATTCTCTTATATACATAAATGTAGTTATGCTCTCTCTCTCTCTCTCTCTCTCTCTCTCTCTCTCATTCTCATGTTGCACATGGATTGGTCCAAGTGGTCCTTTTCATCCTCTACTAAGGCATGTTATAAAACTAACCTTGTCTTTCATAGCCAAGCTTAGTGGAGGATCAAAGGTTGTGTCAATTTTAAAATCGATATTATCCTCTCTTCCTTGGTGGAGGATGAGAGGCTAAACCTTTCATGATTGGTAGATGATGAAAGGCTAAGGTCAATTTCAAACCCATCTTAGCTTCTCATGCTCATTGGAGGATGAGAGACTAAGATCATTTTAGAAACCGATCTCACCTCTCATGCTCAATGGTAAATGAGAGGTTATGATTAGTTTAAAAACTAATCCTAGATTTTCAAGATTGAATGCTAAGATTGGTTTCAAAATTAATCTTAGCCTCTCATGGTCGGTGGAGAAGGACAAGAGGCTAAGACGCTCGATAGAGGATTCATGATTAAAGGAATATTAGCCTTTAATCCTCCTCTATTGAGCATCTTAGCCTTTCATCCTCCTCCACCAAGCATAAGAGGCTAAGGTTGTCTTTAAAAATGATCTTACTATTCTCATGCTCAGTGGAGGATGAGAGCCTAAGATTCATTTTAAAATGAATCTTAAGCTCTCATTATTAGTAGAGAATGAGAGATTTTCATGCCTGGTAGAGGATGAGAGGAGCCTAAGATTGGTTTCCAAACCAATCTTAGCCTCTTATGTGTGGTGGAGAATGAAAAGCTAAGATTGGCTATAAGAGGCTAAGATTAATTTTAGAACTAATCTTAGCCTCTTATCTTCCACCGGGCATGAGGGGTTGAGATTGGTTTTAATTCATTCTCCTCCATGTAGAATGAGAGTCTACAATTCTTTTAAACTCAATCTTATCCTTTCATTCTTGAAAGGCTAAGATTGATTTTAAAGTCTCTCATCCTCCATTAATCATGGGAGGCTAAGATTGATTTTAAAACTGATCTCAGTCTTTTCATGCTCAATGCAAGAGATGACTTGTATAAAAGGCCAAAAGTCAAACTTTTGGTCTTCAATTTTAAACTTGCAAGTTTGAGGTATACAAGCTCTGTCTTCTTTCAAGAGTGTTATTTATGTTCATCTTACTCTTGACTTGGTGAATGCCTCTCATCCCCCTTTCCCTCTCTTACTTCTTGCTCCCCACTCCCTCTCCCTCTTCCATCATCCTTCTCCTTTCCCCCTTCTTCTCTTGAGAATTCATAGTGCCACGACTCCAGAAGCCATTTGTCTGACACTCCGAAGCCCGTACATGCTTGCATTTCTCCCACAAGGAGTAGCATGGAGTAGGAGGCTCCATGGGCATTCCTTCAAGATCCCCATGACACGTGAGTCACCAGTACTAGACCACATTTTTGGTGCCATTGTTAGGGAGTTTGAGTTATGCTTTTGCTTGCATGTGCTTCCTCCATTATTTGCCATTGCCCAACACTCACTACCTAGGTGAAAAGTGATTGGCCTTGGTGCTTTTAGAGAGGGATGAGATGAGAAAAAGAGGAAATTGAGAGAGAACGAAGGTAGGTAGACATTTTGAGTTAGGTTTTTATGCTTTTTTAGGTTTCAAGGTGTACAAATGTAGGAAATGGTAAGGAAATCATTGCTAAACCTTGTATGCAATCCCATCCCTTAGAAAAACCTTGTATTAAATGATTGGGAGTGTGTTTCATGGTCTTGGTAATGACAAGTAGTCCCTTTTTAGATGAAAACATTCTATTAATTTTCTCTAAACTTGCTTATTTTTTGTTGTTTTTTTCTCTTTCTTGTTGCTTCATGTTTGTTAGTAGGTAGACCAGGTTATAAAGTACTTCGCAAGCACTCCAAACACTGCACAAAAGCCATATAAGCTCTCACCCAACATACTCTAGGTTAACTAGCACGTTACATTAGTCGTTGACCACATTGGGATAACAATTGACCATGCTAGGTAAGCAACTGGCACTTGGACACCATCTTGAAACTTGACACTGGAAGATTTACTAGCTAGCATAATTAATGCACTATATTTGATCCAAAATAGGGGTTAATCCTTATCCCAATGCATGTGGGGTTATTAACACAATGTACATTGTGTTAGCATCCTAGTGCATGCTGCATTAGCCATAACCCAAAGCACATTGGGCTAGCTAGTCATCATTGCAAGGGTGAAAATTGAACTGATTGTCTCATTTTAATCATTAAGTGATCTATTATGCTCCACCAACCACCTAGAATCATTGAACTAAAACTTCAAAAATTTAATAAAGGGGTAAAATTGTGGATTGAATGAACCAAGGAAAAAATAATAAAAGTAGCCATGTTTGAAGGGCTTGTGAGTCCAGATAATCTTCAAGTCAAGCCAAAACTTGCATTGAAAATTCCATTTGGACCTTCAGAACTACTAAAAAAACAAGATGTTGCATTAAGATTAACCCAATGCACACTGTGTTATAATGCAATGCACATTGAGTGATCAAGCCAGTGCATGTTGAGTTAGTAACCCATCACATGCTGGGTTAGCCAATTGATTGGTAGTGAGGACTATTTGGCCTAACTGATATGGCTTGCCAGGTGTCCACACTCACCCTGAGGTCTCAAAGTAAACTCGCATCTGAACCCGAATTGAAAGATAGTGCTCCAATAACCTCTTATTTGGTCAAGTGCCCAGTCTAGTCCAATAACCTTATGTTTAGCTCACACTCCATACATGGGCCATCACAAGCCGATGTCTCAAGCTTACAGGATTTCATGAGTTGTGATGGAGACTGGGAGAAAAACCAAAACTTAGGGCTTTTATGGCGTGATATGCCAGTTCATTCCGACCCCATTTCCCCACGCCTTCCAGCATAGTCTTTACAAGGCAAACTAGAGTGCCAAAGGAGTTGCAAGGCCCACCAACATCGGTTGTGCCAGAAGCCATGCAGAGTGCCCCAATAGCCACCATACCGATGAGCCCTATGGCACCTCATGTGCACTTCTATGAGAGAGAACCCTCATTTAGCGACAATTTTGAGCCAAGGATTCCAACCAGCTACTATCGACCACCAAATCCTATGACACAAATGGGTCAAAAAATGGAACTTGCGGAGGATACGTTACCTAGGAGTCATCTTCCTGCCCCCCATCGTACCCAACTTGGGATAATAGATCAGAAGGTAGTCCCTACTCTTGCTTTTGCTTCCTATAGACCGATTTTTGATTTGAGTGTGCTGATGCCCAAGCCAATATGACCAAGCCCTGATAAGCCCACCTAGAATGCTAGTCCCAGGACCTAGTGGATCAAGTACCACCAATCCCACTTTTGTTCAACCAAAGATCTTTGATAATCCACCTCTAGTACGGCCCACTTATAGGACTTCCCCATGAGTAAATCCTCCTGCACCACAAAGGGTGCTTACTTATGAAGCCATGAGGTTCCTAGTGTAATCACTAGGAAGGGGGGCCATGCCACTAATCTTCACTAGGAGAGATACCGACTCCTCTAGGTTTATACCAGTCATGATATCTAAACTCATCACCAAATTCTTATGTGAAGTAGACCTAGTGTCCTGGCTTTGTCCCACATGGAGAGATTTGAGCAAATCTACAAAACCTTTGGGGACATTGGTGATCTAGACAAGGTCAACACGTTTGGGCTACCTAGATAGCAAGGTAGGTTAGTGGTATAGCGCTCTAAAACCCAAGGATAAAATCAACTGGGACATGCTACAAAGATATTTTATAGTGGGTTTCTCCCCCAGTGATACCACATGGAGCCCTATTAACCACATACTCCCTTGTTTAAGAACCCAGTTGGTCAATTGCCTAAGGGAAGGGATGGCATTGGGGAAGTGTTGAATTATAGAAACCCTTTAACCCCCAAAGGTTGGGTGAATACCCAAACTCAACCATTGAGAAACAATGCCTTGCCGAGGCATAGCAACTAATATGTGATGCCAAAAAAATTTTGAGAAATGTCTCAAGACTAGCAAAGGGTGGGATGTGATCCATACAAACTATAAGACCTTAAATAAAGCTCCTAAACCCTCTCTTATCTTGAAAAAGTGGAGGAAGGATCACGCGGTCATCAATAGGATGTGCACTTCTAAGGCATAAGATGTTTGAGGAGGTCCTTACATGGCACCAAACAGTAGAAGAGGACCAAATGTCCTTTTATGGCTTTGAAGAGCTACAGTCAAAGGGTCAAGAGCTAATTACAAAGCCTTAGTATGTGGTTGGTCTAGCTACATTCATATCTCCAGAGGTTAAAATGGCCATTGCAACTTTGCTACGAGGAATCTCTTTGGAGGGATCTCTCCAACTAGATGAATGGGCAAATGGTCACCCCCAAGGATGTCGCTCCTAAGGTATTAGAACCCCTTGTTGAGGAGCCAAATCTCCTCAAAGTTCCAATTAACAAATTGGGTTAATACTTCAAAAGTGACTACACCAACACAGTACTCCTCATCTTCTACCAAGACAAGAATGCCATGGCCATACTAGATGGAGGGGTTGGGGTGAGTATAGTCACGAAATAGTAGTGAGGATGACCAAGAGGGAGAGTACAAATGTTATGGTCAAGCTAGTTGATGGAACTACTCAAAATTCAAGACTTTTGGGCTAACCTACCGAGTATTGTTTGTGGTTAGGGATTTCCATGACTAGCATGATGGCTATGACATTATAGTAGGGAGACATTTCCTCGACATTTCATGTGCACTATAGAACGGGTGCATGACTAGAGCTCAAATAGGATAAATCTATGCAAGGATAAGTAGGTCATGAGCGTTGACCTACAAACTTGGAAAGCGCATCCCATGTTTGCTCATAATTTATCCACAGTTGAGTCAGACACTATCTAGCAGACCATGTCAATGAATGTATTCCAGGACTATAATATTAAAGAGGAGGCAAGAGAGGATCGGGATGAAAATTGGTATGCTCTGTTGCCAGAGCATCAGTTTTTCCACAATTGGATGCACATTCTTACAGCCATAGATGTGCTTGAAAAGAGAGGAACATAAATGGTGCCTTATGATTCCAAAGTCCATGGGACTATAGTCCCCTTGAATGTCATCAATACGCTTAAGGCACCCAAGGAAGAAAATGAAGTAATGAAGGTAAAGTCCAGCACCTTGATTGGCTCTGTTACAATGTTGTTGTCACTGTGCACCAGATTCTGAAGCTCTTCTCCAATTGGGGAGATAGATTGAATAAACTAAAGGTCCCATTAGGATCTATGCAAACAGAAGAAGAAACCCTGCAAAAGTCTAAGTATCCAGTGCTAGAAACAGACTTCTCCAAAAGAAAAGTAGCCCATTTAGAGGGACTTGCATGATGACAAAGAGGAAAATAATGATTTATGCCAAGTCCCAAAGCATTTTTAGTCTTACATGGTCCAAGATTGCAAAATACTTCTAGAGTAGGCCAAAAGAATGGAAGAAGAGGGAAACCAACTAGGATTTTTTATGGTTTGACCAGAGATAAAGTGGGACCAGAGATAAAGCAGGAGACCTAGCATCATTGGATGAAGACCCTAAATTGGTCTACATCGGGATGAAGACCCTAAATTGGTCTACATCATTGATGATCTCACGCCCAAACAAGAAGAGGCCCTTATATCTAAGAATATGAAGACTCCTTTTCTTGGAAGTACATGGACATGAAGGGTGTGCCTCTTGATGTCGTGCAGCACACCATCATTATGATAGATGAGTCAAGCTAGTTAGGCAAAGACCCTATCCCATGAATCCCAAATACATGATGATCATGAGAGAAGAAATTCAAAAGCTCATCAAGGAAGGAATTGTGTACAAGATCAAGCATATGGACTGGTTATCCACCATAATCATCATGCTAAAAAAAAATGGCAAGATTAGAGTATCTATAAATCTAAAGAAGGTAACTGCTACCATGCACAAGAATCACTATCTGCTACCATTCACAGAGCATGTATCTTCATACGTTTTTGGTTCACTAGAATCAATAGAACATATTTGAAAGAAGGAGAAAACCAATCAGGTGGTCTACTTACCCTCGTAGACCTTCTAAGCTCACTTGGAGGAATTTGAGGTTCTTGCTCAGCTGTTGTTTGCTGCTGCACAATCTCATTTTTTGTAACCTTTGGAATATCATCTCCTATGATTTCATCAATAGTTTTGTATTCTATTTTTGCATTTTCTTTCTTCCTTTTCTGCAAGTGATCTTTATACATAACAGTATCATTTAATACAACATCTTTGCATGTCATTATTCTATTAGTTTTATAATCTCACAAACAATAATATAGTCACTACCTCCATATCCAATAAAGATGCACTTCTTGGATTTTGCCTCAAGATTTATTCTCAATTCCTTATCAACATGGACTCAACATGGACAAATGCTTCACAACCAAAAACCATAAAAGAATAGTTAACATTTTTACCTGTCCATGCCTCTTTTGGAATGCTACCATCCAAGGAAATTGAGGCGATATGTTTGTCAAGTAAACAATTGTATTCATTGCTTCAACCCAAAGCTATAAGGGTAGCCCTCCGTGTAGTCTCATGCTCCATGATTTTTCTATTCATCCTCTCTGACACAAGATTTTCTTGTGGCGTTCTTGCAATTGTCTACTCTCTATAAATTCCATTGTTTGGACAATAAGTATTAAACCCTTTGTTGCAATTTTTGTCTCCATTGTCAGATTTGAGAACCTTACTTTTTTCTTGGCTCATTCTCAGCCAAAGCTATCCATTTCTTAAAGGTTCCAAAGACATTGTATTTTCTTTGAATGCAATAAACCCACGTTTTTCTAGTTACATCATCAATAAAAGTAACATAATAGTGAGAACCACCAAGAGATGATACATCAGTAGCACCCCATACATCTGTATGCACAAGCTCTAACTCTTCTCTCTTCTTTTCTTTCTCAACCTTGAGAAATTTGACTCTCTTCTATATTCCATAAACAAAGTTCTCACAAAGTCCAAATCAACTTGCTTCAAACCTGGCAACAGCTTTCTTGAGTGAAGAGTTTGCATCCCCTTCTCACTCATGTATCCAAGCCTATGATGCCACAGACTTGTATCTTCTCCTGTAGAAGCTAAAGAAATACATAAATACAACGTACCTACCTTGGGTCCTTTTGATATTACCATTGACCCTTTAGTGACCTTCCATAAGTTTTCTGCAAGTGTGGTTGTGTAGCCTTCATCATCCAATTGTCCTACTAAAATTAAATTTCTTTTTAAATCAAGAACATGTCTTATCTACTTCAGCAACCATTGGTTTCCATTATGCAATTTTATCAACACCTTGCCCTTTCCAAATACCTTCAATGCTTCATCATTGCCTAAATGAACTTTTCCAAAATCTCCTTAAACATAGTCTTGAAAATACTTCCAATGAGGCATAGCATGAAACAAAGTCCCTGATTCCACTACCCATGCATTACTAATAGTATCCAATGAAAGAATTAAGGCATCTTGCAACACAATACCTACTACATTTTCTTCCTGCATATTCTCTTGTTGTCCATGTCCTTCCTTTTTCTTTTAGAACAAAGAATCTTTCTTTAGGTTTCCTTTCTTCCGATAATGAGCACTCTATGTTCCCTTTGGATTTGTATTTTCCTCTCATTGACTTGTTGTGATGTTGTGGGCTCTTTCCTCTCTCCCTTTATCTTCCCCTATTCTTAAGAGTCAAAGAAGTACTTGATGTTTCACCTATGATTTTCATCGTTCATTCAATGTTCTTGAACAGAAGACAACAAATGACTTGATGAGCATGCTGGATACATTGTATAAAAAACCATCAGCTTCTAACAATGTATTTATTATAAAGAATCTATTCAATCTAAAGATGTCAGAAGGTGGGTCAGATATATCTAACCATTTGAATCAGTTCAATACAAATACAAGCCAACTAAGTTGTGTAGGAGTAAACTTTGATGATGAGGTTCAAGCTCTCCTGATTTTGTACTCATTGCCAGAAAGGTGGGATGGCTTGGCCATGGATGTGAGTTACTTTGTTTTTGGGTCAAACACTTAATCAGAACTAATTGACAAGATTTAAAGGTCCTTTTGGTATAGGAACTCCTTTATCTACATCTTTCGATGCTGGTAGTTATTGACATTGAACTTCTTGAGTTTTAACTTTCCTTCTTCTATCATTGCTCCCACTAAAACCAAGAACCTCTTTCCAAATGAGTCAATGGAGGGTGGTCAAACAAATGCTCTAATATCAATTACTAGGACCAACACAATCATGGAGCAATAATGTGAGAAGAACCCCTTTTTTTTTAAAATCCCTTTAATATATATATAAACAAGCTTTTGAAAAAACAAAAAAAACATGGTTTTGGGAAAAGCTACCCCCCCTTGGCTATACCCCCCTCCCCCCATGATACTCACTTTGTGAGTGAGCTATCAAGTTACCTCTCTCTCTCTCTCTCTCTCTCTCTCTCTCTCTCTCTCTCTCTCTCTCTCTCTCTCTCTCTCCCCTCTTTCCCCCCTCTCTCTCTCTATCCCTCCCCCTCTCCCATCTCTCTCTCTCTCTCTCTCTCTCTCTCTCTCTCTCTCTCTCTCTCTCTCTCTCTCACACACACACACACACTTATGCTGGTGTATACATGATTTGGGTTGCCTAGCTTATCTTTGCTAGACCACAATATTTTTCTCATTATATACATTTGATAGAGAATTGATTCCAAGTCTCTTCCTAACTAAACATGGATGTACATCCCCGACAAATTATATATGTTAAGGCAATTTTATGGCCCATAACTAACCTACATTTTGCAACTATATGGACTAAAAACAAACGTTTGATTAGAACTTATCATACATTATTTTCAAAACTATGGATCACCAGTAAGAGCTAGTGATGAAGGTCGAATTCATATAGTATGATAAACATTGTTACAAACAAATGGAGCCTCGTGATACATATACTAGTACTTTATGGCTGAAAGAATACTCATGGAGGTGCATTATTTTCATCCAAAATTTTTTGGGATTCGTGGTATTACTCATTAGAGGTATACATAATTATATGCTTGCATATACATGAACCGACGTGGCACATTCAACCATGAAAAAAATACAATGCATAATTGTAGAGACTTTACATGTTAGTGCGCACCTAGATATGTAACATCGATTGAAAGCTAACTGACTAGGTTGGCCTCGGAACATGAATGGCTATTTAAGTGCACCACGAAAGCTCCGACTTCATTTGACTTGCCATTAGCCATTGCAGCCTACCTTTCAAGATTGATACGACTACTGAGATTCATCTTGAGCTAAGGTTTAGACTTACCTATGGCTTCGCATAAGCTTGCATGCAATGGGAGTGTACGCAATCACCTCCTTCAAGTCTCGATAATATCAGACGTGGTCTATTACAATATCGAACTTATCGTAGGTAAGAAATTTAGAACATGCAATGATCTTTATTCGATCTTGACGTGATAACTACTTCGTGGTAACCATCCGTCGATCATTTATATTTAAAGGTCTGTATTAAACATTTGCGTATTAGATGTGGCAATCCACCGAAGATTATCAACTAAGCAAAAATAGTGGCTGGATGTCCATAAGGAAGAAGGCAACTAACGAAAGTTCATTGGTACAAAAACCCTCTTCCAGTCATCGCACAGGTGATGTGGAAGGTAAGGATCAATAATGGAACACTTTTCCCTTTCCTTCTCTAGTTTTTGTAATATGTTTGATTGCAAGGCAACGAATGGACATGTATGACAAACACTTGCGTCCAATCATGCACAGCTGCAGCGAGTTATCGGATGCTGATTTTCGAAAGAAATGGAGCAAAGTGTACTACAATGTGAACAACAAGATCTTGAAGCATGCACGTCGACTCCTAAAGTTGGCTGACCCTGCACTAGGGGCAAGATGGTACAAGTAAGTGAATTGTGGGGATTACATGTGGAATGACAACGATTAGATGACAAGATTGCATACAAAGCACTTTTGGTTTGCAAGACTATCACCACTGGGGATGAAGCCCACAAGGGCGATCAACAAGGAGAGGCTATATAGCCTTGCAATGTCGAGGTTGACTGAGGATGATAAAGTAAGTTCTATGGAAGCTTTGGCAAGCAACGACAAGGGGATGCGTGTCATGATGGGCATTCTTGAGCATATGCTTCAGCACACCCTAAACCCATGATGAATAGGCTGCTTTGCTTTTGAATCTTGTTGTCATTGCTCAATTGATAAACACTTATTTTGGGCGCTTTTCTGCAAATGGAAGTGTGGTTTTCAGGACTTGGCTGAGACGGGAGACACTGCTCCACATTTTATAGTGCTAGAGAAATTTCTACTCAACTAAGTGCGATGAGAATAAGTTCTTCAGATGCATGCAGGAAACTAAGCACAAACACAAGGAGCACCTCTTCATGCACATCCACAAAAATTTCAAGCTTGATACTACCTTGACAGCCCAAGAAGGTGCAAAGCTCGCAAGCTAGAGGCATGTGTATCAGTATGCTTTCATGACACATGTTTTTTTGTGAGATGTATTTGTGTTTCATAATGGAGAGACTAACCTGGTGGGCTCGCCCTTTTGGATGTGCCAGTTTCATGTCTGCAGAAGTGGCAAATCGGGCCGTGAGCCATTTGCCGAGCGAGTGCGAGGATTGGGCCACGATAAATGATCCAAACACATCAATGTATGAGGAGTTCCAGTTGGATCAAAAGTGGCCGGAGGAAGTGTACAAGAAGTTCCCGCTATTCTTGGATTACCTTGAAGGGGAGCATCCACAAGAGGAGAAAGAAATGTACATGACGTACAATAAACTAAGGGGGCCCAAAAACCATAGAAGCCTGCAATGATGGTATGTACAAACTCAAGTTTCCCCCAAAAGATTTATCTTCTAGGTTATTTTATGTACTTACAAAGGACTCTACGCTATAGGAAAGTGAAGCAAGCAAGGTGGGCACGCCTGCATCTACTAGACCAGGCAAGAAAGCGGCTGAAAGAACAAGGGGGTAGAAAAAAAGATCAGGAGGCTAGATAAACCCTATAGACTGGGACAGTCTTGCTCCTAAAGGTACCAGACAAGATTGTGACAAAAATCGAGTTAGATTAAGAGTCACATGGGCATTGTTTTTTATTTTTTTAGAGGGCCTCAAATAATTGGCAATGCTTCTACAGAAAGGAAGCCATTGGCTGCACAAGTTGGAAGCACCCGAATAGTAGTTGCAAGGGGAAAAGCTCAATGTGGAGATCAAGGTGAGGAGGGGCTTCATGTGGCAGAATTCTTGGATGTAGCAAGGCAAGCGCTTGATGAATTACCAACACAAAGTAGTCAAGTGGGACCACTACCAGTTGGCCCTCAATCCACCAGTGTAGGTGGGGGTACAACTACATCCACACATCCAACCCAAACACACAAGTAGCATGCTCCTTTGTTTTTTAATGATTGTCCTAAACAGCATTCTAAAACATAATTTTCATTAGCTGCTACAACCATAGTTGATGTGGCCACAATTGCAACATACAAGCATCAAGTGGATGTAAAGAGATGAGGAGGACCTACAAAGAGAGCGTGAATAATCCACTTGTAAGTAGGGTCTAGAAGCAACAAGATCCTTGCAAATCAATAATCCATTGTTGAGGCACTTGTAACTGTGAGTTTCTTGAACATAGCTAGGGGCGAGGAGGTTTGAGAGAGGCATCTTGATGTTGCATGTGAGATGTCTACGTGCATGGAGACATCCACCGAGCACATTCCACCGAAATGGCGGGTTATTATATGCAATCCATTCCAGGCAAGAAGTTCACTATGGAACAAGCGAAGTTACGAGAACTTAAATTGGTTATTGGAGTCTCTAGAGGAGGTGAACCACGGGAAGTGCTTAGAGGTAGATGGTCATAGCACAGATAGCTCATGCAAAATCATGGTGGTTCACCTCCCTAATGCATCGTCGATATTTGGACTAGGGGATGTCATGTAGTGGTGGAACAGCTCTTGCAATGCATTCAATCTTGCAAATTGAGTGCTTGCAGACAATGGTGTCCTTATATTCATAGGGACAATGAAAGGATTGGAGGCCCTTCTCATAAAGATCGAGGAGGATAGGCATCTGCGTGAAGAAACAGGATGCTAGAAGTGGATGTTTTTTTGCTTACAGGTGGTGCACTCAGAAACCACAATATGTGTGCAGGGAAAGAGAGAGGTACATGTTGTAATCATGAAAGGGTTTTTCAAGAGATGATGCATATGTGACACATATTCTGATTTGTTCATGTATGTTTATATGTGTTGGGATATCTCAAGGTGTATGCCTCAGGCACACCTTATGTTTCTATGTGTGAGTGCTAGAGGCACAGTTAGGTGCCCACAAGCACAGTTAGGTGGTGGAGAGCCACATAGGATGATTGAGAGAATCTAGGAGCAGATTGAGGAGATGATTGTGGAGCTCTGAGGTCATCAGTGATGTCAGTGAGCTTGTATGAGGTGCCTACTTAAGGACCTCACTTTTCTTCATTCCATAAGCAAGTATTCTGATTTTGTGTCCACTCTACTCTTTCCTTTCAGTATTCCAACATGGTATCAGAGCCATTTGATCCCCCTTGAGCCTATTTCTGCCACATCATCATCTTCTTCCTCTTCTTCTTCTTCACCATCTCTCCCTCTTCTTCCAAAAATTTGCTTGAGCTTGTTCTCCTCCGATTCTCACCCATTTCCCACGCCCTTCCAGCTGGAGATCCCTCTTGTTGGGGCAAATTTCGGGCTGCAAGGAATTGAAGAATGTCAAGCTCTGCTGGTCGCCATTGTACGAATTTTGTCGATTCTTCTTGCTACGTTTTCTCTGCGCCTGCTCCTTCTTTCTCTAATTCCTTTCAGGGCAAGCTTCTCCATACCTAGAGCTACCTTGTGCTAAAATCTGAGCAGCAATGGCTACATATTGAAGGAGAAAACAGAGAAAAACCAGTCGACTTTGTTGAAGAAGGTGAAGGCGACCTGACGCGTTTTTTCGCCTCTTCTTCCCAGAGGATCTACTGTGGTATACCAGCTTTCTTTTGCCTCAGAAAGCCCCCTTTCTTTTGCTTTGAAGAGTGAGCTATGAGCCCTCCAAGTTCAGCTCTCTAGTTTTGACAGTTTTGACAAGCTTTTAAAAATGATGCTACATAAAATGCTACTCTAGCATTTCTGGTCTTTTGAAGTTTTCAATAACTTCACTACAAGTGTTGCTTCAGTTTTGTTTTGACTTGCTAGACCTGGTTTTGATTTGAAAGTGTTTATTTCATCCACTTCTATGAAGCATGTAAGAAGAAGCATCATTGTTTGAAATCTAGTCACTATTATTTGCTACATTAAGTGCTCATATTTTGGAAGTCTTTCAGTTATTTTTGCCTTGTAAGAGAGATAGACACTGCCCAATATCTGGGTTAGACCCTCTCATGGCTATCATATTTAATCTTGAGAAGTTCAATGGAAAGGGCTTCCATACATGGCAAATGAAGGTGAAATTTGCATTGATGCGGGAGAACTTATGGGGACTTGTCAAACCCACTCCTACCGCTTCTTCTACAGCCTCCAATGCTGGAGAATCCTCAACACCGACACGACCGGCAAGGGATCCAGCAAGAGAAGAAAAGGCATATGGTATCATTGCTCTTGCTTTGGGTGATGATTATATCGGAAGCTTGGCAGAAGCTAGACATGATTTTTGGTGCAAGCTCTCACATCTCTAAACTATCACTTAAAATCTCTTTCTTTGAATTAAAGATGGCAAGTGATACTACTTTAGCTGCTCATGTCAACTATATGCGGAGTCTTATGACTCAATTAGCTTCTATCAACTCTCCTATCACCCCTGATGATGCTATGGCAGTGTTACTTAAGAGTATGCCTGAAAGTTTTGATCACATTGTTAGCACTTTGAAGAATCTTCCCCAATCCTAACCTTGAAGGCATTATCTCTGCTCTCCAAGAAGAAGAAAGGCATATGGAGCTCAGGAAAGGCAATGACACTGCTTATGCTGTGAAATTCAAGAAGGGGAAGTATACTCCTTGCAATCACTGTGGAAAGACAAATCACCTTTCAAAGGACTGCTTCAAAGTTAATCCATGCAAGCACTGTGGCAAAAACAACCATAGTGAGAAGTTTTGCAGAGCCAAAGCAAAGACAGAAAATGCAAATCTACTTACAGTTAATGAGCCTCCACAAGATGAGGCATCCTTTGAAGATTATGCATTTTAAACACATCTCTATGTATGCTCCAGATCTCTCCTTTTATGTTGAGTCAAGGTACTCTGCCTAGATAGTCCTCCAAAATGAATGGAATAAACTATTGTGTGTTTTGTAAACACCTCTGGTCACCTTATGATGTAGGCCATGTGTATGTTTTGTTCCATGGTACCTCCTGCAGACATTGTGTGCATGTACATGCAGGGGAGATAACCATTGGAAGGTCTTTTTGTATCCCTTTTTGTTTACCTTACACCCAAGGGAACCCTTGCTAGCATGAGAACCTAGCCATAGATTTATCCTTGACCACCATGAGATGGCATGAGAAACTATGAGACTAGATGTATCCTTGACATAGCCTGAGGCATTTCCTTGAGGGGGGGTTTGTTGGGATATCTCAAGGTGTATGCCTCAGGCACACCTTATGTTTCTATGTGTGAGTGCTAGAGGCACAGTTAGGTGCCCACAAGCACAGTTAGGTGGTGGAGAGCCACATAGGATGATTGAGAGAATCTAGGAGCAGATTGAGGAGATGATTGTGGAGCTCTGAGGTCATCAGTGATGTCAGTGAGCTTGTATGAGGTGCCTACTTAAGGACCTCACTTTTCTTCATTCCATAAGCAAGTATTCTGATTTTGTGTCCACTCTACTCTTTCCTTTCAGTATTCCAACAATATGTAGGTCCACGTGATGCATGTAATGGTGTACATCCACCAAGGTAAGGAGCATAGGGCTACCTCATTGGATGACTTCGTGGAGGATAATATCAACACCATGGAATGGGTGCGTGATGCAAATGATATCCCCATGCGAGGGACTGCATAGCAATTGTTGAATAGCTTTGGCAAAGTTCGAAACACAAGCTGGGCTTGCATTGACTTTTAATGTTATGGTAGGTGGCATGCAACGCTGATGATTGTTTTGGATGAGGTTGTTGTAGGCCTTCTTAGAACATGGAGACACGCTCCTCGATTGCAATGCAAGGTGCAGAGATTTGGCAAAACCCACAGTGCAAGAGGGGCGGAGAGTCTTGTGCCTCACCACAGAGGGAAGGGAAGCACAATTTCTAAGAGGTAGAGTATGGATTCGAGTTTGACATATGCATGAATGTTTGTTGAAATTCAACTACGTACATTTTGGTTTTTCCTTTATGCAATATTGCACTTTTGTAATCTCATCGAGCTTTGAGTTGCCCCCAACTTCAAGGAAGCTGGTGATTTTTTATTTGAATGGGGTGTTGCTGCATAGGAGGCTAAAGACTCAGGATGCCTTGCCAGCCAAGGGATTAGAGCTGTGGAGCCATTGGGTCCTGCTAAGACATGGTGTGGCCGAGTTCCTACATGAGGTGGGGAGGCAGTTTGATGTGGCTATTTGGAGCTCGCTACAACAGGACAATGTGGAGAGATTGTTGGGCCTGCTATAGGGAGGATGTTGCTAAGCCATTGGCTACACACCCTTCTTTGTGTTTGAGTATAGCCAAGATAAATGTATCACATAGGCCACAGATGTAGGAAGAGGATAGGGGCATGCGAAGCCCAAGTTTGGGAAGCGCTTGGCTGTCATCGATTGGAAACACTTTGACCCTTTTGCAATGTCGTTTGTGGATGACAATGTGGAGAAGATGGATCAAATTCCCACAGACACATACATTGTCCCACCCACTTTTATGGGGGATTGCATGGATACAGTTCTCAACTCAAGTCTCTTGCCCTATCTACACCGATTGGCAAAGCATGTCAGGACAGTTGAGGATTTTGTGTCCAAAAATCCCTTCCATGTGCCGCCCATGGAAGAATAAACAAAATTGTAATGCTACTTTGAAATGTCAGTAAAATTATTATTGTTTGAGACTCGAAGTACTAAATTTTTGGTTTAAAAGAAAGTAGCATGGACTTATGTCCAGTGCTTGCACGTGATTTCTTTGTCTACATTCGTGAAAGAGAGAGAGAGAGAGAGAGAGAGAGAGAGAGGGGGGGGGGTTATGCGCACACACACACACACTTCCTACACCTTCCTTTCTCTTGTTTAGACCTTGGCCCCTCTCTCTCTCTCTCTCTGTCTCTCTCTCTCTCTCTCTCTGTCTGTCTCTCTCTCTCTCTCTCTCTCTCTCTCTCTCACTAATTGCCTATTCTTTCACTTGTTACTTTTTATTATCCCCAATCTTGTTTATTTCCTACTTTTTTTAGTCCTTTCCTTTCATGTTCTCCTCTGGTCCGTAATTTCTTTATTTTTTTTAAAAACAAAAAATGCTTTTTTACTAGTTACCTAGTTTCCCTTACTAATCTATATTTTCTTATTTAACTTTTCCATCATTTATACATACATACATACATACATACATATATATATCATTTCTTGTCTTCTAATATCCTATGTTCCGTATCTTTATTTGCTATACTTATTTTTTTATTCATTTTTTTCTCTCTTAATTAACCACTCTAAAAATAATTTAATAAAATTTATTTTTTGCATTTTTAAATGGATTTTTAAACCCCCTTTTTTCCTCTAGTTTGTCCATTAGTTCTCAAAATTATTTATTAATTCTCTCCATCCTTCTTTTTTAATAAAAATATTTTTTACCTTGGTTTTTATTTGTTACCTTTACTTTTTCTAATTATTTAAATGGTCCTAACCTACCACTAACCCCCTCTAACTAAAACATCCTGACTAAACCCATTTATTTCTTAAACCATCCACAAACGACTTCTTAACCCTCCCAAAACCCGACCCCTATCTCCTCGACTCTCTTTCTCGACCCCCTTCCCCGACTTGGACACCCTAGCCTATATAAACACCTCTACTCCAAAGTCTTAACTCCCCTATTCTCAGGTTGAGCCACGATCTGCACGTTCGCATTTGCCTTGCTTCCCTGCCAATCTAGTAACTCTACTCCCGCCTGAGAAGCACTTGAAGCTTTTCCCTCTCTAGAGTCTAGACTAGGCTCTGCAGTCCAGTAATCATTGGTTTAATTGCTGCGCCAGCCTCGACTGATGTGCTGCCCAAGCTCCGTGAACCTGTAGCAACGAATTGCATGCCACCTCCGGCGTTCCGCCTTCATGAACTGCGTACCACCTCTTGCGTTTCGCCTTCTAAGTTCTCTAGACTAGCAAAACTGCCTCTTCAATCCCGTGGCTCCTTCCTGTCCAGTGTCCATATTTCACTGCTCCTCCTTCCTCCAAACCTCGACTATTGCACTGCCTCTCTAGTATTGCTACTAATGCCTTGATTGCGCTGCACTCCATCTCCACGGCCCTGCATACGTGCTTCCAAACTTCAACCGTAACACCTGCCCTACTTCAAAGCTCCAGCCTTCAAGGCTCAAGCCTCCAAGCATACGGTACTGAATGTACCGATTCGACTCGCGATGCCATGTCCACGCCCACTAAAGGACTACTAGGTCTTCTATACCTGTACTTTTTTTTATTTTTTATTTTTTTATTTTCCATATGCTTCAACCCCCCCTCTCTATTAAAACATACTTTAATGACCTCAAGGATCATATAAGGTATAATGCCCATCTAATATGTTTTGCATGGACAAAGTGACATTATACCATGTTTTTTACCAACTTGCATGCATAATGGGCAACAATCACACTCCAGGGTGTCTCATTTGAACATGCACATATCTGATGGGCATGATACTTTGCACATGCATCAATACCACCTATCTTAAAGTGTGTTCAAATTATTGTCGACATATAATATGGTTTGTATGGTAAAAATTGCATTAGACCATGTTTCTCACCATGGTCAAAAACACGCTCCGGGTTGTGTTTTTTGAACATGCACGTATTCAATGTCCATGATACTATGAATAAACATCAATACCACCTAACTTGGGGATTGTACAAAGAGAATCATATATGCAAAAATTTGAATAAGATACCTCGGAGTGTATCTTTCGATCATTGTGCATAAGACTTGGTAAATAACATGGTATAATGCAATTTCGATGATGCAAACCATATCCCATGGGAACAATACTTTGTGTGAGCCTTAAGCTAGGTGGTATTGACACATGTAAAAAAAATTTTGGGCATTGGATATTTGTGCATTTGAATAAAGCAACTCGAAGGGTGTTTTGGGGTGGATGTGCATGACACTTAGTAAAAAGCATGGTCTAATGCGACCTCAACAATGCAAACCATATTCTATGGGAACATACTTTTAATGCACCTTAAGATAGGTGGTATTGACACACGTGCAAAGTATCGTTCCATCGACTATGTGCATTGAAGTAAGATAAGCCAGAGCGTGTTTTCTTATCGTTGTGCAAGAGACAAGAAAACCATGTGTGCTAGCCACTTTGACATGTAGACTTGGTGAAAAACATGGTATAATGCCACTTTGACCATGTTTTACCATTGTGTAAGAGACAAGAAAAACATGTTTTACCATGTTTTTCACAAAGTATCATGGCCATGTGTGCTCGACTTGGTGAAAACCATATCCAATGGCCATGATACTTTGCAAACACCTCAAGATACATTGGATTGATGCATATGCAAAGTATCATGTCCATCGGATATGTGCACATTTGAAGAAGATACTAAAAGAGCTTCAAATATGTCTTTACACCTTGAAATTTGGGTAACACATGAAAGGAGATGGGTTTTCATATTTTAGTGTCATTTTTTTTTTACCCCCCCTCATCCAAAAGATCCCCCCCCTTGAGCCTCACATATTATGAAAAATATGTACAAATCTTAAAATCTTGCATATTTTTCAAGGTATATACCTTATATTTCATGGGAGGGGCCCATGAAATTTTCATATTTTTCCCTTGAATATTTGAAAATTTTAAGGGATATCCATGCATATTATATATGAACCTTGTCCCCCCATACCCTAGATTTTGTACGAGGGTAGTAACATATTACATATTGAGTTGGCACCCCAAGGGCCCTACTTGGATGTTTTTTGGGGTTTTAAAATTTTAGCTTTAACCCCAAATTTCTTTTTTGGGTTTTTTAACATGAGAAATGAAGTTTTTTTTTCTTTTTGTTGGAGCTGTTTAATGTGTAGCACGACGTGAAAGCCCTTGTTTTAATATTTTTTATTTTAAAATTATTATTATTATTATTATTATTTTGAGTTCTATGTGAGAAGTCAATGTTCCCCCCCCCTCCCCAAAAATTGAGTAACGTATAGTAGTATGTGAAATTCTTTCGTATATTATGTGTGCATGTATGCTATGGAGTGATCTGTCCAATATGCGTGTGTTGTTCCACATTGAGTGGCTATCTTTGGTATGTTTCTCCAAATCTGATCCAATTGTGTGCCATATATTGTTGTGATGTGATGTCATTGTAGGTCATATTTAAAGCTAGTCATAATTTCTTTTAATGTGTGCGATTGTTTTGTTTTTTGCAACATATCAATGTTGAAATCTCCTAGCAGTATCACATTGTTTGCTTTGTCGATGGTCAATAATTTTTCATGTAACAATCGGTAGAATAATTTGTATTTGCTGGATGGTGATCTATATATATTTGCAATCGTGTATATATTTGGAATTGTGTATTGGGTGTTGTTTGTTTCGATGTGTGTAGTTGTAATTTCAATTCCAAATTGTGCAATCGTGCTTGTTTGCTGAATGGCCATGTTATTTCATATTAGTGTGCAAATCGAGCGGTTATTAATGCATTTGAAAGTTGAAGGGAGATGTGATTCACATTGTTCAGTCTTGGTTTCTTGTAAGCAAATAATATATGAATTCATAAGTGTCTGAGTGGCTATAATGTCTTCCTTACGTTTTTGTAAGGATCTTCTGTTTAAAGATTGGATGAGAATAGTTGATTCTTTATGTTCATGCATTATATTATTGAGGTTTCCCCATCTTGATCAAGTGGCTAGTCTTTGCACCTCTTCGTGGAGATCTTTATCTACGAGGAAGTGTTGTTGTAGCAAGAATAGGTTTTCTATTTTTTTGACACGTGACAGGGCTATGTATGTTAGACCATGTGTTCAAATGCCTGTCGGAGAGAACGTGACCTTTTCCATTATAAGCCCTTGCGCTCTATGAATGGTTCTCGCCTACAGCTAGTTGGATTGGGAACTGTCGTCAAGTGAGGATTGTTTTTTTGGAAGGACCAATATGTATTTCTTTTGTAACTCTTAATATTGGAGTCCATTTGCAATTATTTGTTGTTGTGTATGCATGGAAATTGCTTTGTCTTGTTTCTTTTCCTATTTGTGGATTTTGAAATAGAATCCATACGATGTCGTCATTTTGGTGTGTGGACATACTCATGAAAATGCCATCTGCACTGTTAACTAGTCCATCTTGTTGATTTATGTTTCCCAAGCATAATTCAACCAGCATTCCTTCTTTTATTTCTATAATTGTTCTTAGGCCGTTCGTTGCTTTAGGGTTTTCTAATACTTTACATGAAATGTGGCTATTGTTATTGAATGTATCAATTGCTTTGATGTTGTATTCTTTTCCTTTTGTTGCATGAAATACTTTTTGGTTGTGGTTGTTCATGTCCAAGTTTGTGTAGTAAAGATGGGAGAAAGTGGGCTCTTGTGTTAATCTATTCCGGATTATGTGTACATGCTCTGAAACTGTTGAGTGCTTCTATGAATTCACTTATTTGTGTTTATGAAGTAGCAGTCTCTTGTTGTTTTGTGTAATGGTAAAGATAGAGTAATGAAAGATGCTAATTGTATGCTCATTTGCTGTGCATGCAAGAATGTATTTCCCATTTCTCATAATCTATCGTGTGTGTTGTTGTTTTCTGTGCACTTTTTCATTGTTTGTTGGAGGTTTATTGTTATTGTATTATCCATTTTTGTCATGTACAAAGTACAGTATGTTGTAGCAGAGTATGGATCAATAATGTATTGTATATCCATGTTTGATTGCCATAAGAAACTCGTTTCATGATTGAAATCATTCATGAAAATGTCTTTTGGTTGTATTTTTAAGAATAGAGTTGTTTTTTATATTGATGAATATAGTGCTAATATATATATGTTGGTACGTCTATGACAATATTGGCTACCCATTCAACGAACATCATCTTTGAGTTAGGTCCTTTATAGTCTATATTTGTAGATATGGTTTGGTATGTTTGTTTGTAACTATGCATCATGTTTTGTTGTAGAGGTTCTAGTATCATTGTTTCATGTAGTGGAGGCTTTGGATAGTGGAATCTGCAATTTCTGCTGTTGTTTTTTTTGTAAGTAAATGTGTGTTTATGTGTTTGGATGTCTTTAATATTTATTGGTAATAGGCATTTGTTGCATGTTATGTATTTGTCGATGAAGGATATGATTTTTTCATTTTCATGAATACCATGTATAGGCCCATATTGCACCCATAAAATCCCGTGTTCATGCTGGCTTCCTGTGTTTTGGAATTCTGTAATGAAAAAGTTGTCCTCTACGTTTCCAAGTAATTTTTTCTCTTTCATTATTAAATTTATGATTTTTTGGAGTTTGTGTGTATAATATGTTGCACATATTGTCGGATTGTCTCTTATCAGTTCTCACAATGTAATGATTGTCTTTGTCTTTTGGATGTGTTTTGTTATTGTTTGAGTACTTTTGTTGTAGACATTTTGTCAAAGGTTCCTATAGTCTCTCTGCACATGATAGTGTCATTAAAAAGGTTGGGCAGCCCAATTGTCTCATAATTATGAATGCATCTTTTCTGAGTTTCTCTTTAAAGTTTGGAGAAGTGCACAGGTTCTCGAAGTCTCTATATCCAATTCTAGATTTCAGAATAGCTTCAATATTGGTGTCATTCATAACATCCTTTGCATATATTATTTTATTTTGTAGAGCCCCTTTACGCAAGCGAAGCCAAATTGATTGCATGACCTTGTTGATTAAAACTTTGATTGATTTGAATAACAGAGTTGATATATTTTGTGAGAAATAAAGGGATGTGTGTGGTAATTCCCATTTTTCTATGTCTTGGTATGTCAGCCTTGTGTTTCCAAATTTTCTTTCATGTCCAAAAAAGAGTGTTGGAAAGTTTAGCTCTTCACTGTGCTTGTCTTGGAACAAACCCAATGGCGTATTGTCTTCACAAGGAGCAACATACCTGATGTCTGTTTCATAATCTATAACTTGTTTAGCTGTAATAAGACTATGTATTAGTATATCATCATTTTCTTCATCATCAACTTCATCGTTGATGTTTTCTTCCTCCATTCTTTGGTTATCATGTATTATTTCAGCCCATTCGTTCTTTATTTCAATGTTGTTAGCTTTGTAAAGTGGTGTTTGAAAGAGGGTGTGTAGTGCTCGCATCAAAACATTCGGATGAACTTTTCTGAGGAGATATGTGCTCTTATAGTGTAGTTTTTTCTTGATTCTGAGAATTATGTATGACTCATCGTTAATGAATCATGGCAAGATATGTTGCACTTTGCTTGTGTTGGATACAACATTAACAATGCTTCCTTGTATGTCATGCTGTCCACCGTGCGATAGTTCTCTGATTTGAGTAAATTCTATTCTAGGGGCAACCAATCGCTCTTCGATGTCATTCAAAATTGTTACAGCAGATGTTGCAGCATTTTGTTGAATCTAGAGGGGGACAAAATATTTTGTCAATGTGTTTGCACATATGGCTTTTTTACACTCTATGCAAATGCATTTTGTTTTTGTGTAAAATGGTGTTTCACAATGTCTTTTGGCCATTGCCCAAGCATGCGTGTCTTCTTTAACATATAGTGTTTGTTTTTTGAATAGAAAACGCTCACAAGATATACATGCATGTATTGGAGTATCTTCAATTGCATTGATGTATGTGCATACGTACTTTGTATAAGGGGCTTTGAATGTTTCTAAGTAATTTACTAGTGTTATACAATCATTTGTTAGAGATGAACGCTTTCTTTTTTTATTTGTCAAAGATTTTTTTGCACTCATAGTTTTTTCTACTGGTGTTGTTTCTGGAATACAAGGATAATGCTCGATTTTCTCAATATGGTCATTTTTCTAGGTTTTGGGCTCTTGTGTTAATATCTACATTGTATCATGGATTCTTTTTTTTATGTCTGAGATTTTATGTCTAGTAGTATCGACACGTATTGTAGCTAAATGAAACTATTCATGTAAGGTATGCACTATATCATTTGTTGAAGTGGAGGTGTCTCTTTTAACAATGTCTTCCAATATAAGGATCATGGCTTCCATCCAACGAGTGTTGTTCTCCTTGATTGGTTGTACCATGCCTATGTAGGTACACATTTCAGGATGTTTTATTACAACTTGTATTTGTTTTGGTTGCTTTGGAAGCTTCATAGATATTGAAGTATTATAGCTTATTTCATCATGAACATGATATGTCTAGTTGAATTCAAAACCGAAATATCGAGTAGAATATGTTGTAAGAATAGGTCTTTAGCACAGTAGTAATAACCATCATTTAGCAATCCTTTAAAATATTCTTTATGTTATTAATGTGTGAGTAAAGTTGCTTAAAGAGGTACGATTCGAAGAATTGCAGTCCCCATTTGTCATGTGCGAATGTAGTTATTTGTAGTAATTTGTATCCTTTGGAGTAAACCATTTTTTTCAATGCTTCAGGCATGATATGAAAATGCAACATGTAAGATATGCATGTAAATACATATTTGTTTTGCGGATTAAGCTCGTAGAAAGAGTTGTCAATGTGAATTTCTTTTGAAACATTACAATTGCTTATTTGTGAGTATTGGCTTTCCAAAGCTCGAGCCTCAAGGGAAATTTCATTATAATATGTTAGTGCTTCGGAGTTGATTGTAGATGTTGTGAGATGCCTTTTGTAATTGCTCCATGAATGTGCGCAGTGTCTTTTGAATACTACTTGAAAGCAGTAAAGTGAAATGATTAATTGTACTGTAGCATGCTATCTGAACTTAACGTGATAACGAAATTTAATTTAAAAATGCATTATCGATATATATGTTCTTTGTGATAAAGTGAGTATTCTCTACTTTAAATGTGTAGCAAACTGGTCTTCGAGTATAAACGAAATATTGTCGATAAAGCTTATAATCATACACAATAGAACGAGAGAGGAAATTAATGTTATTATATAAGTACATGTTGTAAGTGTTTTTATATGTGGTTATTTTTGCCTATGCATGTTTTGTTATCAAACACATCTATTGTCTTAAATTTTGAATTCTACAATAATGTATATGAATCATTTTATTAATAACATATTTGTCAATTTGATATGAGTGTGTGAAAAATGTTTTTTTTGTTTCAGTATTAACTGAAGTGCAGTAATTAATTTGCTAGAAAAATCATATGAGTAAACTTTATTTGGAAGACATACGCATGACCTTTTTTTTTCTTATCATCATAGTATAACGTCGTAGTACAGTTTGGAGTGAAACAATATGTGCAATAATTCTACATGGCTTTGATTTTAATTTCTTTTAATGTGTCGAGGTATTTTACTAGTAAAAAACAATGAAAATGCATAAGTATTAATTTTGTATAGTTAGTTTCAAGCCATTTCTACAAGCAAAAAATAAAGTAAAAAACAAGGAAGACACATAAGTATTAATTTTGTATGAGAATGAAGCTCATATGCTTGTACTAAATTAATCAGATTATCACTGATTAATGAGTACTTATTGAAACATTTAACTTCTTAAAATACAAAAATTATGAATATGAACTTTCTATAGTGCATGGTTTAGTATTACGAGAATGAACCATTATATGTAAAACATCAAATAGTATAAAACATTAATAAGCCATTTAAGGATAAACTTCACATATTTCCTATGACACATGAAACAGGAAGAATATACAACCTTTTTCTATGTACTTTAATTTTATTAAAAAAACACTACAAGGAACAGGCCGTTTTTTGACGAAAATACTAACCTTTTTTCCACTAAAAAGTTTTTATTTGACAGGTGCAAAGGTCGGTATTTATATTGCTATTAATGTAGGAAAAGAAATGTCACTATATAAGCATCTCTATATAGTGACTCTGGTAAGCATCACTGTATAGCGACCCTTAACATAACTTTAAAAAAACATTAGTGGGGCTAAATAGGGACACAATGTTTGCCCCACTATTTTTTTTTTATAGTAATTACAAAAGAATTTTTACAAGCACACAAGCGAGATAAAACTCTCAAACCTTGGTTACAAAATTTCCCTTATGAAAGGGGGTAAAAAATCGCTCAAACGAGCCGAGAGACAAAAGCATATACATGCCGAAGATATACAACCTTGTTTGTTACAAAATTTCCCTTTCAAAAAGGTGCAAAATCGCTCAAATGAGCCGACATACAAAAGCATATACATGTTAAAGTATATACAAACTACTACTAATACTACTACTACTGTTGCTCATCTGAATTGTCATCATCATCATCATGGTCGCACTCGCCTGATCCTTGGCCCTCATGAGCTACACCTGATCCCTAGCCCTCGTCGAAGCCATGTAAGCCAAATCCCTCGAGATCTACCTCCTCGTCATCACCGCTCACCTCCGCTGATGGGAAGTTCGAGCTTGCACCCTAAAATTAAAACCAGTTAATTGGAAATTAGATTGGAACTTAAAGAATAAAACAATTTAAAAAGTGAGATTACAAGTAGGAGTAGACTTATACCATGCAAGCAGCCACCTCAGCCCAATCAACTATCGCTCCCATGGCCTCCATCTCAATAAACCATGGCTTCACTCCTATGTAGAGTTTGCATCTTGCCTCTTTGTTTGTGGGAAGGCAACCCATCACAGCTTACTGTGGGCCCAATTTATGAGAGTTAGATAAAGTGCATGCAATATGTGATAAAACAAATAGAGTAATAAATTAAATGAGAATAAGTAGACTTACCACCCATGCCTCAAATGTCAACTGTCTGCCAGCACCAAAGTGCTAAGTACCTATGGAGTCTAGCCATCTCCTCGCAGCCCTCCTCTGACTCTCGAACTTTTTGGGATGGTCCCTATACTCCTCCTTCGAAAACTTCCAGTTAGCTTTGTCTGCCTAGCTGGGTTTAGCCTTCCCCTTTGTGATGGAAGTTCGCAAGGTTAACGTACGATGCTTCAAGACATAACACATGCGCTCTCGCATGTAAGTGTCATTAAACTCCCAATTTGGGAGGTTAGGGTATTGTCTTTTCAATTCATTGATGACTACATTCTTCTTTTTGCCATCCTTGTATCTCCAGTCACAGTAGAGCTATGCCACTCTTGAAGTGGTGGATCATCAACCGCCTCATGGTGGCTAGCACTTCTAAGCCCTTTTTATTTTCTATTATGTCTCCACCCCTAGTGATTTCATAGTACAGGTCCTCAGGCCCAAACGTTACTTCCTTCACTACCCATTTGAAATCAAACTTATATGTAATCCCCATCGAAGTGATCATAGACTTAGAAATATGTGGACACTCTTAAGATGAATGAACATGCACTAAGTTATGTGACCAATCTTTGACTAAACGTAAGACTCCACTGTAAGTGAGATATTGGTGTCACTCATAAATATATAGGTGTAGCATGTGGCTTCAATAAAGGGAGTTTTTAAAATCCCCTTTTTACACATTTTTCATGTACAGAAGGGTATCATATAAAAGAGATGTTCGCAAATTGAGTAAAAAAGGGGTGTGTTCTATTCATGATAAATTTATAGATAAGAGTTATAAATAGGCCTTGACTACATATGATATATAGGGATTATACATAATGACCTGAGGGTGAACAATGAAAGGTTATGTCGGGCTACCTCATATACATAAGGCCCCAATATACTAGGAGGTATGCATAATATAGGGGGGTTTTAAGTGATTTTAGAGTGATACCAGGTCTTGATAGCATGGACATGCCCTTCCATGAGGAAATTAGGGCCAATTGCATGATTGATTGTAGCCATTTTTTGTGAAGTTCAAGAATATATTGCATATGGCTTTCGATTCGTAACTTATGCATTTCTCAATGTATTGCATATGGCTAACTTGGTCAATTCATAACTTATCATATTAGGGGAATTTTGAGCTCAAAAAGGGCCTCATAAGGGAGAGATAAAGAGCTCATGGTAAAGATGGTAAAATTGAGACTTGCATCCTATTAAGAAGACTATTTTCTAGTGGTAAAACTGATGGGTAGCTAATGCTAAGATGTCTATGAGCAAGGTTTGGAGTACAAAAAATGAAAAGTTATAGTATGTCTCAAAGGCTAAGGAGTTTGAGTCATAGATCTGGTATTGTGAAGAAGCTCAAAGCATGTAAGGAAGTTGAGATATGGCAGTAAAAGGATGACTGTGCCTAATCCTTAATAGGATTGAATGGGAGAGAGGACATTGATGAATGCAGCCTATGAGTTGAATGAAAGAGTTACTAAATTGGCTTGATGGGAAAGATAAAAATAGGTCTAAGATGATCTTGTACTTCCTATATCATTAAGTTGATTGACTTGACAAGTATATAGAAGGAGAAAGTTAACAAAAACAAGTTCATGATAGGAAAAGACCTTTTGATCAGTTGATAGCTATAAGGAAGGAATATAAGAAAGAAGACTTGGAGCAAGGTGTGTTGAAGCAGATAATCACATTGAATAAGTGAATTTGGGGGGTTTCGGTGGCAAAGAAGATTCAAAGTCTATTCTTTTGCTTTCACTTTATTCCATTTATTTTCTTTATTTGGTTTTCAAATTGTTATGCATAGGATCAATGCTCATATAGTGCTATCTAAGTTAACCAGGGTAGTAATGCATTAGGAAATAGGGCTCATGATGATCTATGGAGTCACGGAGCAATTATTAAATCAAAAATTCTAATAAGGGTAAATCTAATACTTTGAGTTAAAGTGAAAGAAATATTATATTTTGTTGAAATTCATTCTGATATATAAATATATATATATATATATGATAGGACATAGATTATGCTTAGTCATTTTCGGTTGATATTTCACAAAACTCATATTTCTACAAACTAGCTAAAATACTTATTTTTGGGATGTTCACTATAGTAAGAAGCTCTATGCATCACGTGCATTCAAGGGGTATTTTTGAAATCCCTCACCTAAAACTTTTCCCCTAATAAAACCACCCATCTTTATTTAGAAATCCCCTCTTGTTATTGTAATCCTATTATTTTTTTCTCTTTGAATTTTCCCTCTTATTATTGTAATCCTATTAAAAAGCAACTCTTTGTTATTGTAATCCTATCAAACTCTTTCCTAAAGTTGAATTTTAAAGACCCTCCCTTTGAATGCATGTGGCACACTAACATTATGTGAAGTGAACCCCACAAGCACCTATCTAGACATACTAGTGTATGCTTATGATAATTTTTGTCTTCAAATTGGTGAAAAAGGAATGCAAAAATCTTACAATATGATAAAATGCTTAATAAAGTAAGAGGGAAAATTTTCTTCTTAAGCAAGAAGGGAAGCATGAATGTTAGACAAGAATATACTTTAGATCTCCATATATTCATAGTGTTGATAGTTATGCTAAATTATGTTGAGTTTGTATTTTCTAGGAGCAACTAAAGAAAATTCAAAATTCATGTTGAAATACTAGTGTATATTTATGATACTTTTTCGATTCAAATTACTTGAATTGAAAAGGAATGAGAAAACCAAACAATATGATCATGTCTTTGCTAAGCAAAAGGGGGTATGCTCTTGTTAAGCAACAAGAGAAACATGAATGCTCGACAAGAGTATAGTTTACATTCCATATAGCAAGGTTTGGAAAATTGTAACTTTTGAAGTGTGACAAGACAAGCATGTAAATATGTTTCTTGGCTAGCCCAACAATAAATTTATGTTAATAATTTACTTTCACATTAAAATAGGAAGATTCAAAGACTTCATCTTTTTCTTTGTTAGTTTCTCAATGTTTTACTAGTATGGGATAGTATACACACACACACACACACAACATATACATATACATGTGTGTGTGTTTGTGTGTGTGTGTACATACATACATACATACATGCATATATATATACATACATATATATATATATATATGTATATATACATGTATATGTATATATATGTATATATACATGTATATGTATATATATATACATATATATACACACACACACACACACACACACACACACACACATACATACATGTGTGTGTGTGTGTGTGTGTGTGTGTGTGTATCAAATTAATACAATTAATGAATTGATGAATATATAAAAGTTTGGCTATTATGGGATAGTATTTATTCAAAAATATTATAAGCTTCAATCTAATCAAAGAGTTCATTTCTAAAGTTATTTTGAATATATATATATATATATAAAGTTATTTTGAATATATTTTTAATTGTCTTGATGATAATGCTTGATGGATACTTGAGTGGGTCTTCACATGTACTGATTGACTCATATTGTGAGTCATCAAATAAGATATTTTATGCATGTGTCTAGTTGGATTTTGATTCATGATCACATTCATGCTAGCTTGGAATTCGACCTGGCATGGTGGCCCATGCCCTCCCTAGAATTATAGTATCATCCACCTTGGGCGAAGTCAAGACTTCAAGCTTTCTAGAACAAGTTTAGGATATTTTGAAGGAAGCATTTGTTTCTTGACATTCAAGGAAGCATGAAGTATTGGTGCATTCAAGTAGCAATAGGATAACTATGTGGAGTCATACATTTTTCTTAAAGATTATATCTAAGGCCATGTTAAACAACTTGAAGAGTATGATGGAAGGAAAATCCAAATTATTGGCTCTATCCATGAATATTGGATTACACTTGGGTACTAGCCTAAAAGCAAAGATGTTAGCACCGTGAAGAGGTGATGACAAGGCTAAAGGGAAAAGAAACCTTGAGTGTGGAATGCAAGTAATAACTCAAGGAGGCTAGTGTAGTCCAAGCCCAAGCCAAGGTAGAGCAAGTACAAGCTAGGGTGATGCAAGCATGAGAGCAAAGCTACAGCTAGCAAAGCCTAAGCAAGGGAAGCTACAAATTTGGTTCACTATAGGAAAGGGACCTAAGTGAAATTCTAGAGCACACTAACATTGAGTACGTGAATGAACTACTAGAGCACACTAAAAATAATGTTAAGAGTGGAAAAGAAGACCCTTTGTAACATGCAAAATGTGTTGACTGTTCAAAAGATGACATGATAGTTCAACTATCAAACTTGAATAGTGATGCAAAATTATAATAAAGAAGGAGAGCCCTGCATAATGCTCACCATTTAGATTTGGTAGAGAGTAGTCATAATGAAGCACAACATGAAGATGTGCAATATTGTTTGGAAAAGCATGATTTCATGCTATTGGAATTCAATTCTAATGTGCAAGATATTTCTCAATCTCTTGATAACCTTGAGAGGCAGTCCTCCAAACTTTGTGAAGTGGACGGTAGAGTGAATCTTTTTTTGGATGCCTACAGTGAGATTGCTAAAAATTTGAAGGAGCTTCAAAACGAACCATGGTAATTATAGAGAGGTAGTGCCTATAGTGAGCAATGGAGCAAAAATTGAAGGACATCCATAAGTAGAGGGAGACATCAATCAAGAAATAGTTGCTAGTGAGCAAAATGAAAGAATTGTTTTGACAACAACAGTAGTTGAACATGAAAATTATCCTCTTGAGATGCGGCCTCCTTAGTGCATGATATGCCATGGGAACATCATAGATGAATGCTAGATCTAAAGAGTTCAATATGGAGAATAGATGTCCATCGGCTCATCACTTTAGAAGACCTTAATGTCCTCTAGAATCCAATTAAGTGCCATAAGTACTTGCATGATGCCATACACATCAATTGGTACCCTACCTCTATCCAAGACAAAGCCATTATGGGTCACTTGTTGTTGAGCCAAACGATAGCTCCAATTCCTAACACAAAGTAGTACCCACAATCTAAGTAAGAGTGTATTCCCCCATTGTGTATGTGAGAAAGCCGCAAGTGAGACTCCTTCCTTCTCTCCCACTATCTTCACATGGTATTAGAGCCTGGTTTGTGGTAAGGAGCTCAAGAAAGCAAACCAAGTTCATGATGTCCTAGTAAGAGGACCAGTGTGGCTTTCCTTTTTTGAGTTTGGGAGCAAATTTCTGCAGGTAGCACAGTCGGAAGTGCAAGAGTTCACTGTCTGAGATTGAGACACCCTTCACAGTGTGGTGAGAGGGTAGTATATGTTGCAGGAGTGGGCAAAGCCCTTGGTGACTTTATTTTTCTTATTTGAGGCCATTTCGGGGCCCGTTTTGGAGGCGGAAGTTCTCCGCAAGCACTGAGAAAAAGGCCCTGTTTTTGTTGTGTGACCACTGCTTTGCAGGTCGATGAAAAGTTGCCACAGAAATTGCATCGTATGCTTGTGCACAGAGATATTGGGAGTTACAGAATCATCCTTGTTGCCTGTTGATGCAAAATCGTCACTAGGAAGTGACTGTGTGGTCAAATACCACTTTTATCAGTTTTGTAGATTTGCCCTTGTGAGGTAGAAGCTGTGTTTTTTGCAGTGACATAATATTTTGCAGTGTTCTGTAATGGCGTCTAATTCTCTTTCACAGATTGTCACTGAAAAGCTTGACAAGAACAACTTCCAAGCATGGAAGTTTAGAATGACGAATTTCCTTATGGGAAAAGGCTATTGGGAGTTCATTACAAGAAATGAAGAAGAACCAGTGCTTCCTAATGTTCCCAATCAACAGGAAATGGAGGCATTTAAAGGATGGCATGAGAGAGCTAGAAAAGTTATGTATTTGCTGTCTATCAGTATTTCAGATTCTATGATTGTGCATATTCAGGATGCAAGTATGCCAAAGGAGGCATGGGATACTTTGGCAAAAATGTACAGCACAAATATGCAAGCCAAGAAAATGCAGCTCAAGCAAGAGTTGCACAATGTGCAAAGAGAAAATATGAGCATCAATGATTACCACATGAAGGTGAAGAAAATTGCAAATGCACTTGCCTCCATTGGGTCGCCAGTGGAAGATGATGATTTAGTTTCTGTGACCTTGAATGGTCTAGGAAAGGATTATGCACAGTTTTGGACATCCATTGCCGTCCGTGAAAAATTTCTTGATTTTGAGGAGTTGTTTGCTCTTCCAATTTCTGAAGAGCAAAGAAATGGTGGTGCATCTTCTTCAGGAGAAACTTCAAAAGAAATTGTCTTCTACTCAAATGCTGGAAGAGGTAGAGGAAGAGGTAGAGGAGGCCGATCTAGAGGCCGTGGTAGAAATCAAAATATGCAGCAAACTCAAGAAAACCAGTCCTATGGAGGAGGATGTGGTAACTCTAGAGGTAGGGGAAGCCAAAGAGGCCATGGTGGATGGCAGAGAGGTCAAAATGCAAACAGCAATGTTGAATGCTACTATTGTGGTAAAATGGGTCATATGGCTAAAGACTACTACAAAAAGCAAAATGACATTATGAATGGAAAATTGCAGCAAGGCAATTATGCATCCTCTAGTAGATAGGGTGATGATAGAAATGAGCATCTGTTTATGGTGTAGCACATGACCAATTCTGTGACGAGTGTAGAAGAAAGCAATGATGTGTGGTATGTTGACTTAGGTGCGTCAAACCACATGACAGGTCATGCAGAATGGATGCAGGATGTAAGGAAAATAGAAAGACCAGGATTTGTGGAGACTGGTGATGATATTGCACATCCTATTGTGCAGATTGGTAAAATTCCTTTGTCTATGCAAGATGGGAAAAAGAAATACCTGTCTGATGTATTTCATGTCTCGAACATCACCAAGAACCTGGTTTCTATTGGTCAAATGGTGGAGCAGGGCTTGCAGGTCATATTTAATCCTCATGGATGCTTTGTTGAGGATATGAAAAATAACGGTCGCTTGATAGCAAAAGGAAAGAAGAAGGGCAGGATGTTTACATTGGATGCGGACATGCCTGAATTGAGTGCAGCAATGTTTGCACATGGGACCGATGTAGTTGCAAATATTGATATCTGGCATAAACGCATTGGTCATGTTAATGTACAGCGACTTAAATCAATGCAGGCCTAAAATATTATTGTAGGATTGCCTAAATTCAAGGTTGCAGAAATGCATAAGGTATGTGAAGCCTGTCAATTTGGAAAACAGGCAAGGAAACCATTTCCTAGACATGTTTAAGAGAGTAAGAAGCCATTGGAATTAATCCACTCTGATGTGTGGACTACTAAAGCTGCATCTATTGGAGGCTATCATTATTTTTTCACTTTTATTGATGACTACAACAGAAAAGTTTGGGTGTATTTTATAAAAAAGAAAAGTGAAGTGTTTGGGCATTTCAAAGCTTTTAAAGCTATGGTTGAAAAAGAAACAGGCTTGTAAATAAAATGCCTAAGGTCAAATGGAGGGGGAGAGTACCTCTCAAATGAGTTTGCAAGGTTCCTGCAAGAGCATGGCATAAAGCAGCAATATTCATGCAGTCATACCCCACAACAAAATGGACTTGCAGAAAGGAAGCAGGCATATTGGAGAGGTATCTCGGGCCATGTTAAATGAAAAAGACCTATCATATTATTATTGGGCTGAAGCAGTTGCTACAGCAGTTTACATAATGAACAAGACTCCCACTGTAGCAATACATGGCATGACGCCAGAGGAGATGTATACTGGTAGGAAACCAGATATTTCTCATTTGAAAATTTTTGGTTGCATTGCCTATGTTCATGTGCCAAATGAGTTGAGGTCCAAGTTGGATCCAAAAGCTGAGAAGTGCATCTTTATTAGTTATTCTCTGTAGTAGAAAGCGTATAGATGCTATAACCCTTCTACTCGTAAGTTTACAATGAGCGAAGATGCTATTTTTGATGAGATGAGTAGCTAGTATAAACCAGTAAATGTGATTGATGATGTAGATGCACAAAATGGTAATGCTGCACAGAATTCACAGCAACAATCACAAAATATTAGTGGACCTACAGTGTCCTCTAGCAGTGGTTCACATACTTTGCCATGGACAGGCAGATTAAGATCAGGAGAATCTCCTCAAAGCAATGCAGATAGTGGTATGCAGGTATCACAAAAAGGAAAAGAGAAGGTAGATCAGCCCATGTTTGATGTCAATGTAGGTCACTCTTATGTGGATGGTGAATCCAGTGGCTTAGAACAGAGCATTGATGATGAGTTGGGTATTCCTTTTGTTGTTACACCTAGAGTCAGGAAGACCAGAGATGTTTTGAGAGCACCTAAAAGTGAGCCTATTTTGTGCAGGCATACCAGAGCTAGGTATCCTGTGGATAGGCTGAAACATGATGGATTTACAGCCATTCACTATGCCTATATGGTCAAAGTGATACAGGAACCAGAACCCACTTCTTTTGAGCAAGCCATGGGAAAAGAAAAATGGGAGAAAGCCATGGATGAAGAAATGGATGCCTTGGAAGCAAATGCTACATGGGAATTGGTGCCTTTGCCTAAAGACAAGAATGTAATTGGCTGTAAGTGGGTTTATAAGGTGAAGCACAATGCAGATGGTTCTGTGAACAAATATAAGGCAAGATTAGTTGTCAAGGGGTATGCACAGACATATGGCCTAGATTATGAAGAAACATTCAGTCTGATTGCAAGGATGGCAACCGTAAGAGCAGTCATTGCTATGGCTGCATCAAAGGGATGGTCTTTACATCAGATGGATGTGAAGAATGCCTTCTTGCATGGTGATTTGTAAGAAGAGGTCTTTATGGAGCAGCCACCAGGTTATGTTCATGTCGTTCATCCTGAGTTTGTTTGCAGGTTGAAGAAAGCCTTGTATGGCTTGAAGCAAGCACCTAGAGCATGGTCTAACAAGATAGGACAGTATCTTGTCACTATTGGCTTTCAGATTTCCAAGGCAGATTTCTCACTTTATGTGAGAAAAACAGAGAAAGGTATTATGCTGCTTGTCATTTATGTTAATGATTTGATCATCACAGGTGATAGTGATGAAGATATCCTTCATGTGAAATACCATTAGTTCTTTCCTTCATCCACTCCCAATTGAACCACCCTCATGGACCTTGCCACTCAAGCTGGTGCAATTCAAACTATCTCAGACTACTATGTCAAACCTCACTCCTTGGATTGATTGAAGCACTATGTGATGGCTACACATGGGGATGATGTGAGGTTTAGCGAGGTCTTCCATCTCCTTGTCACTCTTCTCCTAGCACTTTCTTCCTTGTTGGCCACTGAACTACAGTAGGGCCCTATTCCCTCATCTCTTGCTACTATTAGTGAACAACTCCTACCCATTGAGAAGCAAGTGGCCATTGCAATCTTGCATCTTGCTCATGGTAATAGGGTCATTGACATCAGTTGAGCACTTTGGGATAGGAAAGTCCACTATTTCAAAGATTTTGAATAATTTTGTGACAAGCCTCTTGAACCATCAAGATTCTTGTATTGCCCAAGAACTCCATCTGAAGTTGCCTGAGTGAAGGAGGCTTCTATTGTGAACATGGCCTCCCCAATCTTTGTGGTGCTATGGATGTAACCCACATTAAGATGGACGTGCCTAAGGACAAGTGTAGTGATGATTGGTACAACAAAGACGAACATCTCCATGTTTTTGCAAGCAGTGGTTCACTCCAACATGTGCTTTCTTGATGTCTTTACTAGGTGGCACAGAGCTCAAACGACGAGTGTGCTTCGCAAATCCACTCTATTCCATTGTGTGCATCGAGGTGCATATTTTGGCCAAGAGGACTTCGTGGATGGGACATTTCAAATATGGGAGTACATCATTGCCGATGGTGTATATGGCCTGAAGCCATGGCTTATGATGCCATACGAGTTGCCATCCACCCTGAAGTAGAAGGACTATAATTTTTGGATTTCTTCACCTCACATTTGGTTGAATAAGCATTTGGTCATCTCAAGATAAAGTGGTGCTACCAGTTGAGGAAGATATCCCATCCAACACCAAAGTATGTAGCCCACAATATAGTTGCATGTTGCATCATGCACAACATGATACTTGGTGAGGATATGGACGAGTCACCCATGTATGGTGCGAGGTGTGGTTGTAGATGCTAGGTGGTTTATCCACATACATTGACAGGGAAGTTTACATGGGAGCTCCTTACGAACTACTTGGTTTGGGACTTGGGTGCTTTGGATGTCAATCAAGGGAGTGAGGGAGTCTTCCACATGAGGCCACAACCAATCAAGACATGGATGTCGATGGTGGTTCGCATGACTTTGAGGAAAGCCACAACATGGAGTTGTAATTTTGGAACTATTCTCTTCACCTCTTCAACATGATGTATTCAATGATAATTTCTCCTCTAACTTTGATCTTGATCTCCTAATATTGATTAAGATATGTTGTGTTGGATATATCAATATGTGGGTTGCAAGCTATAGGAAAATTCTTATTAAAGAATATCTCTCTCCCTTTTTCTTTCATGCAAATTTAGTTGAACGTTGCCGAGTTTGCACTTTGTAAGAAGTTCATAGAGCATTCCACTTTGAAAATTTCTCAACACATTCCACTTTGCACTTTCTCCTCCCTCCCCTCATTTTGCAATTAAGCTTAGCTTTCATCTAATTAAACCTCTACCCTTGCCACCTCCCTCTATCCTCGCTGGCTCGTTTGCCACCCTACATCTCCCCTCAATGCTCCTTCACTTAGCTCCTATTCTCTATGCTTTGCTCCCTCTACACACTTCCTATTCTTTGATTGTTCTTCCCTCTGCTCCCTCCGCTTAGCTCCTATTCTATGTGCCTCTCCCTCCCCCTCCACTCTCTCTCTGCCCTTTCCCCTCTTAGCCCTCCTACTCAACTCCTCTTCTGCCTTTTGCCTCCCCATCTCCTCCACTCAACCCCCCCTTTTCCCTCTTCCACTCGACTCTCCCTCTCATCTCCCTCTCGTCTCCCTCCTTTGCTCTATATATATTCGCTCAAGGCGGCTAGAATTTTCTCAAATCTAGAAAGTTCTACATTCCTCAAACCTTCTCAAATTTGGTGATTAATGTGTCAAATCGCTTAGGTTAAGTTGCTTCAATTGTGCCTCCTTCACAAAGCTTAGCTTTAGCCACGATGTACTCCCTTCTATTAATTACTAATACTCAATTTTTACTAACTCAGAGGCCCTATTATTTGCTGGGTATTGGGTGGATTTATTTTGTTTTTAGGGTGGTGGTAATTGTTGAGTTTTGTGTACAAGGATGTAGTCAATTCCATACACCTCAATTGTACCTATGTGCCTATGTTGATAGTATGAATGAGCAATATGCTTTTGTAAAGAAAATATTGTTTAAGTATTTCCAAATATATAAGACAAGAAGTCTATGATAGTATGGCAGTGAGCAAAGAAGACCAAAAAATCAGATCATATGATTTTGAGTATCTATAATAGCATCTATCTTTCAATACTTTATTGTGGCTATACTAAGGATCTACCTTCCAATACTTCATCATTTGTAGAAACTTTATAATCAAAATATTGTTCAAGCATATAATATGATATCGTGCCAATAGGCAAATCCAATATCAATATTTGTAACAGTGTCTATATCTCTAACAGTATCTTTTAATACTTCATTGTTTACAAAATAGTATCTGTATTTTAACAGTATCTTTCAATACTTCATTATTTAAAAAATAGTATCTATATCTGTAATAGTATCTTTCAATACTTCATCTTTTGTAACAACTTCCTAATCAAAATATTGTGCATCTATTTCCAAGTGTATAATATGATATCATGCCAATAGGCAAAGCTACTACCAATATTTATAACAGTATCTATATCAGTATCTGTAATAGTATCTGTAGTTTTATCATTTGTGTCAAAAGAAAAAATAAAGACAAAAAAACAATCCACAATAAATAATCAGTCTGGCTCATAACATGTCCAATTAGCACTGAGACCTATCACACCTTTCTATTCATCCTGCAACAATAGTAACCATGTCACTTTCTCATTAGTGAAAAATCGGTGGAAGTTGCACAAAGACAAATGATCAATAAGAACTCACAACATCATGCCTAATATTTTTCCTACTTTTTTCAATTGAGAACGTGCCATACTTCAAATCTAGCCTGATATAGTTTATTTATCAGAGCCTACAAGTCTTCCCATAGTGCTCATAGTCCATAAGCATCTTCTTGATTCTATTGGCATCCTTCATTACCATCATGTCCTCCTCCAATCCATGCTTAAGTGCCTCAATCTTGGCTGCCCTTTAATAAAGAGAGGGTCCAAAAGGGCATCATCATAGTGAGAATCATGTCTATCAACCTCATCCCTACATAGCCTTTGCATGTACTCAGTTTCATTGTCATCATCCCTTACCTTGTTGTGGCAGCACATGCTCCTCCTAGCTAGGCATCGTTGTGATCCAATCCTCTAGCCCTTATGGCTCAAAATGCTCTCCTTGTCTGAATTATAATGGCATAAAGAGCTATATTAGTATCTACATCCTCGATTAAACTCATCAAACAAAACCATCATGGCAAGAATAGGCAATGCAACTTGACTTGTAGACGATTCATTTTGCAACCCATTGGATGTGCGAAACGATATGATGTCCGTGACTCAAGAAAAAAACTTATATGAAAATTTATAAAGATGTATAGACCAAAAATCTCTGAAAGTCTGATTGGATGAGCATAGCAGCCCATGCTTTCTCTGTATCTTGAATGTGAGTACATTCCGCAATTTCCTAGCTTAAGGACTCAACATGAGTTATGGTTCCAACATCACTAGAAGGAACACTCTTCTCTTCGTTTTCTTTTCTTTGCTTGGCTGAACCAAGCTTCCAAAGAAGCCATCTGTTGAGTTTCCCATTTGTGGAACTTTTCTAACAGAAACAAGGATGTGTGAAACCACATCATGAAAAAATAGCTAAAACCCACAAGTAGCATAAATGAATCTCCTTCCTTATGTGAGATAACAATATTGGATGATTTGGATCTGCTCGTTGTTTGAAAAGATTCATTAATTTAGAGCGATCCTTTTTTAAAAAATGCAAGAAGCTTTTCCATTAGTGAGATTTTAAAGAATGACATGGAAAAGTCCCAAAAGGACAATCGATCCTCCACTAAAGCACTCCCTCCTATGGAGTCAATGCTAACAAAGCATTAAGTCACATCTAGACTAGGTGTAAAGTTAGTTAGAGTAAATGTGAAGCAACTCAAATAAATTTTAAAATGTAAGGGGAGAGGAGAGGGTAAAGTGAGAGGGGAGATGAAGAAATAGAAGCAAATGCACATGCTCATGGGGGTGCACTACTAAGAAACTGTATGTATCACATGCATTCAAGGAGTATTGAAAAAACCCTGCACCTAAATTTTTTATCCCAATAATGCCACCGATCTTTACTTATGAATTAACACAATTTTTCCTAAATACAAATTTTAAAACCCCTCTTCTTATTGTAATCCTATTAAATTTTTACCTAAAGTTAAATAAAGAAGACCCTCCTTTTAAATGCATGTGGTACACTAACATTCTATGAGATAAACCCCCCAAGTACACATGGGGAGAGTAGGATGTGTGAAAAAGAGGGGAATAATAAATGTAAGGGAGGATGGTGCAGACGTGGAACCCATTGTCATACCTCTTTGCTTTTTCTACATGATGCATTTATTGCGGGGTGGTTAGTCCTACAAAAAAGAGGACCATAACCCATTGTCGTACCTTTCTCCCTCTTGTTGATTGGCCCAAAATTTTGGCTACATCATCCCTCCAATGAATTATCCAAGAGAAATCCAAGAGGAGAAAACGATTCAATTATCTTTGTCAATCTTAGTCTTTAGATCAAATTTTGGAAAATGAGATAGATTGGACCTAATGGCATGGATGTGATTGAGTGAGAGGGTTCAACCTCTCATGCATCTTCAAAACACATCCCTTGGGCATACCCCATTATCCTACCCTTAGCCTAAGACACTTGTATGCCTACCATGAATTAATGCAATACCCATGCAAATATTATCCTTTCCTACCTATTCTAGGACCTAAATGCATAAGTGCACATTGTATTATATTTAATTGGCCAATTTACAATGTTACAACCACAAGATAATCACCAAATTTACTAGAATGATCCATAGGATCAATTATTAAAATCATGTCATGACATCCCTTGTTGATTAGGGAAGCATATGGCCTCATCTTTGTCCCTTCAAATAGTCTTCAACAAGTGTGGGGAAATCCTTCAATTGCTATTCATTAAACCATTCTCTATCTTCAACAAGATATCCTATAAACTTTACAAAAAGTCATGGTCCCTATCTATTCTTAGTACTTCTCAACTCACAGAGTACTATACATTCTAGATTAAGTACTTCTATCTGACTTCATCTTTAATTGGCCTCACCAATGGTTCACTCTTAAATGGATTCAATATGCTCACATGGAAACCCCATTCCTCATTTTCCAATTAGCAGCAGGCAGTGTCAACTTATACATTGTCAAATTTCCTTCTAGATGTATGACATTTAAAACTTACAAAAGTTAGTAACACTTCACTATATCTTCACAAACTTAGTTCTTCCTTGAACTATCTTTATTTGCCCTTTGTCAATCTTCAAAAGGAGCCAATCTCCTTTTTTATATTGTCCATCTTTTTGCTTCTTGTAGATATCCTTTTTAATATTGTACATGCTGCCACCTTTGACTATGCTCAACAAGTTGCAAAATGTGTGTCAATTCCAATTCATGGTAGTTGACATCAGATGTATTAGATGGTCTTTTCTCTTGGAGCATACATAATTCATAAATGAGGGATGGATAAAGAGATAGAAGGGATTTGAGAGATATAGAGAAGAGGGGGGGTTTTGAACTAGTTGGTAGTCTTGACTATTGCTCTGTTGTTGTGAAACTATTGGTGGTTATTTCTACTTGTCCACGTCATCCACGTAGTCACAAAAGGGCGGGTTAAATCTTGCAAGCAATGGTGATTACTATTGATGTTTGATGGTGGTGGTTTCTACTGCTCTGTAATGATGGTGGTGGATTGTTTCTACTACAACCCTACAGTAGCCACACGGCCAAAAAAAGGCAAGGGGGAGGATTACATTTTCCAAGGGGGAGTAGAGAGAGATAAAAGAATGGTGCTATTAACTATCTGCCACACAGTCAGGGGGGGTAGAGATATTAATTAGAGGGAAAGATAGACAATGGTGGTGGCTAGGGAGAGAGATAACAAGGGGTAAAAAGGAAAATTGATATAATAGCTATGTCTCTCTCCCTATGTCTCTCCGCTCTATAAATTGATATCATAGCTCTGTCTCTCTCCCTATGTCTCTCCTCTCAATAAATTTTGAAATTCATGCTAGAAAACATGGAAACTGTAAGAAAATAATATAATATCTATGCTCAACAGATAATAGGATCTCGTATGCAAGAGAGAAAACAAGATAGTATGGAGAATCAAAAATTTGATTACTGTAGAATTGATACAATAGATGGCGCTGCCTCCCAGCCGTGCGCTCCTGTGAAAGAAGCTTCGATGGCATGCTGGAAACAGTAGAAGATGGAGGCTGAATGCTAAGGAATCAAGGTTGCTGTAGCTAGTGATGAAATGGGCTTCACGGGCTTGCTCTTATATAGCCACTAGTCGTAGTCGGTTAGGCTCAATTGGGTGGCCAACCCAGTCCACCCAAAATGGTCGACTGGGGGTCGGTCCCCAAATAGGCCATTGACCATACGATAGAACCGATGCGCAAAACTGAGCAACTCACCTACGGTACCGTTCGGTCCATAGCCATCTGGGATCATCTGAGGCTCCAAACGGGCCCCGCAACCCGAGAGTGGGTTGCCCCAAGAAATGCTCCATCTACCCTCAGTGTGGTTAGACAAGGAATGCCTTCCCGCACTTGCATGTAGCCTAGTTGGCGGTGTGCCAACTCTATCTAAAGCCATCCAGCCATCAGGCCACACATGGCCCCCATCTGGTGTCCAAACTAGGACCTACCGGATAACCGAGCTACTCAAATGCCTTCTCCTCATATGGGGGGCTTACAAGTAGAGTTAGCTGGTTCCCACGTAGTTACACGATAGTGGAGCATTGATATCTAACACCCCCCCTCAATGTCCACCCGCAAGTGAACTTACTTTTTCGGCCTAATGCCAAGTCGATGAAGATGCCTCTCTAGCAGGTCTCTTCCAAGAGCCTTCGTGAAGATGTCCGCAGCATTCTCTATAGTCAGATAGTACACCAAGTCGACCTCTCCATCCACGATCAGCTCGGGTACAAAGTGATATTGAATCTCAATGTGTTTTGTGCGAGCGTGGAACACCGGGTTCTTTGCAATCACCATGCAACTCTGATTGTCACATGATAACTGTGTAGGCTTGTTCTGCACTGCACCCATGTCCCCTAAAATCCTCCTCAACCACACTACCTCACAAGAAGCAAAACGTGCTGATTTGTACTCGGCCTCGGTAGAAGAAAGAGCAACTGTGGGTTGCTTCTTGCTGACCCATGACACAACTCTAGATACAAGTGAGAAACAGTACCCTGTCACTAATCTCCTGTTGTCCACATCTCCTACCCAATCTGAGTCACATAATCTGGTCAAGATGTTGCCCTCTATACAGGTGATGCCATAATCAAGTGTGTCTTTGATGTATTTCAGCACCTGCATCCCTACCCTCCAATGGTTCTCTCGGGGCTTATTGGAAAACCTGCTTAGTACACCAGTCGCAAAGCTGATGTCCGGCCATGTGTTGCATAGGTAGATCAAGCTGCCCACAAGCCTTATGTACTTCGCTTTGTCCACCAGTGGTAATGAATCCTCATTTGAGAGCTTCGCGTCAACCTCCATAGGGGTACCAACTGTTTTGCACTCAGCCATGCCAAATGCTTTCAGTATCTCTCCAGCATATTTCAACTGTGAAATGAAGATCTGTTTTGGCTCCTGCCAAACTTCAATTTTCGAACAAAAATGCATCAGTCCGAGGTCTGTCATTTCAAACTCTCTTCCTAGCAAATGGTTCATCTGCGAGATCTCTTCATGGTTCCCTATTATGACAAGGTCGTCCACATAAAGGACCACGATCATACACCTGCCTCCTTCTCTGAAGATATACAAATTTGCATCAGATGGCTCCTCCTGAACCCGTTTTGCAGAAAGTAGGCATCAATTCACTGGTACCATGCTCGCGGGGCCTGTTTCAGCCTGTAAGGTGCCTTCTTTAGTTTGCAGACTTTACCTTCTGAACCGAGGATCTCAAAACCTGGTGGTTGTTCCATGTATACCTCCTCCTTGAGATCTCCATTCAGAAAGGCGAATTTCACATCCATCTGAAACATGGGCCAACTTCCCTAGGTAGCTAAAGCCAAAACACTACGATTTGTGGTTAGTCGAGCTATGGGAGCAAAAGTATCTTGATAATCAAAACCATGTACCTATGCAAATCCTTTTACCATGAGCCGAGCCTTGTACTTATCCAACGTGACGTCGGACTTGTACCTGATCTTGTACACCCACTTGGTTCCGATTACCTTGCACTTTGGTGGTCGATCCACAAGGTCCCAAGTGTTGTTCTTCATTATGGAGCCATACTCTGTGACTGCATAGCCTCCATCCACCTATCATCACCTTGTGCCTCTTCAAGACACTTGGTTTCATCAGAACGGATCACTTATGTCATCAAAGCATAGTTGACCAAGTGTTCATGCACCCTTCTTTGCTCATCTAATCTCTTGGACCGGCGGTGTTCGGATGGTTTCTCCTCGATTGCTGGAGGTTCTCTGCCGTCCAAAAGCTACTTTACCCACTTTGGGAATGGTCGTTGCCATTGTGGTTCTATAGGCTCTTCTTCATCTTCTTTGTCTTGAATCCTCCCAAGCACCGTTGGGGGAGTTCGGTCTACTGTTGGTGGCGGTACTGGATGGATATCCTAGTCCTGGTTGTCTGGGAAGGAAGCATCCTCCTCCAATGATGCGGTTGTTCTAAGAAGACCACATCACGACGTACAATTACCTTCTTGGTAATAGGGTTATAGAGATGCTAACCCTTCGCCTCTTCACTGTAGCCCAAGAAAATAACTTCCGGCTCTTCAGTTCCCATTTGCTCCTGGTAGCATCAGGGACATGCACAAAACAGTCACATCCAAAAACTCTGAAATGTGCAACTGAAGGTTTCTTACCAGAAAAGGCTTGCAGTGGAGTCATCCCATTCACAGCCTTCGTGTATCTATGATTGAGGATGTAAACTGCAGTGTTACATGCTTCAGCCAAAGTCTTTGGCAAATCTTTCCCTTTCATCATACTCCTGCCCATTTCACGGATGACACGCATCTTGTGTTCTGCTACTCCATTTTGCTATGATGTATGTGGCAGGGGTTTCTGCCTCTTGATTCTGTGACTTTTGTAGTAACTTTTGAATTCAGTCGATGTGAACTCTCCACCTCTATCTGATCTCAGCTTCTTCACCTTCCTTCTCGATTCTGTCTCGACCATTACATGCCATTCCTTGAACCTACTGAAAGCCTCGTCTTTCATCTTCAGGAAGTATATCCATATCCTTCTGCTGTAGTCATCGATCAGTGTCATGAAGTAGAAGGAACCACCCAAAGCTTCCATCTCCATCTTTCTGCAGAGGTCCATGTGAATTAGCTCTAGAGGAGCCTTTGCTCTACTGGCCTCTTTTGGAAAGGGCTGCCGATGCTGCTTGCCCATCATGCAAGCTACACATACATCGGGCAAATCTGAAATTTCTTGTAGGTGTGCAATCATTCCACTTTTATGCATCTCCTTCAAAGAACTAAGGTTTAGATGACCAAACCTCTCATGCCACAGCTTAGTGTTCTTCACATCCACTCGAGCATTGAAAGCTGAGAGTTCGTAAATGTTGTTGCATCATGTACCTTTACCAATGACCTTTCCTTGAAGATCCAGGATCTGTGCACCATTCTTATCGAATTGAACTTTGAGGTCTCGATCCGTGATCGCAGAAATGGACAACAAGTTCCTCTTGATATCTGGCACATAAAGAATATCGGACAACTGTTTTACAACTCCATCTGACTTGAGAGAAATTGTACCTTTTCCTTTTGCTGGACATTTTGCATCATTGCCGACTGCTACCATGATGTCATTCCCTACCGGCTGTAGAGAGGTATACCAATCCTTCCGATTGGTCATGTGGCGTGATGCACCACTGTCAATGATCCAAGGTTCATCTGCAGGTACATGAACTGCCTCCGTGCAAATCTCCTCAATTGCGATGAGCAGCTCTATGGGTACTGCCTATGCACTATTGCTGGACTCTTTCTTCACTCCGTTCTTCTCATTTGCAATCTTCTTGCAGCACTCATTCTGCTTGTGCCCTGCCTTGTTGCAATAGAAGCACTTGATCTTCTTCTTTCTCTTTTTATCATCAGAAGAAGATGGGTTACCAGAGTCCTTACCCTTACCTTTCTTTGATCCGGTCTAGAAAGCCGAATCTTCTCCAATCCTCATCTTTTGCTGCATCTCCTCCTCCAGAAGCATCACGCTGAAATCCTCAAAGTTGAGGGGCGGATTTTTGTTCTGTGTATTCAGCGCCGTAACAAGACCGTCGTACTTTGGTGGGAGAATTCATATGTACCTTCGTGCTAGATTCTTGCTGGTGATGGTGATGCCAATCGCAGTCATCTGATTGCGTAGATTCTTCACCCTGGTGATGAACTCTGCCGCTTCAGACTCAGACAACTTTTCATTCCAAGTTGAGTCTCCAGATTCTGAATCTGCATCTGATTCGTGGTCTCGTACTGATTTTTCAAGACCGTCCATGCCTCCTCCACTGTGGTGACATGTTGAATTAACGCCATGACGAAATCTCTAACACTGTAGATAATAGAACACAGTGCGTCTTCATTTCTTCTTGTCCACGCGAGAATCTCATCCGCAGTTGGTACTATCTGTTGTCCTGCATTGGCTGGATTCGGTCTCAGAACAGGCCTCATGTCCACCCTAGTAGCAGTGTCCCAAAGCTCATATGCACTTAGGATGGTCTTCATCTTGAACTTCCAGAGAGGATAGTTAGAGCCATCCAACTTTCTGCTTTTGCTGAACGGTGAGATTCGCAGTCTTGCAGGCTGGGCCATCTCTCACAATCTGCTCGCAAACAGAAACACACTACCAAATCTTCTTACTAGAGTCTAGGCTCTGATACCATGTAAGAAAATAATATGACGTCTGTGCTCAACAGATAACAGGATCTCGTACGCAAGAGAGAAAACAAGATAGTATGGAGAATCAAAAATTTGATTACTGTAGAATTGATACAATAGATGGCACTGCCTCCCAGCCATGCACTCCTATGAAAGAAGCTTCGATGGCATGCTGGAAATAGTAGAAGACGGAGGCTGAATGCTAAGGAATCTAGGTTGCTGTAGCTAGTGATGAAATGGGCTTCATGGGCTTGCTCTTATATAGCCACCAGTCGTAGTCGATTAGGCTCAATTGGGTGGCCGACCCAGTCCACCCAAAACAGTCAACTAGGGGTCGGTCCCAAAATAGGCCACCGACCATACGATAGAACCAGTGCACAAAACAGAGCAACTCACCTATGGTTATCGTTCAGCTCATAGCCATCCAGGATCATCTGAGGCTCCAAACGGGCCCCGCAACCCAAGAGTGGACTGCCCCGAGAAATGCTCCGTCTACCCTCAGTGCGGTCAGTCAAGGGATGCCTTCCCGCACTTACATATAGCCTAGTTGGTGGTGTGCCCACTCTATCTGAAGCCATCCAGCCATCAAGCCACACATGGCCCCCATCTAGTGTCCAAACCAGGACCTACCGGATAACCGAGCTACTCAAATGCCTTCTCCTCATATGGGGGCTTATAAGTAGAGTTAGCTAGTTCCCGCGTAGTTACACGAGAGTGGAGCATTGATATCTAATAGAAACAAGAAGCCCCCTGGATTCGTTTCTCGTCTCTTGTGACTTTAATGATATCACACTAACATAGTATCTACAACAGCCTCCACATGGTAGTTCCATATAGGTAGAGGATCTTTGCTTCCATACTTCTAGTCAAAACATAAATGCAAGATGCTCATGTGTGGATAATGATGAAAAATTTAAAATTGGCTCTCCAAATGGGGTGGAAGCAATTCTATGTGAGTGCATTTTTGCTAAGACTCTTCTAATATGGTCATGCATACCACAATTAACATATGAAAGCAAAACCACAATAGAATATGCATGATGCAATATGGTACAACCTCTCGTGCCTTTGGGATCACATCTCTTGGACATACCCCATCATCCTACGTTATTCTAAGACAAGTTTATGCCTACCATGAATTAATGCAATACTTATACAAATACTACCCTTGCGTACCCATCCTAAGACCTAATGCATAAGTGCACATTACATTATTCTAAATTGGACAATTTACAATGTTACAACCATAGGGTAATCAATACTTTCCTAGAATGATCCACTAGGATTGAATGCAAAAATCATGTTGTGAAAAAAAGGGAGTCGTTTGATTTCTTTTACTAGAGATAAAAATTGGAGGAAAATTAGCCATGAAACAAGAGAAATACATGTTGTCTCCACTTGAGGAATGTTTATTTTATTCATTGAAGAATAATGCCTATCTCCATACTTGAGAGACTCAATGTAAGGTAGAAGAACTATTCTAAGAATGAATTCCTTTATCAAGGAGAGAGATAGAGGTATCAAAGTTTGAAGGATTTGGAATTGTTTTTCTTTTACTACATGCACCAAGCCCCCCTTTTTTGTCTATAGAGGCTATCACAAATTAATTAGAATATGCTATAAGAATTTAGAACCACTTTGCAAACTTGTACCCTACAAGCATCCACATCCTCAATAACGTCCCATGATGTTAAGTTTGTTTCATAGATGTACCAAACTAAAAAATCAAAATATTCTCCTCTTCAATCATGGAAAGGTTTTGCACACTTCCATACCAAGAAATGAATCAATTCTCTTGGGGTCTTCTAGGTCTTTACACCATTGCACTAAGGTTGCACCCACACTCACTTTTTAGAGAGATTACATATGCATGTTCTATGTACAAAAATTCAAATTTGTGATTTGAAAAATACAAGAAAATCGAGTGAATGATTTGATAGGGATAATAAATTGAGCAAAAAATTGCTGCCATGACATCACCACGTCATTTGATAGTATTCATACGGATATAATTTATTTGTACGAATATGTGTTGTTATGCTTATATATGCACACAAAGGAGCTTTTTATGTTCATCTTGTGCTTGGTTCTCTAGCTAAGCAGAAGAGATCAAATAAGAAAAATAATTGAAGGTAGGCCTTGGAGGTTTCTAAAGCAATCTTAAAGGTCTTAATCAAAATGGAGTTTGTTTGCGTGAGTTCTTAGGATCTCTCTTTTGAGATTCTAAGATCTCTTTTGTGAATGAGTTTGTTTGTGTGAGTCCTTACGATCTCTCTTTTGAGATTCTAAGATCTCTTTTGTGATTTGTGATTTGTGTTATTTAAATGGAGTTTTTTTAATGTGATTTGAGTGTGTATGAAGTTTATTTTGTTTAATAATCTCTTGTTTGATTCTAAGATCTCTTATCAGAATGTAAATTTGTGCTTCTATTAAGCATTTAGAGTCCTTTGGATCTTGATCCTAAGATTTATAAATTGTAAATTGTAATTTGTTTTTCTTATTTGATAAAGTTCTTTGGATCTCATGTATATGTGTTCTTAAAATCTCTAAAACTAATCCTTATTTTAGTTTATAATTTATTTATTTTTAATGTCGGTGAAATAGATTTATTCTTGCATACATGATTAATTTTTAATCTTAAATTATAAGTTCTTACACTTAATATTGAAAGAATATTTATGTATTCTTTCGATTTTATGTGCATGAACTTTTAAGTATTCACATTCTTACACTTGCTTTTGAATAATATTTTTTATTCTTTCAATAGTACGTGAATCAATGTTTTGTAATTTGTATTCTTTTATATGATAAAACTACATTCTTTCACTTACTCTTGAATGAATATATTTATTCTTTCAATTGAATGTGAATGAATGTTTCGCAACTTGCACTCCATGAATTTGAGTTCTTACACTTATTATTGAAAGAATATATATGTATTGTTTCACTTTTATGTGCATAACTTTTAAGTATTCACATTCTTACACTTGCTTTTGAATGAATATTTTTTATTCTTTCAATAGTAAGTGAATGAATGTTTTGTAAATTTATGTTTCAATAGTATGTGAATAAATGGTGAGGAATGGTTCTGATAAAAGTGAATGAGCAATTTTCATTTCATAGGGTTCTGTCTTTAATTTCTCTACTCTATTATGCAATATATAAACTCTAGGGGATTTCTCCTAAAAGGCTTCTTGTGCCTATCTACAATTCCACTTCTCACCTTTCTCTACACTCCCTACATAGAAGCACTCAACTGCTTCTACATGCATGAAAACTCAACATTGCTAATAATGTCTCATCTATATCCATTGTCTCTTCATACAGAATGCTATGGATTTGTGTTTCCACCAAGGTTAATGCATCTACTTTATCCTATAAAAGCAAATTTTTTAATAATAACTTTGCATTCTATTGAGTTACCTCATCCAATCGCCCATACATTCATATTTTCATTTCTTTCAACCATGTCTAGATTTTTGCAAGAATTGAAGTTCACGGCTCCAAAAAACCTAGACTTTGCTTTCAACGTGCTATTTTTGTAGCTCTAGCTATTGGATCATCACTTGCTTCTTCCACTTTGAATTGGGCTTCCATTTTTACTGTCTAATTCTCTACTATTAGTTTTACATTTTTTGCAATCAAATTCTCTAGCTAAACCTTCTCTAAAATGATATTAATATGTTTTAAACCTCTAATGACTGCTATGTAGCTTCCTATTAAGTTCCTTAACCTCTACAAGTTATGTCAAGGAATTTGTCAAAGACATAGTCTTTTCTATGTACTAGCTATCAAACCTCATCTCAATAGTGCCAAAGCATTAGTGACCTCTATAAATCAAATTCCATGTTCCTCTACAAAATCTAGAATCCCTATCTGTTTAGCATATGGTTTAACTATTTCCCTCATGGGTGAAGGAATTTCAACAACTTCTTTAGTAAAAGATATGGGTTTTATAGAAATAGGGACAACAAAATTAACAATGTGTGAGCCCCCTACCTCTTTTTCTATATCTACTTGTCCAAAAGGGATTTTTTCTTTAGGCTACTCATTCACATCTATATGTACATTGGAGCCACCATGCTACTTGGCATGTTTAATACAATTTCTCTCTAGGGAGGCTTTTCTCAAAGTGGAGGAAAACCTCCCTCTATTTACTCTTATAACTTGTAACCTAAGAATTTGATCTTAGATTTTCTATACCTTGCCTTTCTTCTTGCTATTCTCCATCAAGTGCAATTTCCTCATCTCTACCTATTTTTTCTCATTTCTACCCATCTTTCCTCTCTCACAAAAATGGATACTACATCATGAAAATTAAATGCATCAGAATTCAACCTTAAAAGGGTCACAATCTCTGCATACCTTGGTGGAAGGCTCGTGATCAAGATTACTTTGGCACCATCATCTTCAAACAAGGTCCTAAGAGCTTGAAGTTGCTTTACAATTGATTGCATTTTGTTCATATGTGTTGCTAGGGAGTCTCCATCTCCCATCTAGAGTGCAAAAAGCTCCTACATTGATCTTTGAATTTTTAACCCTCAAACCAAGAAACACTTCTAACATGTTCCAATTCTGAGCCATTGTCTCTTTGAAATTTCAAGAAGAAGTCCACTCCCAAATCTCTACCTAGAAGACTCATTCTTCAAACCCAAGGCTTGCATTTTCTCTAACCCTTGATTCTTTGTTAGATTCTTCTCTGATCTAGATATGGCCCCCACAAACCTTTCTTCATAAAAAGGAGTTTGACAAAGACTTGCTCTATGAAGGAAATTTTCCTCTATCTAACTTCACAATGGAGGTCGTGATTAAGCTAGAGTTGGAAGCTTTACTCCACCTCTCCATATTTGTATGAATAGTATCCTCACAAAGTCCTCTTAAGACCATCAATGTTCAACTCTCACAAGCTTTCAAGATAGTGCTTTCATACCAATTTTTGGAATTCAAAGTCACAAATCTTACTTCAACTTACAACTTGTGAAAGAAATGCTCACATAAAATGATACTTAAAGTATGATGGACCCAAGGAGATTCTCACTCCAAAATCCACAACTAGCTTATTTAAAGACTCAAAGATCACCACTCATCTCTACAAGCCTTGTCATGGTGGTTTACAAAGACCAGTACAGATGAGGTATCAAGCCACAAATATATTAACATAGAAGACTAACACCAAACTGCATAAAATGACAACATATAGTTCAAAAGAGAGATGGCTCACAAGATACATTATATATATCTAGCCACACGGGCTTACAAGAAGCTAGCTCTACCACATAAGAAGGCCTACCAATATGCTTTTACACATAGCAACAAGAGTTGCTTTAGCATTGCATATGTAAATGCTATACTAGATTCAACTAGAGCCACACATCTCCAACTAGCTCCAAAAGCCTAGGTCAACTTTTACTAGCATCACATGCCAGTCATTCCAAATCACCTTTGATCCATCATCCAACAACAAAAATATCTATGGGATGCTACCAAAGGGCACCCTACCAGCAAGTGAAAAAGGACCAAAGCATTAAAATACCACCTCAAGAAGAACCATGTCAACATTTTGCATGCAAAAGTGCCATATGTCGTGGTACTTACACTCCTCTCTAACCTTAGAGGAGTATCACCTCCTACCAAGTTTCGCACAATAGAAAATCTACTTGTGACCTAGTGTGTAGCTTGTTTAAATTGCAACTCTATCGCATATGCTCCTACTCCCCCTATAAATTGAGTACACAAAAAAGAACTATCAAATATGTTGACCACACAAGGAACAAATGCTAAAGAACTCTCTACTTTGACACAATTGACCACAAAGGAATCTACACAAAACTTCAAGCTTCAAAAAGCATAGTCATCATCTTCCAAATTGACAAGGTGTGTTTTAGATACTTATGCAAAATTCCTTGTCGCCTATCCTTCTTCAATTGTGCAAGCCTTTACTTCTTTGTTCTTTAGGTTGAAATCCTTTTTGTAACAAAATTTGGGTACATGCCCCTCTCATCCACAATAGTCACAAATCAGTGAGCTATTAGTTTCTACACCATCATTTGTTTTTGTATCCCCTCCACTTCATAAGATGGCTCACTCCCTCTAGGCATACTCATCTCTGCTTGTCTTTCCTCACTAAGGAGGATGGACACTACATCATGAAAATGTAGTGCATCGAAATTCAACCTTAAAATGTTCAAAATCTTTGCATACTTTGGTGGAAGGCTCGTGAGCAAGCTTCTTTTGGCATCATCATCCTCAACCTGGGTTCCTAGGGCTTGAATTTGCTTTATAATTGATTGCATCTTGTTGATATGTGTTACCATTTCCCATCTGGAGTGCAAAAAGCTTTTGCTTAAGAATGATCTTTGAATTTTTGACCCTCAAGCCAAACAAAGCTTCTTGCTATTCCAATTTTGAGCCGTTGCCTTGGAAATGTCCACATAATGGAAGAATTCCACTTCTAGAGCTCTACATAGAAGACCCCAAGCTTGCATTTTCTCTAACCCTTGATTATTCATTGGCTTCTTCTACAATCTAGGTACCACCACCCACAAAAAGTTTTTTAAAAAAAGGACTCGGGCAAAGAGTTGCTAGGAAAGAACTTCACAACAGAGGTCTCAGTTAAGGAAGCTTTAGTCCACCCATTCATATAGTATATCCTCATAGGATCCTCTTGACACTATCAACATTTAACTTTACAAGCTCTCATGATAGTGCTATGATACCAATTGTTTGAATTCAAAGATCACAAACCTTGCTTAAACTTACATGTAAAATAAATGCTCACATAAATTACTACTTGAAGTAAAGACCCAAGTAGGTTCTCACTCCAAAATATACAACTACCTTATTAAAAGACTCAAAGACCACCACTCATCCCTATGGGGCTTGTCATGGTGGTTTAAAAGACTAGTGCAGATGAGACATCAAGTCACAAATGTTGCTGACACAGACGCCTAACACCAAACCGCATAAAATAATGACCCACATTTTGAAAGAGAGATGGCTCACAAGCCACACTATATATCCAGGATATATCGAGCCACATGGGCTCATAAGGAGCTAGCTACCACACAAAAATATCTTCCAATATGCTTCCACATACATAGCAGGAAGGGTCACTTTTACATTGCCTATATAGATGTTGTAGTAGAGTCGGCTATAGCCATATACCTTCAATAAGTTCTAAGAGCCTAGGTCAAATTCCACTAGCATCATGTAGCAGCATCTACCAATCACCAATCATTCCAGACCACATCTTTGATCCATCACCCACCACTAAGGTTGCCAAAGGGCACCCTTTTTTACTCTCATGGAGTTCATGAACAAAGGTGAAAAAGGACCAACATGTCAAAATACCAACCTTAAGAAGCACCACGTCAATGTTTGCATGTAGAAGTGCCATGTGTCATGGTACTTACACCTTTCTTCAATATCATCTCATATGAAGTTTAGTAGACCAATCCAAAAATGCAAACAAACAATGTTGCATCTAGTAACTCATCCGATACAACCTTCTAATGGTACCTCTCCTGATTCTAACATGCTTAAATAATCTAATACAAGATGTTTATTTCCTAATAAATGGATAACTATATATTTAAAATCCTATAATAGTAATACCCATCATGCTAGCCTTCCTATTATAGCTATGGTTTATTTACTAGACATACCATGCGGCCTAATAGTCTACATGAAAGATGATCTTATTGCTAAGCAAATAATGTCATAATTTACTAAGTGAGTAAATTATACCCAATCATTCTCATTATGTTATCAAATAATTCCATTTTGCCAATGTCAAAGTACAACTTGTAGAATAAATTGGTGGGTACCATGCTTTTAGTTACTTCTGCATCAACACTGCTCCAATTGCTATATCAAATGCATCAACAAACACATGAAATTCCAACTTCTAGTTTGCTGGTTCCAATATTAGAGCTACAATTAACATCTTTTTTAACAACCCAAATGCTTTTTTCTATTTCTCTGCCCAAACATAGGGAGTTACGTCCTTATGTGAGTGTCAAGAGGTGTGTTCTTCAGTGGAAACCCCATCACATGCTGGTGTATACTCCCCATTCCATCACAAATATTTTTTTATCTTTATCCTCTTCTACCATCTGGATTTGATTATAACCACTAAATCCATCTACAAAACTATAAACTTCATGCCCAATGTTAGCATCCAAAACCATATTGCAAAATGGGAGCAAAAGCGGATTTGTTATTACTGCGGCATCTAATTTCTAGTAATTGACACAAATTTGGAGCTTTCTATTTTTTTCTAAAATAATCACAATTGGTGAAAGTGAGGTTACTTTTTCTAGTGGATAGATCAAACCATCCTTTAGTAGCTTATTGATTCTTGCTTGACTTGCTTGGCAAAATTTAAATTCATCATGTGTCTCTGCTTAGATCATAGGGACCACGTCCTTTTTCAAGTTGATCCGGAGTACACACACACTCGGATTAACTCCCTTCATATTAGTATACTCCCATGCAAAAGTATCATCGAAATTTTTTAAGCAATAAAATCAGCTTTGAAATTGATCCTCTGCATGAACATTGACCTTAAAGGTTTTTGGATTCTCTTGCATACCTAGATTCAACTCTTTAAGATCATCTTCTTTGACTCATTAAGTTTTTTGCATTTGATCTTTGTAAGCTGCTTTAGCTAACATCCTCACTCCATTTTTGGTAATGAGACACTTCCTTAGTATGCAATTTTGATTTTAGATATGCTATTCGTTCCTCCATTTTCTTTTGTTTCTCATTCGGATGGCACTGGACTTTGTTCTTCCCATGCATACTACTAACATATTTGACTTATGTCAACTTTAGAAATTGGGATGACTGATGGATTCACACCTAGGAGCTATTGTTCCTTATCATCATCCAATGCCATCCATGTATTGACTTCTTCATCGATTATCTACTTTCGGGATCATCTCCAATTCTAGCTGTTCTTTCGATTACTGATAGTATTTTTGGATGCACCCCATTTGAATTGGGATTCCTTGAACCATGGTCTGCCCAACATCATCAGTTGTGTGTATCACTTTTGATACAAAAAAACAATCCCTAATATTGAGTATGTGGTTCTATATTATCCCAAGTGGGTAAACCCTTCTTTAATCTATCATTTTCACTTGAAAGGTGTTGGATCCAACTAAATAATCCCATTCTTTTATACATGAATTATGGTAGAGTGTTGACCTTGAATCTACCATCTATCAAGATAATGGTTAGATCTTGGGTATGAAATTATACCTTCAAAGTTGGCACTCTGTAATCAACCTCTTTCACTTCTGCATGGTATGCAATTGGTTTGTCTAATCACTACTTCTCATCATTCATGGTGGAAACATCAGTATTTGTCTAAACACTCCTCAACATCCATGGAAACATCACTACTTGCAAGATCACTTTCTGTGTGAGCAGCTTATTCACTAATTTCTTCCAAAATTATAGTACCATGCACAATAGCTAGTCTATTATAATCCGGATTTGTGCCTCCTTTAGGGCTTTAAACAAATCAAAGAATAGTTTCCCATCATAGAAAGTGTACCTTCACGTTGGAATCCTCGGATCTCTTCAGATTGACTTTTTGTTATAGGATGATTTTCTTTGTGAAACTGTATCTCTTCCTATTGAGTTGCCACTACAGGTTGCCAAACCACATTGCTCTTATCTATTTCCTATAACTTCTAGATTTCTTCAAAACTCCTGCTCTTACTTCTTCTCGGTCTTTCCATTTGAGCTGTTTATCTTTTTTAACTGGTTTGAATCTCAAATTAGGCCTTTGGATCTAGTGATTGTGAGGACATCTACTTTCCATGGATTGCCTTGAAACTCCTCGATCTTCATATAGGCTAAACAATCACATTGCTCATGTGAGCATCAATCAAATTTATAGTAGGCTTCTTATCGGATGTACTTTGCAATTTTTGAACAATTACGGTGTTTGCTTGTGGAGGTTGCTGCTCTTGATTTAGTTGCCTTTATCTTTGAGCATTGTTACGATATCAAGCAATTGGAATTCTGTGCACTCTGTCTGTACTTACCCCACGGAGGACAATCCAAACCTACACGATGTTCATTTTCAAGACAATAATTATAATCTTTATCAACTCTTGAATTTTTACCCCAAGCATTCCCTTTTGCTAATTCCAATTATTTATTTGTTGGTTCTAGTTGTTTCTTTGCTGATTTTGATTAATTCTCTACTAAATGCATCCCACTTTCTATGCCACATTGGGTTCTAAGCCACTTTGTTTACACCAATTCTGGGAGTGCGTGGAGGTTGTTGTACTCGATTGATTTTGTGCATTTGGATTATACAAACAAACTTTCATGGAATGGTTTTTTGACAAAATTGGAATCCCAATTTTAAAATTGGTTTTGTGACTTCAAAACTCTTCAATTTTTCTTCATTGATTTTGTTCGCTTTTTTCTTTGTGCTTTTGTTGGATTTACACTCCTCCTTCTTAGATTTCTCAACTCTTTCTTCCTTTACTTTTGCTTCTAATTTTATTCTTCTTTTTCTTCTTATCTTCATCATTTGAATCACTATTGGATGTTTCACTCTCATAATTTGAGTCTTCATTGGTTTAGAATCAGATTCCTCCATATAAATAGGAATCATAGTCATAATAAAAATCATCCCATTTTATTTTTCTTCTGGATGTTCCACATCTCGTTTTGGCTCATTTTGCAAAGTTGATGACTTCATTAAAACCAGTAGAGCAGCCAAGATCTCCAATACGCTTACTGCACTATGGATTTTAGGCCAGAGTCCTTTACAACAATACTTTGCCAACATTTTGATTGTTGGTCTTTCCACTGGATCCAGCCATGCATTAAGATTATAAAATTTCTAAGTATAGTCTTCAACCAAAATCTTTTTCTATCTTAACTCCCTCAGTTTCTTGCAAGCATCTTTGAGGTCTTTTCTTTCTAAAAATGTATTAGGATTGTTGCTTTTAGGGCATTATAATTGATGAAATAGGTAACTCCATAGGGATTGAACCAAGTCATGACCTTGCTACTCAACAAACCAAAAAACTTATGCATCTTTAAAGTTGCACTTTAAACTTTCTATGTCAGTATTCATGTTGTGGGAAAGAGAACCTACTACAAGTACGATGGGACAGCTCCTTATGTTTTGAAAGGTGGTGCTTGAGCTGCTTGAGTCACCAAATTGATTTGTTGAGGGCCAACAAGTAGATTCACCTATGAATTTTGTTGTAGTATTTGTTGTCGTCATTGTTGTTAAATTGTTGGTGTTGTTGTTAAATTGTCAATGGTGTTCCTAGCCTTCGTCGTTGAGGTGGGCTTATAGGTCTTGGGCTGCTTTGTGGGATCTTACATACTTCATCTTCATCAAATGTTGATTTTTAATTTTTTGGTTCAAATTCTAATGGTTGTACTATAACTCTATCAATTGTCATCCAAAAATGTTATATCGTCGTCCTCTAATTCCAAAAGGTGTGGTAGTATATCCATTTGTCCGACTCCCCCTGTCTAGAGAGGATCAAACTCTAACTAGAAAGTGGCCCTCCACATGACCAATGCAATAGTTTTAACAATTGCTATAAAGTATGGATCTCTTTTGAACTGTGTCTCATAAGTTGGGGCTCTTAGCTGGACCCTTGGATTTCCTCAACATTTTGAGGGGCTATATGAATTCCTCCATCCACTAGTGGTGGTTCATTAGACCAATTTTTAATATCTACTAACTGCATTGGACTTCATTCTTGTTGGATTTGCTCCATTAGAGTCAAGCTTGGAGTCATGTGTGGTAGGATCCGAAAACCTATCCATCATGTTTAGCTAACATGAAATCTTTTGCATTTCATCGTCCATACCAACTATCTCCTCAAAATATTCTTTAAGCCTATGAGATCTAAAACATCTTTCATTTTGTTGCTAGACCCATTGAGTAATTGTTTCTTCTAGGATCTCCAAATTGGGACCATTGTAGACAAAACACCTTTTTGGCCCCCCAACAATCAACACCAGTACTTCCAACCAATGATTACATCATTTGATCATGCAAAAATCTTAGTATCTTGCATGATCTATAAATTGCATTGTTTTGCAGCTATATGCTCATCATTGAAATCGATTCTTCCATCCATGTGCCTCATCTTCAAAGGAATCACTAATACCAAATCTAATTAAGTCATCAAAACCCAAGGATCGCTAGTGTTCATAGACTCCAAAAACCCGAGGATCGCTAGTGTTCATAGGGTACAAGACTCCAAAAATATTAACGTGAAAAACTCATGTCAAATTGAATGCGAAAAATGCTTTTTAGAAATTGACTTAGCATATGAGCCATACTTATTCTAACTAAGAATACAACATCCACCGAATTCATATGAACACATCAAAGTTGCATAAAAAATATCATGGGCTATGTCATTTTTAAAATATAGAATACAAAATAAAAATAGGGAAAACTCAACATAACACAAACTTTGCATTAATTACAAAATAGTCAAAACTTATCATAATATATTTTAGAGACAGCATCATCACTCCATCAATCATCAAATTTCCAACAATCACCCTTTTCTATCAAAATCCCAATCAAAATGCATACAAGAAACCAATAGAGACACCCAACAATGGTGTCTCTTCATATCTGGAACTACTAAAGTATATATTCACGGATTTCTATATGGATATTGAAAGTAAATTTTATCTATGCATAGAGTATGTCAATGCTCCTAGACCATGAAGTGGGAAAATGTTGATGGTTTTCTTTCCCGTGCAACATTATCCAAATAGTGAGCACTATAGAGGGTCTTGAACCATGTTTCTCTACTTGAGTGAAACCAAGTTTCTAAGATTGAGGTGTTCAAATATCCTATCCAATAGTGGGCCTAGATAAGCACCTTTATTTTGATGAGTAGCCTTCAAGGCTCTTTGAATTAGTGTTGATGAACGTAAGTCAAACATTGTGTAGATGTTGGCATCTTTTCCAATGACTTTGTTTGATTGTACAATTCATAGATTGTGCAAACAAGCTTATTGAAGGCAAGCTCCATGTCTCTTTTAGTTATGTGGCCAACTTATAAGAGATTATTTATCGTAGTCAAAACAAAGAAAGCATCACTTATGTTGTATGCATTGCCTTAATTACTTTGGTGTCAAGCCATATATAAGCTTCTAGTTTTAGGGATTAAGGAGCAATGGTTTGAGATTTGAGATAACCCCTATGTAAGGTGCAAATTCATACCAGTTTTGACAAATTGGATAGGTGAGGTTATTGGTGGTGGGAACAAGGGAGGGAATTCAAAGTTGGTAGATTCTATCTTCTCCACTTAGGCAAAGAACTTGCATTTTTAATCCTAGTATGGTTGTTGGTCATGCTTTTTTGTGAAGAGGAAGAGCTCCCTTCATAGTCAATAAAGCAAGAGATCTTGTCACAGTCGACAAAGGTGGAGAGGAACAACTTTTCGAACCATAACCACAAAGGGGATACAAACCATAATCTTGATCTCGGGGGTAAAAGTCACATATTCATATTTTTAAACATCATAAGGTGGTATTCAATTAAATGAATCATGTATACTCCACATTCTAATCATACACGTGTGTAGAAGCTGCACAAGGCAATTCCATCTACATCAACACTTGTTCCTATTAACCTTGATCTTTTTGAACCATAACCAACAAAGGGGAAAGGGACAAATCATAACCTTGATCTAAGGGGTAAAGTTTTATATATTCATCTTTTAAACATCATAATGTAGTATACAATTAGATGCATCATATGCTTGTATGCAGACTCCATATTTTGATCATGCACATTTGTAGGTAAGCCCTTAGCACAAGTCACTTCCATCTACATCAACACAATTTGACTTCAGTGATGTATATTCATGACATTAGCATGGATTTGACTCCACTTGTTGCCACAGATGATGTAGATACATAGTAGAAGTTTAGCGGCGACCATGCGAATTTTGTAGGTAAGTCCTTAGTACAAGGCTCTCACATGTCCAACACCATGCAAAGGTACATGCCTTAGTACGTCTAGCTCAACGGGTGATTTTATTATAGCATTCATCATGGATGATTTCAGCTCTGATGTGGAGCATATCATGTCCCTGGAATCAGTTCCTAGCACTCGCTCGGATCAATAGATTTATCATCAAAACATCATAGCATTTGCAAAGCTATGCCACATTATACTACACTTGCATTCACTTACATCACCAATTAGTAGATCATTCCTCAACATAAGGAAATATATTCATTAGTGCAATCCTACCCTAGTACAGTGAACATTAATGAGAATGCCAATAACCTATATTCAAAAGAAAGAAAATAATGATCTTGGAAATTCTATCATCCACTTGGGTGCACTTACGAAAAGGACAATTACATGGAAGACAACTTAATGCACGAGATGCTCCACAAGATACAAACATCACTAAATTCAAGGATAGGATACAAAGATTTTGAATCCTTGTAAACATTGATAAAAATTAAAGAAGAATGTCTTTGCGATGATATGCCAACTTGGAAACCAAACATACGACAAAATGCACATAATTGGAACATACAAATCAAGCATCACAAAATCGTGACAACTCTAAAAGACATTATGGTCAAATTGGACAATAGCAGCAAGCCAATTATTCATAATCAAGACTTCAACACTAATTGGAACCACACATCACACATGACGTGCATGGTATGCCCTTGATAGTGCTTTGCAAAACAAATCTCATGCAATCAAGTTATCAACAATCAGCGAACGACAAGTTATCGGTCGACACGGGACCGCTTATGGACAAATGTTAAGGTGGAAGCAACCATCTCAAGAACAAATGAGTAATATGCGTCTAACCACTCGAGCAGTTGCTTACATTCTAATTCCAAAGCAATGAAACTAATTCCACGTACCTCTCCCCTGCAAAAATGAAAGCTAGATCAGTAGTGGATCTCCCTTCTAAAAATGTACATTCTAATTCCAAAGCAATGAAACTAATTCCACATACCTATCCTCTGCAAAAAATGAAAGCAAGATCAGTAGTGAATCTCCCTTGTGAAAATTTACATTCTAATTCCAAAGCAATGACACTAATTCCACATACCTATCCCCTGCAAAAATGAAAGCAAGATCAGTACTTAATCTCCCTTGTGAAAATTTGCATTCTAATTCCAAAGCAATGAAGCTAATTCCACATACCTATCCCTTGCAAAAATGAAAGCAAGATGAATTCCAAAGCAATGAATCTCAATTCCAAAGCAATGAATCTCCCTTGTGAAAATTTACATTATAACTCCAAAGCAATGAATCTCCCTTGTGAAAATTGTGAAAATTTACATTCTAATTCCAAAGCAATGAAGCTAATTCCACATACCTATCCCCAAAAAAATGAAAGCAAGACCAGTAGATCATTATTCCCAAATACGAATGCTCAACAAAGAACTTAGACCCTCTCAAGATCAAAATACTCAAAAATCCTAAAAGTGGCATTTATCGTAGAAGCTTCCTATAACATCGATGGAACAACACATCACTCCACATTAGCAATACCTATAAATTGCAAAATAATACTTGAATCGACAGCTGCTGATAACTTAACAAAACAATACACTAAGCTCGAAACAATCATCTTGGATGAAATCTCTCTAATTGCAAAAAAAAAATATCAAATTTGTTAACAAGTGCCTGGATCTCCCTGGTGCAAATTTACATTCTTGAAACTAATTGCACATACATATCCCCTGCCAAAATGAAAGGAAGATCAGTACTGGATCTGAGAATTTTCATCTTGTTATATCTACTGTTGTGATGCTCTTGGGCAGTGAGAGGCAGTAGAGTTGGAAGCACGACTCATCCACCACAACATGGAAGACGCCTTCGCTCGATCTGTGCCCCAGGTTTGCCTCAGATCCTTCCCTTTCCTCTCCTCTGCTCACAGTTTTCCTTGATCTTGCATCACTTTCACATCTACCTGTTGATTCGGATCCCATTAGCTTCAATATCTTTTTGGGTGCCTCGCTTCTGTCTTGGCCCTTCCCCTTTACCTTTCCTACTTTTCTTTCTACTCCACAATTTTTATAACCAGCGCCGTCCCACCTTTTTTTCAATTGGACGTAAAATTTGTAGCATAAACACGAATGGAAGGACTTCCCTGATTGTGGGTCCACAAACTTGGCTACGTGAGCAAGCTGTTCGTAAGCTTGTTCGCGTTTCCAACCATGCAGCTGCTAGTTATCATACAAGTTACCTCCATTTGACCTCCATGTGGTGTGTGGAGTTCTCCTTATGCTCAAATAAAATGCATCTTGAATAGCTTATGTGCTCATTTTGATTTATAAGGCCGTGAATTGAAAAGCTAAATCTTGATACGGAGCTAATGTGCAAAGCTTAGATTTGAATACGTTTGATTGGACTTATTCTAGCCTTACAAAGGTATATGACTTTTGAATACGTTTGATTCGCAATTATGATGCAAAATTTAATCATGGGAAGTTTCTTTCGACATACCTTTCTGTTCCGTCACCCACGAATAAGGATCTAGATTTATTATCAACGTGGTCTAAACAAGTGCTCACAAGGCTGTAGAGTCTTAAGTAGTCTTCATGTTTGTTGCGTTGGAATCATACCTTCGTCAATGCACAAGTTTTCATTATTGAAGGATGATGGTGGACAGGAGACGGTGAGGTTCTTGAAATTTGAAGAGGGACGATGTAGACATTTTGTTTCCCTCTTTCCCCTTTTATCTGTTTCAGCAAGTAAAAGCAAAGTACCACAGGAGGAAAGACTTACAGTCTAGAATGTCTCTCCACATCCAGTAATGCAGTTTCTTCAATGGACAGCAGAATCTGACGTTGTGGTTTGTTGAAGGCAATCCTTTGCTTCATTCCTTTTTTAGAAGATGGACATGGGCAGGTTGCAAACCTCTTGCATGATCCATATGACAGGTTTCTGGTTTCAATATAGATTACTGAATTGGAAGCAAATAGAAAGAAAATAGTACTCTAAATATTGCCTTTTGAGAGAATCACGGTGCACATATGCATTAAGCAGAAGCAAACACGCACACGAGTTGTGCTCAAAATTTGAAGACCAACAATGGATGAACAAGAGTAGATCTCATCCTAATGTTGATGTGCTCTCCCAGGCCATGCTATTGGGACTGATGTCAGTAGCATTGTATTCATTCAGTGTGCACACACCACTGAATGGTCTGATCTGGTGTGGATCCAAAGCCAAGGGCTCCTGCCATCTACATGGTGGATCACGAGATGCTGTGCCAGTAAGGTTCTTTGGGAACCTGGTTTGCTGGTATGGGACACCAGGGCTATGGGCATGGGCATGCGCATGTGGGAATCCGATTTCTAGCGTGCATGCCTGGGAGTGGCTGGTAAGTGAGTTGCTTGCTGATTGTCTTGTTGTTATTGCTGATTGCTGTTGATGTGTGTTTAGGGTTAGATGGGGATTACACAGTTGGTATTACAGCAGGCCTAAGAAATGGAGAATTGTTGCAAGGTATGCACGTTCCAGATATGCATTTTGTGGATGAAATATGCTATTGCAAATTTATCGTGTTGAGGAAAAGGCTGGTTTCTATTGATGGGGTAGGCTGTAGTTGTGGAAAAGTTGAAGTGATTGTGGTTGAAATCTCCATGGGAGTCACGAACCAGTAGGGGGTGCACCTGGCTTGATTGTGAATCACTTTAGGGAGAGGCTGACACCCTGAAGGGTGATTGAGTTGTGCTCGACTGCTCGTTGACCAGGGAAAGCCTCTGAAAAGCTTTGGGACTGGCTGGAAATCAGTTCGCACAACCATGGGGGGATGCATTTTCTGAGTAGCCTGCTGAAGTGGAACCTCTGCAAATTGATTGCTGAGGTGTTGAGCATTTCGTTGCTCAGACCTGCATGCTAGTAAATCGCGGGTAATGTAAATGATCTCCTCGTCTGCTGATTGCTTGATGGCCAGATGTGTATCGCGATTTGAGTATAGGTCAGCAAGCGATCTGATCGCTGATCACCTGGCAGAACTGTTCGACCAGCTTTTGGTTATCATGCTGCTGGTTATCTACCGCAGATTCTGCTGATGACTAGTCGCTGGTTGGATGGCTGCAGAATCAAGGAGATATGGCTTTTCTGTTGGAGTTATGTAGGTCACCTCCCCATCTGTGAGCCCCCAAATGAGAAGAGCATGGGCGGGTTTGCACCAAGAAGGTCCCAGAGATGCCATTGGGGCAAACTGAGAGGGTTTGCATGGCTGCCGCATGGGCAGCATGCAGGCTGCCATGTGGGCAGCACACAGAACATAACCCTTTGCCATTGAAGTCCTGACCAAGAGGCAGAAGGGCCGAGACCTGGAAGAACACAAGTGACCTGGATCAGCAGCAAGATCTGCTCAGAGAAAGGCAGGGAAGTACCATTTGGAGCCCTGCAGGAGCTGATCAGGGCACACAAGCAGGTCGAAGTAGACCGTGACAGAGGCGCCTAGAGCAGGAGTGCCACGTGGCAATCAGGCATGCCCTGGGAATGACTGCAAGCAACAGATAGCTGCGAAGCAGTCAGCAGCAAAAGATGCAGCCTTGTGGGAGCTCCAGGAGCAGGTCGGGGCAGAACATTCGGTTGGGTTGACAGCACACTGGGTCTGCAGTCTCAGAAAGTGGCACAGCAAAAGACGGGGCAGTGGCAGGCTGCCACTTGGCCAAATGGGCCTGTCAGTCTATCAAATGGAACCACAGACTAGGTTGGCCCAGTCTGTGGGTAAGTCGGGCAGATATGCAAGGTTCCAGGCCTGTAAAAGGGCCTCTAGGGGAAGGCATTCACTATTCTAGTGTGCCGAGTCCCTAGTGCCTCAACTTGGGCTGCCACCAGTGCAGCAATGAGGTCTAGAACATTAGCAGCAGGCCTTCAACTTGGGCTGCCTACACAGCAGCAAGGAAGGATGGGAGACTTGTGCCTCACGTGAAATCAGCTCCAAGGACTCCCAAAACCTCCCTGCAATCAGTTCGCAGCCAATATAGGGCCGGTTGGGCAAATCGCAGCAAGCTGGCTCCTTGGATCAAGTTGTAGCAGACCTGGAGCACCTTAGAAGGCTGGAAAATCCTAATCGCAGCAGTTAGGCAGCTCCTTGATGGCTGGAGCAGAATTCACAGCAAGCTCTTTGTCATGACAAGAGAAATCACTAATCCGTGATTAGTAGACATTGAAAACATTATTATATATTATACGCCAATGGTGTAACATGTATTTGTATTTATGTTGGACACCGACCGATTTGTTATGGCGGTGGATCATCTCAGTAGATAGGACTAGTCGAGCAGGAGCCACTGCTTCAGACGGCATTGAATTTGGACATGTGATACTTATTCTATTAATAAAAATGTGCACACACGTGTCTAGGTCCTAGGGGCAATAGGAAGGGAAGGGTGCATTAAGATGCATTGAATGGTAGATGCATGGGTCATAGGCTAAGGGTAGGTGTAAATGGGAAGATGGAACTTGAGTGATCTCAAGGGACATCAATGAAAGGGTATCACCCTTTGATTGTGAATCTCACGTAGCATTCTTCATTCACCTTGCATTCATCCTCCATCTCTCTCACACCTTGCATGTAGGTTAAAAATAGAAACAAGTACTCTCACGAGGGCGCTCTTCCCTATTGGAGGGCCAATCAGCATTCAAATTCTGCATGCATTGCACACATTTGCATTCTAGAGAAGGCTGGTTCTTCACATTTCGTATCAGAGCATCGACGATCCACCACCGGGACAGCAAGAGAGCGCGCGGGGCAGAGGGTGTGAGGGCACGAGAAGGCTGCGCAGAACAGAGCCACGGAAGAAAGGCTGCACGGAAGGCATGAGAAGAGTGGAGTGCCATGCGCAAAGGCTGTGCACGAGCGGAGGGGCATGCGAAATGAAAGGCATGGGATACCGAACAGTGGCCTTCAGATTACTGTGTGCAACAGCGGCTTGGCTGACGTGTGCGCGAATTGGAGGTCAATGCAACAGGCCAGAAGGAAAGCAGAAGGATCGCAACAGAAGGCTGCAAGCAGAGGTGTGAGTTTTGGAGGAAGATAAGATCTGATCGCTGCAAACCTTGGATTTTGGAAGCCCTGAGGTAAGGAATTTCTCTGAATTTTTTGGTCTTTGGACGACTCCCCCTCCCCCCGTGCGAATAGACCCTTAAAACCCTTAAATTTAACTGTGGGGAAAAGAGAACCCCCCCCCCCCCCCCGGGTTTCTTTCCAACGGAAAGTCGGAAGGGGGCACCCATCAAGTACCTCCTATAACGGTATCTAGAGCTCCAATCCACTCAAAACAAGTAGCCCAAACGGAGCGTACCAGTTTACAGCAGAAATACAAGATGAAAAGCTTAAAAGAGAAGGAAGAAGAGATCTTTTGAAGTGTTTTCTCAACGCAAACGAACCGGGAGTCGGATAAGTACCACCAACTCTACAACACTTAACTTTTTGTTATAAAACAAACCCCTTTTCTGAAATTACAGCAAGTCATTTTCTCTCTTGTATTACTAAAAGGAAAGAATGGAAGGAGAAGGGATATTTAATAATGAACTTGTCCTTTTTCCTCCACTACCAGAAGAACATAGGGAGAGAACACCATCACCTCCTCCTGAAGAGGATAATGTAGATGAGAGTTACACACATATTGAGTATGATAACCCATGTATAGAATTTCCTTCATCTCTCCTTCAAGGATCTCTTGATAGGGAGTTTTCCTTCGGAAATGAAGGGAGAAATGAGTTCATCCAAGAGCAAGGCACTGAGTTTACGCCTTTAACTCAAAATCCCGTACACATGGATTATAATCCAAGTGCAAGAGGGAGAGAGGAGTCTCCCGTTGATAAGCTGGTTTCTCAGCTTAGCCATATGATTAAACAGTCCATTATGACCAAATTAGGGACTAAGAGAGTGCTGAAAGAATGGAAGTTATGAGGCTAGAATAATCCATACAATCATTTGGGAAGGCGTGGAAGAGCAATAGAAGGAATTCGCTGGAAAAGAAAAGGGCTGGGAGGGAGAGAAGAAGACAATACACCACACTAGGGGCCATAAATAAGGGCTGCTCACCCCTCCCTGAAGGTTTTTATTGCAATATAAAATAAACTAGCTCCGACTCCCGAGAAGAGCATGAAGTTGAGTATAACTCTTGAATGCACCTGGGAGCTCTGAGACTTGGCCTAGCAAAAAGCTAGAACTGCTTTCTAACGTGTTTTTCAAGATTTAAAAAATAGTATTTCTTTAGGAAACATGGTTTTTACACTTTTATTTTCATCAGAACTAGATCCCTTTATCATAAAAATATACAGACTAGTCACTCATTCATTTTTACATAACATAAATCTTCTTATTCATAGACATCCCTTTGTACCCTTGTTATTACCTTAAAAAAGTATTGAAAAATAATTCATTTAAGAAACGTCCCTCATAATCACTCTCAATATAATAATATTATACATAAATAATTACTTATTAAACACATTTACATCATATGGCAATATCTTTCAAGTGTTTTTATAGTATTAATAACAAGATATTTATGGACATGTTTCACAGAAGTTTAAATTACTGTAAATAAGTATTACCTTGGGCTTATATATCACTCTCATAAAATACATGTAATATTTAATAATATATATGCAAGGTTTTCCAAAATATAACCCCATAGATGTGCTCAAATGGGGTTTTCCGATCAATGTGAGTGGCTGAATGACTATATTTGGACATTGGATTTGAAAGTTATGTCACTTTTAAAAGTGCTGTCCAAGGTAGTTTCGCTGGCGAAACTACCTTGAAAGACCTTGTTCAAAGGGGTTTCGTTGGCGAAACTACCTTGATGGCTTGCTTCAATGAGTTTTCTTTGGAGAAACCCTTTCATGAAGATAGGTTGAGAGAGGTTTTTCAATGTCACCCCCTATTAAGTAAAAAGTTGTAAGAAGGATCATAAGGGAATTTCATAGAGAAGTCTACTCTACGTGTGGGTTTCTTCAAAAGCCATCCCATTATGTTCTCACCATTCCCAAAGATTCACATAAATATTCGTGTATAAAATAGGCATTCCTATAATACTTTTCATATTTCTAAGTGAAACTATGTTTTCTTCTGATCCATTTTTGTCATATTTTTGCGTAGTTGGAAGCTTTTTTTTTCCTTCGCTTGGACGCTCGAAAGATTTCGCTCGGAAAATGCTCGTCCCCATCTATGGATAGCCCCATGAGATAGCCTACAGACCGCTTACCTTCACCTACCCCAGTAGCTCTGATACCACTTGCAACATTAGCTGGAGTAGGCCTAGAGAATCAATAGATGCTATTTGACATTAGAGTAGAGCTTCAAGTGAGGAAGCCATCTCTCTCTATCCCTGAATAAAGCTTTAGTGTGCAAAGGCAGAGCTTTATTCCAAGATGATCTTACAAATGAGCCCATAGTACTTTTATAGTAGCAGAATGGGTAAAGTACACTTATATTTATGGGATTATTTGTAGTATGACAATGGCATCTAGCATGAAAATACATATCGTACCAGGTGGCAGCCTATTAATGTATCTAACGTTTATCTAAGGCTCCATAGCTAAGAATAGCACCAGTTTACATTCTAGTGCCATCTATTGAATTAACCCTAGCTATCAATGCATAGAATAACAACTTATGTTAACCTTAATTTTTTCCCTTAGTTGCGATTGCAATGGGACACCACCACCCTTGGACGGTCTGTGTAGATGGTCCACTTTCTTGCCTCTCTTGACTCTTAGACCCTGTGCACATTTTTTTTTTGGGTGTTCCAATTGCAATTTTGTGAGATTATTTGATAAACATTTGACTTTTTGTGAGAGAATGTTTGAAGAATGTCTTTGTTTATCTATCAATGCCCATAAATATGACACCAGCAGTTATAGGACACCAACATTGCCTTTTTGAAGAGTGTCTTTTTGTTTCTGTCCATGTCCATAAATAGGACACCAACAATTACATTATAATCATCAACTATATAATTCTGGTTTTGTACTTTTGAAAAACACTCATGTGCTGTAATAACAGTTGTTCTTTTACATTGCTTCGAGTATTCTTTGAAGGTTATAATCTCACCCTTGGTTTTTCCTTTTTAGGTGCTTGCATTCTTCCAAGTAAACCAAGATAGCGGTTTGACCGATGCACAGGTAAATATTAATTCTTTTTAAAAAATGGCATCATTAATGCAAAAACATAGCTTGCAAATTCAGTTATCGATTTCCGGTCATATCCACGAAGAAGAAAGAAATTTCTAATCTTTCAATGAATAAGTGTTTCTTATGTAATAGGCATGCTCAGGTTTATTTTTCCTTGGATGGTAAAGCTTTTATGAAAAAATATAAGAGAGCAAAGTGGAGGCTTAGAAGCCCGCCCTTTATCATAATCTCAGATATACATACTTTACAAATGTCCATCTGTTCTTATTCTCTCTCTCTCTCTCTCTCTCTCTCCCTAGAGTTTGGGACCTACCTCGTGAGAGCCTACCGAGACTGGCATTGGAATCCTCTATCCGACTGGTAGAGAGTGGGTTTGATACAGGATGGTATGCACGCGTGCTCTGCTTGGTTCGCCGGTCATGGCATTTAGATGGACAGGCTCCCCCCTTTCCAGTACAGCATGGATGCACCCCCCGAGCTGATTCTACGAGATGAGATTAACCGCATCATACGGCTAGACCTCCTCCAGCTTCACACATTTCGGACTTGGGGGGGGCCAGGAGTTCCCCACCAAGACCCAGCTCTACTATGACCATTTCTTGAGAGTATCGGAGGATGGCCTCATCATCAGATCCGAGTATCTTGAGGACAGAGGAGTCTCACATGCACTGAGGATTGCCATTGGACAGATGCGAGTCTCCTCCCATCAGCTGAGGATTGAGGCAAGGAGAGCTACAGGCATACCCAGAGAGCAGCAAACTTGTATGCTATGCACAATGGGTCAGGTTGAGACCAAGGAGCACTTTCTTTGTATGTGTCCCGCCTACTGTGAGATCCGAGGGTGCCATCGGTCTTTCGAAGGCTTCAATAAACTCTCTCTCTCTCTCTCTCTCTCTCTCCCCCTCTACCCCCGCCCTCTCTGTTTCTCTTTACCCCCGCTGTCTACTTGGGGGATAATCTACCCACCCGCCTGCTCTGGGGCTCCCGTGCCACCCCTCTACTCCCGCCCACTTGCTCAGGGCTCCTGCGCCCTCTCTCTCGGCTGTTGTGCCCGCTGCGCCATCTGTTGTGCCCGCCATTTGCTTCTGCTACTACTCCCGTGCTGTTCCTAGGCCTCCGCTTAGGCCCCTCTGCTCCTGCCAAGGAGGCTGGTCACAGCCCATAGGCTGCTCACAGCTCTTATCCCCTGTATCCCCTCTTGATCCGCTCCATCCAGCCAGGTACCTGCAAAACCAGCAAGAAGCTCAAGAAACCCAATAACTGAATGAAGAAAATCAAGAAAACATAGAGGAAGGGGCCCTAGGAATACATCGGCATAATGCAATACTGAAAATACAAGGAAAAGACAAGGGAGAGAGACCAACATGCTTGAAGTTCTCCCAGGGCAGTAAATATGTGAGAAATTTTGTCATCTCCGCTTTGTTATATTTCTGCAAAACAAACAGGGACGAGAGTGGGCTTACAAAGTGCCGACATGTGGTTGTGTTGAAGACAAATGGGGTAAACAGGCTCTAGACAGTGCCATGGCAACTTACTCAGCAGTGACACCCAATAAGTCTGCAGAAAATGTTCTCACTAGCCTCAATAAGATGTGCACAGCCCTCCTTGAAAAGAGAGAGAATCTGGAAGCCACTAATGTGGCCTTGCTGGCTGAGAAAGAACTTGTAGCCAAGGTTCTAGCTGAAATGAAGAAACAGGGTGGGAAGATGCAGGAAGAGTGGAGGAAAGACAAAGCCAGGAGAGAGGAATGGGAGAAAGACAAAACCAGCTTGAGGATAAAGTGCACGCGTGGAAGTTGAGGTACAACAAATCAAGAAATGAAAGGGGCCCCAAAAGAGGAGACATGCAAGGCAATGGAAGAGCTCAAAACAGAAAATGCCAACCTCAAGAAAGATATTGCAGCTATGCAAGCCACAATGCAAGGGAAGCACTTTGAACTCAAACAACAAATCAGCATGGGAGAGGCCAAGATGCTGGAATGGAAGGATGTGGTTAAGAAAACCATGTCAGCCCCTAAAAAGGAGATCATCTACAGCAAATCTTTGAATATACTCGTTAGAGGCTTGCCAGTAGGGGACATCCCTATGACTGACACCAAAATCCTCTTCACTAAGATGGGTGTTAACATCACCTGTGAGACAGCTTGGAGAGTGGGGAAAGCTGAGGCACCAACAAGGCCATTGGTGGTAAGATTTCGAACAAAAGAGGACAAATCCACTCTTATGAGCATGAGGGGATCATTGAAAGGTACTAGGACCTTTTTGGATGACGATCTCACCCTTCGACAGCAGGAACATCGAAGGGAGGGAATGGTGAAAGTGATGGCAGCAAGATAGGAAGGAAAATGGGCAGCATATAGAGATGGGAAAGTGATTATCCGTGAGAGAACAGCCAGAGCAGGAAGGTGAATTGTGATGGTGTCAAACCAATGGGCAAGGCACACAAAGGGATCTGAAAACAGCAGTGTGGAATTGCAATGGTACCCTTTGGTCTGACCCAGCGGGTTTTTTCGGAGACATACACTGATCGAGACATGATCTTCTACACTGAGACACATGAAAGCCCAGAGAGAGGGCTGCCCATGGTGACGGGATACATTTGGGAATCAGCCCATAGGAAAAAGATGAGAGGGGACCGTGGGATACGGGGCTTAGGAGTTGTGGCTGTCCTCTTTAGATCACAGCTGAGACCACTCATATTTGTGGTATAGAGGAACACGCACGACATATGGAGTATTTGAGGATGGATTTATCATCAGACCCCATTACCTTGAGGATAGGGGAGTCTCACATGCATTGAGGATTGCCATTGGGCAGATGCAAGTCTCGTCCCATCAACTGCAAATCAAGAGTTGCAAGTATACCCAAAGAGCAGTGTGGATGTGCAGGTTATGCACGTTGGGAGAGGTCAAGACAAAGGAGCATTTTCTATGTGTCTGCCGAGCGTACTATGAGATCCGAGGACGGTACAATTGCCTCTTTGAGGAGGGGCACGGCTTTGGTCCACTATCACAACTAATCCACTTCCATGACCAGGTCTGCATTGGGCTCTATTTGATTAAGATGCGACGACATAGAGAGACACTACTGCGACAGATCAAAGAGCAGCAGGCTGCAACCACACCACAGGACATTGAGGTCGACCGAGCACATAGACTTGTCATACATTTTTATGCGTTTGAGTCAACTTCAGGACATAGTGGGGTGGAGGAGGAGGAGCTAGTTGATATGAGGGCAGTATGGATCAACAAAGAGAGCCCACACGATGCTACCGGGCGAGGGACGCAGAAACCACACACGACATGGAGAGTGTAAAGCCTCTCGCTCTTGAAAGACAGCAATTACACTTTCATTTGCTATGAAACCTCCTTTGTAAAAGACATCAAAGACACTCTCATTGGCTCTCCCTCTCTCCCTCTTTCAACAGATACACTAGGGCCCAGGAAAATCGTCGGGCTACACCCCCCCGAAGGTTTTTATTCATGAAGAGAGAAAGTTGTTACAAAAGTTCAGTGTAGAGTTGCTTGATACAAAATCCAACATGAATCCATATTACAAGAGCTTCAAACTCATTTCAAATTGGTAACATGCCACTTGTCTAAAATCTAGACTAAGTCCTATTACATGCCACTAACGACAATTCTGGAGTCTTCGAAGCACTTGGTCACACAAACCACCTCCTAGATGCTTGTTAGGCTCCCGTAGCGCTTAGGAAAATAACTCTTCCCCACCACCATGGCACCCATTAATTGTTAGCGCTTTGCATGCAAATAACACACTCTGGACTAATTCTAGTCACGGTGGGCGTCCCCACTGAACACATGTGCACATTTAACAAATATAAAAAAATATATTTATTCTCTGGTTGACCGAAGTCAATGCTCTTGATCATAATTAAGGGGCTTTGACTAAGGGTCGAGGCACCTTAATTATGGTCACGTCTCTCCAATCGAAGTTGGCACAACTCTCCAACCGAAGTTGGTACATCTTGGTTAATTGTAGTTAACCCTCTTGGAGCATGCCAAGTCTTGTTGACTGAAGTCAACACTCTCTGACCGTAGTCAGCTATGTGGCTCTCTGGTTAACCGCAGTTAACCCTCTTGGTAATAAACCAAGTCTCCCCGACCAAAGTCAGGCTTACTTGACCAGAGTTAAGTATCTTTGACCGTAGTCAATTCTTTGACCATTAAAAGAACTCTTTGACCATAATTAACACATGAAAACTCTTTAATTATGATCAGATAAATGATCAACTGTACTTTGACTTACGATATTTACATTGTGGTAACAGAGAGTGACTAGCGCATACACGATCAACATTCGGCCTATCTCAGCTCTCCTCAAAGGAGACTGCCAGAGACGAGTCATCACTCTTGACCTTGCCCACCAGATCCAGAGATCAAGGAGACCACGTCCTTTGCCACAGCACGAGACGACTCGATAGATGAGATACGGGGTATCTTTGCAGCCCATCGGAGAGCCACGACTATGTCGGGTGTTGGCTTTTTGAGTCTCATCTTTCAGCTTGTCCCTGAGTTTGTTTTGTTCGAGCTCTTTAGCTCTTTAGCTTAGCATAGCACTTAGCAAGGGCCCTAGCACACCCTTTCCTTCAGCCCACTAAGGCTTGTGTGAGTTATTTTCTCTTGGTGTACTTTGAACCATAGGCCCGCGAGGCCTCCCGAGGATGTTAATATATCTTTCTTTCTCTCTTTCTCTCTCTCTCTCTCTCTCATGCCCTTGAAGAGGCAAGGCATTTGTTGTGGGTGAGTTGTTATCTCTTTTTAGGCCACATTGCTTAAGCAACATGAGAAGATGTGACATACAATATAGTAAACTGCAGTAGGCATGCATGATCAAGCTATCAATGGACGGTGTTATCAAGGTTTTTCAGTGGCAAATCTCCTATTAAAAAAATTTATGCCGAGGGAAAATAGGACCACATGCAAGCCAAATCGGCTTAAAAGAGATAAAAAATAGGAAGATAGAGGATGCAATAGCCACCTTATCTGTAAGCGTAGCGAAGGCATCCTCTTGGGCAAACTTGATCAAGAAGAAGAAGAGCAAGGTGGACATGCCCTGTTGTAATACCCCTATTTTCTTAGAGAGAAGTGCATGACATCTAGAAGTAGGAACAAGAAAGGCAACACAAATTGCATCATATAGTGAAATGGGGAGTGAATGAGGAAGACAATAGACTCTAGATAAGCTTAGGTCCTTAGTGCAATCATGTCATATTGCAATGTTGGAGTCGAACAACTGGGGAGTAAAGGTACATTGCTTGATTCAAAAGCAAAGGAATGCTATCCTTGGTAAATGTCTAACATTGAGAGATGGTCCGGACACCTAGAGGTACCAAGAACCTTGTGACAATGGAGGACAACATTGGTTATTCAGACTGTTGTGCTGATAACAAAGCTAACACCGCTTGCTTTGGAGGACTTCCAGGGTCAGGGCTAGATGAGTACAGGGACACTGGAGGTTGCAGTATAGAGCTACATGTAGATGTTGTGGGTGCCTTTGGGATGTATTCGGCTTGTTGTCAAAACAAGTAGCCAGATGAGTGGAGCCAACAATATGTTCATTCTTTGTGCATTCATTTGGACTTAAGTAGCTTGCATTAGGCACAGTGACCTCTCCACCTGTGAGACCCCAAATGACCTACAGTAGATTAAGTGGTCAAAGAGAAGCCACGTGGGCGTATGAGAAGGCCCACATAGGTGCAAATCTGTGAGAGAAATAAGCTGCCACGTGGGCAGCAGATGCAGGAGTGTAGCTGGCTAGAACAGGCCTTGCAGTGGGCAGCGAATTGATATAGCAACTGTACGGCTACAGGACAGAAGGTACGGGCAGGTACAGGGCCATTCAAGCTGGGCGACAGCAGTTGCAGATAGGCCGGCAGAGAGCAAAGAGGCAATAGGTACAGTCAGGTACAAGAGGCCATACAACTGTACGGTAGGTCCATACAGTTTCTGCTATGTGATAGGGTTGGTTCAGTCGACTTTTGTGATCTACAGGAGAGGGTTGCATGTCACTGCATGTGATCTACAGGAGATTGACTTAGATAAGCGTTTTGCTTTCAGATGCTCTGTGTACTATGAGATCCGAGGTCATGATGACTCTCTCTTTAGGGACGGGTTTGGACTAGGTCAGGGTGCTTCCAAACCCTATAAAAGCCCCATTGTTGGAGATATAGGGTCAATGTCCCACCTTTGAGCCCCCAAATCAGCTCAGGGGGCTGACACCTCAACATGCATGTGGGTAGATGAACCTGTAGGGTGAAGGGGTGAGGCTGCCATGTGGGCGGCAATGTGGTTGCCACATGGGCCGTAGATCATATTCCTTGTTAGGGTGAGCCACCCATCTATGGGGCTGCAACATACACAGCCATGAGGCCATCCATAAGGCCTTGGAGCTGGTGCAGGACCAGCAGAACAGCAGCATAGAGTGGGGGGTTGGGGCCATTTATAGGATTGGCCCCAGGTTGGCAGGACAACAGACCAAGACGGCTGTCTGTAATAGAACAACAGATGAGGCCAGGCCACCAACAGCAGATGGAGTCGAGGGAGAAGATGCTCCAGGGCGGCAGAAGGTACAGACCCTGTCAGCTGACAGACTGGTCGGCCATTCTGTCACTGGGTCAACTAGATTAGGGCCTATATTAGGCCCTCCCCTTAGGCATTTGAGGCATTCAAATGTGCAAGAGCTGAGCACCTCTGGACACTGCAGCCTGCAAACCAGCACCCTGCTGAAGAGCATTGTGGAGGACAGGAATGCAGCAGTAAACTTCAGGATCCACATCAGTAGTGCCACATACACAGAAGGTCCTTGCAGGGCAGAAGTCCAAACGTCTGCAGCAGACCTAGGTGCATACCTATTCATAGTAGGAGAGCATGAGGGTGTTGGAACACTGAAAGGAAAGAGTAGAGTTGACACAAAATCAGAATACTTGCTTATAGAATGAAGAAGAAAGAGGTCCTTAAGTAGGCACCTCATACAAGGTCACTGACATCACTGATGACCTCAAAGCTCCACAATCATCTCCTCAATCTGCTCCTAGATTCACTCAATCATCCTATGTGGCTTTTCCACCACCTAACTGTGCTTGTGGGCACCTAACTGTGCCTCTAGCACTCACACATAGAAACATAAGGTGTGCCTGAGGCATACACCTTGAGATATCCCAACAAACCCCCCCTCAAGGAAATGCCTCAGGCTATGTCAAGGATACATCTAGTCTCATAGTTTCTCATGCCATCTCATGGTGGTCAAGGATAAATCTATGGCTAGGTTCTCATGCTAGCAAGGGTTTCCTTGGGTGTAAGGTAAACATAAAGGGATACAAAAAGACCTTCCAATGGTTATCTCCCCTACATGTACATGCACACAATGTCTGTAGGAGGTACCATGGAACAAACATACACATGGCCTACATCATAAGGTGACCAGAGGTGTTTACAAAACACACAACACACAACACACAATAATTTATTTTCATTCATTTTGGAGGACTATCCAGGCTGAGTACCTTGACATAAAAAGAGAGATCTGGAGCATACATAGAGATGTTTAAAATGCATAATCTTCATGGGATGCCTCATCTTGTGGAGGCAAAATATCCATGTTAAGGCAAGGTCTTACCACATGGGCAGTGTCTAGTGCCTTATAAGATGGTACTATGATAGAACAAGTGGATTTGAAAGTCATATCCTTCAAGAGAACAATTATCTTGTCATCTCCATAGTTGTGTAGAGAAGCATATCTTAGGTATCTGACCTTCATCTTTTTCTTGTACTTGGAGTCAAATAAAAGTTCCATGAGAGGGTAGATCTATGTAGTTGCTTCCTTTTTGGCAACCATTGTTTTGGCAATCTTCAACAAGGAAGTCAGGTTGGCATTTTCATCCTTTGTAGCATAACAAGACATTGCTTTATGTTTTGGCTTTTCACATATTTTGCATAAGCAAGCCATGAGAGGCTCTAACCTAAGTATTGGGTAGTGTCTTCTCTCTTACAAGGCAAAAAGAACTGAAATACTTCCAAAGTATAGGCACTTGTTGTAGCAAATAGTAGTGACTAGTTTTCAAACAATGATGCTACTTTTGCATGCTTCATAGGAGTGAATGAAATAAACACTTTCCAATCACAACCAGGTCTAGCAAGTCAAAACAAAACTGAAGCAACACTTGTAGTGAAGTTATTAAAAACTTCAAAAGACCAGAAATGCTAGAGTAGCATTTTATGTAGCATCATTTTCAAAAGTATGTCAAAACTGTCAAAACTAGAGAGCTGAACTTGGAGGGCTCATATCACACTCTTCAAAGCAAAAGAAAGAGGGCTTTCTGAGGCAAAAGAAAGCTGGTATACCACAGTAGATCCTCTGGGAAGAAGAGGCGAAAATATGCGTCAGGTCGCCTTCACCTTCTTGAACAAAGTCGACTGGTTTTTCTCTGTTTTCTCCTTCAATATGCAGCCATTGCTGCTCAGATTTCAGCACAAGGTAGCTCTAGGTATGGAGAAGCTTGCCCTGGAAGGAATTAGGAAAAGACAGAGCAGGCGCAGAGAACTTGCAGGAAGAAGGATCGACGATTTTCGTGCAATGGCGACCAGCAGCGCGGGTTATTCTCCAATTGCTTGCAGCCCGAAATTCGCCCTAACAAGAGGGATCTCCAGCTGGAAGGGCGTGGGAAATGGGTGAGAATCAGAGGAGAACAGGCTCAAGCAAATTTTTGGAAGAAGAGGGAGAGATGGTGAAGAAGAAGAAGAAGAAGAAGATGATGATGTGGCAAAAATGGGCTCAAGGGGGATCAAATGGCTCTGATACCATGTTGGAACACTGAAAGGAAAGAGTAGAGTTGACACAAAATCAGAATACTTGCTTATAGAATGAAGAAGAAAGAGGTCCTTAAGTAGGCACCTCATACAAGGTCACTGACATCACTGATGACCTCAAAGCTCCACAATCATCTCCTCAATCTGCTCCTAGATTCACTCAATCATCCTATGTGGCTTTTCCACCACCTAACTGTGCTTGTGGGCACCTAACTGTGCCTCTAGCACTCACACATAGAAACATAAGGTGTGCCTGAGGCATACACCTTGAGATATCCCAACAGAGGGTGCAGCAAAGGGAGCTTTGCTTGTAGTATAACAACAAAACTCAGCCCTCCTGAAGTGCATTAGGGACACGTGGTGATTTAGGAGGGGTCTACAGCAGAAGGATCACCAAAGAGAGCCTGTTCTTGGTGGTTTACCTCAGCGTATTTACCGAAGCTGTTTTCACAGTTTTGGTTGTATTTTGTACTTAGACATTACCTCTATTTATGAGATTTTCTTGGCTGGATATTTGTGTGTATTCTCTCCATATCTTAAGTGTTCTCTATCTGTATATTGTTTCTATCTTGGCTGTACATCTGAGTTCTCTTTCAGATTTGGGTTTCCGTCTTTAGGTCTAAGTAAGCACATCTATTTGAGTTGTGTTCCATTGAGTATCATGTGACCGTGGGGTGAACCTTCCATTGCATAGGAGTGTTGGCCTCACATAAGCAACCTCCGTTGCATAGGATTGTTGGCCTCAGCATCAAAGCATGGGGAAAGGAGAGCTGGAGAATGTCAAAGACAAGGGGAGAAGCAAGAAAGAGGACAAGATTCCAAAGCAACTGAATCTAGAGGACGTCAATACACGTGTCAGTAGGAGCGGGCTAGGAGTGGACAGCAAAGCATAACAAAAAATGCTTATATCATCCACATCGGCAATATCATCATCCTCATCAACATCCACCTCGGGGTCCTCAACTTCGACATTTGACATCCACATCGATTGCTACATCAGCTACATTTGTTACACCAGGTTCACCACCTGCTTCGCTCTAGAGATCCATACTGGCCCACAATACTCTACCTCTTCCCTCTCATCCCTCCCTCTTAGCCAGCCCTCACTGGAGTCACTTCATCACTGTCCCAGATATCCCCTCTCTCTGCTCAGCTCACTCAATCGCCCCCTACCATCCAGCCCCATCCCTCCAACTTTGTACCATCCCCCTTCCAGTTCGAGATCCCGAGAGGACCGGCCTCCCCATTGGCTGACCCACTGGATGCCTGGGAGTCTCTTCTCACAGAGGTACACAACATTCGTGTGTGAGGTGGAGTTGACCCGACTTGTAGAGGAACAGGCCCGTTTCACTCAAGAGTAGCAGGCGCTTGTTACACACAACAGCAGGCTAGTCTCATTCAAGCGCTCACCCAGACATCATAGAAAGAAAGAAAAGAAAGAAAGTTTATTAAAGTCTTCGGAAGAGCTCAAGAAAGAGGTTTCTTCTTTGAGCTCAAGAAAGAGGTTTCTTCTTTGAGCACGGCCTCAAGAGGCACACCAACAGCAACTGTTGAGGCCTAGATAGCCACCATATAGTTAGCCATTGCAGAGACATTCAAATGGGTAGATGTGGTGAATCGGGAACCTGCAAAAGCAACCGTTTCGGCTACCATTGTGGAGTAGCAGCAAAGGGCTACTAAGGCTCTCAACATCAAAGTCCATGGGATCCCACGGACAGAGGTCACACTGATGGACTACATGACTACCTGTGTTGCGACCACTTTAGGGGTTCGTAATCATGCTATTGTGGGAGCATGGCAAGTGGGAAGAGACCCCAACACAGAGCAGCCTCTCATTTTACGGTCCAGAGACGCTTAGGCACACTTGTCAGCTCTACGCCGCAGATCGTTCTTATGAGATCACCCCTCCATATCCATGGATGAGGACCTAGCACCTCTATAGATAGAGGAGAGATGTGCTCTCTTGTAGCATTGGGATGCGACCCGCAAGGAGAGGAAATGGGCAGTAGTGCGGGACAAGCGTCTCATCACCGGGCCCCATCGAACATTTGGCCGCTCTCCCACATAACGGGGGAGAGGCCTATGAGACACATGATACCGAGACACTTGTTTGCACCATCTGGAACTGTAATGGTACCCTATGGTCAGAGTCTAGGAATTTTTCGAAGTTGTACTTCACTTTCTGGATAGGATAGTTTGTTCCATCCAGCTTCCTAGACTCTTCGAATGTCAGAATGAGTGGATTGGATCCCATGGCTCGATGTAGATGACTTGAAGTATGCTGACCTATTATGCACCAACTGCAAGCCGAGAGCTCCTTCGTTCTTGGCAAGACTCCACCCCTTAGTTTGAACAAGGTTCCCGATCTTCCATCTCATGGGCTTTGAGTCACGAGCAAGCGAGCATCCTAACCCATGCTAGAAAAATGTGTAGGACATAGTCAATGTCATAATCATCAATGTCACTCACTGGCATCATCATCAATAGAACAGATACAATCTAATTCTATACAATACAATGCAGCACACACATGGCATGAAACATCAAGGTATGCCCGGTGACAGGCTAGGCAGTGTAGACAAGAAGCTCGTGATAGATCGTTGTCTACTATCTAGAGGAGTAGTAGTGTGTCGTGCCCTCCTGGCAGCTGCTCTACGCCTAACAAGTGCCACAGTAACCCTGTTGGCCGTATCCCAGGTCTGAACTCACTGCTGGAGAATGAATGAGGCCACTCAAGTTCATGGAGTCGGGTCCATTGTTGCTTCAGGAGAAAGTTTAGATGAAGCTGTACCACAGAAAAGACGATGACGATGGTGACGAAAAGGCCAAGCAAAGAGCAAGAGTGGCAAATGGAAGCCACAAAAAAAGGATGCCAAGAATGAAGACACGGACGCTTGTGATGATGGAAACAAGAAGAAAAGGAAGAACTAGGAGAAGCGCTTCTATTGTGACATGCCTAGACACTTTGCTAAAGATTGCAGAAAGAAGAAGGCTGACCATGTTGGAAAGGTCACCTTCCCATCTATAAGCCCCCATATGAGGTGAGCGTGGGGGAGGGAGACCTAGGGCAGGACATGCCCAGAGGAAAGAACATGGAGAGGGGGTTGCCACATGGGCAGTACCTCACAGGAAAAGAAAGAAAGGGGCTGCCACATGGACAGCATCATGGCTGTCATGTGGGCAGTGTAGAAACACGTGGGATAGAATAGATGCATCTTGGAGGAGGAGTGAGAGCACAAGATGTAACCAAAAATGTTGTTCTCTATTGATTGTGAGAGAGGTGACTCTCTCTTATACAAATGGGGAGAAGGTGGCCTAGATCAAAGGCACCTTCCCTACATCAGTGGCAATCAGCCCCTACATCAGTGGGACTGGCCTAAATCAAAGGAACCTCCCATGTGGGGGCCTTTGGCTTACATCATCACTTAGGTCACACACTAGACACATCATAGCACTAGATGTGCCTCTACAACACACACACACACACGTGACTCCCCTAGATGCACACATGCACCATAGAGCAAGCCCTTGATCACACTTATCCCAACATACCCCCCCTCAAGGGTTTGCCTCTTGCAATGTCAAGGATACATCTAGTCTCATAGTTTCTCATGCCATCTCATGGTGGTCAAGGATAAATCTATGGCTAGGATCTCATGCTAGCAAGGGTTCCCAAGGGTGTGAGGTTCACAAAAATGGGATAGACAAAACACATATCACATGGCCTACATCATATGGTGACCAGAGGTGATTTACAAAAGACAAAACATATGACATTCTTTTTGGAGTACTACTCCAGGCAGAGAACCTCAAAATTTGACCAAGTGATGATAAACAAAAATTCAAAAGACAAAGTGCTCAAAAAGCATAGTCTTTATTTTCTACCACCAAGTTTGATTCTTCATTTGCTGATGGAGTTCTTCCTACAGCCAGATTTGCTTTGTTGTTGAAGTAGCCCTTCTTCACAAGAAACACTTCATTCTCTTTGGAGTTGTTCTTCTTCATGGAATAACACATTTCCAATTGTAGCTAAAGGAACTTAATAAGCAAGATATATTTGAAGCATTTCCCTTGTGCACCAAATACTGTGTGAAGATGATCCCAAGCTTCATGTGAAGTTTCAAAGCCACAATGTGGTGAATGTATGAGTCACTTAATCCCAAAGCAATGGTAGCAAGAGCCTTCTTATCTTTGATCAACCAATTAGCTTCTTCTTTTGTAGGCTTCTTTTCCTTTCCATTCACAACATTCCATATCCCCTTTTTCATAAGCACAAACTTAGCTTTTGTTTGCCAAGTATGGAAACTAGTTCCATCAAACTTCTCTACTTGCTCGGGCTTAGTCATGTTTACAATTCAAGTACTCATAAATCATGGTCAAAGAGAATCACATAGTCATCATTCTAAATGCAAAGTATAAGGACACTTATGAGCTCCATGACTGAGTTCTACTACTCAAGTACAATCAAAACAATGAAAGTTTGCAGTAAATAATGGAAGCCCCAAACTTATGGTGATTGCTCAACACCCTTTGACCAAAATATGAAGAATTCTACCAGCAGAGACCAAGGTGGATTGGAGGGTGCAATTCAGACACATAAAACATGAACTGAGGGGGCTTTTAAAGTAGAAATAACACTAGTATACCAGACCAGAGCTACCAGCAAGAAGAGGCACAATGTTGTGCCAGGTCGCCATATAGAAGCTTAGCAAAATCGACTGGTCTTTTGTCTGTTTCTCCTCAAATGCTTAACCAAATGAGCTCAAACTTCATCAGCAGCTTGCTTGTAGTGTCGCCCAACTCGTGCTCAGAGGAATTTGGAAATGAGTGAACATAGAGGCGGAATTACGCGATACATCGGCGGACTATTTTCTTGTTGGCACAGGCGATGGAGGCACAATTTTGCGACAAGCTTCGAGCTGAAGGTGCGCCCTACAGAGATTTTTCTACAGCACAAAGGGCTTGGAGAATGGTGAAATGACGAGGGAGAACAAGCTCTCACAAATTTGGGGACGAAATGGTGAAGATGGTAGAAGCTTGAAAAAGTCTAAGAATTCCTACTAGGGAGCATCTAATGCTAGGCTAAGCTAGATCTAGAACCTAAAGCTCTGATACCAAATGTAGAAACACGTGGGATAGAATAGATGCATCTTGGAGGAGGAGTGAGAGCACAATATGTAACCAAAAATGTTGTTCTCTATTGATTGTGAGAGAGGTGACTCTCTCTTATAGAAATGGGGAGAAGGTGGCCTAGATCAAAGGCACCTTCCCTACATTAGTGGCAATCAGCCCCTACATCAGTGGGACTGGCCTAAATCAAAGGAACCTCCCATGTGGGGGCCTTTGGCTTACATCATCACTTAGGTAACACACTAGACACATCATAGCACTAGATGTGCCTCTACAACACACACACACACACACATGTGACTCCCACTCCCCTAGATGCACACATGCACCATAGAGCAAGCCCTTGATCACACTTATCCCAACAGGCAGCACATCTAGAGAAGTACTTGGAGCCATCGGGGAGTATGGATCAGCACCATGGATGAGGCGACTGGCAGAAGCAGGTCCAGGAGCAGATCAGTGGTGATTTGGAGCTCTAGACAGAGGCGAGGAGTGGCTGAATGATGGCGACATGTGGTTCCTGGGCAATTCTATCAGTCTTCCGCTGTGCGTACCCTGTGTTGGGTGATTTCTAACAGACGAAGCAAAGAAGGGGGACCAGTTAGACATGGCATTTGCCAATGTGGTAATCGAGGAACTCTTCTTAGTGAGATGCCATGTCCCGTTGAGATGGAATATGTAGACCTAGGGTGACGGTGTTCATAGAAGACATTGAATAGTGGTGCATAGATTCAGACTCTGTGGTGGACGATTGAGAATGTTGCTCAGTCATGGATTTGAGGACTAGTCCAATACCACCTTCAGAGATGGCAGAGCACACCTAGAGATGGACCTTGATGAGCAAGAGTGAGCATAGCTATAGGATTACACCTAGAGCTCACTAGAGTGAGCATAGCTATAGGATTACACACATGCACAAAGGATCATGGTACTTATGGGAGGTACCTTCTTGCTTCGATGGCAAGCATCACGAGATTGAAATTCCAGGGTATTTGATTTCATTATGTTTTTCTAGAGGTTTCAGTAGAGATTGCTTTGGGACCAGTGTTTGTACATGTGCTCTGAATTCAATGGACGGTGGAGGATGAAAGCCTTGTATACAGATAGAGAGGGATCTCTCATTAATGAAGCTTTCGACACTTGCTGCAAGATTGTCCATGAGATTAGCGACACAGATTTCGACAAGTTCGAGTTGCTGATCGATGGATGTGATCAGGAGGCTTCTCCAAAGAGGCCCAGTTGCATGATGCTGGAAGGATAAGATGACGATCTTGTCAAAACCTTCATGGTGACGACAAAGGATCTTGAAATTTATTCAAAGAAAGATCAGTGGCTGATAGACTCGGCTGGAGGGATTCCTACGAGTGGGTGATAGACTCACTCTAGAGTTGGCTGGAGGGATTCCTACCAGGGTGGACTAGCCACCAAGATCTCATTTTGGAGGAATCAAGGACCAGGATGTAGATGGCACCGATTGTATGTCGGGTTCTAACAGACCCAGGATCGTCGGTGCCTTGCAGGGTCTGGTTGGTTCCTATCTTTTGAGGGGGACGATTGGATAAATCTGTCGGTGCATTGGGATACTGAAGACATTGGAGTGTTTGTGACTTGGACAGAAGTTGTACCAGTGTTTTAGAGTGGATCCACTCGTTCATGAACAAGTGGATCCAGTTGTTCGTGAACGATGCGGAGAAGTTCTTGGAGATACTGGAGGTGCAGGATTCAGGACCAGATAAAGAAGATATCCTTAGGCGCTTCTACAAAGGTGCTTATGGAGCAGTTCTATAACAGAGTTGGTGTTGGGCCAGAGTGTCATTGAGAGGGGTGTTGGAGATATAGGGTCAATGCCTCACCTGTGATCCTGGATGACACCTCAGCATGCGTGTGGGTAGATGAACCTATGGGGAAGGATTGAGGCTGCCATGTGGGCAGCAACATGGCTGCCACAGGGGCAGCAGATCATATCTTTGTTAGGGTTTATCTGGGGGAGACCACTGAGCCATGGCCGACTGTCTGCCTACAATTAAGGCAGACTTTGGGCCTGGAAAGACCCAGGCATGAGGCCATCCATAAGGCCTTGGGACTGGTGCAGGGCCAGCAGAACAGCAACATACAGTGGGGGGATGAGGCCATTCATAGGACTGGATCCAGCAGGCAAGACAGCAGACCAAGTTGGCTGTCTGCAACAGATGCACAGATGAACAGCAACATACAGTGGGGGGATGAGGCCATTCATAGGACTGGATCCAGTAGGCAAGACAGCAGACCAAGTTGGCTGTCTGCAATAGATGCAGAGCAGATCAGGTGGGGCCACCAGCAGCAGATGCAGTTGGGACAGAAGACCTTCCAAGTTGGCAGTAGTTACAGACTTAGTCGACTGACGGACTGGTCGCCCAGATGAGGGCCTATATAAGGGCCTCTTCGGAGGCATTTGAGGCATTCAAAGGTGCAAGAGCTGAGCATCCTCTGGACACTCCAGCCTGCAGACCAGCATCCCAGCTGGAGAGCATTATGCGGGAAAGGAAGGCAGGAGTAACCTTAGGAATCTACATAAGCAGTACCACATACATAGAGTGTCCTTGCAGGGCAGACATCCAGACGTCTGCCACACACCTAGGTGCAGACCTACTCACAGTAGCAGAGCATAAGGGTACAGCAAGGGAGCTTTGTCTGCAGTACACCAACGGAACATATCTTTGCAGGACTGCTTATCCTTGAGCAGCTACTGAAGCCTATTACAGAGGTGGGTGGCAGAAGAGGATGAGTTTCCTTCAGCTGGTGCAGCAAAACAAAGCCTTGTTTTGCTACCTTACCTCAGGGAGGGTTGTTGGTACATGTGTTGGCAAGTTTTTGTACTTTAGATTTATCTGTATATTGCCAGTGTCTTGGCTGCCCCTTGCTTCCCTGCAGAACCTTAGCAATTATTAGTTCCTAGGTTAATTAACCGGGCTAGTTTGTTTTGGCTAGGCTAGATTAGCTGGTTGGTAAGGTTTAGTTACCTTGGGTCAAGTTAGTTAGTTGGGGTTGGGTTAGGTCAACCTAACGAGAGCTAGGCTAAGTCATTGTTAGGTTAGGTTAGACTAACTACCTGTCCTGACTGTCTTAGAGGTCTTTAGGTCAATGGACTAACTGTCCTAGGTGACTTAGGGACCCACCACAAAAAGAAAAGAAAAGAGGAGCCTTTTTTACGTCCCCTTTCGAAGGCCTTCCACAGCCCCATTTGGGCTCATTCAGGCACTGTTTCGAAGCCTCTTCAATGACCTTCCTCCCAAGCTTCTCCATCAGCACTCTCCATCTTCTCCATCAGCATTTTCAGTGATTCTCAGCTGCTCATTACAATCGGATAACCGGAGTCAGTTTTCAAAATGGGAAAAGGGGAGAAAGACAAAGATAAAATCAAGAAAGAAGACAAAAACCAGCAGATACAATTAAAGCTCGAGGATGTGAATAAGCGCTTCAACGGGAGTAGACTCGGAGTGGATAGCAAAGCAATTCATAAGACAGGATCTTCAGCTTCAGCTCCAGCCTCAGCCCTGGCTACATCTACAGTCATACCCACTCCAGATACTTCTTCAGCTTTAGGTATACCCATGACAACAGGTCCGACATCGACTTCCTCCCCCTCTCCCACGACAAAGGGGTTGACACCGATCTCCTCCCTCTCTCCTTCTCTCGCTACAGTTACAGTGTCTTCCCTCTCCCCTAGGATAGGAGGGTTGTCACAGATTCCATCTCCCTTCCTCTCCCGTTACAACCCTCTCACCGCTTATGACACCTACTTCGGATGTGTCATACATTGCTCCGCATTATGCCTCGACCTTTCTCTCCCTCCCGTGCTGAGTCAGCCTGCGCTCCCACACCCCGTTGGGATCACCTCATCCATGCCACTGTCATCTCCATATCATACCCAGTTCACTCAGTCACCGCCCAGCCTCCGGCCTCATCCTCATACTTTTATGCCGCAGCCCTTCCAGTTTCAGCTAGGACATGGACGAGCTGACCCACGTGAGACCTGGGACACCTTGCTGATGGAGGTACACAGTATCCATGAGCGCGAGATGGAGCTGACACGCTTCGTACAGGAGCAAGTCCGCTTTACCTAGGAGCAGAGCCGCGTCATACAGGAGCAGGCTCGTGCCATTCGGGAGCAGGCTGATCTCATTCATGGACTTACATAAGATATCTCGCAGCTCTGGCAGGAGGTCACTATGCATAGTCCCAGGTAGCACTCCAGTTGTTGAGGCATAGATTGCGAGCATGCAATTTGTAATTGAGGAGACTTCTAGATGGGTTGACGTGGCCAAATAGGAACCTACAAGGGCAATCATTTCGGCTACCCTCATGGAGCAACAGTAGAGAGCCAGTAAGGCTCTCAACATCAGAGTCCGTGGGATCCCACGCACTAAGGCTACACTGATGGCAGATGCGACGGCCTTCGTGGTCACGACATGGGTGTAGTTGAGCACATGATTGAGAGGGCATGGCGGGTAGGGGGAGACCCAAACCGAGAGCAGCCCGTGATCATACGGTTCCATGGCTCTAAGGCACGACTTTCGGCTTTATGACGCAAGTTAGTCCTGCGAGATAAGCCAGCGATCTCCATGGATGAGGACCTCACCTTCCTACAGGTGGAGGAGAGGTGCTTCCTATTGCAATAGTGGGGTCAGGTGGAAAGTGGGCAGTAGTCGAGATGGACGACTTCTTACAGGCCCCCGTTGGGCATTGGCCTCCCCTCTCGCATAGGGAGGCGGGTCTATGAGACTCAAATCTCCGAGACCCTATCTTGCACCATTTGGAACTATAATGGTACCTTATGGTCACAACCAGGGAACTTCTCGGAATGCTATACAGGCCGTGACATAGTCTTCTACATTGAGACACATCAGAGTCCAGAGTGCCCACTACCAGTAGTCAGCTGATACACATGCGAGTCATCCTACAGAGATGAGACTAGGGACACAGGGGGAGTACGAGGGAGGTCTTTACAGATCCACTCTTTTAGGGACCATTTTAGTAGAGCAAAGAGATGCACATTCCAGGTTTCTTTGGATCCAGATCTGACACATTAACAACCGGGATTTGTTTGTTGCAGTATGCTACTTCCCTCCTGAGACCTCCCACTTTGCTAGAGATATTCGAGCTGAGGCTGAGACATCTCCATTTGCAGCTCTTTATCAATCTATTGTTGACATCTCGAGCCGCGAAGAAGTCCTAGTTGGGGCCTTCAATGCGAGGACAGGCGCCCGGGCGTCAAGTACCACTCCTCGACTTCAGGGATGATTCCATTCTATTGCCAGGCATTGATCTTGAGTGAGCAGATATGCTACGGGTTTCAGCTGACAGACGAGGTCACATCTTATGGGCAGGCCCTATTGGATCTTGGCAGGATGCATGATCTTATTGTTTATAATGGTCTTGATAGATGGCCTGTCTCAGGTGGTCTCACAGGCTTTCCACATGGGGGAGGCTCTAGTGTTGTTGATTACATCATGGGATCCCTTGCCTTCACATCTCACATCACAGATTTTACTGTGGCACCTCTTCCCCTAGGAGCTGATCATACCTACTTATTCTTTAGTATTTGCACTCCCTGTTGCACAGCACCTTCCATCCCACTGATTTCTTACTTCACCTATCATGACATACGCTTTGACCGTGATCACTCACCTATTTACTCGGGTTGTCTGTACATACTTCTCGCTTATATTGACTTCATACTCCTATTAGAGGACCGCGCTGCCTTGATCACCCGCTCACTACACGAGACTGCCCTTCATGCTTTTCCTCACACCAATCGCTTGACCCGCCCACCACCACCCGGGACCGTACTTGTAATAGCTGGTATGATGATGAGAGCAAGGCTTTACGTCGTCAGCTCAGATTCAAAACTAAAAACAATCTTTCGAGCGAATTAGAGACGCTACATGAGTATCGTCGACTGGTACGTAGAAAGAAACTAGATTTTGTTTGTTGGAACGAGGATCCCAAATCAGCCAGTCCTTGACCTCTCACATATGCCACACCCCACATCCTGCACCCTCTTCACCAAGGGAGGAGTGAAGGATGCCATAATGAAACTTCATAATGGCCGAGTGAAGGATCATGAGGGGCTATGCACTGAGTTCATTGCATATGGGATTAACCTCGTAGCCCCGATCTTAGCAAAGCTCTTTAATGAAGCTATTTGTTTGGGGTTTTCACGCATCTGGATCATTAACACTATTTCACCCATCCACAAGGCATGGGATCCCATGAGCCTGGAGAATTACAGGACCATTATGATTGAACATGTCATGTCCAAGATTTATGCATCAGTGCTTGATTTTGATTGATGGCAGTTCTCAAGGATATGGGGGAAACAGTAGCAGGCAGTATGCATAGCAAATCACAGTCTAATCAGAGAAACACAGTGGTTGTAGAAAAGGGGATAGAACATTAGTTGCGGTAGCCAAAAATTGATGCAGATCTAGTTACCCTCCTTTAAGTGCAAGGGAGCAACCACGAGAGTAGTAGACGAACTTCATGAGCTTGAATGTAACAAGGTCTCAAGGTGATTACCCGTGCTCTGATACCAAATCAAGGAACCAGGGAGCAATCACATGATGGAAACAGATATGGGGCACATAACAACTTGATGTGATTGATGGATAACCTGAAGTACAATGCCCATTTTATAGGCTGGAAAGCCTCATCTTTTGACATCACAGGTGAGATCACTAGCCTCCACCTCACACACCTAACTCACCTAACTCTAGGGGGTGGCACTAATTGCTCACCTACTAGACACATTCACACCCACACAACTGTAGGACACCCTAGGACTCTAGGAGACCCTCCCACTTGACTTCATGTTCTATGTCCACGATCTTTAAAGAAAAAGTGATATATTCCATTCAAAACAAATCATACAACAGGTGGGAGAGAAAGTACTCTATCCCTAGCCTCAACAATGTGGCTAAAAAGCCATGGAGGTGGTCTAAAATGTCCACGATCTGAAATCTCTCTCAGGCAGCAGCACGAAGGCAGAAATTGCAGATTTGTTCTTTCAGTTCGTGGGTTCACTCTTGCGGTCTAGATCTTGCTACAACCAAATTGAAGCCTCAGGCATGTAAAATTTGAGTACAAACATATGTGATTAGCCCAATTATTTGGGGATTTTGCTCGATTTATCAAAATTAATTCAGATTGAGGTCATCTACTCACAATGTACTATATGCAAAGGATATGACTCCTTAGTGATTTGTTCCATCAAGACATAATCAATTTCACCGTCTTCCCAGAGTTAAAAGTTGCTAAAGATAAGCATTATATTGTCACATAGACCCTCATCCCAACTCTTTTATGAATTTCACCACCTGCCAATAAGAGATCCAAGATGTGGAGTTCATCCTTATATTTTCAAGCAAAGTTTGTTCATAAGCCACTTGATGGTATAACTTCATGTCACTTATTTGATTCACTTTTATACATATGTCAATAGACCAACATGTGTCTAGGATCACACATGTATTGAGGTAACTATTTAGACTCGAACTAGAAATTGAAAGATATCATGGAATACTTATTGCCACAAGTCATCAATGTGCATATACCATATCCACATAACTTCTTTGGAACCATGCTCAAACTTCAGCCTCTGAGTTGGCATGGGAGCCGTGTCTAGTTCAGACATTGCACAAATTAGCAGACTCCGTCATTGTCATGTTTTGTTCTTGGTTCCATTCCTAACTGTCCCTCACCTTTCCTTCTGGGGGAGTGTTAGAACATGACTCAAGTGTGAGGATGTCCTACAATTGTGTGGGTGTGAATGTGTCTAGTAGGTGAGCAATTAGGGCCACCTCCTAGAGTTAGGTGAGTTAGGTGTGTGAGGTGGAGGCTAGTGATCTCACCTGTGATGTTAGAAGATGAGGCTTTCCAACCTATAAAATGGGCATTGTACTTCATGTTATCAATCAATCACATCAAGTTGTTATGTGCCCCATATCTGTTTCCATCATGTGATTGCTCCCTGGTTCCTTCATTTACGAGAGAGTCTTAGGCACTATTGGGGTAAAAAAAGGGTGTCCTTTATCACCTATCCTGTTTGGCCTCTACATTGACGAGCTCGAGACAATGATGTAGACACAGGGAGGGATGAATGCTCTCTTGCTGGCACACTGATTTTGATATTGCTGTATGCAGATGACGTGGCACTTTTTTCTTCCTCAGCAGAGGGGCTCCAAAGACACCTTGACGCACTATAGTTTTTTTGTGAGTCTCATGATTTGAAGGTCAACCTTGGTAAAACCAAGATTATGATGTTCAATACATCTCGAGCCGAGATGCACCAAGAGTAGTTCACGTTTGGTGGGTCACTTGTTGAGATAGTTTCATCATACACGTATCTTGGGGTTGTCTTCTCCGGACCCATCTTCACTATGAGACTCGCAATGCAGGCCCGCCTGGGTAGGGGATACGCTTCATTGGCCAGACTAGAGAGGCAGTGTTTCCACTTGCACTTTCAGGATCCACGGACCAAGGGGCTGCTTTTTGACTCCTTGGTCCGCCCAGTGGGGATGTATGGCAGCCCTTGTTGGGGGCCAGACTTGTCGGATATAGAGTGGGCTCATGTGGAGCGGCGACAGGTTCTCATGCTATCGCGGATGATTTGCGATAAGCCGTCCGTTTCTCACCAGATCATTCAGGTTGAGTTTGGGTCATTCCTACATTTCAGGTCATCACGTATCTGTACTGAGTCAGGGAGTACGGGGATTACACTTCTGGGTGCAGCAGACTACCTTGGCTAGCTTTGTCCTCCTCTATGGCACGTTCGACAGGGGGGGACCAGAGATGCTGGTATGCACGCACACAGAGATGGTTTGAGCGACTAGGGTTCCACATGGATAGACTCCCTCCCTTTTAGTACAGTATGGACGCTCCTTTTTCTCCCCTCCTGTCACACGAGGTCAACCAGGTAATCCGTGAGGATCTCTTACAGCTACACACATTGTGGACCTGGTTGGGACCAAGCAAACTCCCAGTGGGGATTACACTTCTGGGTGCAGCAGACTACCTTGGCTAGCATTGTCCTCCTCTATGGCACTTTTGGCAAGGGGGGACCAGAGATGCCGGTATGCACGCACTTAGAGATGGTTTGAGTGACTAGGGTTCCATATGGATAGACTTCCTCCCTTTAAGTACAGTATGGACGCTCCTTTTTGTCCCCTCCTGTCACACGAGGTCAAACATGTAATCTGTGAGGATCTCTTACAGCTACACACATTGTGGACCTGGTTGGGACCAAGCGAACTCCGAGTGAAGCTCAGCTTCTACAAAGATCACTACTTGCCCATCACAAAGGAGGGTTTCATTGGCCCACCAGGATACACGCAGATCCACTTACCCCACTCACGGAGAATCTCTATCAGGCGGTTCTGGATCTCTTCACATAGACTTTGCATCGAGAGTGGCAGAGCAGAGGGCCTACTCAGGGGAGGCGCATATGCACATTATGTGACATGCAGGAGATTTGAGACGGAGGAGCACTTCATCTTTAGGTGCCCTGTTTACAATGAGATCTGAGGGCGTTTCTACTGCCTCTTCAAAGATAGCTTTGGGGTTTTGTCCCGATTCCTCTCCTACCAAAGATGTTTGGCGGGCTTTATCCATGAGGTAGTCAGGCATCGCGAGAGGATACTTCAATCACGGAGATAGGAGCAGACTTCTTCCTTGGCAGATCCCTCTCAGAGCTCTATTACAGAGTTCTTCCTGCCAGATCACATGGACCCCCACGAGACAAGGCCTCGACATGGTCGTGACCCAGAGCCAATGACCCGACAGCTCAGACAGAGGATTGACACGCAGATTACACTTGGGGATATCCCCTCTCTGTTCATAGTCAGAGTCCGGCCGACAGGGGTTACTGGGGTTACTGTGGCCCTTGTTAGGCGCAAAGCTATGACAGGAGACATCATAGGGCCGCACCCGTGAGCAGCTGACAACACTCTATCGCTGATTTCATGCCTCCATTGCCTCATCCACCCTGATGTCCTGATGATGATGATGATGATGACGACGACGACGATGATGAGATTGATATGTCGTCGACCACTGACACGACTATGTTGTACTTAGTACTATCATTTTGCATTTTTGCATTCTGCATTGGTGTGGATGCTCGTTTAGTAGCTCCACCCTCACAACTCGTTTTGTACCAGGTTTTTCACAGTCTCATAGACCCATCGGTCTTCCGAAGACTTTAATAAACTTTCTTTCTTTTATATCTGAGTTGCCTCTTACATCTAAGTAAGCTAATGTATTTGAGTTGTGGTATCTTGTGATCTTGGGGTGAATCTTCTGCTGCGTAGGAGTGTTGGCCTCAAGCAACCAACCTCCCTCTACTTTTCTAACACCCATCTGGGGCATTGTCAGGCAGTTCAGCCTGCAGCAGGATCATTCAGCACAGCTGGTCCTACTGAGGTGCAAAGGAGGGTGGATAGGTGGACTCAAGCTTAGAACTACTGAAATCTTTGGAGGCATGTGGTAAACAGGAAGAGTCCCTACAGCAGAGGGTACAACATACGGAGCTGTTTGTGGTGCCCTATATCAATACCTTGTCCTTTTGGCTGTACATCTGAGTTTGTCTTCTTCCAGATTTGGATTGTCTGTATTACTACTATGCACAAGATATTGAATTGTGATTTGTTAGCGCATTGTGTGATTCCTGGCCATAGTCTCTGCTGTGGAAGTGTTGGCTACAGCAAGCAGCCTCCATCTGTTGTTCTAACGAAAACCTCTCGATGGACTGGCTTACTAGGTCATCTAGTGCTACCCCAACCATACAATCAAAATACCCTCTAGCTTTCAAGCCCCTGCCAACAGGATGCTTTATGCCATTCCACTAGCACCTATAAAAAGACAAAGTCTGCTAGATGAGGGGAGATGTATGCAGGGATATGCAGAGGGGCCAGCGCAGGGGATGATGGAAGACTGCACATTCCTACTCATAAGAATCTCTAGAACTGAGTTTTTCTGATCTTATTGTGAAAGATCAGTTAAGTACCAATGGCCCTAAGTACGGTGAAGCTTCAAAAGATCTCAAGATAGAGTGAATAAGGCGACATTGCAAAGCAATTATAGTAGAGTTGGTGGCTACACTTGGAAATAGACTGGGGAAACACTAAATGTGGGCATCTCATGCGTTAGGCAACTTGATGGGGAAACACTATGAATACGGGCATCTCATGTGTTAGTCAACTTGGTGGAGATACTAACATTTCTGCTAATGACCTAAAAAAAAAGCAGTTGGAGGCTCCCATAAACCAAAAGAGAGACTATGCTACTCATCAGCCATGATGGTATGCTTGAACCTGGGGCATTCCTGAGTTGGCTATAGAGTTGAATGAGCATATCATGCTGGACCAATAGGCATTAGGATGAAAGACCTGATAATGACTTGTGGACATTTCTTCCTGTTTTAGAGAGGGACACCCTTTTCAATATATTCCTCATAATACTGAGATGGGGGAAGGCTGATGATAGAAGGCCAGACAATTTATGATGCTCAAAATCAGGTCCTATAGAGTCAGTGAGATTGATTTAGGAGATTAATTTATGATTTAGTTATTTGAATACTGTGTAGAATATTTAGCATGGTGACTCCTATGAGCTCAGATGGTTGTGCTCAAACAGCGAAGGCCACACAAGGACGATTGTAAGCTAAAAGGGAGTGTGACACTTATACTTCCCGTTACCCAACCAAGTTCTGTGCCTGATGATAGGCTAGATACAGGACCCAGTTTCCAAGTATGCCCTGCAGACAAACATAAAAACTACCTGCTTATGCTGGATTTAAGATGAAGAGTAAAAGGAATTGCCTACAAGTATTTGCTAAGTAGATCAGGTTGTGCAGCCAGATTGGGGAACTTTCTTCTGTAGAATTTGGACTGAATTTTTTTTAATCAGATAGAAATCCATCCTTAGCCTGTACTCTGTAAATAACCAACATTGTTACAGGCATTCTTTGTCCAAATGCTACTGGTGACACTTGTGGTCTGCACTACGACTCTGTGACTCTGAACATAGTCTACAGAAAAAATTTCTATATTTTATTGCCTTTGCTTACTTAACTTATCTTTTGATTTCCTTCAATCTCCTTTGTTTGATTGTGAGAAGTTTTGCATTCCTGCGGCTGTTTTTCAAAAGATGGTTTCATTTGGTTCTCTTCCATATTCTATTTTGATTTTGCCCATGGGCCTTGTTAGAAAAATGTCAACGTTTATATAATCTACTTTACACAACTAAGTATGTTTTATGCACTAATGATGTTGGCTTTTCAGGTTGCTGCAAACAGATCTGTTTTTGGAATGAACGGTACTGTCTTCTACTTTTATTCTGAACATGTTTTTACCATTTCACTGCATATGTTTAGTTGAAGCAAGTCTTAGGACACACAAGGCAGTTGAAAGACATGCACATCAAACTTACCAAATGGCTACATCTGGTGCAGCAGCATTTTCAATAGCTTTAATTGACGTTATCAAATGTTTAACCTGTAGCCATCCATGAGGTTTGAAACATTTGACCATGGCTTGTTAGACTTTATGAAATCTCCAGATCTGCCACTTCCCATTTCCTAGAGAGCTCGAAAATGGAAATATTGTAGCATTTGATTAACGTATGTAAAAGCTAATTGAAAAGCAATTGATAGCAATAGGTTTTGGCTTGTCCAAGCTTCTGTGTAGATACAATAAGCAGAATTGTACAAAAAGCAAAACGGTGACCAGATCGCAATGGGAAGAGCTAGTGGCCTCCATAGGGTTAATATGTTATTCCAACTTGACGCTCAAGGTCTGGACCAAAATAGGACTGCATGCAATGGGTCCTCATATTTGTCAATGATAGTTATGATTATTTGTACTATGAGGCCCACTTTCTTGATTTAGAGACTTATATGTTCATTTTCTTTTGGGAGGTGTATTAATTAACAAGGTGTATGCTGTCCTATGAGCCTTAGGTGTCTAGTCCAAAGACGTTTCATTGTCATGAAAGTTATATCATTTTTTTAAGACAAGCTAGGGCTGAGACTTATCTATGTTATAGCTTAGATCCCAACCTTGGTTTAGTGCCTACTGCAAGTCATTATGGACATCCCATTAACATTGGTGTAGATTGAGAATTTGTTAGCAACAGAAATTGTTGCCTCTATGATGTTGTATTTTCATAGGCGTTGTTCTCTTATGAACAATCTTTGCACGTGGTAAGTGATTCATTCTCAAGCTATCATTTTAGAAACAGACCATCTCATCCAGTAAGAATAAGGCTTGCTTTTTAAAAACTTTGTTAGCACTGCCTTGCCAAGGCAGTGCTCTACTGAGTGTTTTTCCAAAAGGTGTCCTCCCAATAGATTTTGGACACCTCATGCTTTGTTAACTACTTTCTATTCTAGTCTCTCTCTCCTCCCCCTCTCTCCCTCTCTCCCCTTCCCCCAATCAACTCTCTCTCTCTCTCTCTCTCTCTCTCTCTCTCTCCCTCTCTCTCCCCCCCCACTCTATTTTACATTGTATTGAGACGGGTCCCATGGTCATTTTTGGGCCCCCGAGGACGTTAATAGACTCTACTTCTAGTCAACTCATCAGCATTATCCTCCTCTATTGATATACTCCAAGAAGACAATGCTATCTAGTGCACTCTTTTTTTTATAGATCACACGTCCATACACAGGTATGCACATCGCTTTGTATTTGCAAGCAGTTGCATTATAGCACTCAAGCTTTCCAATGGTTCTGCACACATGCTTCCACTGCAAGTGCTACAAAATAATCATCCATTCATCTTCACGATCATTTGCATTTAGCAGAACCTGAGGAAATGCTCACGAGTATTTGTACTCGCTTGTTTTTCAACTTATTGGCCTGAAAGGTTGGACAGATTTTTGTATATTGAGGAGGTTGTCTTTGTGGCCTCATGGATATTCTTGATCACATTGAATGTCGCGTGGCATCTGTGTGACACCTGCACACTTCTAATTTCTCATCGTTTTTAGTCCATCTGGAGATTAGATATAAGGCATCATCCTTTCCTACACCTATTCGAATGCTTCTGAGTCTCAAAAGGAATGTAGTATCTTGAGCACTCTGAGTGCTTTCTTTTGCAAATATTCAGCATCTCCCTATAATGGGCATGAGGACTACGTCTTTCTCTTTCTTGCCTGTTTGTGCTACCTATTGAGTGCAAAAGCATGAGTGCTCTGTGGAACAAGAGAGGGAAATCCCATGTATATGTATAAAGATCAGATCCGACTTGATTGCTGGCCAACTGAGTCTGTAACAGCCAACCTGTCTGCTGACATGGTTGACTGCCATGTCATCCGACCTGCTTTGTCTGCTGCAGGTGATGTGGCCAACTGCCTTGTGACAGTACAGTCTGCTGTCTGCTGCCTGGAGTTGCTGCAACCTGTTGCAGCAGTCCTATGTGGCTGTCCACTTGTCTTTGGTGCAGTGGGTGCTGAGGTGAGAACGTGCATTATCCATGTTTTGTGCTGGCTGTTAGCTGCCCCGATCGGCAAGCTACTATCCCAGATCTTCATTTTGGGGCTTTGGTGGTCCTTGTGGCTGCCCTAGGTCTATCAAGATGGCCACGGACTGAAGGATGAGGGTGACAGTTCTTCTACTGAAGCTGAAACCGATGTAGAGTCTGTTGGAACCTGCATTGTCTAATTGTGCTGGCTTTTGTGGATTAGTGCCACCATATCTGGTCCTACACCAACTTGACATTCATTAAATCCTGCTATTCGTGATAAAATGGAGTTTGTATGCTAGCTTGCAAATAGACCAGCTACCAACTTTACGCAAGAGAGTTCAGGAGTACCCGGGACTTTCCTTACAGTCACTCACTGTGATGGTTCAATCTTTCCAATTCAGTACTTTATGGTGGTTTGTGAGTCACAATGTGCCTAAAAGACATTTGCTGGTCCTAGAGTGACGATGATGAATGTCTTCCTCTCCACCATTTACTAGTTTCTTAGCAATTCGGTTCAGTAACCAGTGGGTAAGCCCTGCTAGCCAAACTCTCCACTCAGATTGAGACCAGAAATCTTCCTCCCAATGTCTTAGGTGTAGACAACAGCTCATACATGGCTCTAATTCCATACAATGCACAATGAATGGCTTGTAGGCCCCAGCCATTGATGCAACATCTGCCTCACATGGTGAAATCGATTGATATTCATAGGAATCTGGGGTCCACACCTTTGTGCCGGTGGCTGTGTACACAAGCCCCAAAAAGGATAGTTGGAGCTGCCCTTCCAGGGCCGAAGAAAGGTTACTGTCATCTGGAGTGCATTCAGGGAGTCATTCAGGACCTGCATTTAGTTCTAGGTGTCCATGTGCCATAACTTTGCCAGAAGAGGATGTCATAGCAATAGACATTACAGATCCCCTCAGGTTGAGAAGCTGCCATGGAGGTAGAAGACGGGATGGAGCTATGGGTTTGTATGCCATTTGGAAGGGCCGGCTTAGGTGCTAATCTAGAGGTTGGTTGAGAAGGGTTGGGGGGGGGGGAGGGTGAGGCTGAGTGGTCTGGTGAGTGAATGAGGGGCTTCGCTGAGCTAGAGTAGAGATGCTTGAGGAAAGCAGGAGTTGAATGCCAAGACAACTAGGTGATTATAGGCTTAAGAGGAGGCATTTGGTTTCATGACAATTGAAAGGAGCTTGCTGAGCAGGAGGGACTGATGGTGAGTAATCAAAGAGGGGAGAGAGAATGGACAGGCCCTCCAGGTGTAGGGCCCAACAATCTCCCTCTCTCATTCTCCAAGATTGAAGCTATCCTTTGAGTTGAAAGTGAAATGGATACTACTTGTCCATCCTTTATCTCCCATGCTTCAATTCTTTTGGCATCTGTGTGAGGCTTTGTGGATGTGCTTTGAACAATTTTCCAGAAGTCTTTGCCAATGAATAGTATGTTCATTGTGAAATTCCAGATGGAATTGTTCTGAGTGCCATTCAACTTCTCTTCAACATGAGGCATGCGATTAACCATGCCTATTAACAAATACTATCCTTGCTGCAATAAATCAACAGACAAGTAATGCCTCTGCAAAAGGTAAAAGCCCTGATGTGGGCTTGCTGAAATCACCAATAAAGAGATGTAGCTCTTGCCAAAAAGAGCAATTTCACCTTGAATCCCAAAGGCCCTTTGCCAAGCACCTCAACTTTCTTTGAAATGTGTAGCAACACATGAAATTTAAAAGCCCCTTGTTTGTCACCACAAATGTATGCAAATGTCCATGTATAGCAAGAATTGGCTGTCTCGAAGCCTGCTTTGCTAGAAAAATCGTCACAAATGCATTAAAAAATCTCAATTTGCATACCAAACTGCATCCAAAGGTGAAATTTCATTGTTGAAAGTGAGAAATAATATCAAAATTTCAAAAAACTAAAACCTGCAGCACCAGAGCGTTCTTTTTACAGATTTTCCCCCATGTTGAAGCTGTTTTCACTTGTTTTTCTGCTTTTGTCTGTTTCAAAGATGCAGAAGTGTTGTTTAGATTATACAGATTGTGGACGCATATATGTATGATTTTTCTAGGCACTACTGATTTCGTATGTAAAAATTTGGCCTTATAAAAAAAAACTCTGTGACTATGTATGTCTTTCCATAATGTGCTCGTGTAGAAGATAATTCACTTGTTGGGATTTACCTCAGAGCGTGTGCCAAGTTGTTGGGGCTGCTTGTGTGGGAATGTCCTGGGAGGATGGCTCTCTTGGAAAATATATGAATATGTACTTCAGTCTTCTAGCTTGAGTCCTAGCTTTTGGTACCATGCTAGAACAATCAACCGAAAATGAATTGTCCACGAGATCACACCTGAGAAGTCTAGATCCTACTTGGATGTGCACACATGCATTAGCAAATCAGCTCTGACTTGGAATAGACAGAAAGATATGACAACCAATAATTGAATAAGAATGTCCAAAAAGAGGACTGAAAATGTTTTGCAAAAGGTGCACTAACAAAGCACACTATGTGGACAGTGGGGTGCTGCCCACGAGTGCTGGAACTGAGGCCATGAACTGTTGCTCTAATCTGCTGCTCACTCCTGCCTCATGCCTCGTCTTCAGTGGCTATGGTAAGAGCTTAAAACTCTCCTTCTGTGAGCACACTTTCTGCCCTATGGGATATGCTCGTTGGTTGAGTTCTTCACAATGGCTAAGGACTGCTGGATCTACTGGTTCCTTTGCTAGTACCCTTGAAGCTTCTCTTGTGCCTGGAAGCACATCTGAAAGCTGGACCAATGGATGGATTCTCTGTGCCTTGTTGCTGCCTAGATCTGATAAGCCTCACAAGTGGCTGAACTGCAGCCTGCAAATACTTGACTGAATGGCTCTGTGCCCCCTTTTATAGGGCTGCAATGCCCCCTATAATGGCTGAATGAATCCTAATTTGGCCAACTGGCTAGTCTGCTGGTCGACTTGTCTGTGAACTGACCTATTAGGCCTATATAAGGGCCTTTACTAGGCCCACTTTGGATGAGCTTTACTCCAACCCTGCTGCCCATCTTGTGGCCTTCCTGCCTGCCTTCATGCAGGCCTATCAGCAGCCCTTATGCCCAGCTCTAAGGGCCATATGCTGGGTGCATTCATGGCCCATGGCTGTGTCCATGTGCGGCCTTCAGGATTGATATAGTGCCCAATTCTCTGCTCTGGGAAGGAGACTGCGATACACTTGCCCCTCCAACTCACCAAATGGCGCACGTTATGAAACATTTATGTGGATGGGGGATGATCAGGTGAAGCCAAGAAATCAATTTAGTTCTCAGAGCATAGTATTTATTAAGATGGAGAACAGGAAATTTGTTGTCCAAAGAATCAATCGCCGACGTAGGAGTTGCCAACACAAAGGGAACCTGGTGGCTAGTCAACGCAGGAGCATCATCCTTGCTAAAAAGAGACGACCTAGCATCTTTCCTAGGTCCCCTAAAATTGAGGTCATTGGTCCCGCTTGTGATACATTGAAGCAGTATCCTTACCATCCCCATCGTTTTGGTGCATAGGAGAGAGCATGGGAAGGTCTTTATAAAATACAAGAAAGGACTTAGTGAGCGTGGCAGCCTCTCTGTCCGTTTTCCCTAGTGTCACATGTATGGTGCAAAAAATTATTATTGCACCAACCTATGGAGGATCCTAGACATTCAACATGTGTTAGAGTCTAGATTTGAACTTTAAAATTGCCTAGAACCTTCTTCACTGGATACGCACGTCGTAACCTTGTGTAGTCTCAATATTTCAACCCATGTTGGCTGTATCCAATCCATTGTAGACCGAGATGTGTGAATCTACAACACAATCACTGCTGATTTTAATACTGGAAATTCTTTTCCACGCATTCATTCGCTTAACTTTTGCTCCTTTACTAACACGTGTAGGCAAATACTACTATTATGGAATTCAGTTTCAATGCTGACCAGCTTTAAGTGCACCGTACTCCTATTGCAAGGTATTGTACAAGTTGTAAAGAATGTTCATACATTGTGTCACATGCATCCACAAACATCCGCCAATTTAGGCACTTGCTTCAATAAATCGGCATTACTCCAAAATCTCTTTGTTTTTTCCAAACCTTGCACACAAGTAAACATGGTTTCACATAGTTTGAGCTATGTGATGATTTGTGTGTGATGATCTTGGGAGAACCTAGAGGTGGAAAACTACAAAATTCAGCCACCCTCCATGTGGTTGCACACAATTTGAGCTGAAAACCAGTAAAATTTGCAAGATTTGGAAATAAAAAACTCTTTGAATAGTGATGATTTATTTACAACTTGCTAATTTTTATGCTTTGTTACCCCTAGGACCTCCCCAGGTCATTGTACTCAAAGAGTTTTTTTTTTCTTCAAAAAGATTACTTCATTAAGTATGAATGAAAACCGCAAGAGCAAGCTCAAATGCGGGAGTACATCATGCCATGCATGAGGAAAAAAAACAGCTCAAAACGAGCTAACAAAAATCCAAGGTGGAGGCTGAAAGTGCCACCTCAACCGTGAAGGAGACTCAGAGAAGAAAGGAGATCCTCTCCAAACTCTGAAAAAACTACCTCTCCTGGCAGTAGCTGCTCTGGGGGATCCCTGCATGCTCTTCCAGATGGCCACTAATGCGTGTATAGTCTCCATCCATATACTAGCCATAGATTGGGAGGGGTGAACCCCCGGGGGATTCACTCTTCATGAAAGGGGGACGTCACCTGCGTGCATGAACTTCAAGAAAACCCCCTATTTAAGATCCATGTAGGATGATAAAACACCCCTATTTAAGCTTATAAGATACCACCAAAATTCTATTATGTCCCCCCTTTCCTTAAATCTACGTCCTTTCTCAAGCATTTAGATCGCACAATAATAAAATTCAGATTACTTTCCCTATGACTATTTAAAACCATACACAAAACCAAACTTGTTTGGACTAGTTATCCAAGGTAGCCTATACTATGTCCCCCCCTCTTAAATATGGCATGACCCCCCTAACTTAAATTCAATATTGGGAAAAAATAAAAGACCCCCCACCCCTAATGTATAAGCTTATGCCTCATTAAAAAAAACCCCCCTATTGTACACTCACGTGATATCATAAGTTTTCTCTTGTGAATCCCCTGGTGGTGAACCTGGGAACCCTCCATTGCCTCCGTACATCTGGCCCTCCAAATATGCTATTGCACTCAAATAGTTTCATGATAGATCTTGTGTAATATTCAGTAAAGTCATAGACTAGGGTATATAGAAAGACTGAACCAGTATGCGAGATGGCAGTCATTTACAGACCAGGAAAAATAGCTTATGATCTTCAACAATTTTTAACACAGGATTATTGATTCTTTCCCCAAGCTTAGTTAATGGTGAGACTATATAGGAATACGCTTCAATATGCCTTTTATAGGACTAAATAGACCCTAAGAATGCCCACAAAGCTATCACATTCTCAGGTACTAGCCACATCAAAAAATGGTTATACTAACTGTACTAAATCTAGCCTATAAGGCTCATACCTGGGAAAATGTGGCAATGAAACCCCCCCTCCGTTGTATGGCTGAAGTATCCTGGAAATGTCACATGAATATCTGGAAACTAGATCATGGTTGTACATGTTCATTCATAATAACCTATGATAGTACAACCATAATAGTATCATGTAAGAAAAGGTACCAAGTGTAAAGTTTGCCAAAAAGCTTCAAACTTGGGTCACATTAAGGCCTTCATGAAGAGATTTGCCAAATTGTTATCCTGTGTGAGAACATAGAACAACTCTATGTTTCCAACTGACAGTCACTCCCTATGTGCTTAGTATGCACATGAAACATGGGATTGCATGAGATAGCCAAGGCACTTTGGCTCTTAGTGTAGATGGTAGTAGAAGATGTCCAACATCAAGATCTGCTACAAGTAGCATCCCACTATGCGGCACCCTCGTGTTATAACGATCGGCGGCCCAGTCACTATCCATGAAAGCATGCATGATCAATGAAGACTGTATCATAGAGAAGTCCCAAATGTGCCCTTCAAATAACGGAAGACATGTTTCACTGCCTGTCAATGCTTCTACTGCATTGGTGCATAAACCTACTCAATTGGGAAACGGAATGCTGGAGATCAAGTCAAGTGTGACACAAATAAATCAGGCAACCAACAGCTTGCTGATATAGAGTGGCATCAAATGCCATCCTCTGAGGAAAAATGGAAGCGATGCCTCAAAGGTGTTGAAACTGAATGTGAAGATAATAGTGCAATTGACCCATCTCTAAAAGACTACTGCAAATCAGCCTTAAAGGATGCAATTTGCTGAGTAGATGGTCTAGTTATGAGCATGTCATCCAGGTAAAGAATAAGAATGAGAAAATCTGCTCTGCATCTTCAGACATAAAGTGTTGTTTCAGTAGGGCTCTTCTGAAAACCAAGGCGAATCAAATGTGCATGAATCTTTGCATACCACACTCGGGGTGTGTGCTTCAATCCATATAAGGCCCTACGCAGCTGGCATACTTTATTTTCAGATCCCTAAACCTCAAAGCCAGGTGGTTTTCTGACATATACCTCTTGAAGCAAGTCCTCATGAAGAAAGGCATTAATGTCCAGTTGATGTACTTCCCAATGCCTATCAGGTGCAATAAAAATGACACAATGTATAGCTGTGATGTCTGAATTGGGGGAAAAAGTTTCTTCAAAGTCAATGCCCTACTGCTGAGCATAGCTTTAGGCAACAAGATGGGCTTTGTAGCATTCAACAGTGCCATCCGCTTTCTACTTCAATTTATAGACCGGCCTTGTGCCAACGGCACGCTTGCCAGGAGGTAAGTTGCACAACTCCCAAGCGCCATTGTGGTGAAGGAAGCTAACTCTGCCTTCGCAGCTTCCATCCATTCTTGGCTGTCAAAAGCATCCTTTGTGGCATAAAGGCTCTTCATTACAGGCTATGTCATTCAATGCAACATCTAAAAAATGGCCATGCATTTGACGTTGTGCATCTAGTGCGGGCAGCCAAAGATTCAGCCTGCTTGCTATCCTTAAGTATCCAACAGACACCTTGGGACCATTTTGTTCTATCTAATAATAACCCTTTCCTCGGTAACTACTTGCTCAGCGACATTGTCCTGAATAGAAGCATATGTGACGATTTTTCTAGCAAAGCAGGCTTCGAGACAGCCAATTCTTGCTATACATGGACATTTGCATACATTTGTGGTGACAAACAAGGGGCTTTTAAATTTCATGTGTTGCTACACATTTCAAAGAAAGTTGAGGTGCTTGGCAAAGGGCCTTTGGGATTCAAGGTGACTAATAAGAACCCTTTCCTCGGTAACTACTTGCTCAGCGACATTGTCCTGAATAGAAGCATATAAGGCTGAAAGTTTTCCAGCGACTCTGAGTTCAGCAACTCTGAGGTTGAGAATGACTTGGCACTGGAGATTAAACTCTCCAATGGCTGATCTAAATCTGTACCGGATTTGAAAAGGGGCAGCAATGTGTCAAAAGAGATAACATCTCTGCTGACAATTACTTTCCCTTTAACATACACCTAGCCATGTCCATTACAATTCGGCTCACAGGACATGCATTCTTCTCTGTCGGTACGAAGTGTGACCAGCTTGTGGCCACTCTCATTTTCAACCATGGCCAGTATTCGCTTGAAGCATGCAAAGATATTTGACTTAGGTCTCAAGGCACAGATCCAAGTATAGTGGGAGAAGTCATCCACAACTGTGACAAAATAATAAAATCCTCCAATGGATGCTGTCCTTATAGGACCACACACATCGATATGTATCAGAGGCAATTTGTGGGAAAGGACAAAGTGTGCATCTTTCCCCTCACAATGTGCTCTGAAAGTGCATGCACTTTTGGAAGATCTACCACCATGTCCTGTGAATGCATCTTAACCAAGCTACCATAATTGAGATGCCCAAATCTCTCTTGCCATAGATGATGTCTGCAATAACTGAATCTTTCACTGCATGCGCCTCTACAATTGCCCCTCTCTCATAAGAATCAAGATTATACAGCCCTCTGGTAAGTGTTCCAGTGAGTGCAATGCTTATCATGCCTAAAGTCATACACGCACAACAATATCATCAAGGTGACTCTATAACCACTTGTAGCAACGGCTGAAATAGAAATCATATTTTCCTTAATGCTTGGAAAATATAAGACATCCAATAGAATGACTGCATCACCTGAGACTGATGTGATGTCCATTTTACCAATGCTTCTAACTGCATAAGAAGCATTGTTGGCACACGTCATGATGCCAACCTAGGTGCATTATCCAAAGACAAAAACCGTTTCTTGCAGAATGTGGTGTGTTTGGCAGCACCACTATCAAAGTACCATGTGGACATAGACTCAGCCACAAACAAAAAGTCCATCATGCGTGAAAGGACCTTACTGGTGTGTGACAACAAATGCCCAATCATCATGAGAAATATTTGCTTCCTCACTAGCTCTTTTCAGCTGCAGGAGGAGCATTTGGAATTGCAAGTCATGACTACTGCTTCTTCCTTTCTGAAGCAATGCCCTGGCTTCCTGCAATAATTACATCTCTTTTTCTTCTTGGCATCACTCTAGCTAGAAGCGGATGAAGTACCAGCATTACTCTTAGGCTTGAATGAGGGCTTGCCTGCCTTGCCTGCCTTGCCTTTACCTTTATGGCCACTGAAAAATGCTTGATCTGCATTCATGGAGGCATTCCAATTTGCATGGCTGCTGCTCCTGCAGTGGCAATGTGACAAGCTGATCAAAAGTCTAGTAGTGGTTGGGATTACCCAAGGCCATCAACCTCAATGAGTGTAGGAGATACAACCTTAAGGGTCAGGCACAATCTCATCAACATTAATCAACTGCTCTCTGATGTTCTTGACCTTGATCAAGTAGGTATCTATGCTTTCCCTTCTTCCATCTTGACATCATCCAACTGCTTACACAAGAGGCAACTCTCGCCTCATTTTTTATTTGATATAGAGAAGCCAATAGATCCCTCTTAGCCCTTGCAGTCCTGTAAGACCGGATATGAGGGAATATAAATCTCTTCACTGACTAGGCAATCAAAGCATGTGCCTGTGGATCTCTACCATCCCATGTGAACTGATCCTGAGTTGGAGGCACTATGGCAGCATTGGTAGATGAGGAAGAGCGAATGACAGTACCACCACTTGTGGCAACGGACGCAGTGGCAGCAAGTGCCTCAGATACAGGTCTCATATCAGGTCCTGCAACAATACCCCATAGGTTCTTGGCAACCAACACGTGGGGCATTGTATACGACTACATAGGGTAATATTAATACTGGTGCCATTGAGCTTATTCTTAAGCACATTCGTTAGGGCACGTTGAGATCTAAAAGTGGCTTCAGTTTGGGTCGATTCTGAGTTGTCTAGGTCACATTGTGAGCCTGGTAAACCTAGGATTGTATTTGTTCTAGGCCTACTTGTTTAATTAATTGCGTGTATTGGGGACAAAAATTATAGAAGACCTATTAAAGTTTCAAACTAATTATTAAATGCCATTTAATCTAGAATAACTAATTAAATATTTTAGTATATATATATTAGAAACCTTTTTTAAAACTTTCTACAATTTTCTAAACCTGTTTTATTGATTTACTGAACTTTTAGGGCTTTCTGCTTTCCAATTAGGGAATATAGGTAAATTATGATTGGGACTAATTTTGGGCAGGCTGGCTGACCTCTCTTGCAAATTCGCATCAAACTTGATGCTCTATTGCTCTTCCTACTTCCCTTGCTGCACCCTTGCTTCTGAAACTCTGTTCACATCCAAAAGCATATCAAAGACTTGGTAAAAATTGCAGTGCTGTTGCTTTAGACAATGTTGGCTGCTCAATGGTTGGACAGACAGAGCCAGACATTCCAATTGTTCAGGGGGATGATGGAGTACGTCCCAGGATCTGAGAACATGGTTGTTGATGCTCTTAGGCATGGTTAGTACAATTTTGATTGTTTGAGAGTCTATGCTCCCTAAGATGAACTAGTACCACGACTCTCCTCGGTTGAAGAAGTTTTGGTATAAGGTAATGTGCTGATGCCATACATGAGAGGTGGTTTTCTACAAAGGCAGAGTTTCTCTCTCAGTTCTGGTCAGCATTATGGTATGCAGTTCATGACTCGATGGCGAGTTACACAGGGCACATTAAAGAAGTAGCCATTGGGACTAGGAACACGATGACCAATGTGGCTGATTTGTTGGAGGTCAACATCTCCTGATGTCACCTTAGAGTGAGAGGGCCAGTGCTTGTGGGTGTGCCTGCCCCCTGTGAGGCTAGGCTAGTCCAGCTCCAGCCTAGTACGGCCTGTATGCATGCCACACTGGCTGGCTGTGGAGGCGCCCTTGGCAGGCCAGGAGAGGTGGCCCTGTAGGCAGTCCTGTGGGGCAGCATATCCAACTGCCAGGTCAGTTTGGCAGGCCCCAGCAGAGGCGTGCTGTGCTGAGGTGGCCCGACTGGCTGGGCGGCCACTTAGCAGCCTCTATATGGCTGTGTGGCAGCCTTTCTTGTGGGGGGTGCCAGGGCAGAGGGGGTCGGCGCCCTAGAGGTGCAGTAGGGCTATGGACCAGCCCTTTATAGAGGGCAGAGTTTGATCAACATTTTTGGATAAAAGGAGAAGGTAGAAATGGTCCAAGCACAATGTACAGGAGGCATGGGAGAGAGGTAGACTTGACTTTGCTACCGATTGTAAAAAAGGAGAAACACAGTGCAGAACTCATCATAGTTGAATGGAGCCAAGCACTGCAAGTGGAGATGATGGAGCACATTACAAACATGATTCCCAGACAAGACTAGTGTTCCATCCATCTAGGTAGCATAATCAAAAGTGGCATCAAGTGCCAATAATTTGCCAAGTTTCAAGATTTAATGCATGAACGAAATGATGAATGTCTCATTAATTTCTAACATGAACTAGTAGGAAATATATCATAACAGATATTGCACTCACTTTGAGATGTGGTGCGGTGCCACAGTAGCTGCTCATTTTGAACTTACCTGGAAGTGGCATAGTTTGATGCTCAAAGATGAAGGATGGATAAAATAGTTTATATGTCTTACTCTTGCTGAATGCATTGTAAACTGGGATTTGGTGGCTCATCTTGTTTATTTGTCTTTTAAGAAGCATTATGTTGGAATCTCTTGGCACTCATACTAACACATCTTGTTTTTGGGTTTGGGTTTCCGGATGGCTTCTTTCCTATGCAGAGCTTCCTTCTGAGGAGAGTAAGTTACTTTGCACTTTAGACGTACACAGTTTCTTGATGTAAAAGTGTATTCAAGCTGATTGCGAGTGGATCTATCAGTTAGGAAACATGTGTTGAATGTGAAAGCATTGGCAAATTTAGTGTGCATATGAGCAATCTGAAATTTAACTTAAATAAGCTACCTCCTATTTGAAAACCTGATATTGCAGTTTGTGTACATGGTTATGCATTTCGTGACAATGCTTGCTCATAAATCTTCTGTGAGATTCATTTTTCACTGTCTAGAATTTACTTTCCCCTTTTCTTTTGCACATAGTAGTAGTGCAGTCGAATTTTGTTTTTGGAAAGTACTAGTGAAGCACAAAAGCAGTACGTACCAGAGAACATAACTTTAGCATGTTCCATATGCATAGCTCTATTACCTTGTGATATCTTATGGAAAAGGAAAACCTATTCCAGAATCTCACTTGGGTTTTTTGTAATTGCCAATGCGATCTCTGTGAATTTCGAACGATGTTGAATGTGGTGGCAATGAATGCTAAAAAAGTGTGTTTGCTAATTTAAAGTAGGTGTAGCGTTCCATATGAATGGCTGCATGGCAGCAACATTGAACTAGAAGTGGTAAAGCCACGTTGTGTGGGTAGGCAAGTGCAAACTACCCTATGGCAGAATGGAAGTATTGGTTTGCTGAATGAGAGAGAATCCATCTCCAATTAATATAGTGTTGGAAAAGTGAGTGATGAACTATGGATTTAGTTTATTGGTTCATCCTTGGGAGGTTAGGATTATTAGAATGGTTTGTGGAGTGGAGGTTAATCCGTAGCATTGACGCTAGACCATCCATGACTTATCTTTGGTAGTGGCTATATATTTGTTAGGGGCTACATGAGGTGGCAAAAGGGATGGGTGCAACGTGGCACCCTTTTTATAGTCGGCCTAAGGTGGCACATCAATGTACTTCTACTCCTCTCAAAGGCAGGCAAAATGAGTGGCCAAGCAGGAGAGATTTCACACGTATGCATGTGTTTGAATGCATTTGGATTGGGCACATTGAGCCAATGCCATACTGGACAGTGCACCCTAGCCTTTCAGTGGGGTCAAAGGATAGCTTATCCTTCATACCTCTTCACCTCCTCACATTAGGGTTTGAGGATTCATTGTCTGGGCAGCTTAATTGCTGCTCTTTTGAGTTTGTGCTCTCACCATTCTAGGTGAGCATTTTAGTCAGTGATTAGCATTTCAATTACAGCAATTCATTATGTGTGCATTGTTACTCTCTGTGTTAATTTGTGGGAGGGCATGATAGTCTAGTGAGCCTCCCTTGTTTTTTTCATGGTATCATGGTGATTGTGCCAGACCTGTAAAAACCCTTGCTAGGCTAGAGTTCTAGTTAAAGTGTGCACACGCATCTGAGCCTTGATACTACATTCCTTGAGAATGCTCTGTAAAACTCAGAATCTGAGCTGGAATAGATTTTGAGTAGCAGCCCAGAATAAATAATAGCTTCTTTTTTGGGGTGTAGCAGCTGTGAAGTTTATCCATAACATTGAGACCTGCAAAACAAGTGCAAACAAGGCGTGGAGTCGTTCTGCAGTAAGAACAAACGTAGATATGAAATGGCAAGGCTGTAACGATGAGGGCATGATAGTCTAGTGAGCCTCCCTTGTTTTCTTCATGGTATCATGGTGATTGTGCCAGACCTGTAAAAAACCTTGCTAGGCTAGAGTTCTAGTTAAAGTGTGCACACACATCTGAGCCTTGATACTACATTCCTTGAGAATGCTCTGTAAAACTCAGAATCTGAGCTGGAATAGATTTTGAGTAGCAGCCCAGAATAAATAATAGCTTCTTTTTTGGGGTGTAGCAGCTGTGAAGTTTATCCATAACATTGAGACCTGCAAAACAAGTGCAAACAAGGCGTGGAGTCGTTCTGCAGTAAGAACAAACGTAGATATGAAATGGCAAGGCTGTAACGATGATGAATCTATGAATCAAAAGCTGTGGCAACTTCACACATTGAATTGAGTTGGGGACTTCTGTAGGTGTCAGTTTGTGAAGAGCAACATGAACAGCACATGAAACCTTGCATCTGGAAGTTTGGTGCAAAAATTTAACAGAAGACTCAATTGTTTCAGACTGACAGAAGAAATACTAAACATGGAGCATTGATTTGCCAATCCAGTGAGCACAATGTCTAGTTGCTGCATCTGGAAGTTTGGTGCAAAATTTTAACAGAAGACTCAATTGTTTCAGGCTGACAGAAGAAATACTAGACATTGAAGAGTGATTTGCTAATCCATTGAGCACCTACAAAACAAGGATCACCAACATTGATAGGCTGAGCATGGTCGGGCCTTAATGTTGCATCAAGAAAATGAAGAAGAGGCATGTCAAAACTACAGACAACACCATCATAAGTAACTAGCTCCAGCAACCATCTGAATACATGCAACGAGGTGCACCTCAACGGCCTTGATAAGGCTGTATTGTCAATACACAGACAGAGAAGTGGCACACAATTGAGACAGACGACACAGTTTGCAGCAGCAAGGAGATGACAGTTTGACGACTGCTCTTATGCTTAAGCAATCGTTTTGCATAGATCTCTACATCTTTGGGTATTTTGAAACTGCATGCAACACTTGCGATCATTACTCACACAACATAAGCTTGAGGAAAATTAGACCAAAAAAGGTCTCAGGACATCTGTAAGTAGAAGATTCAAAGATGAGTGACTATCTAAGGAGCAGTATCTTTCATTCTCCTTGAAGACTGTTAGGGTCGTGTGATTTTGCATATTTGCCCAATCAGCATTCAATAATCTCAAATCTCATGACCAAACTTTGAATATTCAACACATCATTCACATCCTTTAATTAGTCACCATGTACCTACATAGGATATTTATAAATTATCATACAGGGCTTTTTCACAAATGCAAAGGCACATAGAGAAGGAAAAAAACCAAAAAACAAGAGACAATGGAGATTGATTGGGTGTGAAGGAGGTCGCATCCTCCCCCTCTAGGATTGGAGATCCAATCCCAGGGTGTTTTTTCTTTTTTTTAAATTAATAACAAGAGGTATATGATTTAAGACTCTTGGGTGGGATTTTAAAAGATCCTATCTCCAATAGAGATGACTGATTGATAGATACATTAAAAAAATAAATAAATTGATAATCTATATTTACTAGAAAATGGGTTTGTGTAAATAACAAAGTAGAATCCAAAGAAGAGTATTGTGTGTCAAAGCCAAGTAAGTGTGGGCATACAGATATTGTGAGCAGAAATGATGTGGCCAAGATTCAACAGTTCTCTCTTGAGGAACTCACATTTAGACATCTTAGCATAGAGAGCTTCTCTTTGAAGAATAGTCAAAACTATTATCAGCTTAGACAAACCTTTACTATACATGAGTATGTCATCCAAGAATACACTGATAAAATTGTTCAGATATGGATGAAATATGGTATTCATCCTATGTGGGAAAGTAGCACTGATGACGACATAAGTGTTGCTTTGCTTGCTAAGTATGTCTTCCTTTTGTTTTTCTTTACCTCCATTTTTCCTTCTCTTTGGTTCTCTCTTTTATTTTCTGTGTAGATTTTTGGTCTTTAGAACAATAAAAAATCTAAATTTGTGTGATTGGACATATTCTAATCTTACAAAGGTATATATAAAAGAGATTTGGTCCTCCAGTGGTTGGACGAGGTAGGGAGTTTGCATTTCTATTGGGAAAACTGTTGCTTCGGAGGGCCATGATCAAGGAGAGCTCATTGGAGGAGGCTGGGTAGTATGGATGGATATTTGGCTCAGAGATTTCTGACTTGGGATACCGAATGTTTAGCACTAGCATGCCTTTTTGGCACCATCTTTTCTTATTATTTACTAGACGTGGACTTGTGGATCTTTGGAGGCGACTTCAAGAATTTGGAATCCGAGGGACAAGCTTGGGAGAGGGGGCTTTCTTTTGAGCCATATCTTTTGCAAAGAAAGAAAGAAAGTTTATTAAAGCCTTTGAAAGACCCAAGTGTCTGTGAGACTAAAGAAAGCCACATACAATAAAAACTAAGGGATGGAGCTACCAAAGCGGACATCCACACTAAAGCCTGTTATTTGAGATGAGGATAACATATACTGAAATAGCAGTGTGGAAGAGTACATAGCCTCACATAACTATCTACATGAGGGCCAAGCGAGGCCCCGTCAGCAGGCCAATTGGTCAATTGCCCATCGGAGTGTTAGAACCTCTTTATGCTGTTATGGGGACCAAGTTCACCAGTCGGTTGAGGCTAGAAGGTATGATCGAGGCCAATGGTGGCTCTAGTGAGGGTTGGCATCATGAAGAAAGGAAGTCAGTTTGTGATCGCCATGTGGTTGGATTCCAATGAGTCCTCTTGGTGTTGCCTCTATACTTTAAGAATTCGGCCTCTATATCAATAGGACTTGAGTAAGAAGGTGGCCACGTGCGATTGGTTGGGATGGACTAGGAATCTGGTCCGAATCTGCTAGTGAATAGACAATGGTTCCGCCCACGTATCTCAGAGTGGAAAAGCATGTCAATGCAAAGTGCTCCTTTAACTAGGACACTCAAAATTGCCCCATCAAGGTCCTTAAGGCACGTGGGAGATGGATCTGAGTATAGGCAGGGGGATCGATCAACTCTGGCCCTGCTTTGCCTCCTGGATGTAGGCCCAAAGATCAGGATCCTGCTGCTCCTGCCGCTCCTATGTTTGCTGACTTGCTGGATGCAAAATATGGGCCAATAGGCCCTCTTTTAACAGGGGCAATCCTGCCCTAAATGAACCGACTCAGCAGGGGGTTGAACCAACCCCCTTGCTGGCCACTCTGCATATAAGTGGGGGCCCAGCCCCCTTGTTGTGTGTGCCAGGTGACCTTTCTGGCCCCCTTCACCACACCTTACGGGCCTGTGCATCTCGACCCATTAAACATCTGCTGAGTGACCTGTTCTCAGCCTCCCCACCGACCTGTGGGGCTCTATAAGACCAGGCCTCTAGCCTTCATTCCATGCAGGGAGCCTGTCTGCCCTCTTGCTGGCCTGGTTTGCTGGCTTCAACCAGCACTACCTGCTCCATCCAGTGGCTGCCTCAGTTCTCGCTGTCCCGGCCCTGTCTGCGCCATGTCTGCCAGCTCTGTAAATGCTGCTCCACAGACCCGTAAAGTTGCTGAGAGGTGCTGCCCATGTGGCAGCCCCCTCCCTCTCTCCGTCTTAGCTAAGCTCTTGAGCATGCAGCTTCGCCTCGACCTTCTAGACGTCATCCATGACATGCAGACATGTTTTGTTCAAAAGGGGAGCATCATGGGCTGTTGATGGGGAAAGAATGTTATGTACCAAGCTACCTACAAATAGCTTATACCTGGCCTAGGCAAGGAAACTCTTAGGGTTAATGGTATTGGTTAGGGGTGTTAATGAACCAAGGTGGCTGGGGCTATGTAACCAAGCACATCCTCATTATTTGGGTGTGATCACCATTAGCCTGAAACTCCCTGTGAGGCCCAGAGAAAGCTTGTCTAGGTCGAGGACATCTACAGGATGTGTCTTTTTGGTATGTGACATGAGGGCTGGCTGACTGAGGAAATAGGCTCAGGTGATGTTCCTGACCTTTTTCTCTGAGGTGGTCTGAGGTATACAATCACATACAATGAAGGAGGCAACATTCTCTAAAATCCTTCAGATAGAGAAAGGGATATTGCTATTGCAATCCCAGACTCATTAACATGAAGGTTATAGCATGTACAAATCATAAATATTAGGGTGGCAGAGAGACTAATATGCTTATGAGAAGTGTTTTAGAGAAATATTGAGACATTAGAGGCATACTTCAATGGAGGAGTTGGGAAGAAGGTTTCACCGTTACGAGTTGCATGACAATCAGGCTTCAAAGTTTAAAATGAACTTTTTTGTAAATAGGGAAGATATCACACAATGTCGTCTTTATGAAAACTTCCAAATACATCCAGGAGGGTAAAGCGATTCTGTGAAAAGTAGGTTTGATGTTAGGTTCTTTGGGATAGTTGTCCGTGATGTTTTGCTTAAGTTCACAGCTTATTACTTGAAACCAGTAACTTGATTTTTCTAGCTAATATATTAATTTTGACCTGGGCAAAGCTGAGGTCCAAGATAATTGTCCTGCATCTTCTCCTCTGAATGCTAGAGATGTTTAAAGTTCTAATGCAAAATTGTTAATGACTTGTAATGTGGACTTTGTAAGGAATGTGGACTTCCAAGGGTGCATACTGTAGGGCCTGTACTTTTCACTTTAGGGTGGCTCAATTTCAATCTTAGGGCATATTTATTTTATTTCCTTTTTTTGAAGGATGCTTATGGTCTTGCTTAAAAAATGATGCAGTATTTTATCAGGCATGCAAGGTTGGTGAATGCATTGTATTGAAATTACTTAGTGTTTTTTGACAGGTACACCTTTCTGGAGACTTGTTCTGAAGCAATTCGATGATCTGCTTGTAAAAATATTGATCGTTGCTGCAATTGTGTCATTTCTGTTAGCTCTCATCAATGGCGAAACTGGTTTTAGTCCTTTTCTGGAACCAGCTGTAAGCTCTCTAAATGCAGTTTTTTGATCTACAAGATCAAGATTCCACTTTTTATGGCAGCATGAGTATAATATCATCTGATTATCATAACTATTACCCTTCTTCATTTAGTCATGGCATCCATATCTCTATATTTTGTTGGGAATAGGGAGGCATTGTATGTAATGACACTCACAATCGCGCAAGACAATAGACTATACGAGACCCATCTCACCACCCAGCCTTAGCAGTCATCTACAGAGGCACACGAATAGACGCCCTGGATGCCTGCCACCCCTATGCCTAATGGTCACCTACTGTTCATAGTTTCTTAGGGTCACTTCAACCACCTAAGAAATGACGACTATCTAGTCTCCTAGTTTCTTAGTCCAAGACACCCCATAGGGTAATATCACCCATATGACTAGTGTTGCAACATTGTTCTCCCTTTAGAGAGTTAACGTCCGCGGCAACAAAATCAGGATCTTGTAGTTTATTTACACTTTCCAAGGTAGCATTCTCTTCTGCACTATTTTTTAACCTCATTAAACATTCTTGAATAATTGTGGGTATATAAGTCCTCTTTAACATCAATAACTCATGTGCAAGCAATGGAGGTTCAATCAAGTCCACAAGAATTTGCTGCCCTCCCAGACTATCACCTTTAGGTAGTTGTTTCATCAAGTGACTAACATGAAATAATCGGTGTACCCTACATCCTTTTGGTAAGGCTGACTAAAGAGAGCTCACCAGTTTTCTCAAGTAATACGAACGGTCCACAATACCTTAGAGACAACTTCGGACATTCACTAGTTTTGCTCACCCTGTCTAAACTGATTTTCTCCTATGTGGATTCACATAGTTTTTAGCTCTATCTTGAGTCTTTTGAATACTATCTCAGGCTTGATTAAACATGTGCTGCATGTCTTGGAGAAAGTCTTTAGCGCCTGTACCTGCCTTTTCAAGCCCTACAAATGGTGGTGCTCTTGGCTGAAATCCAAATATCAAGATGAATGGACGTCACTGAATGCCTTGAACTATTATAGGCAAACTCTAAAATGGGAAGATCAGTCTTTTACTTAGATATGCGTATAGAATATCTTCCAATGTTTGATTGACACGTTTTGTTTGATGATCTGACCGGATATAATGAGATGTGCTCAAATTCAACTTTGCTTCTAACTTATGGACCCCGTCTCAACAATACCTGGTGGTAGACCATACAAATGGAAAACACCTTCAAGAACAATCTCGCCAATTCAAGGATTTTCACATTATTTTTAATCAATCTATCACCTATTACGCTCACAAAGTCATGAATTTTGTGTATCTAGGTAAATCAACAATAAAGTCCATAGAGATATTTTATCACTTGCCATGTTAGATCTCCAGTGGATGAAGAAAGCCACCTCACTTCAGTGCTTTGCTTTATTTACTCAGCACATCTAGTGCTTAATTAAATAATCCTAGATGTCCTTAGTCATAACAAGCCAAAGGAATTGTCTTTTCAGAATAGTGTTAAGGCTTCTGAATTCCTAGATGTCACACACTCAGACTTATGATTCCAAGAAGTTGATGCCTAGTGTCTTTATTATTCGAATATAGTTTCTTATAGAGTAGATAACCACCTACCATGGTATATTTGTTAGAGATTATTGACCTACACGTTGACTATACAACCAACACTTTATAAGGAGTATCCTCCAGGGTTTGAACATCTGATTCCAAGTCAAGGTGGGCTTGAGGAAAGGTCAAACTATCCATGAAATGGTGTTCCGAACAGATGCGTTCTGAATTGGCACGGTCTATTTTATTGAAACCATATTTAGTTGCTATTGGATAAGAAGCATAGAAGAATGTATGCTGATTAATGCACTGCACAGTTGTATTCATTCAACAATTGATTGTGTAAGGCAATGTATGCCCTTGATATATGTAGAAATAAAGTGGAGATGCTATTCATCTATATTCTTTGAGTGTTTTCTAATGTTGAATCTCAGTGAGTTTCTATGCTATTCATGTCTGTAATGTCTTAGCGAATGGCATAAGTTCATTTTCTCTAAGTTAGGAATAGAATTAGTGCATGTGTGCATATCCACCAAGACTTTTTGGCAATCTTGATGGGGAGGAGTGATTTACACCAATTCTTTGATTAGAGTTGAGTAGAGGAGTCTGGTTGGGGTTGAGTGGCATGTCCACGAATCTTTTGCCAGATTGGAAAAGCCTGGGGAGAATGACATCGGAGTAAAGCAATTGGGCACCCCTCTCATAGAATGGACTTAGCACACATTACCGAGTTCTGGCAGCAATATAGCAGGTAGTTCATTGATATATCAGACTTCTCTCAAGCACCGTCAGAAGCATCCTCTGAGGGGATGAGTGGAGAGACAGACTCTAGTAGTACAATCAAACCAATTTCTTAAATGGAATTCCCTTGCCCCATGTCAAGGGAAAATGACAAGACTCAGATATCCGTATCATGGAGCTCGAGTCTATATGTATTGTCAATGGAGTCCATGATGACGAGGGACGGATGAACCTGTTTTTGTGCACACTCGAGTAGAGTACTATGCAGTGATATGTTCAGTACGGCAACGATCATTTCATAGAGTGGGAAGCCTTGAAGTAGGCCTTCTTGGAAATACTCTAGAAGGATACAATGACGGTGCAATTGTTGCTTCAGTGACTGCACATGACCCATCAGGCATGAGTTGGTGGTGGATTTGCAGGGAGATTTCAGACATTGTCATAGAGTATCAAGAAAGAGTTGAGGCTAGGTGATCAATTGCTAGTGAACTGGCTCGTCCTTGGGCTATGAAAGGAGTTCAAAGGCATCTTGGTGGCCATTGACACAACATATGAAAGCCCAGCCAGAGAAGGACATAAAGAAGGAAAAGAAAAGTGAAGACACTTCTGAAAGTGGGACAGAAGAATCCGACCTAGATGCCAATACGACATCAATGTTAGAAGGAGGAAAGACACCTGCAAAAAGGGAAACACAAAGCTGGCTATGAAGATGATGGCATCTTTGGATAAAATGTTTCCTGTCTTATCAAAAGGAACACTAGGATTCCATTAAGGAGTCTGGTGTGGCAAATGCAATAACCATGGCCATACCAGAGAGAGATATCAGCTGAAGTCAAAGCAATGCGCTATAAGGAGACCACCCAGAATCACATCATAGAAGATTGCTACTATATTGGCAAAAATCGCAAGGCGAAGGGCAAGGCACCAGAACTTTGAGCTCATGGACAAGATCGGAGCTAACAACACTATGACAATCATCTGGAAGCTGGTGGAGAGGTCAAGCCTAAGAGGGGGTTGACGATGTATGAGGTTGCAGTGGGATAAAGCATGTGATATAGCAAGCTGACAGCTATTGGTATGTGTGATCCGCAGTGGTCTCCTAGCTACGACCCTGCATCGAAGAATTGCCATTGTCAGTCCTGTCGGCCATGCATCTGATCTGGTGAGATGGAGGGAAGGTTCTCCAGTCTGCTGAACTTGTTGGCAAGCCTACCATCTATCGCTTTGGTCCTCGGATCCACCATCTCCTTGGGCTCTGTTGGTCCATACTGTCTAGCTAGAAAGACTCAATGATCATGCTTTCAGTGGAGTCTAGCTATACACCCTAATCTCACCCATGTGTCCCGAGCAAATGCTCCTTGTGTTGGACGGATTTATGGATGAAAGTTCTTGAGAGCAACATGGTGGTGGTGGAACCCTAGAAGTTGACCTTGGACACCAAGGGAAGGGAGTGGTGGCAGTGGCCAGGGCTATGACATGCTTGCAAAAGCCAAAGGCGTGTTTCTCTTTGCCACCATAGGCGATTGGAAAGGGTAAGGAACAAGCTTTGGACTGGGGAGCGTAGAAAGCTACAAGGGATTGCACAAACACTAGATGTGGAAAGCAAGCACAAAAGATGGCAGGCCTTAGAAAGAAAGGAAGAAAAGAAAGAAAGTCTATTAATAGCCATGGGAGACCAACAGGTCTATGGGACAGCCAAAAGCCTAGTTAATACATCCATTTATGGAGCGCACAAGGCAACTCCCAATGAGTGCATAAAGCAACTATGTGTTTGTTATAAGGTACCTACATTGTGGTCTAAAGATAAGATGATAAATGATCATACTTTAGTTTCAGATTGAGGGTCCTTTGGTTTTGATTTAAACTCCTTGATGAGGGCCATGCCCTCATGATATAAAAACGATTTTCCATCCTTCCTAGGAGCCTTGACCTATACTTATTTAATTGCCTTTTGATTCAGTTGGGCTCGTGTGAGTTCTTTGGCTATCCATATCTTGGTCTCTTCCCACCTTGTTGGATTGGTGAAGAAGCTTGATTTGCATATCCCGTGTACTAGGTGTAAGTACGGCATGCCTCTAGAGTGTTTGATGGTGGTTGTGGGGTTGTTTCCATCTTTGTCTTCCTCGGCCATTCAATGCTAGGGGTGGTTCCCTTGATTTATGCTAGAGTCTTATCCTCATTGTTGAATCAACCTTCAGGAAGGCCTCCTATCCTAATCTTCATTTCATTGCTGCTACTTGGTTTCGTGCTTCTTAATCTTAGTCTAATGTCAGTTTGGTTTGCTTTTGTATCCATCTCCACAATCACTTCCTCCTTGATTGTTTGCACTTCTGTTTGAACAAGCTCCTTGACTGTAAAGACCAATTGGGGGGTAGGAGGACAGGCCTTGCAGATCTGCATTACCCCATCATAGTCTTTGGAATTGACCAAGAAAGAAAGAAAGTTTATTAGAGTCTTCGAAAGACCGCCGAAGGTCTATGAAACTATGAGAAACCTGATACAACAAAAGCTAAAAGGGTGGAGCTACTAAACGAGCATCAATACCCATGCTACATACTACATGCTACATTTCGATACGAACATCAATACATCAATACAGAGTCTTGACATAACATCAATAGGACCCTCCCCATTATCACCATCACCATATGTCATCAAGGTACAAAGCAAATCCAGTCCAATGTCACTAAAACGGGAGTCTCCCCTCACAAGGAGGAAGGTGGGCCCAATAATCGGTGGGAAAATGGTAGTATAAAGTCAGAGTAGAGTGCTGTCGGCTGTCTGTGGGCGTTGCCCAATTTGGTCTCTTGGCAATGCCTCTGCATCGGACTAGGGCTATGGTGACACCTTCCGGTTGCGCTCCAATCCTGAACATGTGAGGGGATGTGTCCAAATGTAATCTGCGTGTCCCTCCTCTTTCGGATATGTCCTGTCATTGGCTCTGGGTCACGCCCATGTCAAAGGCACGATGTCAGTGTCTCATTGCGAGGTACAGACTAGCACTTTCCGTTGCCGTAGTTACCCCAGAGCTAGCCCTGTGGGCACAAAGAAATATGAAGATCAATATGACAGTGGAGCAATTACTGTTTGGTAGTACTCGAGTATATAGGGAATCATCTGCATACGTCTTATTTAGACTACATACTGACCCTGAGGCCACGCAAAAGCATTGCAGGACCTACAGTAAATAGTCCACATTTGGTCCACAAACAAGGGAGAAATCAAAGAAAAATGAGTTGATTTTGAAGCAATTCTCACAAGCAACGTGGCATATATTTTTAGCTATCCTCTAGGTTGGATATTATTTCGTATATAAGATTTATTTTGGCATAAAAATCCCCTTCATTAGCTCTTCCAGTTGTGCAAATTCAGCCCTCCAAAGTGCTGCTATCTCTAGTTGCTATTTTGGATAGTTTAGCTTGTGAAAGGGTTAACCAAGTCAACTAAAAATTGGGGCTTTTTACCTTGACTAAAAGTTTTCAATATATTGACTCTTCTTGAGCATTAGAACTCAGTTATGGAACTCATGGGTGTCATTGTACTTTGCATTTATGGAGATGACTTCTTGGTCTATGCAACATAGCCAAGGATCTCATATTGGAGTAGTAGCGGAGCACAATAACACCTATCAGGTAACAACTAAACATGGATTGGGATGAAACAGTTTTGGGAGCGAGCATCTAGATTTGGGGCCATAATATACTGAGTGTAGTACTCTATGGAGGATTTGGGGTGAATATCTTGTGAGATTGACCTGAAAATAGTGCATTTACAGACATGCGTCCCAGAGGGTTCTCTGTCAAGATGGCAGATCAACAAAGAGTCAACCTTGTAGGGTTGGTCCGAGCGCTGGACATCCAAGTAGCAGGGATGACGTTCCCCTCAGTTTTTACCATGCAGAAGATGAAAGGGATTTCTAGGTCATATCCCATGCTCTTGGGATGGCCGTGGCTTATACCTGAGCAATAAGCTTGTGATGACTGGAGAGTTTACTAGGTGGATGCAAAAGACTGCTTCCAATAATCCACCGAATGGAGCAGCACCATTCACCACGCAGCACCATTCATATACGTACATAAATAAATAAATTTATGTGCATATGCATATACAGCTGTAGGCCTTAAAGGAAGCTGCAGGTTCACCATTCTGGAATGCTAAACATCATTCAACTTCTGTTTTATTAATCAAACAGCTAATTAATTGATTTCACTGAGAGTTCCATTGCAAAAATGGATGTTAAATACTCACTGTAGTGATGATTTATAGGTATGATGTTTCCAGTATGAAATAACTGTGCCTCTTTCCTTGCCTTGCTGTTTGAACGTCCCAATTCATTTATCCATGAATGTTTGCTGCTGTCTTATGATACCTTTTTGTACTGAGTAGCATGGAATTTATATTTATACTAAGGATGACTTGACTGAAACAGCAAAGTGTTTTCAGTATTGTAAATCCCAGGAACACAATTCAGAGACACAACCAGGATTGAATTCTGCAATTGTTTGTTCAAAATGACTTTGACAGGTTATTTTGATGATTCTGGCTGCAAATGCAGCTGTCGGAGTGATAACTGAGAGCAATGCAGAGAAAGCTCTTCAGGTATGTCTATTCAACCTTCTTCTTTTGAAATGGCTTCTTCATCATAGCTGATTCTGCTAGAGAAGTTATAGGAGCTCAACACGCTGGTTTCTATATCAGTGTATGTATATTTAAGTGTACATGTCTTCCTTTTGTCATGCAGTCCTGATAAAGTCCTAGGATATGTCAGAATATCAGGAGCTGAAGTATGCCCTGTGCCGTGGAAAACGTAGACAACTCTCTCCCGATACTCAGCAGTAAACTGAACCCACAGACTGTAAATAAAACTGGAAAATGGAGCAGGAAAGGAACTTCCAAAATGTACAAAGTTAGGTCACCACAAACTGCTTCAGGGTGACACAATAAACATCCAGCAGGGTGCTGGGCAAAATACAGTTAGATGAGACTGTGCAACACTGAGGTATAGATGTGGAGGTCAGGGAACCATCTTCTGCTATTGTGTGCCTTGTGAAAAGTGCTTCAGTGGGGTGCAGATAGTGAGGCAAGTGCCTTACGTGTATAGGGCAAATCAGCCCCTGATTTGATCAATAGGGTTTGTTCCAACCAGTCAATCAGCTGACCAGATGTTGTCTCTGTGCCAACATGGACTTAGGTAGCATAGAATGTGTGTAGAGTAACGGCAAAGCTCCGCTTGTACTTGCATAAGGCGAGAAATAATCTCTCTTGGGAATCCTCAACATGCATCTTCAACATGCAAGTCCTACATGCAACACTTACATGCAACATGCAACTCCTACGTACATGTTCTACATGCAAGTCCTACGCGCAACTCCTCTTGCAACTTCTATATGCAAGCTCTACATGTAGAGAGAAAATATCTTACAATTTTTACATGTAAAGAGAGAAGCTCTCCAACTTGTATAAATACCCCATAATGGAATGAAGCCCACACTCTTTGGGGCATTGTGTTTAGTTCTACTTTGGTATTCCAAGCAATTGTCTCCAAGTGTACATGCTTCCTTGCACTCCACGTCCAAAAGCATGTCCTAACCTTGCAACTCCTCCTCCCCTCTCCTCTAACCATGCAACCCCTCCTCTCCCTCTATTATGCACGCACGCTCTATGATATCCAAAATCAGCCAGTGCCTAACCTATCACATATGCCACGCTCCACATCCTGCACCCTCTTCACTAGGGGAGGGATAAAGGATGCCGTAATGAAACTTCATAATGGCCGAGTGAAGGATCATGAGGGACTATGCACTGAGTTCATTGCATATGGGATTAACCTCCTAGCCTCGATCTTAGCCAAGCTATTTAATGAAGCCGTCTGCTTGGGGTTTCCACGCACCTGGGCCATTAACTATCTCATCCATCCACAAGGCAGGGGATCCCATGAACCTAAAAAGCTACAGAACCATCATGATTGGACATGTCATGTCCAAGATTTATGCATCAGTACTTGATTCTGAGGTCAGCAGATTTGCGGAGTGTCGAGGACTGAGAGCAGCGGGACAAGCCGGTTTCAGGCGGGATCATGGGACCATGGACCACATTCTCGTGCTTAGATGTATCATCGAGGAGGCGAAGGCACGGAAGCAGAGGGTTTATTGTTGCTTTGTGGACTTTCGCAAGGCGTTCAACACCGTTCCAAGAGCCCGTCTCATATGACGCCTACAGAATCTGGGTTACGAGCAGGACATCATTTGGGCTGTCATGGCACTTTATGAGCGAGTTTCAGGCAGAGATCTAGATGGACAGACGAGATCATGAGCACTATTGGGGTCAAACAAGGTTGCCCATTATCACCTACCTTGTTTGGCCTCTACATTGACGAGCTCGAGACAATGATGCAGGCATAGGGTGGGGTAGGCTGCTCTCTCGCGGGCACACTGATCCGGATATTACTTTATGCAGATGACATGGCTCTCTTGTCTTCCTCAGCAGAGGGGCTCCAGAGACACCTTGACGCACTATAGTCCTTTTGTGAGTCTCATGATTTGAAGGTCAACTTGGGTAAGACCAAGGTTATGATCTTCAATACATCTTGAGTCGTCATGCACGATGAGTATTTCACATTTGATGAGTCCCCTGTTGAGGTAGTTTCATCATACACTTATCTCGGGGTCGTCTTTTTAGACCCACCTTCACCATGAGACCTGCGATGCAGGCGCGCTTGAGCAGAGGATATGCTTCATTGGCTAGACTAGAGAGACAATGCTTCCGCTCTCATTTTCAGGATCCACGGACCAAAGTGTTGCTTTTTGACTCCTTGGTCTGCCCTGCAGGGATGTATGGCAGCCCATGGTGGGGGGCAGATTTGTCGGATACAGAGTGGGCCAAGGTGGAGCGGCTACAGGTTGTCATGTTATCACGGATGATCCATGGTAAGCCATTTGTCCCTCACCAGATCATTCCGGCGGAGTTTGGGTCACCCCCATTACAGCTAGATGCTGCATTTCAGGTCATTACATATCTGTACCGAGTCAGGGAGTATGGGGATTACACATCCGGACGTAGAAGGATACCATGACTAGTACTGTCCTCTTCTATGATGGCACTTGCAGCAGGGGGAGATCAGAGGTGTTGGTATGCATGCACAGAGAGATGGTTTGCAGGACTAGGGCTCCACATGGACAGACTACCTCCTTTCCAGTACATCATGGATGCTCCTTTCTCTCCCCTCCTATCACACGAGGTCAACCAGGTTATCCCTGAGGATCTACTACAGCTACATACATTCCGGACTTGGTTGCTCGAGTGATCTTCCAGTGAAGATGAGCTTCCACAGAGATCACTTGCTACATATCACAGTGGAGGGTTTCATTGATCCGCCAGGATACACGCAGGTTCACCTACCCCACTCACTGAGGATCTCCCTTAGGCATTTTCGGGTCTCTTCACACAGACTTCGTATCGAGAGCAGCCGAGCAGAGCAGTTACCTAAGGAGAGGTGCATATGCACACTATGTGACATGTAGGAGGTTGAGACAGCGAAGCACTTTATCTTCATGTGTCCTGTTTACTATGAGATCCGAGGGCGTTTCTACTGCCTCTTCAGAGATAGTTATGGGATGCTGGCCCAATGTCCTCTCCTACCCAGACCAGCGATGCTTGCCTAGTTTCATTCATGAGATGCTCAGACACCGAGATAGGATACTTCGAGCATAGAGACAAGAGCAGCCTTCTCCCTCGACTGATACCTCTCAGAGCTCTATCACGGAGTTCTTTTAGCCAGATCACATAGACTCCCTCGAGGCGAGACCTCGACACGATCGTGACCCGGAGCCTATGACTCAACAGTGCAGACAGAGGGTTGACTCACAGATCATACTTGGGGACATCCCCTCGTTGTTTAGAGTCAGAGCCCGACCGACGGAGGTGATAGTGGCCTTGGTTAGATGCAGAGCTACGACCAGGAGACGTACCAGGACTGCATCCTTAAGGGGGCGACAGCGTTCTATTGCTGACCTCATGCCTTCACTTCCACCGCCTCATACATCCTGATGTCCTGTTGCTGACGACGACGACGACGATGATGATAGTTATGGTGATGTCGACGATGATGCTGAGATGGATATATATATATATATATATATATATATATATATAGTCGGGATATGACTATGTTGTACTTAGGACTTAGTACTGCCATTTTGCATTTTTTTGCATTCTGCATTGTTATGGATGCTCATTTAGTAGCTCCACTACCACAGCTCATTGTATCAGGTTTTTCAGTCTCATAGACCCATCGGTCTTCCAAAGACTTGAATAAACTTTCTTTCTTTTCTTTCTTTCTCTTTCTCCCAACTCCTCCTTCTCATTTTCCATCTTCTCCTCTTACTTCCACTCCCCCCTCTTCTTCTACTCCCACTCCTCTGACACCTTCTTCCTTTCTCACTCCTATGCTCCCCCTAAACCCTTAGTCCCTCAACCCTTGATCTCCATGATCTACAAGGGAGATGAGTTTTCCGCCATATCCTCTACCCTAAATCTTGGATCCTCCTTCTGAACCTTGGAACCTCCTTCTGAACCCAAAACCTCCCTCTAACCCTTACACTCCTCCTAAACCCTTCAACCCCCAATAAAGGCGAAAGCCTTCATTATCCCAATCATGATGATGCACGTTCCTATCATACATGCATGCACTATGTTTGCTTACCACACTTAAGCCTACGTCTCTCACCGGAATACGACCCGAGGTCCTAAGCTACACTTATACTACAAACAACGACACCGATATATCTATAGGTGACAAAAAGCCTCAGAACCCTGCATACTGAGAATACCCTGCTTATTCTGCTGAAGCCGTGGGAAAGAGCCAACTCTAGAACATGTCACAAGTCGACCTAGTCTGGTATTTGATCCGACCTGTAGGTTGACTGACTGTCATGTTAGCAACCCGGAACAGTCCCAAAATTTTGCCTCTTGGGCAGTCGTTTCAGGTGCCTAAAAGGTGACCTGTTCTATGCCCTTATTTTTGCTGACAGAGGTTTCTATGTGCAACCCTAATCACTTGAGAAGTGCTTAGTTGCAGCTGAGCATATCCTCACCTGCCTATAAATACGTTGCCCTGATATCCTCATATGGGGGCTCACAAGTGGGTCAATGATCTTTTCTAACACCCCCTCTCGTGTCATAATAGATTTCCATCGCTTCATCCTGTAGAACCTCCATGTCTTCGAGGATCCACCGAACTATGCCTCCGTAGATGAAAGATTGCCCTGACTATGCCTAACCTTAGTAGCGAGTTGTGGAATGTCGAGTGTCCCCATCTCCGGCCCAATCCGAATCACAAAACCCAAAGAAATCAATCCCTGTGTGGTATGCTGATCACATATCCTAAATTACCCTTTAAGTTACCGTAACATATCTAAGTAAGCTTGCCAATGATTCTCTCAGGATTTTGACGAGAATTGGCAAAGTAGTCCAACTAAGAATGCAATGTTAGGACGAGTGTTTGTGAGGTAGAACAAGCTCCCCACAAGTTGTCAATACTTGCTCTAGTCCACTAGCTCAGAAAAATATTCTTTACTGAGTTTGTTCCCAACTTCCATAGGCGATATTGCCTCTGAAACATTTGTGACTACTAAGGGGTTTGAGCTTTGGAAGGCTATGTGGAAGGGTTGGGAGATGTTTATGACTCGTTCAAGATGGAAGAGGTTCTCTAGGAAGATAGGTACTTTCACATCTAACAACTCAGTTTGGTTCTAAGTGATATGAAAGGATGTTGTCTTAATAGAAATAAACCTTAAACAGGAAATTAGTCTAAACAAGAAAGGAGTCTAGGTATGGGATGACTCTGCAGAATACAAAAGAACAAAGCTGGATGTGTGCGAGGGACTTGATAAAGAGATTCTGTCTTAACAGATTTGACCCGGTCACTATTAGGCTCCCTTTCTTGGATGGGGGGCAGACAAACTTCCTACATCAAAGAGTTCCTTGGGGTTGGATGGAAGAGTCTGACTCTTGTTCATATCTTCTCTCAGCCCTATATTAGGACTATATTACAATTTTGGGATAGAGACTCCTTTCTTGAATGAAGGGTAGTCAGAATTTCCTACATCAGAGTTTCACCAGGTGAGAAAGAAGAGTCTCACACTGTTCCTATCTTCTCTCAGTACATGTTGATTCTGTTCTTGCAATGCCACTATATCAGGCTGAAATCGATTGATATACAGCCACACCGATTTCCATTTCCTACCCTTCCCTTAGTCATTGTCTTGTTAAGGATGTGGACAGCCGTATTGACCGCCTCCGCCCAGTAGGACCTTGGGACATACTTGCCTCTCACCATGCATAAACCCATCTCTACTATTGCTCAAATCTTCTGCTCAGCCATCCCGTTTTGTTGGGATGTGCATGCTGTCGTCAACTGCAGTTTGATCCCATTCTACTTGCACTAAGAATTAAATTTTATGTGACGTGAATTCTCCCCCTCGACCTGTTCTGAAAGTTTTTCCTGTTTCTTTCTCTACCTTTACCTTCCATTCCTTGAATTTCTCAAGGGCTTGTGATTTTTTAGCAATATAATAAATCCTAGACATTCTACTGAAATCATCCATAAAGGTGAGAAAGTACTCTGACCTTGAAAGTGATCTTGTAGGCATGGGCCTAAGTGCAGCCTCCCTCTTGTTGGCTGAAGTCGTTTTTCGAGCTTTCTTTGTGACAGTTCTCCTTCCCTTGGTGCTCTCTGCTGCTGGCACGCTTCCTGGACCTGGACGCCTCCATTCTGGGCCATGTTTGGAGCTTTCTCAACTTTCTTCCCAACAAAAGTCTTCCTTTCTTGCATGTGAGGCCATATTCTTGGACGCCTCTCTTCCTGCTCCTGCCTGGTGCAAGGCGCACTGAGAACTGAGGTGCTGGTGGGCTGGAATCTCCATTCTGGGGGTCGCACTCATGGCGGATCTGCTTCAGCTTGCTGAACCCTCTCTTTCTTGATCTCTTCTGGTGCTGGAAGTCAGTCATAGGCAGCTCCCTCCTACCAGAGTCTGCTGTCTGCTGTTCAACCAACTTCTGGGGCTGTTTTGAGATGAAACATGCTCTTTTTGTTGGCTGGATTCTTATCTTCTCTTTCTACTCTATGCTACTGTCATTCTTACTGAGATTCTGCAAGGTTGAATGCCCTGCCATTGGCTCGGAAGAGGATTGGGGCACTGGTTGTGATACTCTCTTCCTGGGGGTACGTAGTGACAAGCCTTGGGCTCAATAACGGCTTTGATCTACATGGATGCATTGCTTGGCATGCTGTCATGTTGTTCTATTTGTGTTATGCATGGCTATTGAAAGGAACCAAGAGAATAGCACTGGGAGTTGATCACTGGCACAGCCACGGGTTGGCATTGTACTGGGTTGCATGTGCGGGTGAGCTCTTGAAGGGAGTCCCTTGTATTTGAGCTAACCAGTAATTAAATAAATACCGCAAGGGGTGCCAAATGTTGGGGCCAACATGTGTCACTTTTCATGCTTTTGAGTAGGGGCATTCTAGCCTCCCTTGTCTTAAATGGTTCAGTGATGCTATGCAGTGAAGATATATGCTCTAAGTTTTGTTTGTAGGCAATGGAAATGTTTCAAGTTGGCTGTATTTCAGATTTGTGAGATAATAGAGTCAGTTACATTGCCCTTTGTCGGTCAAAGGCCGGTTACACACACGCAAGCAAGCTTGCCAATGATTCTCTCAGAGTTTTGATGAGAACTGGCAAAGTAGTCCCATTGAGAATGCAATGTCAGGACGAGTGTTTTGAGATAGAGCAAGCTCCCCACAAGTTGCCGATACATGGTGGAGTCCACAGGCTCTGAAGAATCTTCATTGTTGCTGAGTTTTCTCCGGAGTTCCATGGGCGACATCGCCTCTTTGCACTCTTACGTTTGAAACCGCTTTAGGATCCCTTGGTAGTACTTTTTTTGAGAGATGAAAGTCTTCTCCTCCTGCCGTATCTCTATCCCCATGTAACAAAACCAAGGTCAATCATTTCAAACTCTTCTACAAGAGAGTCTTTACCTTCCTTATCTTACTACTATGATCCCCGATTAGGATAAGATCATTGACGTAGAGGATCATCATCGTTGTCCTGTCCCCCTCTGAAATGGAGGTTCATCCGACAAACCTCAAGAAAGTGATAAATAATTGTCCATACATTGGTTCCACCTTCTTCAATGTGTACACCGTGGTTTTTTTAGTCTGAAATCCTTGTAGCTGCTCCACATTGTTGCTTTCTGCTACTTAAGGACGTCCTTCACCTCCTTGAAGGTCTTTGGCTCTTGAACCACCTTGATTTGAGGCCTTAAGGCGTTCACTATGAGAGCTTTTGGACCTGTGAGACCTTCTCTTACAATAAATCGCTTCAGGGATATCAGTCACCCTTGCGGTTTCCATGGTCTTCATGTACCACTGAGGTAATCTCTTCTCTTTGGCAGGAGTCTTCTTCTTGTCGGCATTGGCTCTTATGGTTCTGAATGTGTACTTATTAGACTTGCTTCTACTTCTTTTGCTTTGATCTGGGAACTATCGGGAGTAGTGCAAGTCGAGAGGTTCTCATTGTCAAGGTAGGGCTTAGTCCCTTGGAAGAATACATCCCTATTGACCACCACCGCCTTTGTTTCCATGTCTTACAGCTGATAATCCTTGGACTCGTCATGTAACCGACGAACATGCATTTCCTACTCCTCGCATCGAATTTTCTTTTGGTGTCTTTGTGGACATGCACCCATGTGTCAGAACCGAACTCTGAAGTGTTTGATTATAGGTGTCTTACATAAGTAAAACTCCAAAGGTGTCTTCCTCACACCTACTGTAGTCCTTGTCTTGTTACGGATCTGGACAGCCATGTTGACTGTCTCTGCCCAAAAGGACCTTCGGACATTCTTGCCTCTCGTAATGCTCAATCCCATCTCTACTTTTTGTCTATTCTCCACTCATCCATCTTGTTTCTTAGGGATGTGCGTGCTATCGTCAATTGCAGTTTGATTCCATTCTTCTTGCAATAAGATCTCAATGCATCTGACGTCGCTTCCCGCCTTCGATCAGTTCTGAAAGTTTTGAGTCTCTTTCTTGTTTTCATCTCTACCTTTGCCTTCCATTCCTTGAATTTCTCAAGGGTTTGTGACCTTTTAGAAAGACAATAAATCCAAGGAACTCTACTTAAATCGTCTATAAAGGTGAGAAAGTACTCTAACCTTGAAAGTGATCTTGTAGGCATGGATCCACACTGCACAGGTATCTCAATGAACCACCTCTAGTGGCTCTGTGCCCTATTCGTGGCCTCATTCGGGAATGGTGCTCGGTGTTGCTTGCCTTCTATTTAATGTCTTGTTTGTTTGATAGGTGTGGAAGGCCATCCAGCGTGCCTGCTTTGCGCATCTTGAAACATGTCCGTGCTCTTTTAAAGGGAAAGGGAAAAGATTGCTTTGCATAACATTGCAGAATATTGCTTTACTGCATAGGTTTTGAAAGGTTCAATATTCCTTGAGAAAAGATGAATAAATGATTAAGATGCTAAGACGACGACGACGACCCACCACCCCCGTCCTGCCCCCCTTCTCCTTCCCCCCCCCCCTTTCCCCCCTTTATTACAATGAGATACCAGATGAAGGTGTTGAAGTAAATTTTATCAACACATTCCAAAGTTCAGACTAAACCAGAAACAATTTTTAGAATATAGCCGGAGCTATGTACGAGACATGAAAATGAAGCTCAAGGTCGAGCAGTAAGTCTATATACAGAAAGAGTGTCTCAAAAGATAGCCTAGCTAGGGTGCTTAGGGCTCCAAGGGCTCTCCAATCCTGAGGGAAAGATGCTTGCACAAATATCACTGCTTCCACACATCAGTAACACTTAGCCAATGCTTTGAAAAAGAGATTTTGATTTGGCATAACTATCTGCTTCTAGTTCTCTGATGCAACTTCCAAAGCTATGCAGTATAACATGTAAGTTTGCTACGGATTTGCGTCAAAATCTGAGTGTAGTTGTCAGGATAAAGTAGCATTTCATAAGGGAAAGTACAAGATTGCATAGGGAGATGTGTTGTTGTAGGACTGTGTGGAGAACAAGTTTGTAGGAGAGGCTACTCTGCAAATGGGGCTGTTGCAGAGGGAGTAGCAGAGGAGCTGCTGGAAGAGGGGATGCTTCAGAGGGAGCATAAGGGGCTGATACTGCTGCAGAAGGAGCTGTTGCAAAAGGGCTGTTGTAGAGGACGGAGCAGAGGGGGCTGCTGTTGCTTCAGAATGAGTAGAAGGAGCTGCTGCATAAGGGCTGCTATAGAGGGAATGGACTGCTGCAGGAGGAAGACTGTATGGGAGAGAGAATGCAGAGGGAAAGAAAGAGAGAAAGAAAATTTATGAAAAGTCTTTGAAACACTGAAGGGTCTATGAGATGGAGAAAATCCTGAATAACATGAACTGAATGGGTAGAGCCTCTAACTGGGCATCCACACCCAAGACAAATACAAAATAATCGTAATCATGGAAACACCAATACATAAAAGACTATTCGAGACCATGGAGAGGATAAGCCGTGGTGTGGCATCCCTATCCTTGAGAAACTAGTGGAGGGGTCTGTGGTGAATGAGGCTACAGTGGCATAAAACTTGTGGTAGAGCATTGGCGTTGATTGGTACGTGTGGTCTGATGTGGTCTCCTAATTGTGGCCCTACGTTGGATGAGTACCACTATCATCCCTGTTGGCCCTGCCTCCGATTTGGTGAGCACGGAGGGAAGGCCCCCAAGCTTGATCTGTGCCTCTACCCAATGGCAAGTCTGGTGTGTCTCTCTAGCCCTTGGATCCACCGTCTCCCTAGAGTATGCTAGCGGGGATACATGTTTCTTTTATGGATGTAGGGATGTGCTAGCTTCCAATGTTGGAAATGTTCCCAAAATGGCATGGAGGACTTGCTCCTTCGGAAATTGATGGGCTGCATGGGGGCTGGAGTTCCTGCAATGTCAAGTGGTGCCATGGTTCATGCATGGCTATCAATGTCCCCACAAGCTCCTTGCCACCTCGTGGCCTACCATGTGTCCCATGCCAATGCCACGGCTTCCACATCAGCATGCCACATGTCATGCTGAAATTTTCTAAGGTTATATTATCCAATCTTTATTTGCCTGACTGAAAATTCAGTTTGAGTGATCACTACTACTCCGATTCTAGTCCTGGTTTCTCCCTTAGGTTTTGGCAGTTAGCTCTATTCAAAGGCTAGTCTAGGTAGTTTGAGGTTGGTTGCCTTCTCAAATAACCTATTAGGCCTATTTGTTTGCCATCTTGTCTTGTACTCTTTGATTCTTTCATATTCACAGGCGCACATCCAAGGATATTGTAAACATTAGTTGTTGGGTTGGTCTGCATTCTATGCATTTGATTGGTCCCATGTTTGGGTACGCGGGTGGGCTGTGGTCTGTGCGTTTCTCAGAAAGAGATATGTCTCAACTAGTGGGACATTAATGTCCATAACCCCTTCAATGGAGTCCACCCTCAAATGCTAGACTCGAGCCAACTAGTACCTAAGTGAACAGTTGAAAAACATATGCATTCTTTTGACAAACATCTTAATGTAAAGAACTTGAGATTTCAAAACTTAAAGATATGCAATGAATGAATTACCAAGCAATTGGATATGTGTTTTGTGAAGGGAAGTGACAAATCTCTTCCATGGCGCTGTAGCTGATGTGCTCAAACCTCTTGTGCCAAGTTGAGACATCCTAGCGTCCTCTCGAGACTCGTACCATCATAGCACTGATTTTGTAGAGTCCTTCAACCCCCTCAAGCGATCACTTCGTCTGCTATCTTGGATGTGATGACCTCTTCGTCCTCATTGAAGATGGCTCTCATCTTGTTCTTTGCAAGTTGGTTGATAGAAAGTAGAAATTTGCAAAGATCTAGGACATATAATACATTTGTTAATACCTTGTCGTCACCCGTGGTTGTTGTGAATGGGATGCTCCCAACGCATTTGATTGGGCAGCTCGGTCTGTCCCCCAAAGTTTCGGATGAATTGGCACTAAGGTTAGAAAAGTCCTTGAACCACTATTTTGTCTTTGTCATATGCTTTGACACTCCACTGTTGGCGTACCAATCATCTTCTCCATCAGTCACTGCAAGTGATGAGCACTTCTTAGTGATATTGACCAAGAAGAGTTCCTCTGTGATGATATTGATGGCTTGTGATTTGGTGTTTCCCTTCAACTTGTTAGTTTATTTCTTCTTTCAATTCAGCTTCCTCTTTTGACACTCTTTGGCAAAGTGCCCTAGCTTCTTAGAGTAGAAGCTCTTCTACTCTCTTTGAATCATTTTACTTATCTTCCTTCGAGTCTCGATGAGACTTAGGCTTACCCTTAAAGGGCTCACCCTTTGCTTTCCCCTTCATGAGAAAGGCTTTGCCATTGAATCGATCAGACTTCTTCTCACAAGCTTCTTTCTGCAAGAAAAGGGGCACTAACTCTTCGAAAGTGATTGGTGCCGTCCATTGCCTTGCAATCATTGTTGTTATGAAACCCTTCAACCTTGTAACTTTTGGGAATCATGCCAAGAAAGAGCTTGGCAATCCGACTCGAATCCCTGTGTTGACCAACCGCTGCGAGTTTATCCCTCACCACCATCATCTTGAACTGAGTCCCCCGCATCCGTGTGCATGTTGTAGAGATCTGCCTTGAGTTCGAGGATTCTTGCAGCGTTGTTGATCTTGTACATGTCCTTCAGGATGGTCCGTGCTTGAAATGCAGTGTCCACAAGCTGAATATGCAGGCCGACAGCAAGGGCATGTGCGTCACATAGTACCCCATCCCTAAGTCCAACGGGATCTGCTGGTGTCACCACTACCCCGCCACATTCTTGATGTCCTCACGCCTTAGCTCCACTCCCTTCTTGATCTCCCAAACTATCCTCACCACGTGGCTCCGGATCTTCATTGGCCAGAGAGGATAATTTGTTAAGTTGATCTTTCCCGAATCCCCGAAGCTTGGGATGGGAAGTCTGCTGGCCATGATTAGAATGCGAAAGGATTAGGAAGGGGAGTGCGACTTTCTGAAACTGAAAACAGAATCTTCTCTTGAAATGGGGTTGAATTTTTCTTGGGAGGGGCTCCTTCCTTCAGGGTTGAGGGGTATTACAAGGGTTGCTGTGGAGGCTCTAATACCATGTCAGAATTTCAGGAGCTGCACAGCTGAAAACTTAGACAAATCTCCCCCTATACGCAACAGTAAACTGAACCCACAAACTGTAAATAAAACTGGAAAATAGAGCAGCAAAGGAGCTTTCAAAATATACTGAGTTTAGGTCACCATGAAAGCGGCTGAACTGTTTCAGGGTGAAATAACAAACATCCAGCAGGGTGGTGGGCGAAATATAGGCAGAGGAGACTGTGCAAAACTGAAGTATAGATGTAGAGGGAAGGGAACCCTATTCTGCTCCTGTGTGCCTTGTGAAAAGGGCTTGAATGGTTTTGCAGATAGTTAGGCAAGGGCCTCACATAGATAGGGAAAACCAGCTCTAAATCTGGCTGAATGGGTCTGTCCCAGCCAGCAACGAGTCGACAAGACCAGTCCGACCTGGTCTGGTATTTGACGAGACCTGTAGGTTGGTTGACTTCCAGGTCAGACGACTTGAAACAGTCTCCACATTTCTGCCCGTTTGGCACTTGTTTCAGGTCCCTAAAAGGCGACCTGTTTTCTGCCCTTATTTCTGCTGAAATGGCTGCTGCTTGCAACTCTAATGAGCTGAGAACTGTTCTGTTGCAGCTCAGCCCATCCTCACCTGGCTACAGATACACTGCCCTGATATCCTCCTTATATGGGGGCTCACAGGCCGGTCAGTGATCTTTCTAACAGGATAAAGTTTTCAAGCCATACCATGCATGGCGTAAAGATTTTTCAGTAGATCCTTGTGAATGATGCTAACCGAGCCTTTTTAACCACAAGCCATAGGTGTTGGTTATGTCTACAAGCTCTCTCCGTTGTCATTTGATACCAAGGATGGTGTTTATTTTGGAAGGTTTGTTGTACTGTTGGTCTGTTTTCCCCGAATTGGCCTTGTGCTGCATATTGAACTGTTGGTGTTTTGTCTGTACTATTGGCCTTGTGCTGCATATTGACTTATTTGGTTGATATTTTGCAGGAACTGAAGGCTTATCAGGCTGAGGTTGCTACAGTTTTGAGAAATGGTACCAAATTTATGCTGAAGCACTACAATCTGTTGTATTTTGTTGCAAAGAACCTTGCGTATGTACTGTTCAGTATTATTAAGAAAACATGGAATCATTTAGGCAATTAAGTTTGCTAGGTTTTTTGTAGGATTGCAATGTCATAGAACTTCTTATAGGTTCAGTAGGTGGAAATTTTCTCATTAACTTTTTTCAAACATATTTGTGTACAGCAAGTAGAAACTTATAGATTGTCATGCAAGGTGCAATTGGGAAATTTAGATGATAGTAACCACATAGGATCGCTACAAATTGTTTTTTCAAGAGTGCCATTTTCAAGAGTCTTTTTTAAGGGTTTAATCTTTGATAATCAAACAAGATCCAATGTCGTATTTTGATACTTAACAACCTGATTTCTGCTCTAGTGCATGTATAAGATGGCCAATTCTAGCCTCAAGGATGCTGATTTTAGAGGCCACTTACCTTTTTCCTTCAAATGTTCTTTGCTTTGTCTCATTTTAACTGGATCCTGGTGGACATGGAAACTGTCCTTCTCTTCCAACTGGTTGCTTAAAGGTTGGGATTTTGTGCCTTTTTTAAAACCTTGGCTGTCTTCTGGCAGTAGCTGTGTAGTTATTCCCGAATCCTAAGTTTGTGTTGGTTTTTTGCAGGGTTGTGAGTTTCTTCCTAGAATGTTTGCTAGAATGCATGGGCAATTATAGATGAAGGATGTTGCTAGGCCCCTGTTGACATTTGTCCCGCTTGGATGCAATGCTATGCTGAATCTCTTAATTTACTCATGTTTATTGAGGTAGTTGGTACCATTGTTGGGTACTTGGAAGAATTTTAAATGGAATTAGAATGGTAATGACCTTCCAGTGACCCCATGCAATAGAATAGAGATGAAGGGTGAAAGCCCAAGTGGGCATCAAAAAGCAACATGGGCACTTATTTCATTATATTCAGTGCATTTTGTTTTTGAGACGGTTAAAGTATCCTGAGAAACTGAAGAACATCAACCCGTTACCTGTACCAAGCAGATTAGTACAATTAACTTTATGGTGCTCTAATTTTTGCAAGATCCTTATTCAATGCATTTTCTGTGGATTGAATGCAAACAAAAATAATTTTGCAGGTCTTCTGTCAATCGTGCCAGCTTCAGATCTTGTCCCTGGAGACATAGTAGAAGTTTCAGGTTTGCCACCAGAATGCTCTTCATTGGCCTTACCTTGATGCACAATTATTTGAGGATCTGATATCTAACCTTGATGTTTGTGGTGCATTCTCTCTCAAGTTGGCTGCCAAGTTCCTGCTGATATGCGGTTAATTGAGGTGCTTAGCAGTCAACTTAGAGTTGATCAAGCCATATTGACAGGTGTGACTCGCAAAATTTTAAAATTTTTGGGTGCTGAGTATCTCTTTTTTTACATCTCCATTTTAAATTACAGTAGAACTCTCGGCTATCTATTTTGCAATGCTTATTGAAGGCAAATGGTGAAAGCTAATGTAGACGGTAGATCTTTTTGAGAGAAACCTATTCGACTCCATGAAACTCTGATTTGACTTTTTCCAAGCTAACTCTTTAATAGGTTTCAACTCCAAAAAGCACAGTTATGTAGGCATTGACTTGTGGTTGGGCAAGTTAGCAGTTTTGAGTGCTTCTATCATGCAAAGTTACAAAGCACTGGAAAGAAATGCCAAGCAAAATGACCTCTTACATAAAGTCTCCCTGGGCTTTGTACAATGATGGCAGTCTTTTATTCACTGTTTGGCTTAGTCTTGATGGCAGAATTTGACTCAAGTGCTTCATAAAGTCTCTCCTTTTGCTCTTGTTCTTTTTGCCAAAATCAAGTGCCAAACCTTTTTAGTAGATCTGGTTTCCAAGGTTATAAGTCATATGTTTCCTCAGGATTCAGATGCGATCGATTGTTATGTCCCGAGCTAAGTGCATCTAACCTGTACCTAACCTTGATAAGGTAATGATAAGGGCCATAGGACAGGGTTAATTGCCATTTAATAAAAAGTTAGGAATTATTTAGGGTTAGGTTAATGCATAGCAATAGGGGTAGCTATGGCATTGCTCGGTTTTGGGGTAATCGCTCATTGTTAATTTGGATCTCCTTGCTCAGGCCTAATGATTTAGCTCATGTCAAGGACACCTTTTGGTGTAGCTTGGTGTTATGGATCCTAGGGCTTATGAAGTTTGAGTTAGGCTTAGGTGATGATCTTGATCTTTAGCTGGGGGTATCGTGATCTATGGTTGGGTTGTGAGCTTAGCGTCAAGAACGTGGGGTTGTAGTGTCATCATGACGATTCACTACTTGAGGTAGTCAGTTTTAGGAGAAGGCCTATAGGAGCTCAAACCACCTAGAAGTTTGTCCCATGTAACATGTCTACAACTAACACAACTTTGAATGCCAAGTGTTTAGATTGGGAAAATATTTTAGAATATCTCAAACTGCTGCAAATATAATTGTTAAGACTACCTCTCAAAAGACAAGCCATTGGAAACAATCACAACGCTTATAAGTATTCGAAACAAAGTTTTAATAACAACAGGAACACCAGCCCCAAAATGCAATAATATGTTGCCTTGAGCTATGTGTCAATTTTCAAACCTAAAATGTTAATCACAAGGATTCAAAATCGGGAAAACATATCGACTGTAAGGATGTGTTTTTATGGATGTATGGGAAAATGTTCCAAAAATAATTATTCAAAATGCATGTTTAAAGCTCAGTTTGCAATTGTATACTCGTCAATACCCTACAACAGTATTGAACCACAATATAGCTTTTGTATGAAGTATGGAATCCTTGTGGAAGCTTCATCCATGTCTTAAAAACCGTGGTCAAAACTAATGAGGATTGTTAGTTCTTGGCAGTGAGTGGAGAGGGAGATGTGTGATTGGAAAGGACACAAGCATTTTCATGAAAGCAAATCTTTCTTCAAATAAAAGCGTTCTTTTGTATTCAAAGAGCGAAGGTGTTTTTTGGAACTGCAAAAAAAGCATTTGAGGATGCCTATTTGCGAGATAAGCTTATACTTTTTCGTGGTGGTGTGATTTGAATCCTAAACCATAGCATGGGATGAATTCAAGCAATAGTTCTATGAAGCTTCGAGTTAGTGAGTCACTTGGAAAACTACAGAAAGCTTAATGATATCTTGATGACAGGTAAGGGTTTTTATGTTTATGTGCAAGAATTTAAAGGTTTGGTAGAAGCACTGAATCCAGCATATTAGGAGCACATGCTTATTTTGGGGTTATCTAAACGAAGCTCTAAGAAATAAAGATACTATTCGCCATGCCAAAATGTATGGTGTTCGTTAGTGACATCAACAAAAAGGAATAGATGAGCTGTAATGAGCTTCCAAGATTCGCACGTTTGATTAAAAATATCCCTAATCGAAATAAGAAGCAAGGTCTGAAAGGATCAGTCACCAACACTTCTTATACTTCTGGTTCAAATCATATGTATCAACAAAAGTGGCCTAAGTTAAATGAGGCCAAGGTTTCTTATGCAGCCTGGAAACTTAGCTAAGTAATTTTGAAGCAAATCCGGAGTTCTCTTGGTGGAGATCAACGGTAATAATATTCCGTTGAAATTCATGATTTAAACGATCTTGAACCAAAGTCAGCTCCCAATTTTGTGAATTCATGTTGGGTGCAAAAGTTAAGTGTGACAATTTCATGTAGTGGCCACATGTATCTAATCAATTTTGTAGAGGGCCATGATCTAATACCTTGGAAAGTTTGTGATGATCTTCCTTGATGATATAGTGATATATAGTAGATCATTTGAAGAATATTGCTAGATGATATAGTGACATATAGTAGATCATTTGAAGAACATCAGCAATATTCCATGTTGTCTGAGATATTCTAAGATAGGAGACGATTTATGCAAAGGAATCAAAGTGTAAATACCTTACACGAAAGCTTTTGTAACTTGGAACATGACATATGTACCCAAAAACATTCAATAATAGGTTTTAGTCCATTCATGGTTATGTATGGATTTCAACTAGGGCCCCAATTGCGTGGGACATGAAAAAGAGAAGATTCAAGCAGCCAAAGACTTTCTTAAAGATATGAATCAAATTAAATTAGCTAAAGATACATTAGAAACAATGAAGATGGAGCAAGAAGTTATGCAAACCCACACCGTAGAAAGTTGAGTTTGAATAAAATGAGAGTGTCTCTAAAGGTGCCGGAATCTTGTGAAACCCTCATGAGGGGTACATTTCCAAAGCTCTCTCTTAGGTACTGCAGACCATTCCTAATACTTGAGAGAATATAAAACTTGCTTACAGATTAGCCTCACCAAAAGGATCTTGTCACCAAGCTGTAAATACTCCAAAGTCAAAGTTCTAGTTGACCATTTATCGATCATAATTAATGAGTTCTTTATTTATTTAATTATGTTCAAAAAGTTATATTTATTTGGTCAAAGTATTGACTTGGGTCAAAGATACTTAACCTCGGTTAAGTAAGCGTAACCCCAGTTAAGACTTGGCTTTGGCCAAGATGGTTAACTACGATTAACCAAAGAACCAAAGCGTTGACTTCGGTAAGAGAGTGTTGACTTCGGTTAGAGAGTGTTGACTTAGGCCAACGAGACTTGGTTTACGCCAAGAGGATTAAATTCTGTTAACCAAGAGGTGTCAACCTCAGTTGGAGATACTTAGCGATAATTAAGGCGCTTCTACTGATGGACGGCAAATCATATGGCTAAGCTTTTCATGGCACAAATCTTTAAGCACCATGGTATGTCCAAGTCTATTGTCAGTGACCGAGATCCCAGAATGACCAGTCTATTCTGGAGAGCTCTTTTTAATAATATGGGGACGAATCTGAGTTTTTATTCTTCTTTCCATCCCCCGATAGATGGTCAAAGTGAGGTAGCCAATTCTACAGTGCTGGATTTATTGAAATGCTACGTGACTGACCAAAGTTCAGATGGGGAAAAGTACCTACCATTGGTGGGGTTTGCTTATAACAATACAGTTCATAGCTCCATAGGGAAAGCCCCCTTTGAGGTCATCTATGGGAAGGTGATTCTGCCACCTATCATGAGGACCAAAGATGAAATATTTGCAGCTGATCAGTTTGTCAAAGACCTCCAGATAGCTTTCAGCCAAGTCAGGACAGGAATTGAAAGGTCTCAAGAAAAGCATAAGCAAGCTGCAGATAAGCATGGGTGCTTTTGAAGTTCGAGAAAGCTAGGCTCCGCAAGTCAAAGGGCAAGCAAAAGGTGTATGCAAAGCTATCTCCCAGATACTATGGCCCTTTCAGGGTTATAGAAGAGATTAATGAGGTTGCATACATGTTGGCACTACTAAAGCATTGGAGGATTCACAATGCCTATCATGTGAGTCTTTTGAAGAAATCTGAGGGAGCGCAGCCTATAGAGCCAGTACAGAGGATCCACCAGAAGTGGATGAGTTGGAGGAAGTTCTTTAGCCAGAACAAATTGTATATCATACCGTACGCAAAGGCCCAAGGGCAAGAAATTTTACAGGTATCTTGTAAAATTCTAAAACTATTCGGCATTGGATGCCAAGTGGATAGATGAAGACATGTTGTCTGATCATCCACGACTTTTGGATATTTACAAGGAAGCTTTTCAGTTGAGGTCAACTGAATAGAAGCCGAGGGGATGTCACCAAGTTGTAGATACTCCAAAGTCAAAGCTCTATTTGACGATTTATCGATCATAATTAACGAGTTCTTCATTTATTTAATTATGTTCAAAAAGTTATATTTATTTGGTCAAAGTATTGACTTCAATCAAAGATACTTCACTTCAGTTAAGTAAGCCTAACCCTGGTTAGGAAGACTTGGCTTTGACCAAGATGGTTAACTACGGTTAACTAAAGAACCAAAGCATTGTCTTCGGTCAGAGAGTGTTGACTTTGGTCAATGAGACTTGGTTTATGCTAAGAGGGTTAACTTCAGTTAACCAAGATGTGCCAACCTCGGTTGGAGAGACTTGGCCATAATTAAGGCGCTTCGACTGATGGACAAGCTCCTTAATTACGACCAAGAGGGTTGACCTCGGTCAACCAAAGAATTAGTTTAATGTTATGTGCACAAGTTTGCTTGGTGGGGACGCCCACTGAGACTAGGAGTAGTCTAGAATTGATATGCATGCAAAAGTGCTAACGATTAATGGGTGCCATGGCTATAGCGCTTTAATTCATTGTTGTAGGTGCTGAGAGAGGTTGAACGCCCAAGCAACAGGAGCCTAGCAAGCATTCGGGAGATCACTCGCATGACCAGGTGCTATGAAGACCCTCGAATGTTGCCCTTTATGGCATGTAACTAGAATCTACATAGATGCTAGTTAGAATTTGGGCACTTGGCATGTTGCCGAAAGAATTGAGCTGAGAACTCTTTTGTAAGGATGATCTTCACATATGTTTTGAAGCAAGCAGCCCGTGAGCTAATTCTGTAATCTGTACTCAAATTTCTTATATGAAAAAAGACCTTCGCGGGGGGTCAATCTGACGATTGTCCTGGGCCCTAGTGTGCTTGAGAGAGAAAGAAAGAAAGAACGAAAGAAAGTTTATGAAAGTCTGCTAAAGACCGATAAGTCTATGAGACTGAAGGAAAACCTGATACAGTGAGCAAAAGGGTGGAGCTACTAATCGAGCATCCTAACCCATGCTAGAAAACTGTGTAGATATTGGTATATGTCCACCAAAAACCTAAGCAGCCATCTTGGCATCCTCATCCTCATGTGGAGACAGAGTCTAATACAATACAATACAATAGGCATATCGAACATCAAGATACACCCAACGGTGAACTAGGCAGTGCAGGAAGGAAGCTAGTAATGGAACGTTGTTTGCTATCTGGATGAGTAATGTGTCGTGTCCTCCTGGCCGCTACCCGGCGTTTGGCGAGCGCCACTGTGACCCCGGTCGGTCGGCTGCATCCCCGGCCTAAAGAGAGAGATGTCAGTGTCTGTGATTTGTGCGTCTATCCTCTACTTGGTGTGTCATGTCTCGATCTCAGGGTCTCTGCCTCTCCTACTAAATGTGACATCAACCTGCTCTGCTTGGAAGAACTCTGTGATTGTACTCTAGGATGGGCCGGGCACGGTCCCCTTGCTCATGTCTCCTCAATCTGATGAGACGATCTCTATGTCGGACCGCCTCGTGAATAAAAGCTGCTATAGGCATCTCTGGTCTAGGTATAGTAGTAGTCTGGAGAAGCCCTTGAACCCGTCTCTAAAGAGGCAATGGTATCGTCCACGAATCTCATAGTAGAGAGGGCAAGGGAAAAGAAAGTGCTCCTCTGACTCCACCTCATGGCGCTCACACAATGTGTAGATGCGACTCTCGCTGGGTATCCCCTCTGCACGCCTGCTCTCGATACAAAGCCGGTGCGATGACACCCGTAACTGTCCAAGGGCAATCCTGAGTGAACGTGGTAGATGGATCTGAGTGTACCCTGGTGGTATGATGAAACCCTCTTCTGAAATGTGCAAGCAGTGGGATTGATAGAAACTAAGTTTCACAGGGAGCTCTACCTGTGCTAGCCAGGTTCTGAATGTGTGAAGCGGTAGGAGTTCCTCCTGTATGATTGGGTTGAATTCGCTGCCCTGGAACGGGACAAATGGAGCGTCAATGCTGTACTGGAAGGGTGGCAACCTGTCTATATGAAAACCCAATCTCACAAATTACCCTTATGTGCGTGCGTACCAACATCTCTAATCACCTTGAGCTGCTAGTGCCATAGAAGGTAGCCTGCGTCGTCCTGTGGTACATGAGCCGTATGCGTGCACTCTGTAGAGATAATTGATAGTCTGGGATGCCGCATCTAACTACAGAAGAGATGCCTCGAACTCAGCCTGGATGATATGATGAGGGACATATGGCTTTTGCTGCGTATCATCCATGAGAGTAGGAGAACCTGTAATCTCTCCACTCGAGCCCACTTTGTGTGGGAGAGGTCTGGTCCCCAACAAGTGCTACCGTACATGCCTGCAGGTCGGACCAAGGAATTGAAAAGGAGAACCTTGGTCCGTGGGTCTTGAAAGTGCGAGTGGAAGCACTGTCTCTCCAGTTGGGTTAGGGAAGCGTAACGTCTACTTAGGCAAGCGTGCATTGCCAGTCTTATCGTGAAAATAGGTCCCGAAAACAGAACCCCCAAGTCTTTGTCAAGAATTACTGAACATCGTTTTTAGTAATAATTCCAAAGGCTTTTGGCTACGGTTTCTTGAACGGCGATCCCCCTTACCACTCACAAACACTCAAGTTTGGCACAACTACGCCTGCACACTCTATGACATCCCCGACCAGCCCACACTAATCTCTCCCACATACCAGCACCTACCTCTTGCACTCTTTTCACTAAGGGGAGCAAAGGATCATGAGGGATTATGAACCAAGTTTGTTGCATACGGGATTGATATCCTAGCCCCTATCTTGGCAAAGCTATTTAATGAAGCAATTTGTCTTGGCTTCCCACACGACACTCAACACTATCACACCTATCCATAAGGCAGGGGATCCCATGGATCCAAGTAACTATAGGACCATTATGATCGGGCATGTCATGTCCAAGATATATGCTTGGGTACTAGATATGGAGGTCAGTCGCTATGCAGAGATGTAGGGACTCAAAGCAGATGGGCAGGTAGGCTTTTAACGCGACCACGGGACCATGGATCATATCCTCACACTCAGGACTGTCATAGAGGAGGCCAGGACACCGAGACAGAGGGTATATTTCTCCTTTGTGGATTTCCGCAAACCCCTTGATATTTGTACCTCGAGCACACCTCATCAGGAGGTTATAGGATATGGGGTATGGGCCAGAGATAGTTTGGGCTGTTATGGCACTTTATGAGAGGGTTTCTGGCAGAGTTCGGACGCTGGATGGATGAGATCATGAGCACCGTTGGGGTCAAACAAGGCTGCCCACTCTCACCAACCTTGTTCGGCCTCTACATAGACGAGCTTGAGTCTTTTATGAGGACACTGGGAGGTGTTGGTTGTTCTCTCGCTGGTTACTTGCTCTAGATCCTTTTGTACGTTGATGATGTGGTACTATTATACTCGTCTGCTGAGGGGCTCCAGAGACATTTAGATGCACTACATGCTTTTTGCAAATCTCATGACTTGAGGGCCAACTTGGGTAAAACCAAGGTTATGATCTTCAACACCTCAAGAGCAGCCGCACACAGAGAGCAATTTACTTTTGACGGGGCACATGTTGAGATCATTTCATCCTACACACTCATCATCGTACCACCAATTACATGGCACAAAACTTAAAGGCGGTGGACGGTTAGAACCTGTGGCGTATGGGAAGGCGTGAAGGGCAGCTTCGTGCAGTGATCAGCTAATCAATGTGGCCCGGTCCTCTAGGAGGGGTATGTGGTCAATGCAGATGAGTAAAGTGTAAAGTCGTGCAGAGTACGTGGGTGAGAGGTTGCGGTCAAATTGTATGTCGTGATAGGTAGTGTAGGTGGGTGGTGTGGTGAGTGGTAGAGCAAGACAGGGAGTGGTGATAGTGAAGAAGAGATATGTGTGATCAGCCCCAGGTGGTGGTGGTGAAACGGAGAAGTTTGTGATATGTGATGTTAAGGCAGGGGATCCCAAGATATAATCAACTATGCTAGACCCCCCATCACTCAAGACCATTATAGATAATGAGATCGTGTGCCATACCTAAATCGAGTAGTGCGTGTTTGTAAGAAGTGATAGGAGCTCGTCTATCAGCAGACACTCGTGATATGTCAGCGTCAACCAGATCTATGTCCGGAAGTAAAACAACATCATCTCGAAAATCTAGGAGTGGCACCTGGCATGCTCTTGTTCTTGCGTTGAAGTCCTCCACTAGGAGAACATCTCCACGGCTTGAAAGATCCATGATATCATGATAGAGGGGTGTATATGGTGATATCTCAGCCTCCTACCATACTGCTCTAGCAAAATGTAAGGTCTCTGGTGGTGGGAAGTAGCAGGTCGCTATGAAGAGATCACAGCGGGTGCTGCGTCGCAGTCGGATCCAAAGAAACCTAGAGTGTGGATCTCTCCTCTCACCCCAACAAGGGATGATCTATATAAGACTGCTACTCCTAATCCCGTACTCCGCCTCTCTCCCTTGTCTCCCAAGTGTATCCACTAACCATCGGTAAGGGGCACTCTGGGCTCTAATGTGTCTTTGTGTAGAAGACTATGTCTTTTCCTGTGTATGACTCCGAAAAATTCCCAGGCTTGGACCATAGGGTACCATTATAGTTCCAAATGGTGCAAGCAAGGGTCTCAGTATCGTGAGTCTCATAGACCCCGCCCCCCTATGTGGAAGAGCGGTCAGGTGGTTGGCGGGGTCCAGTAATGAGGCGCCCATCCCGCACTACTGTCCACTTCCCCTCCTTTCAAGCTGCATCATGGAGCTGCAAAAGGGCACATCTCTCCTCCATCTGTAAGGGTCCTCATCCATAGATATAGTGGGATGATCCCGTAGAGCCAATCTACGACTTAAAGCTGCCAGGCGTGCCTGAGTGTCTTTGAAGTGTATAACCAGAGGCTGCTCCCTGTTGGGATCTCTCTCCACTCGCCATGCTCCCACAATAGCATGGTCCGGAACTTCTGTGGTGGTCGCCATGAAGGTGGTCGCGTTGCCCATCGGTGCAGTCTCTGTCCGTGGGATCCCTTGGACTCTGGTATTGAGAGCCTTGGTGGCCCTTTGCTGCTGCTCCAAAAGTGTAGCCGAAACAATTGCCTTTGCAGGTTCCCGTTTCACCACATCTACCCATTTGGATGTCTTTGCTATGGCTGACTGCATGGTGGCTATCTAAGTCTCCAACGGTCCCCCCGAGGCCACGCTCAAGGAAGAAAACTCCTTCTTGAGCTCCACAATGTCCTGTTTGAGCTCTTGAATGAGACTCGCTTGCTGCTGAATAATAATCACCTGCTCCAACTCCGCCTATCATGCCTGAATGTTGCGTACCTCCATGAGGAGAGACTCCCATAGATCTGGTGGGTCCGCTAGTGCGTACCTCGGACCTCTTGGGATAGAGAAGTGGGGGGGCTGGATGGTGGGTGGTGAGCTGATGAAATGAGTAGAAAGTGGGGATATCAATGATGAGGGGATTCGAGTAGAGTACTGGAAAGAGGGTTGGCTCAGAGGGAGAGGGGAGGGGCAAGAGGAGTACTGTAAACCAGTATGCATATCTAGGGACTGTGAACTGGATGATGGAACAGTCATCGCTGTAACAGTCAATATGGCTGTTGAAGTAGAGGCTCTTGCTGTCGAAGTCGATGATGGGGATCCGAAGGTGGATGCGGGTGGTGATGATGATGAGGATGGTAGCCCCACCGAGGTAGGTACTGTACTAGTCTTCGTTATTGCTTTGCTGTCCACTCTGAGTCCACTCTTGTTGACACGTGTGTTCACGTCCTCTAGAGTAAGTTGTTTTTGAATCTCGTCATCTTTCTTGTTTCTTCCCTTGTCCTTTTCTTTGTCATTCTCTTGCTCGCCTTTCCCCATCTTGCTTATTCAAACCTATTTCTTTGGTTTTGTATTGGTAGGTACGTGGGGCATCACTCGCAACCCCTCATGCGGGCCCGTCAGCCCATGCCCGCACCATCATCAACGGGCAGCCAGCCCAAGGGGAGCAGCGAGAGCCCAAGAGGAGGAGCGACAGAAGGTGCGAGAGGTCTAGGTGGAGGGGAAATTGGAGGTGTGAGTAGGGAAGCCTAGGCAGGGGCAAGAGACCTAGGAGGGAGGACGGAGTAGGAGGCGGGAGGATGGAATGGGGAGGCGGAGGCCTGGGCAAGATGGCGGCGCAGCAAGGAGGCGGACGGGAGCAGTAAGGAGGCGATGGGGAGCAATAGGCGGAGGGCAGTGTAGGAGGCGACGCAGCAAAGAGGTGGAGGGGAGCAGTAAGGAGGTAGGGGGGGAGCAGTAAGCGGAGCGGGAGGGAGCAGCACAAAGGGGCGGAGAAGGCGACAGCACGGGTAGAGGGTGTAGGTGAAGCGTAGGTGGAGGGTGGAGCGCCGGCGAAGCATGGAGCAGGTGGGAGCGGAGCAGGGAGCAAGGTGAGAGGGCGAACGGACGGAGAGAGAGAGAGAGAGAGAGAGAGAGAGAGAGATGATATGATTGTATTAACGTCCTCGTGAGACCCTTCAGGATCTATGGACAATGATCACTATCAACAAGTAGTGATTGTTTACATCCATTGAAAGAATATAGCATAAATAAAACCATAAATGTGTTATGCAATGAGTACTTGTTGTGCTAGCCTGTGTGCTAGGCCAAGTACTTTGTTGCGATATTCTAAAATTTCCTTTATGTATTTGCCTAGCTCTTTGGCTTGCCACTCCAGTAGGGATTTCAGGTTGCTTCTATTGCCCCTATAACATTCTCTGATTTGCGCATATGCTCGACATGTTAGGAGTACATGCTGCTCATTTTCTACTTCTCCTGCGGGGCAGATTTTACATACTCTTTCCTCTCTTGGTACCCTGGGTCTTGCCCATCTTCCCCTCTCCACCTCAAGATCATGTGAGCTGGTTCTGATTTTGCAGATTAAATGTATTTTAAATATTGATATGCTCCCACCAGGTATTTCTGCATTCCATAGCTGTCCATTGGATTGATTTCCTGCTTATAAAACTGCATTTTTGCCCCCGGTTCTTGCCATAGCTTCTGTAGCATTCTCTGCAAGAAGGCATAATCAACTGACGCTGAATTAACTGTGGATTTTTGTAGAGAGACGGGTTGTCTAGTGTTTCAATCTAGAGTACATCCAGTTTTTCATGTAAGTAGGCGTAAAATGAGGTTAGGAGTTGATTACAATCTCATTAAAAGTCAAGTCCTTGTTGAACTCATTGGATTATAGTGGTTTACACATTATAAAAATGCCTCACATTGACTCAAACATTTCTGATTTGGCAAAATATGGAGTCATTTCTTCCCAATTCCATAGATTTTCCCGCCTTTGTACAACTAAGGAGTCTTTTATCACTCAATGTAGTAATTTGAATACTTTACTATTACACAAGAGGTATAATCCAAGGAAAATAATGAAAAAAGTTCGCACAATCTTAGATATGAAGTCTTTTATCTATGGTGTATCGGCTTTAGGTATGTTTAGAATGATTGAACATAAGCTGAAAACAAAAAGCAGAGAGCTGAATAGCCCGTTTTGTTAAAAATGGGGAGAGGGTGAGAGACAAGATCTGAGGCACGAACTGATGTTGATAGATTGTGTTATCACAGCAAGTACATAGCCTCTTCTATAGGCTGGGCAAGCCTTATCTTCCCACACAGACACCTCATAGACGAGGTCACACACAAGAGAATCTAGATCCTATAATCTAGGGGAGGAATCACACCTACCACATGAGGTGGCACAAGTTGCCTCAAGACTCTTCATACTCACCCAACTGTAGGACACTCCTAGGACTCTAGGACCACACACACTAGGACTCCGATTCCAACGAACCCCCCTTCGGAGCTAGGGTGAGAAACTATGACATCATCCAGACTGTGCATCCCAGGCAATCTCAGAGGCTAACAGCTGAGCATAATTCAGAGGTTGAACCAAGCACTCTCATGGCTTAGGTGTCAACGTGATCAGAGACTCAAATTTGAGCATGGATGCATGACCAACTTATAGGTCTAGGGAGTACACCAACATCCTTGAACTCGGCCAGGCTTGATAAAGGAAAGACATAACAACCCCCCTGTCTCCTAACTAGGTACATGGAAATAAGTGGAGCCTTTTATAGGACAAGGCACACAAAATGACTAATTATTACATTATTTTAGGGGGACTACCCAAGGCAGAGTACCTAACACACATGACTCTAGAAAGCCCACTCTTCATCTATCACCTCATGGAGGGATAGACCAAAAACAGTAGCAGTGCATGCTTGTTCTTCAGGTCCAGAAGGTGTAGCTTCATCGTCTTCGTCCTCGCTCTGCTCCGCAACCAGATTGGCATCTTCTTTGGCTTGTACCTTTGCCATCTTCTTGAAGCAACGATCCTCTGGATGGCCAAGCTTCTGACAATAATTACATTTAAGAGGTTTCCCTTTCTTCTTGGGCTTATTCTTGAGAAAGAATGCTTTGCTAGATTCAAAGGAAGATTATGCTTTCTCTGTAAGCCTACGGTCCTCATCAATGAGATGAGCTACCATATCCTTAAAGCTCATATTGCGGCTGACTCTTAGGACAGCAAGGATCTCATTGTACTTGGAAATGTCTTCAATACTTGAGAGAAGTACAGCAACTTGATCATCATCTTCAACAATGGCTTGGATGGCAGATAATTATTGGAGAATCGACCCAAGATTGCTCAAGTGTTCATTGAGGGTTTCAGTTTCCTTCTTGAAGAGTTTTTGTTTGAGAAATACTTTGGAATTATTGATCTTATTTCCAAACAAATTCTCTAATTTTTCCCAAACGTCATTTGCAGTCTTATCAAAATCCACATGGTGGATAAGGTTGTCAGCTAAAGCTAGGCCAATGATAGCCATTGCTTTATCATTTTGGTTCTCCCACCAACTGATTCTAGCATCATCACTTTGGGCTTTTGGCTCCTTGCCATTGGTGATATTCCATATGCCTTCTCACATAAGAAGAAGCCAGAGTTTTGTCTGCCAAGTTGGGAAATTGCTCCCTGAGAATTCCTCGATGAACGAGGAGTTTTTTATGCTATCCATTGGTGGGAAGGTCTTGGCTGTTATTACAGCTAGTTTCTACATCCCTTACAATGTTTACTCAAATTTTGCAAAAAAAGGCCCAAATTTTACATGGTAGAAGCTTTAATTATGCCAAAGGAAGACACAGGACAGAAAAGCCCTAAATTTTTTGGGTTAGGGTTGCTGCAAAATTAGGGTTTGCAGAAAATTGGGGCTTTTCAAAATTTCCTAGAGCATAGTGTTCTAGCAATACTAGGAAAGCTTCAGACCATAAACGCCCCAACAAATTCACCCAAAATGAGGCAAAATTCTTGAAAAGCGCAATTTAGGGTTTTGGGCTCAGAAATGGGCTGGAACAAGCCGCTCTTCAGGTCGTCACGGAGCAGAAGTGCTAGGCTTCAAAATCGGTCTGAATCCCTTCCAAATGTGGCGGCGATTTTGGAGCTGATGACAGCTTGAACAGTAAGAAGAACGAGCTAGAATCGGTTCGTTTTTGTTCCCTGAAGCACCCTCCTCCAAAATAGGGTCGATTAATCAGCAAAAACGGGCAGCTTCATATGGCGACAGTAGCAGCAAAAATCACCATTTGGAGGCCAAAAACGTGCTGGAATTCTTCCACGATGGTGGCTCATTTCAGACGCAGGTCGTCGGGGCAGAATATTGCTGCTAGAGATTGCGCAGATCAGGGGCGGAAGGAGGAGAGCAGAACTGAAGCGGCCATCTGACAACAACGTGGAGATGACGGAAGAGTGGCCCAGCGGAGGAGAGAGGTAGCGGGTAGAGGAGTTAGCAGGAAGTGTCGAAAGAGTGGCCCAGCGGAGGAGAGAGGTAGCGGGTAGAGGAGTTAGCAGGAAAGAGGTAGCATCAGCATGGGTAGGATTACGAGGGATGCGTGAGCAGATTGCGAGGGAGGTGTGAGCAGACTCCGAAGGAGGATGGGCAGAATGGCGCAGCATCATGGAAGATAGCGGGCAGAACTGGAACGGCCTGCTGGTCAGCAACGTAGACATGGCGACGTGCGGTAATGTTATCGCAGAGACATGACAAGAAAATCGTGCGTGATGAGGCAAGGCTCAGTCAAGGAAGACCTGCTCTGATACCAACTGTTAAAATGGGGAGAGGGTGAGAGACAAGATCTGAGGCACGAACTGATGTTGATAGATTGTGTTATCACAGCAAGTACATAGCCTCTTTTATAGGCTGGGCAAGCCTTATCTTCCCACACAGACACCTCATAGATGAGGTCGCACACAAGAGAATCTAGATCCTATAATCTAGGGGAGGAATCACACCTACCACATGAGGTGGCACAAGTTGCCTCAAGACTCTTCACACTCACACAACTGTAGGACACTCCTAGGACTCTAGGACCATACACACTAGGACTCCGATTCCAACACGTTTTTCTTTTAGTTTCAAAAGAGGGGTTGTTTGAGTATGCTTGTGCTTTCTAAGTTAGAAATGTATTTTTGCCTCTTTGTAGAAACGATACATAAGTGTAAAGGGCCATTTAGCTTTTTATGTTTCAAATAAGAGAGAGAGATTCCAGTTTTTTGAAAGATTTTGTTTCTTGATTTGCTTGTTTATTTTTGCTTAGTCACCTGCTTCCTTTCTTCTCTATTTCTTGTTTTCTTTCTCTTTTGTTTATTTGACGTATTTTAGTAAGCACTGGGTCTGCCCAAGAGACTCCGCGGGTCTTTAGAAACCCAATATAGCTGCTTATGCTTGGGCACTGATGACGACATAAGTGTTGCTTTGCTTGCTAAGTATGTCTTCCTTTTGTTTTTCATAAAAGTTTTTGTTTACCTCTTTTTTCTTCTCTTTCATTTTCTCTTTTATTTTCCTGTGTAGATTTTTGATCTTTAGAACAACAAAAAATCTAAATTTGTATGATTAGACTTATTCTAGTCTTATAAAGGTATATACATATTGATGAAGAAAAGCTCAAGGCTCATAATACTTCAGGAGATTACCGGGATCTTTCATATGTTATCAAGTCATGCAAACCCACACCACAGAAAGTTGGGTTTGAAGAAAATATGAAAGTCTATCTAAAGGTGCCAGAATCTTCTGAAACCCACATGAGGGGTACATTTCCAAAGCTATCTCTTAGGTATTGTGGACGATACCTATACATAAGAGAATTATAGAACTTGCTTTTACGAATTAGCCTTACCAAAAGGATCTAGAGTACATCCAGTTTTTCATTAAGTAGGCCTAAAAGGAGGGTAGGAGATGATTACAAACTCATTAGAAATCAAGTCCTCATTGAACTCATTCAACCTCTTTCTTTACCACATGGATCAGGGGAAAGTTTAGATAGATAAAGAAAAAAGAGCAAGACATACAATATATGAAGAATGTTTGGATAAGTGGAAGCATAGACTTGAAGAGAGTTCAACATGGGAAAGGGTAAGCAATCTTCAGAGGAGGTTTTTCAATTTTGTTTTGGAGGACACGTAAGCAAGGGGGAAATCAAGAGGGCTTGGCAGTGTAACGGTGGACATAAAAGTAACAAGATCATTGAAGAAGTTGATTACTAGTAATTAAAAGCATTAGTGCATAGGAACAACTAGGCCTACATTAAACTACATATTGATGAAGAAAAGCTCAAGGCTGCTCATAATACTTCAAGAGATTTTCGGGATTCTTTCATATGTTATCAAGTTATGAAAACCCACACTGTAGAAAGTTGAGTTTGAAGAAAACAAGAGAGTCTATCTGAAGGTGCTAGAATCTTCTAAAACCATCAAATGATTAATCAGTATTAGCTGTCACTGCTGATTCTACCATAAAGCAAGATTGCCATTTTGCAGTTAACATCCGATATCGGTGGCGGTGGGTGAGCCACTGCATCCATGTACCCCCCTGTGCTGCGAAGGAAAACCATCTTGCTAGTTTTCGGGAGGACATTCGAGCGATTGATTTTCTTTTCTTCCAAAATTCTTGATTCTTCATGAATCTTCATAATTGTATATCTGAAGGTGCCAGAATCTTCGAAAACCCTGACGAGGGGTACATTTTCAAAGCTATCTCTTAGGTATTGTGGACCATACCTAATACTTAAGAGATTGTAGAATTTGCTTACAAATCAGCCTTACCAAAAGGATCTAGAGTACATCTAGTTTTTCATATAAGTAGGCTTAAAAGGAGGTGAGGAGATGATTACAATCTCATTGGAAATGAAGTCCTCCTTGAACTCATTGAACCTATATCTTTACCACATGAATCATGAAAAAGTTTAGATAGATAGAGGAAAAAGAACAAGACATTCAATATATGAACAATGTTTGGATAAGTGGAAGGATAGACCTGAAGAGAGTTCAACATGGGAAAAGGTAAGCAATCTCCAGAGGAGGTTTTTCAATTTTATTTTCGAGGACGTAAACATTTCTTAATAGGAGGCAATGTTATGTCAGCCATAAAGCCGAGACCACGGTATAAGGGGAAAACCAAGAGGGCTTGGCAGTGTAACGGTGAACATAAGAGTAATCGGATCATTGAAGAAGACTAACTGCTATTAATCAAAAGTGTTAGTGCATAGGAACAACTAGGCATAGTATTAAACTGCATATTGATGAGAAGAAAAGCTCAAGGCTGCTCATAATACTTCAGGATATTTTCGGGATTCTTTCATACATTATCAAGCTTTTTTGTACTTAAACTTCTGAAGGGAATGAGAAGCAAGAAAGGCAATCTCAGCCCATCTATCCAAAGGATTAAGGACCTGGATGGAGTTTTGAAACTGTATAAAGTGTTAGTTACGAATGCACCAATGTTATTGCATGCTCCTATAACCTCTCTTCCTCACTCGCTTATTTTATATTAGTGCACATTCTGCATTGTCATCCTTTAGTGGATGCAACTTTAAGTGCTACTATTGCAAATTCCTTTACTAAGCACCTTGTAGGCCAGATACACTTGTTTGCCTCTTATCTACGTAGTGTGGAAACGTTCAGCTCTGTCCACAAAACCATTGTAGAGACACTAATGCTATTAAACATTAGAAAACATGTTCCTTGCATGACTTAACCCCCCCAATATTACCTACGGAACATAAAATATTTCTCCAGAGGATTTGTTCCAATCAATGGCCGTTAGTGTTATGTCCACGCACGGACATAACTAGGCTAGTGTATAAGGTCAAGTTTGTTGGAGATACCATAGCCAAAGAGTGTGTTAATGTGATGTGTTGGTGTGTAGTACTAGGAGATCTAGTACTAGTTCATGTGTGAGTCATGTGTGAGTGCCATGTGTCACTATGGAACTTATCCTATATGCACTTGGTGCAAGTGTGTGAGTGTGTAGCCTATATAAGGCTTGTACTTCACTTGTCTTGTCATACTTGATGAATGAATGAAAGCCTTCATGGTTTCTACATTTGTGTATCACTTCTTCACTCCCTAACCTATCTCTCTCTCTCACTCACACCATGTTTCTAACGTGGTATTAGAGCAGGTTAACCCTACCATAGCTGCCGTGCCACATCATCATCTCCCTAACCCAAATTCGTCTCTAGCTGCCTTCTCCTTTTAGCTGCTCCTACCCGATTAGGGTTTTTGACCAGCCGCCTCAGTTCTGTCTCACCTTGCCTCTGTTTTTGCCTGTCCACTACCTCCACAGCCGGCCGCCTCATTTCGCCTCTCTTTGCAGCGTTTTTGTGCTCCTTTCTTCCTGCCTTGCCTCTCCACATCTTGTCTTCATAGCCGCCATCATACGGGATCTCTTGGAGCTGTGTGTAGCCTCTCGGATAGCGGGTCGGTGCTCCTTGCTTGCTGGTTGGTACCCTACAGCCACAAGCGCCTGCATGTGTGGATATTCAAAGTTGTCTTGGAGCTTTTCAACACGGATTCTAGGGTTTCCAGGGTGCTGCAGCAGAGCTGTCCATCTATGCGCATTGGTTGCAAACTTTCAAGCCATTTGGAGGCTGTTTCGACCTAGTATTGGAGCTCTTGTCATATTTTCGAGTTGTTCTAGGGTGGTGGTTGCAGAACGTGTGAGAACAATGGGAGCAGAATGCAAGAGTGAGAGCAAGAGTGAACTGAATAACTGAATAGAAGAAGTCAACAAAAGAAAGAGTGAGGGGTTTTGTCTAAGTGACAAAACCCTTATCCTATCCACTAACCGTAGTTAGGGATTGGACTGTGGTTAGGGGGGAAAACCTCAATGAGGGAAAAGTGCCCCTAACCTACTTATTACATTACATTGGCCACTGCCTAGAATATACTAATAATTCTAACACCCCCCCTGCAGTGCCAATGTGGTGTACAAGATAGTGATCAATCACCAAAAGGAGAGAAGTTTAGGGCACTACGAAATGCCTCAAACTTCTCACGTGGAAGTGCTTTGGTGAAGATGTTTGCAACATTGTCATGTATTGACACATAGATCATACTGATCTCCCCTGCATGCAACTTCTCTCTGACATAATGATAATGAACCTCAATGTGCTTCGTGCAAGCATGAAACATAGGATACCAATGGCATGTTTCCCTGGTGGCAAATCCACAACATCCCAAGTTTGATTTTTCTCAATGGACCGCAATTCATTGTGTATAGCATGCATCCAATGCACATTATCCTTGGCTTCTTCAAAAGAGTCAGGTTCTTCTTCATCAAGAAGAGTACTTGCATAAGCTGTCTCAACAGAAAGAGCCTCCCCTGCGTGCCTTACTGCACTACGAGTCCTACCAGGCAAAGGTGCCCCAAGCCTACTCTCCCTAAGAGTCTGTAGCAACCAATTCGGAACTGTTTTGGCTGCATGTATCTCTTGCCTAACAACTTCATCCACACCCTGTGGAGGTACAAAATCAACCTGTGGCTGAATCGGGGCATGTGGATCAGGAGGAGGTTGCTGTAAATTTCATCACGAGCCTCAGCTGGGGACTATAGGAAGCATCCCCTCAAAAGCATCATTTGAAGAAGCTGGAATAGTAAATTTAAAATGTGTATGTGCTGAATTGTAGAGATGATAGCCTTTGCTTTGAGCACTATACCCAACAAAAATACACTTAAGCACCTTATTTGACAACTTGTGTCGAAACTTTACAGGCACGTGGGCATATGCAACACAACCAAAAACTCTGAAGGGATCCACTGAAGGCTTTCTCCCATGCCATGTCTCATAGGGAGTGATTGTCTTCAAAGTCTTTGTGGGAGCCCAATTCAAAACATAATTGGCAGACATGAGGCCTTCAAGCCAAAACCTGTGAGGCAACTTCTTACTAGTAAGCATGCATCTATCCATCTCCATAAGAGTGATTTTTGCGCTCAGCTTTGCCATTTGCTGAGGTGTAAGCCTCACTGTAAGCTGATCCGTGATGCCTTTCTCCTTCAAAAATGCCTCAAACTCATGAGACATATACTCCCCTCCTCTATCTGTGCGAAGTGTCTGCACCTTGACTCCTGTCTCATTTTCAACCATAGCCACAAAGTGTTTGAAATGCATAAACACTTTTGATTTTTCCTTAAGACCATAGACCCAAGTATAATTGGTGAAGTCATAAGGATGCAACGCTCACATGCATGAGGAGGAGGTGACTCCAAAGGAGGCAATGCATCAACCATAGCATGCTTTTGAAGTGTCATCAAGCTGCCATAGCTCATGTGCCCATATCTGGCATGCCATAACTCTGCATTCTGCATCGCAGCAGTGGGAGTGCTCACTGAAAGTGCAAGATTGGATCTTTTCTCATAAATGTCAAGCTGAAAAGACCCCGATACAAAGTTCCAGACAACATCAAAGCATAGTCATTCTCTTTGTCTCGGATTGCACACTTAGCATCATCAAATATGACTTGAAATCCTCCTCTATTGAGAGAGGACATTGAAAGCAAATTCTTCTTTATACCTGGCACATAAAGAACATCTGTAATTCTGAAATCTGTGCCATCTGTGGATGTGAGTATGATGTCCCCCACTCCACACACCGAATAAGAAGAATTATTTGCACTTGTGACCTTCTTTTTAGTAGGTGGTGCATGCAGAGATGCAAAAAGGTTCTTCGGAGAAGTGATGTGCTTAGAAGCACGACTATCAAAATACCAAGTGTTCAGTGTCTCATTGACACTGAAAGAGCATGCATCCTTTGAAGGGTCATAACTGCAAGTCAAGAAAGCATGTGGGTCATCCACAAGAGTGGTTGGAGTATCTGAACTATCCACTGAAAAATCTGAAATGCAAGACAAAAAGGCATAGTGCTCTTCCACAAAGTTGGGTGTGACATCTCCTCCATCATGTGCATTAGGAGCTGATGCATCTGATACAGCCATACCTGAATCCCTTTTCTTTTCTTTAGCTATGCGCTTCTTGCAGTCACTAATGTAATGACCTGGCTTCTTGCAGTAGTGAGAAATGCCTTTCTTCTTAGGCTTATCTGCATCACCTTTAGCCTTATAAGAGGGCTGTCCTGAATCATCTTTATGCTGATGTGCGGGCTGATTGGCATGTTGCTTTTGCTGCCCTTTTTCTTTGGGCTTGAACTTAGAAAGCATGGCATGCTTGCTGCCATATTTCTTCTTGTAACAGTCCGTACAGTATGGGCTGTACGGCTGTACAGACAGCTGGCGGGAGCAGTATGACAAAAGTACAGTCGATTGTACGAAAGCCATATGAATGTATGAACACGCCTACTTGTTTGGACGATGACTGTTGTACAGAATGGCCTGTCAGCTATACGGAACACAGGTTCTGGTACGAAATGGAGGAGCTGTATGGAATGCGGGAGTTGGCAGTACAGCACTTCACGGACTGTTGTATGAAATCCATACAGTCGTACAGACTCTACGGATGACAGCGGAAAGGGCTGACTTTACGGTGCTGATGTAACGGTTGTACGGATGGTGGCGCTGAGGCATCAGATGTACGTCGACCTGCGTGGTACGGAAGCCATACGGGTATATGAACGACATCAGATCTGCACGAATGGGCAGAAGCAGGTCGAGCTTGGGGGCAATGGGCAGTAGAAGCACATGCAGGAGGGACCTGCTCAAATACCAAATGTGAGAACAATGGGAGCAGAATGCAAGAGTGAGAGCAAGAGTGAACTGAATAACTGAATAGAAGAAGTCAACAATACAAGAAAGCTTGCGGGCAATGGGCAGTAGAAGCACATGCAGGAGGAATTTGCCAAATACCAAATGTGAGAACAATGGGAGCAGAATGCAGGAGTGAGAGCAAGAGTGAACTGAATAACTGAATAGAAGAAGTCAACAATACAAGAAAGAGTGAGGGGTTTTGTCCAAGTGACAAAACCCTTATCCTATCCACTAACTGTAGTTAGGGATAGGGGGAAAAACCTCAATGAGGGAAAAGTGCCCCTAACCTACTTATTACATTACATTGGCCACTGCCTAGAATATACTAATAATTCTAACAGAACCACCTTCAACTGAGCCGTTCTCGGGGCTGCTCCTAGCCTCTAACTCATCTAGAATAGCTGATTTTTGGACTGGTGACTTGTTGGTGCATTTTGGTACACCTATACCTCTACCACAGCATCTCGATATAGCTTGGAGCTAGTCTACTGAAGCGCTTCACACATTTTGAGATATATTATTGCATTTGGCATCCCTCTGGCTACCTTCTTGAGGATTTCGGACTTGCTACAGCACCTAGAGCAGTCCTCACACTCACAAGTGCTATTTCCTTGGCTCATCCCAGTATTTAGGGGCATCTACTTGCTGCTCTTTGATTCAAGCTCACTCAGTTCTCTATTTCGAGGAGTATTCTTGCTACTTTTCCATTAGGGTTTGCATGTTGGAACCTCCGAGGTCATCCACCAGCAGCTGGACACGTTTATTCACGCCTTTCTCAAGCTGCTGATTCATTTCAGAGCCCTAGACAAGTTCCTTTATTGGCTGGTTATCTATTTCAGCTTGCTGCTTTTGCTACCCCAGTTTGATACTATAGAGCCTCGTCCTGGTGGTGAAGACTCATCAGCAACACTTTTAGCTAGGGATGAGCAGCATGACAAAGCACTGGCGCTTATTGGTGCGAGGTTGGTCAACAAATTGCTTCATCAACTTGACCTCATTACTTCAGCCAAGGAGAACCTAGACAAGCTCAATAATATTTATGCTACATCTACTGAACCTGAGCAGGAAGCTTCATCTGCTATGTTGCATCATCTATTCCTCTCTGAGGTGGTAGATGATGCTTAGCTCTATGTGTTTTTATGTTGAGTCAATAAAAGTTCTTAGCCTTGAGTTGTCCCTCTAAACTGAATGTATTTGGAGTCAATAAGAGGTAACTCTGCCCTGGGTTGTCTTCTCCCAAAAATGAATGTATTGTCTTTCACTTTGGTTTGATGCTATGGACCACCTAGTTTAGAGTAGGGGGGTTGACAAGTGATGGTTAGCCCTTGCCGGTTGCAAGCAGACTGAGAAGTCACTATCACATGGGAGGTGTTGGATAGTTGGACTTGCTCTTTGCAGTATTGCGGTGGAGCCTGGAGGGGGGGATCGGTCTACTCTTTGTGTGTTGGGTCTCACACTCTTTGCTCCGAAGGGGGATGTTGGAGATATCATAGCAAAAGAGTGTGTTGATATGATGTGTTGGTGTGTAGTACTAGGAGATCTAGTACTAGTTCATGTGTGAGCCACCTGTCACTATGGGACTTATCCCATATGCACTTGGTGCAACTCTGCAAGTGTGTTGAGTGTGTAGCCTATATAAGGCTTGTACTTCACTTGTCTTGTCATACTTGATGAATGAATGTAAGCCTTCATGGTTTCTACATTTGTATATCACTTCTTCACTCCCTAACCTCTCTCTCTCTCTCTCTCTCACCATGTTTCTAATAAGGTTAATCTATGGCCATGTTGCCTAACCATGGGATAGTTAGGACACGTGGTACGTTTGGTACACTAAGGGGAGTCTTAGGCTTGAAACACGTAAGACACCCTACATCTATTTAAGTGAGAGCCATTGCTCACGTGGGAGCATTCTCGGGAGTGGGGCCTCCTGAGAATACACAGCTAGGTTGAGAGCCCGTCCAGGCCTGTGTCTCCCTAACAACATCTGTGGGCGGATGGGGCTGTGTGGTATAGGATGTGTAGTCTTACTTGGGATGGACTATGGTTGGAGGTTGCCTGAGCTCGGACGTGATCCTAAGGGATCTATGGTTGGGTGGTGACACACTAGGCAATACCACATGTGTCCCTATGTTTGTTTCTGATGTTGGTCTATGCTTGCAAGGTAGCTCAGAGATAGAGGCGATCCTGGATCCCTAGCATAGGGGTTTTTAAGTTAGGTTTCCCCTAGACCAGCAATACATTCTGATTTGAACCAATGAAAAATTCAGAAATATTTTTTTGCAGAAGAGAAGGCTCAGGATCCAGCATGTAGGTTGGAGGCTTTGAATATTGAAATTTCACTTGCATCTTTGCAATGGAGATCCTTTCTTGAAAATCATGGACTGCGCATGTATCAAAATTTGGCCATTTCTGTTTGATGAGTCATGTATGTCAAGATGTCATGTTAAAACCTTTTATCATCAATTGGCAATAAATGCCAGAAAAAGAAATCTCGCACTCTCCCTTTTGTCAAGCTGTTGATGTATCTCATACACGGCAGGCGATTGTGGGATCAGTTCTGTTGCATTAGAATGAAGCAGGGAATGTGTCATACAATGCGTCAACTTGCATCCTGCTTTTACTCATTTGTTACATGATTCCAAGTTGTGAGACACTTTGATATGAAAGTTCCACACTCCCATATACATCCATATTGAGTTTATGTCTTTTATTTGTTTCCATTTTCTGTGTTAAAAACCATAAGTAAGCGTACATTTATTGCAACTGAGGGAGGTATATGATGCTGTCGAAGATACAGAGCATCTGTGGGGCAGTGAATTATAAATTTTGGTAGCTCGTGATATACATGTATTGTGATGTCAGGGGAAAGTTGTTCTGTTGTGAAAAGTGTCGATGCTACTCATGCGGAGAAAGCTGTGTATCAAGATAAGACGAACATACTCTTCTCTGTAAGCCTTACACCCATAACTTGGTGTCTTTCCCTCTTTTCTTTTAGTGGTTTATTCAAGCAACCATCCTATGGAACTTGTCTTATTCATTGGCTCCCAGTTTATGTTGTGGTGGTGAACTCTCAACTTTTTTAGTGTGTGAGTCTCTACCATGACTGAGTCTGCCCTTGGCTGGCTATGGAAAATTAGCATGGTTGACTGTTTAAATATGCATTGAATGACAAATTGACGAATCTCCATGCATGTAACCTGTGCCAACTTCTGGGTGCTGAGATGTAAATTTCATTGTATGTGCACCGTGCATGGAAAATTAATGGTTTGAAGCTTTGTGATTGAGCCCTTGCTGCATATGTTCTTTGCATGTATGAGAATAAGTTTGGGATTCAACACAGTTTGTCAATATACATGAATTGATCTTTTTTGCTTCTTGATTTTTTTAAAAATTGCAATGTCAATGATCTGATTCTCCATACTATTTAGCAGTCTTAAAATCTGATTGATCAATTGATGATGCAGCTCTATGAGGGGAAGGAGGCAAAAAGGAAAGCAACATGAAAGACCATTGTTTTGTAGAAAGTGTTTGAAAAGATAGATTTTTCTAGATAGGAGCTCAACATAAAGATCAAGCCTAGGTTGAGAGCTTCAAATAGAGGTTACACTTAAAGACCCATATTTTGGCCTAAAGGTGAGTCAACCAAAATCCATTGCATCGTGGTTATCGGCATCGTTGCCATTCGACTTTTTCTTTTGCATCCTTGTTAGATTGAGATTCTGTCATTTGCGTAAATTGGCTTATTGAAAATTGCACACTTCGCCTCATCATTGGCTTGCCATACTGGCTGCCCAAAAATGGGTATACAGTGCTGTCTTTTATAGATCAAGCACCACATCTTGGTTTCTTTTTGTCCGCAATGTATGGATAACTGTGCGATGTCCGAAGCTTGAGCACTCTTTTACAAGGGGTGAAGTGTGCCATTTTAGACAACCAATCGATGATTACCATAACCTGTGAATTGCCTTGTATAGAACAAGATCCATGGCATGCTTTCCCTATATGGGAAGAGATTGGAGAAGTCTTGATGATAGTCTTCTTCTTAGTTTAATTTGTTGGCAAAACAAAGAAGACATTATTGTTTTTCCTACATCACTTTCATTCGGAGGCCATTAATAGGTTGCACATAGTGGCCTATATGTTTTGTTGATGTGTGGAGGTGCTTGCATATGGAAGTCCATGATCCTCTTTTGATAGAAGTGTTCAAATATTCTTGTCACGAGGTACACAAATGTGATTGTGGTAGTAAAGGACATCAGTTATATATGGATAACACCAGAGGTGTTTTGTTATGAAGGAGAGGGCTAATCTTTAACCTGTATTGTTGTGCCAAAATGCTTGTCCCGAGTTGTCCCGAGCCTTGAAGTTGGGAATCTCCATTGAAAGTGTAGTGATTACCAAAAATTGTGGTGCTTTTCAGAAGGCCGGACATTGGTGCTGCAATATCTGAGAACTGATATAACGTTAGTATGATAAGGATTTGCAAAGCCCAAAAAAAGCATACATGCTTGGCCTTTTGGGAATCCAGTGAGATGTCATTTGATGAAATGCGTGTCCTAATTACTCTAGGTTGGTTTGCAAAAACTCTCTTTTTATGGTTGATGGAGGAGGAATTTTCTCTAAGAGCAATACAAATCTATTGGATGTTACGCTCTAGCCGAGGTAGCATGACCACGGAAGAATCACTCGACATTTCCCTTAAAGGATCTATGTTTGTAATATATTTGTTTGCACTTCATGTAAATGATCGGGAGGGAATTAATGTCAAGGTCCTAGGTGAGGGTTGATAGCACCAAACTAGGTGGATCTAAGGCTAAGGGCCTAATGCAAGAAATGTGCCTAGGGGCAATTGAAATTAAAGTATCCCAAGAGAGGGGTGAAAAGATGCATTAGGAAGGCCCTATGATGATGACATGTGGCATCTAGATCCATCTAGGGAGATGGGGTTTGTTGAAGCTAGTGAGAGATGAGAATGAGCTTTCACGTATGTTAAAATTCAATTTTTCTCAGCTAGCTCTCATGTTTCAGCAAGAAAGGCTGGGTGAAACAATATCGGTGCTATTCCCGTGATCTGCAGTAGGAAATAGAGAAGGTAGTTAACAATTGGTATCAGAGCGCTAGGAAGAGATCAAGGGGTGGACGAAAGACCAGAGCTCAAGGCTAGGTGAGAGAGAGAACCTGGGTGGCAGAACGTGAAGTGCGTCGTCAGCTATGGAGAGAGTCGAAATGGTGAACGTGCAGCTGCTAACGCAACATGTGACGACGAACGGCGTAGGCGTGATTGTTCGCAATTGCTCGTGATCTCCACGCGATGGGCTAATCAACGAATTACGAGGTGTTGCTGCCCGTGGTCTACGACGGAGTGAAGACTAACAGGGACTCACGTTAACGGAGGTCTTCGATGAGATTCGTGGAAGGGCGACGCGCAGGCAGGACTACGGGGGATCTGAGAGCCTGTGACAACAGGCGATAGGTTCACATCGCTATCTGTTCCGTCGTAGTCTTGGCCCTCCAAGCTCACGTAGACAGCTCATAAGCTGGGACTTCTTTGGCCACCAATTCCGCTTATTTGCTGTAGTTAGTTGATTGTGCGTATCAGCTGGTATCGAGTTTCTGACGGGAACCCAGAGATTGCAAAGGCTTTGGCAGAAACATATCATTTACGATCAGGAAGTTACGAGGAGGCTACAGGCTTCGGGATATCTGCATACGTGAAAATCCAGTGGATCAAACCGGGTAGCGGGAGTGATCGACCAGGGAGCTCTCTTTGACCTCCATCAATTCCGTGTTTTTTTTTTTCCTGATTTAGTTGGCTGATGCTTCGCTTACATGAATAGGATCTGGTAAGTGATTAGTCTACATGAAGGTTTGATGCTGTAGCAGGGACAGATTATGCTTGAGACTATGCCTGTGTATTCCAGTCTGAGTTGACTTGCAGGAATTTCCTTAGTATAGGGAAAGCGGAATTTGGGATATATGCTTGTGTCAAATGCCTAGTTAGTGTGAATCTGGGATTGCAGGTATTCCCTAGTATAGGGAATTGTGTCAGAATGTCAGTATACTGAATTTTGTCAGTTTGTAAAGGCAGTGTTTTAGCGGTGTTAAATTTAAAAAAAAAAAACCACACCCATTGACCTGAATGGAAGCAGAAGAAGGGGCTTCCAGAAGGGACCCTGGTGAGTCAGGAGTCTGGCCGACCCAGCAGGTGTCGCGCCCAGTAGCTCACACCTTATCTGGCAGGATTGCATTACCTGAGGATGCCTTGCAACAGTTATTAGCGCAACAGTTACAGGCCAATGCAGGGCAGTCTGAACTTAGAAGAGTGATACACAGTATGTCTGCCAGACCTTCTCGAGATGAGAAGGGAAAGGCTCAAATGGAACCGGAGTCTAGTGTCCATACGGTCGAGCCTAGGAAGGCTAAAGTACCAAATATTGCCAATTACAGGCTGGAAAAGTATTCTGGTCAGATGAATGACCGTAGTTCTAATGTCATTGAGACCTGGCTACACAAATGGGACGAGGCGTTTGCCATTTGTGAAATCAGAAATTGCATCAAGAAGATCCGCGAGGCCACCCACATGTTTAGTGAGGCATTGGATTGGTGGTGGATTAAACAACAAAAAGATGGTATAGCATCCACTACCTGGGAGGGGTTTAAAAGAGAATTCAGGAAACACTTCTTACCTCCTGACGAAGCATCCCGAGCTTGGGATCAGTATAGGAACCTTTGTCCGAGAAATTTGTCAATGGCAGAATACAGTGATAAGTTTCAAGAGAGTGTAATGAAGGTTGATGAACCCCTGCCTCAATCAATCCAAGTGAAAGATTTCATATTTGGATTGAATGATCGGATAAAAATGAAAGTTCGGGCTAAGTACGCGAACACGTTGGATGATGCAATAGCCATAGCCTTGAACTATGAAGATGCCAAGCACAGCAAGCCAAGTGGGTTTGCACAGGTCGGGACCCAGTATGGGTACCAAAAGAAATTTGGGTTTAAGAAGAAATGGATTAGTAAAGGGAGTGGTTCTCAGCCGAGTGGTCAAGCCAAGCAGGCGAAACCAGCTGAAACTCCTAAATCAAGTACCACCATTGGGGTGAAGAGGAAAGTAACACCAATGGCAGCCCGGGCTTGGTCTAAGTCTCCCTTAAACCCAAAACAAAGAGAAAAGGCGAGGAGAGAAGGCTTGTGTTTTGGATGCCTTCAGCCTCATCAGTGGAAGGATTGTCCACGTAATAAGGATCGTCGGATGGCTGAGATGGTAGTCTTAGAATGTGACGTGGAAATGGAGGGAAGTCCCAGAGCAGAAGAGATGCAAATTCAGCTAGCGGGATCTTCTCAGAGGTCAGTACCTTGTTTGTTATGTGTGTCTGTTGCTAAGCTAGTAATGAGTGTACTTGATAACATCCTATCTAAGCCCGTAGCAACGGGGTATACAGCCTTTAATGATACGGAGTTAATTGAAATGAAAGGGCAAGTGGCCAATCATGATGTCACTGTGTTGTTTGACTCTGCGTCAACTCACAATGTGACTCCAAGCTCGTGAAGAGACTGAAGTTAAACACTAACCCATCTGACTATGCGTATACAGTCAGGATGGCAGATGGAAGTTCAACTGAAGTATGGGACCAAAGGGTTACCCAGTTGGAGCTTCGTATTCAGGACTATGCTGAGAAGCTTGATTTTGAAATGACCAAGCTCGCTCATGCAGATATAGCCATGGGTATGGCGTGGCATTCTAGGAAGAATCCAGCCCATTGATTGGAAAAAGCACGTATATCAATTCAAGATGAATGATATGCTTTATGTCTTACGAGGTGAGAAAGGTATACCTCAGGGACCGTTGGTTTCCGTGATGGAAATCCGAAAAGCTCAAGAAGAGTTTTTATTCCTTTGTACAGCATCGATAGAGCCGGTTGATGATTCTTCGGCTAGCACTGATGTTGCGTGAAGTGGTGAGATGGCCAAGCTGGCTAATCTTATAACAGAGGAGTTCTCTGAATGTTACTATCTTACGGGTTACCTCCAGAGTGGAATGTTCAGCATAAGATTGAACTAATCCGGGGGCAAAACCTGTAAATAGACCCCCCTATAGAATGAGTTTTACTGAAGAGGCGGAGGTGCGTAGACAACCGGAAGAATACCTCAAGTTGGGGCAGATTCAACCAAGTTTCTCACCTTTTGCTTCGCCAGTGATATTAAAGAAGAAAAAGGATGATACGTTTCGCCTCTGTATAGATTACAGAGCATTAAATAATATCAATGTTAAGCACAGGTATCCGATGGCTTGGATTGATGATTTGCTAGATGCATTACATGGAGCCGTGATTTTCAGTAAGATAGATCTTAAGTGTGGCTACCATCAGATCCGGATTAGAGCCGAGGATGTGCATAAAACTGCTTTTAGAAGCAGGTTTGGTCATTATGAGTTTTTGGTAATGCCCTTCGGACTTACCAATGCTCCAGCTACATTCGTCATGCTTATGAACGATTTACTGCGTCCTTATATTGGAAAGTTTATAGTATATTTTATTGACGATATTTTAGTATTGAGTAAAAGTATTACTGAGCATCGTGAACACTTAATAATAGTGTTCAGTACTTTGAGGAAAGCCAGTCTTTATGTAAATAAAAAGAAAACTATACTGTGTATGGTTAGACTTGAATATTTAGGATTCATAATTACTCCAAAAGGGGTAGAAATGGATCCAAAGAAAGTGGCTGCGATACTGACTTGGCCAATCTCTCAGAGTCTGACCGCTTTGTGATCATTCTTGGGATTTGTCTAATTTTATAGAAGGCATATCAAAGGATATTCCGAAATAGTATCGCCATTGACTGATCTGACCTCAGATAAAGTACCTTTTATATGGGGACAGAATCAACAAGAAAGTTTTAACACCATAAAACAAGCTGTGGTCATAGGACCGGTGTTAAAAATAGTTGATCCCCAGAAACCGTTGTTACTGGAAACCGATGCAAGCGGCATTGCGGTAGGAGCAGTTCTCCTTCAAGAGGGAAGGCCAGTAGCCTTTGAAAGCAAGAAGCTTTCTCCCTCTCAGAGGAATTGGCCAACTCATGAATTGGAGTTGTATGCTGTTATTTATGCTTTGAAAACAGGGAGGCATTATTTGTATGGTTTAGAGTTTTATGTGGATGTGAATCATGATACTCTGAAACATTTTTATAAACAGCCTGACTTGAGGGGCCGCCAAGCTAGGTGGGCAGAGTTCATTTTTGCCGAAAAAACAGTGCTAATTATATTACTTCGAGAACAAGATACAAGAGGTCAGCTTATAGCTGACGGGCTGCGTTCACAAATCGGACGCAGCCCTAAAAGGTAGCAAAATAAACCATCCTCTCACGGAGGGATAAGACGAGTATGAATGAACTGCCATCGGGGTGGTGAGTAATGCCACCGAAGGCCCTGCGTAGTCTGCGCGAAGAAGAGGCCCTGTGTGTCCCAAGCCCGGAGGAAGCGTCTCCGCTTCTCCTGACCGGCCCGGGAGTCTCCCTGAATCTGGTCCCACTGGCCTCTGAGAGTATGAATAATCTCACTCCAAATCTCCGCCATGATCTGGGCAGTCGATAAGGAGGTGCCACCTAGGATCTGCGCGCAGCGCGAGGTCCAGATGTGCCACCCTGTGATGCTGCTAATAATCTCCCAGATTGGCTGCCTCTCCCGGACTCCTGTATCAGCCTCTGCTAGGTGCTGTGGGATGCCCTCGAGCGGTCCCCACGTCCCCTGTGTAATAAGGAAAGTGGGGTCCTGCTGACATGCCTCGAATAAGTGATGAAGACCAGGTGCGGTGTTGCACCAACAGAACGCACCCCAAGTGATCAAACCTAGCTCTGGTGCTGCGCGAGTAGAATCCCAAAAGTCCACCTCCACACTTCCTGGGCGCGCGTGCAGCTCCACAGGCAGTGTTTTGGTGTCTCCTCATCCGCATGGCAAATCTGGCAGCAACCGTCCTGGCCTATCTGCCTCAACCAGCTCCCCACTGGAAGACCTTTGTGGGCAAGAAGCCACAGGAAGTATGAGATCTTCCGCGGCCGCCAGCTCTCCCACAAGGCCTTCCAGAATGCCTGCAAAAAGAACCTGGAAATACCCTGTGCGTACCAGCTGGGTCGCTGGGTGGGGGGGCGGCTCTGCATCCTCCCGAGAACTCGCCTGCCCAGAGTCGTACTGTAGGCGAAGAAGGATGTCGGCCCCTGTCCTGTCACAATCTCTGGCCACCACCACTCTCCTGGGTCCCACTCAAGCTCTGACAAGGCCCGCCCCTCCCAGAGCCAAAGACGCCAAAGCTGCACCTGGTCCTGCTCGATGCTAGGGTCGGTACGCTAGACCTTCCCCAAGAGGCCTACGACCCGAACCCTCTGCCACGGGAGTAGGGGGTCAATGAGCGCACCCTCTCTCCTGAGTCGTCCATCCCCAGAAACCGCGAAGAAGGAGATAGAAGAGTCATCCAAACGTCCTGCGATCACCAGTGGAATGCCACGGGGGGTGAACTGTCCCAGCCAGCGGGTGTCACCAGGCATGAGGATCTGATGCTCAGGTGGAACCAACCAAGCAGCTGGGATCGCACTGTCGATCTCCGTGCGTCTCGCCTGGGCTCCACGTGCACCTCTAGCTGCGTCTGCAAGATCAGTCATCTCCAGATGTCTGTACGTATCCCTCCAAACACGAAGGGATCGGGCTGGCCCCCTCATCCAGCCGTCCCACCTGATATGTGATCTCTCCCCCAACTGAAGGCCCTCGGCATCTCTGACCTGACCGTTCCAGATAAGCGGCTGGCGATCGATCTCCTCTTGACAGCTGGGAGGGGACTGAATGAGACTGAGACGGAGCCGCCTCCAAACCATGAGGAGGCTACGAACGAGTGGGGAGCGGGGCTGAGTGAGCGGGGCGGAGGTGAAGATCCACCTGAGGGACGGTAGCCACTCTCCACCTCGGCGCGGGACACAAGAGCCGACTCCCTGCTGAAGTAACATCTTCCACGTCTGTCCCCCTGGGGTCAAACCGCGAATGATAAGCTTGCCTAACAAGGCCTGACTCTGAAGCTCTGGATCAATGACCCCCAGACCACCCTCAGCCTGCGGAAGAATGACTGTCTGCCAAGCCACCCTGGCTCTGGTATCTCTATGCCCATCCTCCCCAGACCAAAGGAAGTTTCGAACCAACCTCCTGAGCTGTGCCACGCTGGATCTCGAGAAGCACCAGCAGGAAGCCACATACCAAGCCGTGGCTAGGAGGACCTGGTTAACTACCAAGGCACGACCTGCAAGGGAGAGCTTAGCAGTGCTCCAGAAAGCCAGCTTCCGTCGAGTGGAGTCTAGCACCGGGAGAAACTGCTGAGCTGGCGTGATGTCTAGGCCAACCTGGAAGCCAAGGTATCTAGCTGTCTGTCCACGTGGAATCCATCTGAAACCCAGAAAACGCCCCCACTGAGAACACGCCCCCGGGTCTGTGAGAAAACCAACTGATTTGTTCCAGTTGATTTTCGCACCAGTGGCCGAGCAGAAAACCTCCAGGGCCATCCGCACCCTCTCTAGCATCCTCTCATCGTCCTGGACATAAAGGGCTGTATCATCTGCGTACTCCGAGTCCAGAAGCTCCGTGTCCTCCCGGAGTGGAAGGCGAACACCCCTGAGCCCTGTGGACCTCACCCGAAGGTAGTAAGTCATGGCCTCGGCGAAGAAGAGAAACAGGTAAGGAGCCAGGGGACAGCCCTGACGTACTGATCTCTCCAAGCTAAAGCGCTCACCCATCCTGCCTCCAATGATGACTCTGCTAGACGCTGTCCTGTACAAAGCTGAGATACCCTGAATCCAACCTGCCGGGAAACCTAGCCGCTCCAGAGTCCCCTCCAAAAAGGACCAGTCCACGCGATCGTAGGCCTTCTCGAAGTCGAGAAGTAAAATGGCAAGGTGTGATCCGCTGTACTGAGCCCACTCCGCCGCCTCTGAAAAGGTGAAGACATTATCCAGGATACTGCGATCCTGGACAAAGCCTGTCTGAGTGTCATGGACGAGGTCTGGGAGTAGAGGCCGAACTCTGGCACTGATCATCTTGGCGAGGATTTTGTAGGCAGTGGTAAGGAGAGTGATCGGACGCCACTGGCGGATCTCCTGTCTATCTCCTCCCTTCGGGATGAGGCAAATCAGTCCTGAGGAAAGGCTCTCTGGCATCTGACCGCTGCTGAAAATTCCCTGCAGAGCTGCAAGGAGGGGCTGATGGATCTGGTCCCAGAAGGAGGTGAAAAATGCTCGGGATAGCCCATCCTCACCTGGGCATTTCTGTCCGTCGATAGCCATCAAGGCCTCCAACATCTCATCCGAGGTGAACGGCGCCAACAACGTCGCCTGCATGCTAGGCTGGACCAGGGATGGAATGTGCCTCCACACCTCCTCTCGGGCACGACTAGCACGAGGGGCAAGCGGCTCCTGCTGGAAGAGGGTCCTGTAGAAGTCAGTGGCCAACCCCAGGACCTCCCCTGGATCCGTAACGATGTGACCATCCGCTGTCCTGAGACTCCGAAGCTGATCACCTGCAGCTCTCTGGCCGTGCGTCCTGAAGAACTCCCTGCACATCCGGTCACCCTTCCGGGCCCAGAAGGAGAGAGAGGCGTGATAGGAGAACTCGGAGCGACGCTGGAGGGTCTCCTCCAGGAGGGCTCTGGCTCGAAGGGCCTGGATCCGAAGCTCCTCCGAGCCCGGGGAAGCCTTCTGGAGTCGCTGAATGGAGGCGAGGTCCCTCCGAAGAGCTCTCTCTCTGCCCCACCAATCCTGTCGAACCTGTAGGGCTGCGAGCTGGCAGATCTGGCTGGACTCCTGCAGAGCCTGCGCGACCGAGTCTACCAGATCCACGCCCTCCCCCCAGTCTCTGTCCCAAAGACTGCAAATGCTGCTGCGCACGTCCACCCTCGAGAAGATGGAGTCGGGAATCCTGCATGATCGGGGGGGGAGAGTCTGGGCTGCCGAATCTAATGATAGGAGCACAGGCGCATGGTCGGAGAGTGTCGTCCCTGGAACTATACCCGCCTGGCCGCCTCTGCTGATGGCCCAATCACTGACATAAAATCTATCAAGCCTCTCCAGGAGTCTGCCTCCTTCCCTGCGGAAGCCCCAAGAGAAGTCCAGGCTCCCGTGCCAACGCCGGAAGGATGGGTCTCTCCAACTGTCCCTCCCTCCTGTCGCGAAGATGAAAGAGTCCCAAGCTGACTGCTCTGCCTGAGCCATACCTGTGAACTCCGGATCTTTGCCCTGCTGGTCCTCCAAGGTCTCCAGGTTGTTGAAGTCCTCCAACAATCCAGGAATCCATGTCTGGAAGAATCCCTGTAAGTGTCCTCCAGAAGGTGGCTCTGCATCGGAGGTCTGTGGGAGCATAAATGTTGAGGATTCCTATTTTGGATCCCTCCAAATTCAGGCCTACCCAAAGGGCTCGGCCTGGGATCAACGTGCCGTGACCGAAAACTTCCTGGGCTAACTGCTCGCACACGGAGGTACAGACACCCCCACTCCTCCCCTGTGCGCCGATCGAAGGCTCCCAATAAGTGTAGGAGCGTCCAGGGAGAACCTTCCCGCAGCTACGGGAATGAGCCGCAGAAAGCTTGTGCTCCTGGAGCAAAAGTACATCCAATCGACCAATCACTGCAGGCTGAAGTTCCTGTCGCAAAATGAGCTTCCTGGGACCATGGGTGCCCGAAGAGTGAAACCCGTTCACATTCCAGGATACGAGGTGTAGGCTCATGGAGAGGGACGGGGGGCTGCGAACAACTGTCTGCTCGCGGTCGAAGTCGAAGAAGAATCAGACATATCGGAATGGAGGCGCTGCCACTTATGAGAAGGTTTGGAGGGGGGGACGGGGTCGTCCTGCCCGTTCTTCAACACCTTCAGCAATGGCGAGAGGCCTCTGGTGCCATGAGCAAATGCTTTCTCGAGCCAGCTCGAGATCTCTGAAGTGGTCATCCCGTAGAAGGTTCGGAGTTTCTGTTGGGACCAAGCTCTGACATCCTGGGGGAGAGGCCATGACAGGGGGGCTCTGAGGATCACAATCAGTCGGAAGCGTTTGGCAGCGCAACGCCACCGCAAGCGCACATCGCCCTCAGACCACTGAGTCTCGAGGAGCTGCCCACCGGACGGGCCTATCCAGGAGCAAATCTGGGCGTGTGTCTGCTCTCTGAGAGCCTCCCAAACCGAGTCGTCTGTCCAGGTCTCGGTGCCATCGCTGAGGAACGTGAAAGCGAAGCTAGGGCCATCCCTGGGAGCCAAGGCAGCAATCTTCCCATCCGCCCCTTTGCGGAGCAGGAAGATACTAATGTCGAGACAAGCCGGGAAGGTCCCAAGGTCGGCCACATCCAGGTAGTCCCAGGGGCCAGATCTGTAAAAGTCTCAAGGAAGCTCTCTCTCCTGGAGCTGAGACCCAGCTGAGTCTGCCACTGAGGGGCTAGCGGGAAGGGAAGCCTGCTCCGCTGGTGGTATAGACTCCGGGTGTCCTGCCATCGGGGGGGGAGGGGGAGGAGGCTGCGGGATAGGCGACTCGGACTCCACGGAGGCGACTGGCGGAGAAGGTGGAGGAGGTGGAGCGGGGGCTGCACTCGGCTGGAAAGCCAACGGTGCAGCTAACTCTGTAGGAGAGGCGAGGGGGACAGGGGGGGGGGGATGGGGATGCATCTGGAACTGGGGCTGAGGGGGAGGAGGAGGAGACTGAGGAGGAGGAGACGGGGGCTGAAACTGCAGGTCGGGCGAAGGGGGGGGAAACTGGGGAGAAGGCGGGGGGGCGGGAGAGAGGAGGATCTGAGGCTGTGGAGGGCGGGCTGCCGTCGAAGAAGAAGCTCTCCCAGGTCCCTGGGGCATCTGCCTGTCAGGTCTCTGGAGTGCTGCTGCAGGAAGGGTAACCTCTGCCTCCTTGCCTTTATCCGAAATCTTCTTGTTCTTTCCTCTTTTCCTTCGAACCTCGGTCCAACCGCCCACTACCTCTGGACCAGACTCCGACTGCCTCGGCTCCTCCTGACGTGGCTGGGGGTGGGGGCGGAGGGGGCGGGGGCGGGGGCGGGGGCGGGGAGGGTCGAGACGAGCTGGGGTCCGACTGGGCCTCCGGATCCGGGCAGGGGGCCGCCATACCGCCAAGACTAACTGCAAGCTTCCGATGAGGAAAAACAAGCTGCCACCCAAGAAGGGGGACGAAGCGGGAGGTGGAGCCTGGGGGTGAGGCGGGCGAGGCGAAGTGAAGGGGCGGGGGGGTCGGAACGGAGGGCGGGGTGAAGGCTGCGGGATGCAGGGAATACGGAAGGACGCGGGAGGGCGGGGGGGGCGGGGTTGGAATGGCGGGGGTGAAGGGGTGAAGCGGAGGGCGGGGAGAGCGGAATGAAGGCGGGGGGGCGGGTGAAGCGAGGGGGCGAAAGAGCAGCGAGGGGGCGGGTTGGAGCGGGGCGGATGGCGAGGAAGCAGCGAGGGGGCGGGTTGGAGCGGGGGCGAGGCGAGGGCGAGGGCGGGTTGGAGCGGAGGGGGCGGGTTGGAGCGGGGGCGAGGGGGCGGGTTGGAGCGGAGGCGAGGGGCGGTTGGAGCGGAGGCGAGGGGGCGGGTTGGAGCGGAGGTGAGGCGAGGGCGAGGGCGGGTTGGAGCGGAGGGGGTGCCCAGGAATTCTCAAAGTGACCTTTCTCTTTTAATGCACACGCTGAACAGGTGGGCAGAGTTCATGCAGGAGTTTAATTTAACGATTCGGTACCGAAGAGGGAAAGATAATAAGGTTGCTGATGCATTGTCTCGCATTATGCACAATATGAGTTTCACGGTATTAGAGAGTGCTCTAATGACCGAGATTAGAGAAACTCAAAAGATGGACGAGTTTGTCCAGAGTCTATGGCCTAAGGCTCATGTGTTAAAACCTGGGGAAAACGAAAAGGATGACCTGGCATCCGGAAAAGGCCAAACATATGCAAGATATACCATAAGGGATGGTATGCTGAAAAGAAATGGTAAGGTTGTAGTACCTAGTCAGAATGATCTCAGGCAGAGAGTCATTCGACAGTGCCATGATAGCCCGTGTGCGGGACATCCAGGAGTCGAGAAGACATATGATCTCGTGAAGCGAGATTTCTTTTGGCCAAAGATGAAAAAGCATATTCATGAATATGTGACACGGTATTTCTCGTGTCAGGTAAGTAAGGCCGAGCGGGTGAAGCCACTCGGACTTTTACAGCCCTTGGAGATACCACTAAGTAAGTGGGAGAGCATTTCCATGGACTTTATTGTAGGGCTGCCTACAACACAAGGAGGGTATGATTCTATCCTTGTAGTGGTTGATCGTCGAACCAAGATGGCTTACTTCATTCTGACTAGAGAGTCTGTTAGTGCCCCGCAAGTGGCGGATTTGTTTATTAGACATATATTTCGTCTGCATGGATTGCCTAGATCCATAGTGTCAAACTGAGATGTCAGATTTACCGGTCATTTTTGGACAACGGTATTTGAGACACTAAGGACTGAGTTGGGAATGAGTAGTGGGGATCATCCTGAGACGGATGGTCAGACGGAGAGAGTCAACCAGACTTTAGAGGATATGCTGAGGACATATGTGTCATTGAGGCAACATACGTGGGACAAGTGGCTGCCATTATTAGAGTTTGCCTGCAATGATAGAAAACATTCCTCTACAGGGTTCAGTCCGTTTGAGCTGAACTATGGTTATAGACTAGCAAATCCAACTGTAGTTGGAGTACCTCAGAAAGTGCCTAGTGCCACGAACTTTGTGGTTCAGATGCGGGAGATGCTAGCGCTTGCGAGAGCTAATATCTGCCAGGCTATGGATAGAGCCAAGGTGTATGCGGATGAAAACCGGTCTATAAGAGTATTTAAGGAAGGAGAAAAAGTTTTTCTCAGAGTTCCTTCGCACTCGAAGTCGTTAACTTCAGGAGAGTGTGCTAAGTTATCACCTCGATACTGTGAGCCGTGGTTAATTCTAAAGAGAATAGGCAAGGTAGCCTATAAATTAGAATTGCCACAGGGGTATAAGGTGCACCCGGTTTTTCATGTTTCGCTTAAAGAAATTTTTACATACAGGTGACTCACTAATCGAAGGTGTGGTTTTGTTTCGGGAGATAGAGGATAATGCAAGACGCAAACCAACAAGGATCTTGGACCGAGGAACAATGCAAATACGAAATCAAAAGATACCCACGGTGTTGGTTGCATGGCATGGTCAGCCTCTATCCGAAGCTACCTGGGAATCCGTGTACCAGTTGCGGAGAGTGTCCCAGACTGTATCATCGAGGACGCTGATGTCTGAAGAGGGAAGGAATGTTTCGCTCTAGCCGAGGTAGCATGACCTCGGAAGAATCAGTCGACATTTCCCTTAAAGGATCTATGTTTGTAATATATTTGTTTGCGCTTCATGTAAATGATCGGGAGGGAATTAATGTCAAGGTCCTAGGTGAGGGTTGATAGCACCAAACTAGGTGGATCTAAGGCTAAGGGCCTAATGCAAGAAATGTGCCTAGGGGCAATTGAAATTAAAGTATCCCAAGAGAGGGGTGAAAAGATGCATTAGGAAGGCCCTATGATGATGGCATGTGGCATCTAGATCCATCTAGGGAGATGGGGTTTGTTGAAGCTAGTGAGATATGAGAATGAGCTTTCACGTATGTTTTTAAAAAAAATTTAAATTTTCTCAGCTAGCTCATGTTTCAGCAAGAAAGGCTGGGTGAAACAATATCAGTGCTACTCCCGTGATCTGCAGTAGGAAATAGAGAAGGTAGTTAACATTGGACATGTGGCTTGTGTTCAATCAAGGATCTACCGAGAACCAAGATGCCATCTAAATATATGATGACGAACTTATTAGATGAGACTGGAAGATGTTGTTCATAAGGTCCTAAATGTTGCTAGGGCAGTGTTGAACGCAAATGGCTTGACCAAACATTCATAACACCCATACTTAGTGTGAAAAACTGTTTTGTAATCGTTGCCTTCTTGTATGGTGATAATTGGAACAGAGATCAATCTTGAAAAAGTGCTTTGCATCTCATAGTTGATCAAAGAGGTAGTCGAAAGGAGAGAGTGAGTACTTGTTCTTTATTGTGAGCTTGTTGATGGATTCGTACAATGCAAGGTTGCATAGACGATGCTTTTCTTTTCTAAGAGGAGTATCAGAGAATTAAATGGGCTGTGACTAGGCTGACCTTTCTCGGGTAAATCCATGATTTGGCTTTGATTATCTCTTGTTGAGTGAAGGAAACCCAATAAGGAGGCTGTGACGGTGGAGTATTGTTATGTATTGATAACTTGAAAGCTATAGCTTCCCGAAGTCAAACAATTAGAACAGTGCTCTGGCCTCCACACATCTGAATAATGAACTAGTCACATGGTGGCATAAGTCTTTGGATCAACTATCATATCAGCTGATTTATGATTGGGTTGACTTATCAATGACATCCACTTAGTATGTGATGGTGGTTCTATGAAATGGCTCAGGGACAAAACAAATTAATGCACCGCTATCCAAATTATTTCATGCAAGTTTCAATTGCATTGCAAAAGATAATAGGGACAAGTTGGCAAAATCCTTACGTGGAGTTTTGTTTTTTGTTTTTGTGTTTGTGTCTATGTTAGACATGGGATCACGTTGCTCATCCGACGAGTATGGACAGCCTCGCAGGAGGAGAGCTCACAATCTATATGCTCTAGAGGACTTTGATTCCTCTCAGGCGACTACCTCGAGGACTACCCCTGGTCCGACTCCTCTCAGACCTAGCACTACGACTACCCCTGGTCTGACTCCTCTTCCATGTAGCACTGCGACTACCCCTCGGGGAACTCCTTTGCTAGCCACGCATGGCTTTGTCGGGAGTCCCGATGAGTTTGTAGTACAGATGAGTGATGAGGAGGCAGTGAGATTCTTCTCTCTGCTATCTCAGAGGACCTCAGCAATTCCCTCCCCTACACCGACGGGAGGACATACTACCTAGTCATCCCCTCGCGCCCCTTCGACCGCGGGATCATCACCTGTGCATGCCTCTCGCAAGGGAAGGAAGAGTAGGACGGGCGGCTCATGTTGTGCTAACTCGGGAGATGTAGACGAGTCAGCACACTCACGCTCCTTTAGGTCTCCACTTGGTCCAGAGACACAGTATCAGTCAGGTCCCTTTCCCTCTCCTACTCCCACTGCTACTCCTCGCTCCGGAAGTGCTCACGCAGCTTCCACTCCTTCAGACTCTGCTACCGTCAGTCCTCCTTACTAATCAGGGGATCTCTCCTATCAAATCACATCTACCGGAGAGATAATAGAAGATAAAAAGGGCAAAGTAGTGATGGCCGCCATGAGGAGGTCGATGAGTCATCACTTCAAGAGCGGCATAAATACCGATTGGCGGTATCAAGATGCCCAAAAGAAGTAGGCGGTGATCGATGAGTTAAAACGATCTTAATCCATAATGATTGATGAGGAACCAAGGCTGGCAATCGATGAATACAGTATGTAACCTTACAAGCAGCTGACATGAGATTTGAAGCAGGAGGAAATATCAGGAGAGGGACGGCTTGATGACTGCTTAGCCCAAAAGCAAATAGAGGCATGACTCCGAGTGTCTCTGCCACTACTTTGATGAGCGCAACCACAACAGGAGGCATTACCCTCACCTGTGATCTCCATCATGATACAACAGCTGTGCATGTAGCGTCTGTGTCTCGCCTGTGATGGAGGCTAAAGCTCAGCAGAAGGGGGGGACAGGATGAGGTGAAGACTGAAGCTTAGGAGAAGGGAGGATGAAGGTTGATTTGTTGACTAAAAAGATGATGAAGCTGCTCAAGTTATACAACCTTTTTGGTCATGCCCAGCTCCAAGTTAGTACATGAGGTCTGACAACAGTTTGTGCCCCCCTACAGCAATTTAAATCTCAGTATGCTACAATTGTAGGATGTCCTTCAGATTTATGCATTATTTTATCACGAATGAAGAATTGTAAGTGTGGGGATATGTTTTGTTTCAGTTGTCTACCTGTTTGATTTAAAGATGTTTGCTCCTTACACCTGTCAAAATGTTAAAGTGATTTTGTTATTATTGGTAGGCTAAATACCAAGTTGGTGTTGGCCTTACAGGGTACTGTGCTGACTGTTGGGCGGGCAAGAGCTGTTGTCATTAATATTGGCTCCAAAACTGCAATGGGAAAAATTCGGGATGCCATCTCTGAGACTGCAAATGTAAGAAAACATCCCTCTGAACTGCGCTTGCATGCATGAAATTTAAGTTTGGTTTCTTGAAGTTTGGTTTGTGCAGATTCTGGTTTTTTGATGATCTGATTTTTGGTTAAAAATGCTTCATTTAAGTTCGTTGTTTTTCCCGTTTGCGCAGTTAATAAGGTTCTCTAATGCCAAGCCAATGTTATAATGTTAGTGCCAAGTATATGCGTAAACATTGATTTGAAAAAAATAACTCTCCTTCTAGTATCTGCATATAGGAGACATGCTTTCTCAAAGACCTATTTGAGATCACTCCCAACCTCACCACTAGGAGTGGAATTTGAAGGTTGGGTGTGCAGTAGAAGATCAATATCGTATGCAACAATTGTGAAATCTTGTGCAACCCTGGATATGCTCAACAATGATTCTTTTAACTGTGTTCTAGGATATAATATCTATTTCATGTAAGCTTGGTGAATGATTAAGAGCAATTTGGGTAGATCATCTCCAAATGATCATGTGATGATATAATAAGAGATGGCTATGAGTTTGATTTTAGCCATCTTGGCATACCCCCTGCTCAATCGTTGGTCTCATCATGAAGATTGGGCTGCAGAAAAGCACTCCCAAGTGTGTGTAAAATGCAATGATCTCTACTGGCAACTTGTCGAAGGTGAGCTGCTCTCTATGCGCGACTGCCCTGGATGTGTTGAACATCATAACCGTGGTTTTACCAAGATTGACCGTGACCTTCAGATCATGCGTCTCACAGAAGTTGTGAAGTACATCCAAGTGTCGCTGGAGACCCTCAGCTGAAGAAGAGAGTAAGACCACATTTACTGCATAGAGGAGAATCTAAACCAAGGAGCAAGCGAGAGATGAGCTTACCCCTTTTTGTCACGGTGAAAGTCACCAGCTCATCAATGTAGAGACCAAACGAAGTTGGTGACAACAGAGAACCTTGTTTCTCCCCGATCGTACTCTTGACCTCCTCCGTCCATCTTCTGGCTGTATGAACCCTGCTTGAAACCCTCTCATAAAGTGCCCATATGATCTCCGGATCGTAACCCAAATCGTACAGCCATATGTTGAGAGGGGCCCATGATAGGGCCCATGACACTATGTCTAGAGCCTTGTGGAAAACCACAAGCAGCAACAATAACAATAAAAATAAACCTTCTGTCTCTGTGCCCTGGTGTCCATAGTTGCCTGGCCTTTCAGAAACGTCTTGTATGAAATGGGTTTCAAAAACGTTTCAAAAGTTTCATATTTTTTTGAAGCGTTTCAATAAAGTCTCATACAAAAATTCACAAATCATATATTTTTCAGCACAGAATGTACACACATCTGAAGCACTTTGAACTATTTGAAGGTATCTACAAGCTACCACTAAGACACTACTCAATAGCCATCCCAATTTCTTAGAAATTCACATTGACCCTCAGACCAGATCAATAAATACTAATGTATAAGCCTTCAAGTCATCAGCCTCCTCATCCTCTGTACTACTAGCTCAATCCTCATATATTTTTGAGTCATCGTCTAAACGTGGGCTGCACTAATACTAGTCCATGTTTGGGATCAAGTGATACAAGTAGTAGCATATAGTACAGAGTAGATGTTACTCTCTTCATGAGGGATCTCAGGAATCTCTTCACTCTTTGTAATCTCAATCTTATGTGAGGCTCAATGGGGTTTCCTTTCTTCCCCATCAGTCACATGTTACAATGAGAGAATACAAGTTTGTCTAATTGTGCCACCTAGCTCTTCGCTCTTTGTAATGTCAATGTATGTGGATTGATCCTTGTAGAGGGTGAGGGGCCCTCTTGGAGGAGCACAAGGACACAATAACTGAGCAAGTGGATTGTAATGTCAATGTATGTGGATTGATCCTTGTAGAGGGTGAGGGGCCCTCTTGGAGGAGCACAAGGACACAATAACTGAGCAAGTGGCCATTCCAGAATGTGATGGTGATCTTGAGGACAAGGCTAGTAAACCAATCTAGGATTCAAGCAACAATGATGATACCTCGTTCCCTCTTGCTCACACACCGTGATTGCACAGACTCCACATACTTTGATGTAGTCACCTAGACGACTGCCAGTCTATGAGTGTCACCTTAGACCTTTCTATCTCTAGTGGAGTTTGTGCCTCCTTTCTCAATCTATGTCAACTGCCCCTCGTTGCAAGCTCACTTAGGGACCACCTCTTTTACTAGCAGATCAGACACGACTTTCCCTGGATCCCTCTCTCTTCGATGAGGGTGGTTAGTGGGAATGTTCACGGTCTGTGCAGGATTCCCATCTAGGGCAAGAAGCAGGTCATTAGGGACTTGTGGGCCGATTGACATCCTAGTTCTCCAAGAGGACGAACTCTTCAACAAACCATGTGCCAAGACAAGGAAGCTCCTACCAAGTCATACTTTTTGGTCCGATGCTCGTGGATAATGAGGTGCTGTTCGCATTTTAGTTTTCTTCCACTTGTTATCGCACACGGGGTCTTGATTCCCTCCGAGGCTCAGTGAATCAATCATCATTTTGCTTTGGGAGCTCTCAGGTTGTGGGGCTTACTTTTTATATACCCAATTTGAGTACAAATCGAGTTGCCTTTTGGAGAGAAGTTTGGACCTGGCTACCATAGCCTTACTCTTGGATAGTAGGGAGTATCTTAAAGTGGTAGAGCAGCCATCGACAAAAGGGAAGGAAAGGAAGGTGGCATCCTCCTCTCGAAAGCGGCATGGAAGAATTTCATCCATGTCCCTCTCATTCTAAGTCTGGGAGAAATTAATATAAGGGATGCTTTAAGCTATCATCAAAATCTGATAATCGTTGCCAAGAGAGAGGAGGAGGGTGGTCTCATATGGGCATGCTGCAAAAATCTGCCTTGTGCTCAGCAGTCCCCATGGAGATGACCCAGCCAAAATCCAGAGCCAGAGACACAATATGCTCACCAGCATGTGGACACATGGATGAGGCTTGGGGATCTCCCCTCCATGTTTGCTGGCCTGGGACACAGCCACCTAGGGTGCTCGAGGCACTTGTCCGATGGAGAACTAGTGCGAGGAGAAGACCACAATGGGCCACACAGGTTGATCAACATCAGCACTCTATCACCAATTTTATCCCTTTGTAGTGTCGATCCATGCCAGAGAGTCTATCGGCTAAGACCCTCCTATCCAATCTCAGCCACCTAGTGGATCTGGTTCCTTAGACAGCATACAAAGGACCGCCATATTGGTACGACATTGTAGATCTATCTTTTTCCCCCATGGGTTTGGATATGAATATTTTCCGTGCATGCGAATGCCCACTTAGTGGCTCCACCCATTCTGCTTTAAAGCTCCTTTTCCAAGTACATGGAGTATGGAATCCCGACTTTGGCAAAGGATGACGTCCATACCAGGTCTATGATGAGAATGACGGGGAGAAGGTCAGATGTAGTGAGGCCTTTTGTGAAATGAGAGTACAACCCCTGTCTCCAAAGACCAATCACCACTATAGAAGCACTCAATCTTGGCATGGCAAACCAAGAGTATCATAGACTAGCCTTGCTGATTTGGAACTCATCCTCAAACCAACTGTCTCTGGCCTTGATCTTGACAGCCCATCATATAGAATGAGTTCTTTGTTGATGATTTAGGGCGTCAAGTGGGCTAGTTGCGATACGTTCTATGCTCTAATGGGAGAGGGGATCTGCAGTGTGGGTGCGTATTCAGAGAGCCGCCCTCATCTGAGTGCTACTCAGGACATACGAGACACTCGTAGATGCACCACCTTGCAGATTGAGGCAGCTATTTTCCCTTTGAGAAGATGCCTAGCTAGTGAACATGTGTGCCTTGAGTCAGATCGTCTCCCTGAGGCCAGTCAGGCACAGGTGCCCCTTTACAGGTTCTTTGCATTCCTTTGGCATTGGGGAGGAGAGATTGTCCTCTATGAGAGCGCTGGAGATTAGTCAGATTGACGAGTAGGATCGCGCACTTGTTCGGCAAGATGAGGAGAAAGAAAGAAAGAAAGAAAGTTTATTAACAAAGATTGATGAGACTGTGAGAAAACTTGATACAAGCAAGCTGAAATGGTGGAGTTACTATCGAGCATCAACCCCAGTGCAGAATACACAAGATACATGCTACATAGTCATATTAGAGTAATAGTCATCTCCATCATCACTATCATCATGATCATCATCAGATAATCCATCACATGAGTACAAAGTGAAATATGGTTCAGTGTCACACCTGGGATCCACTCTATCTCCCCTCATCAAGGATGGGAAAGCGAGATCCTAAAACCATAGATAGAATGCTGCTGGCTACCTTTGGACGTGGTCCTGCACTCTCTCCTGGTCACAACTCTATGTCTGACAAGGGCAACCTTTGACCCCTGTCGGTCGTGCTCCCACTCTAAACAAGGAGGGAATGTCACCAAGTAGAACATGTGCATCAACCCTCTGCCTGAGCTGTCGTGTCACGGGTTCTAGATCTCGATCGCGTGTAGAGACTGTAGAGTGGGAGCTTGTATGGTCCAGCTGGAAGAACTCCATGATCATGCTGTGAGAAGAGTCTAACAGGGTATGCTCCTTCTCTCTCTGTGATCAAAGTAGGCGCTCATGATGTCTAACTGTCTCATGTATAAATGCTGTCAAGCATCTCAATAGAAGCACCCCTGGATCTCATAGTACACTGGGCATCTGAAAACTCAAACTCAATCTCCTGTAGACCACATAATGTGCATATGCGTCTCTCCTTGGGTAAACACTCTGCTCCGCCACTGTCAAGACAGAGTCTTTGTGACGAGACCGGAAATTGCCCAATAGAGATCCTCAGCGACGATGAATGTGGTAAATGATCTTTGTATATCCCGGTGGGTCAATAAACCCCTCATCTGAGATATGTAGGCAATGATCTCTGTAGAAGCTGAGTTTCACTGGGAGGTCCTCAAGTATGACTTGGTTGACCTCATGATATTGTAGTGGGGAGAACGGCACATCAGTGTTCTACTAGTCGCTCAAACCATGTCATTGTGTGTACAAAACAGCACTGCTAGTCACCTGGCTAGTCACCTGCATCTGATAGAGCCGTAGAGGAAGATAATGCTAGCCATGGCAATCTGCTACATCCAAAGGTGTGATCCCCATAATCCCTGATTGATAAAGGTAAGTGATGACCTGAAATGCTGCATCGAGCTACAATGGAGATGATCCTAACTTAGCGTGGACGATCTGGTGACGAACTAACGGCTTACCGCGAATCATCCATGACAGCATGAGTACCTGTAGTCGCTCCACGTGAGCCCACTCAGTGTCACACAGAGCTGCCCCCTCAACAAGGCCTGCCAAACATCCCTGCTAGTCGAACCAAGGAGTCGAAAAGTATGTATATGTGAAGCCCTAGTCACTCAAACCACCTCATTGTGTGTGCAAAACAGCACCGCTAGTCACCTGCATCTGATAGAGGCGTAGAGGAAGACAATGCTAGCCATGGCAATCTGCTGCATCTTGAGGTGTGATCCCCATAATCCCTGATCGATAAAGGTAAGTGATGACCTGAAATGCTGCATCAAGCTGCAATGGAGATGATCCTAACTCAGCCTGGATGATCTGGTGACGAACTAACGGCTTACTGCAAATCATTCATGACAGCATGAGTACCTGTAGTCCAATTTTGATGAAACATATATTTGCGTGAAGCTCTCTTCAAGACACATGTCTCTATATTCTTAGCTGGTCGTACCAAGGAGTCGAAAAGTAAGCACTTGGTCCGAGGGTCTGAAAGTGTGAGTAGAAGCACTGCCTGTTAGAAACATGGTGTGAGTAAGAGAGAGAGAGAGAGAGAGGCTAGGGAGTGAAGAAGTGATACACAAATGTAGAAACGATGAAGGCTTTCATTCATTCATCTTCATCACTAAATGAGACAAGTGAAGTACAAGCCTTATATAGGCTATACAACACCTCCTGTGCGATATTGGCTTCTCAGTCAGCTTGCAACCAGCAAGGGCAAACCATCACTCGTCACCCCCCTTACTCTAAACTGGGTGGTCAATATCATCGTACCAAAGTAAAAGACTACATTCATTTTTGGGGGACAACCCAGGGTAGAGTTACCTCTTATTGACTCCAAATACATTCATTTTAGAGCAACAACTCAAGGTTGAGAACCTTAATTGACTGAACAAAAATGGACTAGTACCACTAATCATCATCTACCACCTCAAAACGGGATAAATCACACAATATAGCAGATACAGCTTGCTGCTCAGATCCAGTAGATGTGTAAATATTCTCGAGCTTGTCCTGGGCCTCCTTGGCTGAAGTAGTAAGGTCAAGTTGATGAAGCAGTTTGTTAGCCAGCCTCAGACCAATAAGCGCCAGTGCTTTGTCATTCTGCTCATCCCTAGGTGAGAGTGGTGCTGATGAGTCTTCACCACGAGGACGAGGCTCCATAGTATCAAACTGAGGTAGCAAAGACAGCAAGCTGAAATGGATAACCAGCAAATGAAGAGGCTGGTCTAGGACTATGAAATGGATCAGCAGCTAAAGAAATGCTTGAATAAACGTGTCCAACGGCTGGTGGATAACCTCGGAGGCTTCAAAATGCAAACCCTAATGAAATAGGATTAAGAATACGCCTCGAAATGCAGAACTGAGTGAGCCCAAATCAAAGAGCAGTAAGGATAAGCCCCGAAGTGCAGAAATGAACCAAGAGATGAGCACTTGTGAGTGTATAAAGAACTCGAAGTGCTGCAGCAAATCCGAAATCCTTAAAGAGGTAGCTGTAGGGGCACCAAGTGCAAAGGTAGGTCCAGCAAGACAGCTCTCTCTAGAATAACACCGAATGTTGTAGCAGGCCTGCAGAATGAAAAGTGACTGTTGTCGATGAGCTGGCAGCCACAGCCCCAAAAATACTGCTGTTGTAGGCGGTTCTGTAGCAGCACTCTCAGAACAGCTCAGAAATGCAACAGCAGCCTCAAAACAGGTCGAAAAAGCCTTCAAAAGCCTTGAAATTCTGCAAACAATGTGTGCAGGTAGTCGGCTCTGCTGCAGCGGCAATGTGAAGCAGTTTTGGGCGTAGAAAACCTTCACGCACTGTAGGTACCTCCAAGAAAACGCACTGGCCAGCAGGGAACAGGTTGCCTAGTGCTCCAAGAGAGCTTGAATAGAGGCTGCTGGCTGTAAGGTCAGAAACGAATGGAAAATGGCTGCAAGGAGAGGCAGCTAGAGGCAGAGTTGTGACGGGAGATACAGACAACTAGAGGCGGCTGCAAGAAGGTGAGTTGAGCAGAGTTAGAGTTAGGGAAGGAAGATCATGATGTGGCAAAGTGCCATGCTAGAAACATGGTGAGACAGAGAGAGAGAGAGAGAGAGGCTAGGGAGTGAAGAAGTGACACACAAATGTGGAAACCATGAAGGCTTTCATTCATTCATCTTCATCACTAAATGAGACAAGTGAAGTACAAGCCTTATATAGGCTACACACTCACACACTTGCACCAAGCGCATATGGGATAAGTCCCATAGTGACACGTGGCACTCACATAGGAACTAGTACTAGATCTCCTAGTACTACACAGCAACACAACACATCTCACACACTCTTTGGCTATGATATCTCCAACACTGGCTCTCTAGCTTGGCCAACGAGGCATGCCCTCTGCTCAAGCGAGCCTGCATCACCGGTCTCATTGTGAAAATAGGTCTGGAGAAGATAACCCCCAAGTATGTGTATGACGAGACAATCTCGACCGGTGACTCATCAAAGGTAAATTGCTTCCAATGCATAGCGACCCAAGATGTATTGAAGATCATGACCTTGGTTTTACCCAGGTTGACCTTCAAATCATGCAACTCAAAAAAGGAATGTAGCAGGTCTATGTGCCTCTGGAGGCCCTCTGTTGAGGATGATAAAAGTACCACATCATCTGCATATAGCTTCATCACAACATGCTTAACACCCCTCTTAGTGAAGAGAGTAGAGAAAGTGGGACGAGGTGTATGTGAGAGGTCAAGAGCTGGCTGATTTGGAATGTCATATAGTGTGTGTGCATACCATACTTTAGTGTCAGTGACGGGTGAAGGGGACTGTTGCTCTAGACATCTCCGCCAAAAGTCCTTGGAGTTGTTGCTAAACAAGGTGTTCAGTAATTCCTCCTCGTTTTCGGCAGATTAAATCATGTTTCTTCCTATAAACCAAGCGTCGATACTCACGTATCGTTTCAGGTTCGTTCAGAAGGTTGTGTTTGGTTTCGAATCTCAACTGACGGCGTAGAGTCTTACACTCAATCATCATACCAACTGTTACAGGGGACGGTCCCAAGTGGTGGTAGGCGAGTGGAGCGAGTAGTGTGAGGAAAGGCGCAAAGGGCGGCCTCGTGAAGTGAGCGGGTGATCAAAGCAACGTGATCCTCTAGTAAGGGTATGAAATCAATATATGTGAGAAGTGTATAAAGGCGTGCAGAGTACATAGGCAAGAGACTACGATCGAAAGGGGGTTGACACTGAGCAATTCATGCTACATTGTAATGTCAAGCACTATTTGAAGCTTTTTGCACTGTACGTTGAAAGGTTTCCAATGTTATATTTTCTCTAGAGATGGCAGAAGCACTACATGCATTACTAAAACTTTTTTTTGAGAATCTGCTTGGGGCCTTTTATAATCCTTCTGTCCATCCACATGGCAAATGTGATAGCTCCCCTTAACTCTTTTCATAGATTGGGAACTGTTTTGGTGTTCATCTAGCTTGTTTAGCGATATTGTGCAAGTGACAAAAACTGTGTATGACGACCTGATTAATTTGGCTGATCAGGAAATGACTCCTCTCAAAAGGAAGCTTGATGAATTTGGTGCTTTCCTATCGAAGGTAATGTAGACTTCAGGTGCATATTGCTGTTTGCAAAGACCATTGCCACTAATGTTTGTAGAAGTGGATTTGATGCGTTATACCTCGTCTTTACAAAAGAATCAGTTTTTGTTTCCTTTTGTTTCTTTCATCTCTTTTATGTTGCAATGCTAGATCCACAGAAGATGTTGTTTTACTTTTTAAGCATTTATGCCAACAAGGGATTATTTTGTATGCATTTTATTATCAGGCTCTAGATTATGAATATTTCGATTTCCAAAGAGTATCTTCCACAGATCAGTCAAGTTCTTTACCATGAAGTTATATATAAATTTCTTGAAACGTTGCGTTAAAACAGACCTTGTTGTTCTTTGTATCATTTTGAATGCCTTTGTAATGTAGTATTTTTTTTCCCTGCTCTGGTATCCTTACCTACCCTTTAAGGGACGTCATTCTAGTCAAGGGCAATCAGAATGTGCATATATCTTAAACTGACTTTCACAGGTTAACACCATATTGCAACCAAAGCTGTGAATCCATGATTTTTTAGTTCACTGTACCCCTCCTGAAAGGGGCAGTGCAACAGCCCTTTGATTTCGTAGTAGGAAGCGCATCTGAAAATGCAGTGATCCTTATCCTGCACCTCCTGTAAGTGACATTTGAACTGTATCCTTTGGTTTGAAGCGTAATCGCCCTGGTCTTTTCGGATTCTCAGTCTCCGTGAGAAAACTTAGGCTGACCAAAGGCAATCCTCAATGCATGTGGCAAATGTATCAGAAGGCACCAACTTTTTGTTTTTTGGGGGGGGGGGGGTTGAAATCCATCAAGCTTTATATTACAATGAGTAGTCCCCCAACAAGGGGCTGACAATTACAAGATCAGAAAATCTCATTATAAGATAAGAAAAGAGTATGATCTATCTGATGAGCACGCAGACAATCAAAGAAAGATTGCCTCAATGACACCTGAAAGAACGAAAACTTGGAGAAGTGGGATCTCAAAAGAGTCTATGATTACGGTCTTTGTAGAGAGTCCAGAGTCCCCAATAACCAACCCATGTGAAGAAGAGATCAAAGCCTTGCCGCTTTGGGTGGATTCTGAAAAGCCAAAAAAACTTTCTAAAGGAAGCTGTAGGAAAGCGAGCCCTCAGGAGCCCTCAGGCGTTGCTGCAGAATAAAGAAAGTTGTCAGGGCATTGCCAAAAAAGATTAGCCAAAGATTCGTGGGGAGCCTGACATTTGTGACAAATAGGAGGAGCAATATGTCTACGAGCCAATAGTTGACCAAATGGAATGATACCAAGCATCGCCCGCCACAAGAAAACTTGTTGACGATGAGGAACTTTGGAAGTCCAAAGTCGCCTTAATCTTTTTTGCCACCATCTGGCATCACGATGCATACACCAAATCTGATTTGCTCTATCTGAAATCCAAGGTGAAGGCATCAAAACCTGATGTGAGCCAACATTAAAGGACGAGTGAGCGAGCCCTGACAATGTAAAGCCCAATCTTCAAGACGATATTGAAGTTCAAGTCTTGGAATTGGCATGAAAGATTGAAGCATCTTTAAAGGTACTGCCATAAAGGTCGATAATGCAGACCCAAAACCATATTTTCTGAGTGCAAAAGGAAAAGATAGCAAGGTACCATAAGGTTGAAGAAATCATCAACAGTCTGGATCCCTTTAAAACTGATAAAATAAGAGCGTCGACTCTCTTGCAAGGCCAGTGAATGAGCAAACACTTTGGACCAATGCAAACTCCCAGCCCTTAGAGAATTACCATTCGTTGAATCACAATCTTGCCTTTTATTGAGAGAGAATCTCCTTCCAGTCCGAAAACATGCGGGAAACAAAGGGACAGCCCTTAACTTTGCCATCAATGTATCCAAACCGAAAATCCCACTGAGAAAGTTGCTAGTGGCCAAATGGATGAGTGGATAAGTATGAGAGCAAGTGACGCATCATAGCAGTCCAAGGCTGATTTCCTGCATAAATTTTAGCATAAATTCCAGCATTATCTTGCCTTTATGTGCTAAAATGTGTATATGTATATTCAGAATATTCAGACCACCATGCATTTTTGGTGAACAGAGGTATTGCATGAGAGCAATCTGATGCTCTTACGACCATGTTTTGACCACTAGAAGGTCTCCATAAGAGTAGACATAAAACATGAAATATCCTTCTTGGCAAACATCATCAATGGCAAAAAGAATTGTATGTAGGCAACCAAAATGGATTGAGTAATATGAAGTCAAGTGGCCAAGTAGATAATGTCGAATGTTCCAATTTCTTGTTAAACTTTTCAAGCACCCGATCCATTTGCTGGCGACGAGTAACCACCATCCCTAGGGATATCGAAGATGACCAACAATCTGAGTGGGAAAAACAATTTCTCCTGGCCACAAAACAGAATGCACCACCCAATCCTATTTGATCTAGAGAGAGTATCCAACCTAAATCTTTGTCAACTTGATCCAAGTCCGAAAGTGTGTAGCTGCAAGAGATTTGATCAGATTGTAGTTCCTCTTGGACCTAAATATGTGAATAGTCAGGGCATCGAAGCTGTCCAACATTATGAAGTAATGGTCACTCAGGTCTATGTCTTAGCTGGCCTTAGGTATAGTACCCAATAAACAGTAATTTGTCATGGGTCCTTTTATTGTGATTGTGACCCAGGCACTCTAGTCTTAGAATGAGGCAGTCCCATGGTTAGGATATTGTTTAAAGAGTGTTCTCCAAGTACATATGGAAAAACTATCTTGACTGGTTCATTTTGTTATGTGAAATAGTCGTGTGAGTGAATGTCATGGAAGGGTTGAAGATGATCACAACCAGTTTTTCCAAGATTGATCTTTATGTCCATTTAGTCATGGTGGGAGGTGCTTTCTAAGGCCATTTGCAGAGGTTGAGATGAGAAGTTGTAAAGTAAGAGTGGCACCATTGTTTATGCCAAAGGGAGACCTTTCTCCTCTGAGAGCATCAATAAGGTTGTTGCATGAGGCTAGATAGAGCAAAGGTACCAAACCCTCTGTCCCAAAGAGCTGGTTGTATCCAATCCTCATGGAATACTAAAAGAGCAGTGGAGTGGAAGCTGGCCAAGAGCACTTCCCTAGATCCCAATCCAACTTAGCAAAAGATCTCCCCTGAAATATCCAAAGCCTCCACCTCTTGGCTCAGCTGGCAATTGTAGTATGGTATAGATCTAATGACCATACACTCCCCAGGTATCATATAACTCTCATCCTTTGCTAGTGTAAGACCTCTTGATCCGACAGCTGAGTGGTGTGTCTGTGAGGTGTGTCTGAGGTAAAGTATGAGAAAGGTGCTGATCCTCCTCTCACTCCTAAACATGTACCTGTGTCACTAAAACACCCAGACCATCTGAGCTCAATCTGAGGGCAGTGGGGATCAATAACGGTATCTCTCCAAGCCTGCGAATGGCTCTCATGATCTAGAGTCTAGTACCAACAACCTATAGAAGTGGCCCATATCTATGAGTGATGATCTGCTCTATGATCTCCTGACCTCCATAGAACCAATCACTAGTACTAGACAATATGAGAGTGGCATGGTGCCAATCCGGATCTGTGCTTATGACCAAGGGTGATTGTGTGATACTGCACCAGAGGATTATGAAAAAGTGGCTTCTTGGCTAACTTCTCCTGGGTGGATGGATTGATTAAATGAGAGTCGAGTGGAAAAGATCTCAATTTTAGACAAGTCTCATCACTATCGGAGAAGTGGGCTGACAATGATGTCCACCATGAAAATCAAGCTGACACTCCTTAACCATTGACCAACTATTCCTAGTGTGCATTGAAGAATACCATGAAACAAGAATTGCTTCCATGGCTGGTCCCCTGGAGTCAAGCCTTTAGCAAGAAGCTTGACCTGGAGCACACTGCTCTGAAGCTCTAGATCCAGATCCTCAGTACACCCTGTGATGTAGATTGATTTAGATGCTCGTTTGGGAGAGACTAAAATGAAATCATTTAGACTTCACAAGTAGTTGTAGCTTGAATCGAGAGATTTTGGACTACTTTTTTATTGGCCTTCTCCTTTAGTGCTAGCCTTCATTATAGCTGAGTTTGCCCTTCATCTCCGGATTGCCGACATAAACCTAGTATGAAGACTTTGAATAAACGGATGCTCAAGTATGTGTGGGTGTGTGGATTTGTATGTGTGAGAGCATATTTTTATAGTATGGTCTACTGTTGGGCGCTGATGACGTCAGTGGGGATGTCATAGTAGCTAGTCCCTGCTATGCGTGATGGAGTTTATGGTTTTAAACCTTATGAATGACTAGCATGAGATTGAAACTGCACTATGTTGTGTTTTAAGAGGATGAGTTTGGGAATGTTCTTGGATTCCATCTAGGGATATACTCTAGCTCGTGTCCACTGAGCCATCCCTTCCACTCCACAAGGAATTCGTGAGGAGCCTCTACACCTGTTGAAACACCAACAAGAGGCCACATATCACATGGTAGCCAGAAGTACCTGGTTAAGTGCTAGTGTTCTACCACCCAACGAACGCCTAACAATGCTTTAGTATTTCATATAACCCAGACTTGCAAGCCAAGATATCTAGTGGAAGTGTCTCTGGGAATGCAGGCGAAGCCTCTATGAACACCCCAACCTGGAGTATTCTGCGCACCATCTTCCCAAATATCTTTTGACTTATTCCAATTAAGAAGTCCTTCTGAGGCTAGGCAAAACCTGTCAATGGATATGTTTGTGGTAGTCGAATTGTGCCAGTCTACCTTAAATGTGACAAACGCGTCATCTACGAACTTAGTATATAGTAGCTCTTGCTTTTTCCTAATAGGAAGAGATATCCTAGCCTGCAAGAACTATCCCATAGCCTCATCTACAAAGAGGAAAAGATATGCAGCAAGGGGGCATCTTGCTGCCTAATCTGGATTGGTGGAATGCAGGGCTTCGTCCTCTACATAACACCATCCTAGTGGCCAACTGTGAGCATAAGGAGGATACCCATGAGATCCATCTGTCACTAAAACCAAGTCTTCTCATGGTGCCCTCGAGGAAACTCGTGTCAATGCAGTTGTACCCCCTGTCAAAATCTTGAAGTAGGACAACAATATTCTATTGACCCAATGTGTGGCCTCCCAAAACGTGGACATGTTGCCGAAGATGCAATGATCCTGACCAGTGATGTGTCTATGGCCATTGCGTCCCGTACATTCCATGAAATGCTGGACAATCTAGAGATAAGATGGATGTCAAGAGGTGCCAGTGGCATAGCAGATAACATAATGGACAGCCAGCAGTAATTATTGCTAGAGTGCCAAAAGTTGATAATTGCTTGGATAATACTTCACCCAACTAGATAAGATGGTGGTCCATTACATTAATACCATGGATGGAAGGTTAATGAGGCTAACAACCAATCACAAGCTGCTCTACTATCTTTCGATGAAACTATAGGTGTTTGCAGCTCTATGTTCTAGAGCTTTTTTTTGGTGAACAAATTACTGCTTGGACTGACTGTGCAATACTTGTAACCACCTTCTGTATCAAAGGTGTAACAGAAAACAAATCAGTTGCCTACAGCTCTGGCTACTCAATCTCTTCCCCTGCACCCGAAGTGTATGTGAGCACAACTGTAGCTTCAAATATACTCCTGGGTTGGGTAGATTTGCAGCAGGCTGCGTAGAGTATTGGTGTCAATCCAGATATGTTCAGCTTTCCCACAATCATTGAGAGAAAGTTCTGCTTTTGAATAGTGACAACTCAAGGACAAAGGAAAATACTTGCTGCTGCACACACTTCTAGAAGTTTGCACACAGCAGGTTGCCTTTGCTGTTTGTACTCTCAGTAGGCAATAGATGGCTGAGTTCTTAGCAGCGGTGGCAGCAGCAAAATCTGGTCATTTACTGGCGACCAAAATTCACTACCTTTCTCCCTTCGGAAATAAAGAAAGAGAAAGAAAGTTTATTAAAGTCTACTGAAACCGATGGGTCTATGAGACTGATAGAAAACATGATACAATGAACCAAAAGGGGTGGAGCTACTAAATGAGCATCCTAACCCATGCTAGAAAACTGTGTAGGACCTAGTCAATGTCATCATCTTCAATATCACCATAATCATAATCATAGTCCTGACTAACATCATCATCATCCTAGCAGATATAGCCTAACCTAGTACAACACACACACGGCGTGAGATGTCAAAGAAGACTTGATGACGAGTGAGCCTGTACAAGCATGAAGCCCGTGGTAGATCATTGTGTGTTGTTGGTGGATGTAGTCTGTCATGACCTCCTAGCAGCGGCTCTGCGTCTGACAAGCGCCACAGTGACCGTTGTGGTCATGCCCCGGGTCTGAACATGGATGAGATGTCAGCTAATGTGATCCGTGCATCTGTTCTCTGCCGAATGTGCCGCATCTTGGTCTCGAGATATGTGCCTCACCTGCTATTGGTGGTCAGCGGGCAGTATGCTCTAGCTGGAAGAACTCCGTGATCACCCTCTGAGAAGAGTCTGATAAAGCAGCCCGACCCTATCTTTGCGATGCGATGTGATGAGACGCTCTCTATGTCGTACTGCCTCATCAATGAAATCAGTGAGGCACTTTTGGTCTAGGTAGGAGAGAAGTTTAAAAGCGGCCCGAAGCCGTCTCTGAAAAGGCAGAGGTATCGTCCATGGATCTCATAGTAAACCGGGCAATGGAAGGTGAAGTGCTCCTCTGATTCAATCTCATGTCAGTCGGTCAGATAGTGTGCAAGTACGACTCTCCCTAGGTATTGTGAAATATGAAGTCCTCAATTGAACTTGTGAGTAGCACTCGACAAGCAATGAGCCTCAGCCTACAAACAAAAGCTCCTCATCCCATTGTCACTTGTCTAGACTCGCAAGCTTGCTGTCAGGGCAAGAAGGGTGTGAAATAGTGGGGCCTGCAGCACACTGGAAAAAGGAGGGACAGAAATGGTGCACTGTCAACAGCTTGAATACAACTTGCAGCACACTGGAGATGAGTGCATTTGCCCAGGAAAGTTGCACGCAGGGGGGGCAGCAGAGGCGCACTGCTAACAGCAGCAAGGACCCAGGAAAGGGGCGCACAAACTAATAACAGCATGCTCTTCTGACGGGTACTCTTCATAAAGTATCTTCAATGGGAATCAGGTGAGTGGGAGTGGGTTGTAGCAAATAACCACTTATAGGGTCTTCCTTTCTTTAACTTCACCGTCAATAATGCCATAAAAATATTCAGGTTGCTGCCAGATATCGGAGACCTTCCAGAGCTCACGATTGGGAGAGCTTTCAGATCACCTTGGAGATACAGAGATAATTTTGGAGGCGGCTCTAGAAATTCCTCAAGAACAGAAAGTCACTCTTCTTCTAGCTTTCTAGTCATGGAGAGATTGTAAATCGATGGAGGAGTATTTTGGGAGCTGATACCTCTTGTCGACGGTTCTTATCAGCCAAGGAGTCTATCCACCACTGCCTTTTCGAGTGCAGAGAGGCCATGATCATTTGGATCGGCATAACAGAACTTATGGGAAGTTTTTCATCCTCAACTTTGTTCATTACTTCGGGTTCCATTGCTTCTGGGCGCCAGGTGTTTTATGAGAATCAGGACTCCTCTTGGGATACCATGGCTCAGCACCATTTGTACAATCTGTTTTGTTTCTTTCATACTTAACAGAAGCCTATTTCAAGTATCTTAATAAAATAAATGTGTATCAGTGCAATTTTTCCATAAACAGGGCTGTACTTCAAACAAAGGCTTATCTAGGTTGAAAAATTCACACATGAAATTTATTATTCGTTTTTCAGTCAATTGTCTACAATTTATGCACAATTGTATCCGATTAATGAACATGAATGAAAGCCACCTGTTTGGGAGGCTCAACACAAGCAACTTGCACATTGTGCCTGCACAATCTTCCTTGGAATCAGTGCTAAGTACTAGAAAAGTGTACACTTGTGAAAATTGCCTTCCTTTTGCAATGATTTTTTGCCTTAATATCTAGAAATTAACATGGGAAATTCAGATTCTGTTGGGATTTACCTCAACTCTACAAATTCGTGGTTTCTAGAGGGGAATCACATATTAGTAAAAAAACTTAATGGAAATTTTCACAGCTGGTATGCAAAACTACTTTCTATCAGCTGTCGTACAATGTTGAGAGTTCAAAGGAAGTAGTTACATACAAGGGAAAGAAGGAAATAGAAAGGGGCAGCATATAAAGTGTGTGAAAGAAGGTCACACACACAATTAGCCTCATCCTCTTTCAGTCTATTGTGGGTTTGGTGTGATGAGGCATGCCAATTGATTTTAACTGGTCCTTTGTAAGTGATGTCATATTTAGGAAAAAATCGATCATTGGTCTTCAAATTGCATCTAGTACTTGTAAACTGAGCATGTGTTTGTGCGCACATTAAATATCGGTGTGGAGGTACAGTGTGTAAGTAGTTATGTATCTTTGCTAGGTGGCATGTTACTGCTTCACTAGGTTTCTTTTAGATTGGAGCTATATTCCCAATTTGGTCTTTACCAACTGAATTGTACTTAATTACTGGATCCCATATGCTTGGAGATGAAGGGAATTGATACCTTTGAAACTAATTTTATTCATTCTATTCTCATTGGTACTGAGGTTTGGATCACAATTACCATTGTTGATTTGTTTTAAACATACACAACGTGCTGCAGGTCATTGCAGTGATCTGTGTCTTGGTGTGGGTTGTTAATATTGGCCACTTCCGTGATGTAGCACACGGAGGAGTACTAGGTGGTGCCATTCATTATTTCAAGGTGAGTCATAATTCTTGCCCCTCAATTACAAGTTGCTACTTCTATTGTAGTAATGGGAATGTGAGCTATTTTGCAGCTTTGAAAACTAGTGATAATAGCTAAGATGTAAGTTGAACCTAATCTGACCAACTGCAAACCTGTGAAGGGTCGTGTGTAGCCTTGAGGTTCAGTCCGATTTTTGTTTCTATCAATATGGCACAGAGAGTGTGTTATAATAGGCTTGGTGCTTGTTAAATAAAGAACGGTGTAAAAGGAAGAATGAATTGAACTTCGTGTTGAGATCTTAGTATTGATCTGAATTTGTTTGTATTAGTTAGGCTATGAGTCTCCATCATGAAAGGGTTGTTGTTGTAGACTGAGAAGGCTTTGAGGAAAAGGGTACACGTGGTAGAGCTAGTTGCATAATTTTAAAGAAGTAAAGATTGACTGCATCAGTTTGCCGAGTTTGTGCACCATCTTCATCCCACTCCCAAGATAGATTTTTGCATCAGTTGTGCTAAGTCTGGTCCCCATCCTCATCCCCCCTTCCCTCACAGCCCTTGATACTGTCACTTCTTCTCAGTACCTTTTGGCAGGAAAGTAAATGAGTTTAAGTTGCTTGTTTAATGCTGTTCTTGTTCTTGCTGCATTTTAATGACTAGGATGCCTTTGTTGCAGATAGCAGTAGCTCTTGCAGTTGCTGCAATACCAGAAGGGCTCCCTGCAGTAGTTACAACGTAAGATTCGTTTTGCAATTCTATCGATCTTGTTTATATCTAAGTAGTATCAAGGTAATGTTTTGGTCTTTCAAAGCAGTATTTTCTTAAGTATCATATGTAGGGCCAAGGGTGATCAGTGTATAAGGTAGAGTTGCATCTCGCCTTTATACTTCTTGGAAGAATGCATGCTGTCTGATTTCATCGTTGCAAAGGATTTCAGGACAGGTCAATTGTAATGCAATTATCGAGAGAGTTTTAAAATGCTATTGCATTCAGATTAGTTCATTGATTCAGTTGCTGAGAATGTTGTGCGCTTGTGTTGCATTTACTGGTATTTAGATGCTTGGCACTTGGTACCAAAAGGATGGCGAAGCTGAATGCTATTGTGCGCTCTTTGCCATCAGTTGAGACTTTGGGATGTACTACAGTCATTTGTAGTGACAAAACAGGCACCTTAACTACAAATATGATGTCTGTCTCAAAGGTAATTTGAATGTCATGGTCATAATATTTAATGTTAAAATTATTGTCTCTTAGTGAATTGTGCCTTTGAGCCAAGACATGGCTTGTGCTCGCCTACATTGTTCTTTGATGGAGCATGGCTAATAATATCAAAATGCTAGTGGATTTCATGGCCTACCCGATAGCTTAATATCACATGTAAGTGAAGCAAGCATTCTTTTCTCCACACCATCCTTGTGTCAATATCATGTCGTCTGTTAGCATTTTAAAAGAAATTAACTTGCCTCCCTACTTGGTGGCTTGGGTTTAAAGAGACGTCTATTAAGTATTTAAAAAAAGAGACTTCTATCAAGTTTTGCTTCCTTTTTTTTTTTTTTTCAAAAAGAGACTTCTATTATGTATTAAAGAAAAACCGTTAGAGCAAGCTCCATACGGGATACATCATGCAATGCACGAAAAGCTCAAGAGCCAAAAAGAAAGGATTGAGGCTGATAGTGCCATCTCAATCCGGTAGAAACCTCCGAGAAAAAGGGAGAACCTCTTCAAACTCGAAGAAATATAGTCCTTCTAGAAGAGGCTGCCCGTGAAGGGCCCTGCATGCTAGCCCATATGGCTATCAAAGTGTGAACCGTGTCAGACCAAATACCCGTGAACACCTGTAATGGGTGTATCTGGGTGCCATCCAAGGCCTCAGTACATCTGGCTCTCCAAATGTGCCAAGAGGAAATGCTAGCCAAATCTCCCAAGAGGTGTCCACTGAAACATGAGAAGCTCTGAAGGGAGTAAGTGGTACATCCTGTAGAGAGCAGGGCTCTATCACCTGCCGGCGGACCGAGAGTGCCCAAGAAGAAGGCTCACCCTCATAAAACACCTGGGGCCCGGTAAGAGAGAACCATGCGACCGAGCCCCAAGTCATGAAGAAAGGGGAAGTGTGAAAGATGCCGAGTATCCGAGCAACCCCTTTCCAAACAGTCCTCGCTTGACTGCAGTCCCAAAGGCAATGTCGCACTGTGCAGAATGGCATCGAGGACAAGTGGGATCAATCCCAAATCGTGATCTCCACAAATTCACTGCAATCCCTCCATGAATAGAAAGCCAAAAGAAAAGAGTGATCTTTCTATTTTGAGGGATTTCCAGAGCCTCCTCCAAAAATTTCTACTCAAGTCTGCGGTGATGAAGAAGCTTTCCCAATGGGGGGCTCTGGAGGAAATCCAACCCCTACTGTTCAGCTGAAACCTCCTGGCATTACCAACTGTGAAACGAAAGAAGGGAATCCCCCTCTCTCGGTGCCCATGATCTATCCATTCCCACTCTCCTGGGTCCCACTGCAAGCACCTGATAGGTGCACCTCCATATAACCACAACCTCCAGGATCCCAAGGCCAAGAGCAGAGGGTCAGGGTCTAAGTACCACTACAAGCTCGCTCCAAGGTGTCCACAAAACCAGCAATCCTGACAGGCTGAAAGGCAACCTCAAGAAGAATGCCATCCTTGGATGTAGAAAGTAAACCTCCATCCCCAACATCAAAGACCAGTGCGTCTTCCCCGAGACCTCGGAGAGCGATCACTTGTAAAGGAACTGATGTCCTCGAAAAAGCCCCCATCCAAGTGGTGGAAGTAATAGGCAGCTCAGCTGTCCATTCCACCGGGATGGCTGCATCTATCTGCTGAATCCTGCGTGCTACCCCTCTGAGGTGACTCACAGACTGCAGTCTCTGATCCACAGGTAGCGTGATAAAAGATTTTCAAGTGCCTACTGTGTAGGCAGGGCCTCTCTCCCATTTAGACCACTACATGTAATGGGAAGTGCCCAGTGGTCTAGCATGCTCGTCAAGAATACTATCATTCCAAATGATCGGCTGCCTATCAATCTCTTTGACGGTAGAAGGTGGAATCCTTCGAAGAGTGTTCCTCAAGCTCCCCCAAGCTTTCAGGATGGCAGTCATGAGAGGAGAGGCAGGAGATCTGAGAGGGGCTGATGTGAAAATCCATCGAGGGCTGACCACCCAATCATCTCCCAAGGTTGGTGTGCAAGCCTGAATGCGTCCAAAAAAGAAATCCTTCCAAGGTTCCTGCCCAGGCATGAGTCCCCTCACCACCACCTTACAAAGCAAAGCCCTACACTGCAAGTCCAGGTCAATCACATTAAGGCCCCCTTCACATGTATGGAGAATAATAGTCTCCCAGGCCACCCTTGTTGCAACATCTACTGTGCCATCAAGTCCACTCCATAAAAAATTCCTGACTAGTCTGATGAGCTGAGTGATGCAATCCCTAGACCGGCACCAGCAAGAACACACGAACCAGGAGGTTGCCAAGAGAACTTGGTTCACTACCACAACTCTAGATGCAAGGTCGAGTTTGGCAGAGCTTCAGAAAAGGAGCTTTTTCCTTATACTTTCTAGTACTGGGGCAAACTGCTATGCTGGAGAGATGTCCAATCCTACCTAGCATCCCAAATACCTGATAGGAACACCCCTCTGAATCTAAGAAAAACCGATGTCAACTCCCTAGCCTGGAGTGTCCTCATCACTGATCCAAAAGCCAAAGGATTTATGCCAGTTAATGTGTGCCCGTGCAGCTGAGCAAAAAATATCCAAGGTGTCCGGAAAGAATCAAGTGACTGCAAGGAGGCTTGAATAAAAATAGCAGTGTCATCAGCCAACTCACAGTCAAAAAGCTCCTGCTCCTGTCTCAAGGGCAGTCTCAGCCCAAAAAGCTCAGTCTGAGATCTAAGGAAGATACTCATAGCTTCTGCCACAAAAAGAAAGAGGAAGGGGGCTAAAGGGCATCCCTGACGAACTGATCTGGAAATCTAAAACCTGTCACCCCTTACCCCTCCAATCAAAACCTGGCTGTGGGCTGATCTGTAAAGGGAGGCCACCCCTCTGATCCAAGCATTTGAAAATCCAAACCGTAGAAGAGTGCCCTCAAGAAAACCCCAATCTACTCTGTCATAGGCTTTCTCGAAGTCCAAGAGTAAAACTGCTAGCCTCTGTCCACTGTGCATAGCCCACTCTGTGGCTTCCCAAAAGGAAAAGATATTATCAAAAATGCTCCTACCATGCACAAAGCCTGTCTGAGTATCATGGATGAGATCTGGAAGAAGGGGCTGTAGTCGGAGGGTGATCGCCTTGGCAAGGATTTTGTAAAGAGTGCCCAAAAGAGTGATGGGTCTCCAATGGGATACAAAATTCCTGTTGCCACCTTTCGGGATAAGGTGAATGAGTCCCTCGGTCAGTGAGTCAGGCATCTCGCCCGAGTCCCAAATGCCCTGCAGGGCTGAAGTCATATGATCACCTATCATATCCCAAAAGGCTATAAAAAAAAGAGGGAGTAAGACCATCAAAACCAGGGCACTTGCCCTTATGAAGGGCATAAAGAGCAGTCTTGAATTCGGTGTTGGTAAAGCGTGCATCATGTGAGCATAACATCTCTGGGGTGACCAGCACATGTAAACTCTGCCAAACTTCATCTCTAGCCACCTCTCTGGCCTGTGAGTTCGGATCTGTGGAAAGAAGGGAGGCATACAAATCTGTCGCTAAATGCATGACGGTCTCCGGATGGGACTGCAAAACGCTGTCAAAGTCAATAAGCTGCCTGACACTCTCTCTACTATGTCTGGGGCCAAGTGTAGAGAAAAGGTGTTTATTGACTCTCCCTCCCATCTGTATCCAAAAGGACTCCCGTGCATGGAAGGCATACTCTACTCTCTGATCAAGCAAGGTCTGCAAGTGAGCCCTTGCCGCAGCAAGGCGCTCCTGTATCCAGGCATCTGAAGGTCATTTCTGCTCCTCCCTCTGAAGGGCTGCCAACTGCCGGCGGATACCGATCTCTTGCCTAAGTATCTCACCACGCCGAGCACTAGCAACTGAGTGATAGAAGTCGCTGATACTGTCAAGTGTTGTGGCCACATGTGAAGGACCGGCCACCCCCATATGAGAAACCCAGATCTCCAACACTGCCTCTGTGAGAGTCTCATCCGTGTATAAGGCGTCTGTGATCCTAATACTGTGAGACCGTCCTCTCAGATGAGGCTCTGAAATGGACAAAATTACCAGAAAATGGTCTGAAGTGGAAACACCGGGTGCAATGCAAACTGTCCCCCCTCTATCAAGAGCCCAGTCACCCACATAGAATGTGTCAATCCGAGCATGGATAGGCATCTACACCCTATGGTTCGACCATGAAAACAAAAGTGACTAAGACTGAACAAGAAATGCATCATCTGACCAAACATCTCTGCCACTGAACCTGAACAAGAAGGCATCCCAGGCTGCTCTCTCAAGGGAGTGGATACCACCTTCTCTACCCCCTTTCTTATCCGAAGGTGCCTCAACCATGTTGAAGTCACCTCCAATAATCCATGAATCCACAAAGTCAGCCCATGAGAGCAACTCTTTCCAAAACAAAACACGGTCCCCTCTATTGTTCGGAGCATAAAGGTTGAGGAAACCAACCTCACATCTGTCAATCAGAAGTAAAACCCACTGGGCCCTGGAGGGGGTTATGGTACCGTGTCCAATGACCAAAGGGAGAACAGAGTCTGAAATAGAAATGCATGTACCTCCTCTGGTTCCCAAGGCTAGAAGCCAAAAAGTCCGGCCTGAGAGCAGCTTACCTAACTTGGAGCAATCTCTGATATCCAGTTTGTGTTCCTGAAGAAAAAGAATGTCTAGGGAACCACCTGAAACACCTGGATGGAGCTGATTCTTGATCAGCTGTCTGCGATGGCGATGAGGGATGCCGCCCAATCCTTGTATATTCCAATTGGCTATCCTCATCGGCGCGAGGAAGTGGGTTGGAATACCTTACCCGACCTGGTGGCGGAAACAGAAGCCTCTACCGGAGCAAACCTCCTGCCATACACACGAGGTCCGAGGGGAGGAAAGTCCACAGGTGAGAGAGAGAAGGATCTCTCAACAGGGAAGCCGATAACTGGCTCTCCAAAAGTAGAGGGTACAAAATCAACATCTGGGAGGTTAGAGAGGTCCTCCAAAGCAGAAAAAGAGTTTCGCTGAGCCAGTCTTGGGGAGGGGGTACGAAGGATTCCTACCGAAGTAGGAAGAGAATGTAAAACCCCCTTCCCTCTGTCCAAAGAGAGAGGCACCTGTATTGGATCCTGATCAAAAAGTGGGTAGACGAGGTGCCAACAACCTGCGCTGCTGAGGAAGGTACAGCCTGATCCAAGGGTGGAGTCGAACAAGGCTCCTGAACAGTAGTCTCCTCTTGAGGCTCCAAGGGGGTAGCCTCCGAAGAGGTGGAGGAGTGAACTAGAGTAGAGGGCCTAGCCGCGATCGGAACCCACTGTGGGCGAGAGGTGGCGCGGGGTGCCGAAGGGACTCGAGTAGCCCTAGGAGAGGGGGGAGCCCGTGTCTGAGGCCGTGTCTGTGGAGCGGTATGTCCTGCTCCAGCTCTCTGTCGTAAGCTAGTACGAGCTAGTTGCTTTGTGGGCCTCTTTTTCTTCTTTGGGCAATCTCTGGCGAAGTGCCCCGAGGATCTGCAAATCCTGCACTGGTCCTGCCGACCTGCAACCTCAAATCTCTGGCTGAAGAAAGACCCATCGGGTCGCTGTAGCATGATGTGGTCATCTGAAATATTGGGGTCCTGAACAATGACCCTAATCTTGGGAACCCCGTCCATCCTGACCGCCTCAGCAGCCGAAGAGGGCTCGCCAGGGAGAGGGGGGATCTCTGCCACCACACCAAACCTCTCGCCAATAACTGAAAGAAGCCGGTGATAAACTGAGGGAAGACCAGGGAACCTGATGAAAACAGAAGCTCCCTACTTGTCCTCTTCAACTGGGTCAAATCCCAGTTGGAAAGGAAACAAGAAGATCCTCCTGTAGCCTAGAAGTAGAAACCCGGCCTGTAGCAGATCTCTTGTGACATCCGGGGAATCTAGGCACACTTGAAAGAAACCCCGTCCCAACAAACGAACATCCTTGAGGTGGGGGGCGAGGTCCTAAGGAAGCGCCAACAGCATCCAATCTCTAGCTTGTAACCTGGAGGGGTGTGAGGCATGAATGCGTGCGAAGAGAGTCGTGGAACACTCATGTTCAAAATCCTTTTGCAACTGCTGTGGCTCGTCTTTTGAAAAAGTGACAGTTCTCGCGGCCGGTGTGAGCGGAGACGGATTGACTGAATGGGAACCCATTCGTCAATCGAGGTGTATTGGCCGATTCAAACATAAAAAATAAAAACTCTGTCCACTTTCCTAAATCCCAGGAGACCCCTATAGGAGAATAGGGGTAATCCAGAAGAAGGAGAGGGTGATGAAGAAGGGAGGAGGGAAGAGGAGGGGAAGATAGGGGAGAGGAGGAGTGGAGGAGAGGGGGAGAAGAGGAGTAGAGGAGAGGGGAAGGAGAGGGGAGGAGAAGCAGCAGCAGGCTGCAGTGGGGGGAAAGCAGCAGCAGGAGCGGGGGGGAAGCAGCAGGCTGCAGTGGGGGGAGAGCAGCAGGCTGCAGCGCAGGGCAGCAGCGGGCGCGGGGGGGGAGGAGGCTGCAGCGCAGGGGGGGGAGGCTGCAGCGCGGGGGAAGGGGCAGTGCGGGGGAGAGGGCAGGTAGGAGGGGCAGCGAGGAGGGAAGGGAGGGGGCAAGCAGCAGGGAGCGGGGAGAGAGGCAGCAGGGAGCGGGGAGAGGAGCAGCAGCAGGAGGGAAGGGAGGGGGCAGCGAGGGGGGGAGCAGGAGGAGCAGCAGGGAGCGGGGGAGCAGCAGCAGCAGGGAGCGAGGAGAGCAGTGAGGAGGGGAGCAGGAGGAGCGGGGAGCAGCAGCAGTTGTCCCAGCAATCTTTTTTTGATTGCTTGCCAGGTTTTGCATTTTAACTCCTGAGCAAATGGCATTGCAAATCAGTTTTAAGATCTGTGTTAGAGACAGCATATGGCATTGCTAATTGGTGTTGAGATATTGAGACTTGTATTGGAGACATCATCTGTATCGTGGAGATGTGGGGGACAATATCTTGTATTTTGCAGTGTGCCTTGCAGAAGTTTGGCTTTGATGGTGAAATGTAAGGAAAGTTGACATCTCTAATGTTTGGAATACATAATTGCTGACTTCCTACATTTTAAAACTTTGAACATACTGAGTTTGGAATTTTGTCATGGGACAGTGGGTCGTGTTTTGTTATGATTCTTCCTCTACTAGTAACAGTCAGGAACACAAATGAATGAGTGAAATCTTTACAGAAGCATGATTCTGTATCAAACCACACAGCCTTCCTCCCCTGTCCTAGAAGTAGAAAGGAAAGCTGGGTGATGGCCAATTATGCTTGACCTGTTTTATCAAATTTTGAAGAATGACCTATGTTAAAATAGCAGTACCTCAGCAGACCAGTTTCTTTGGCTGACAGTATTAAAGTGAGACCTGGAAGGTTGGCAACTTTGCTATTACTCAAGGATGGCAGTATCGAGCCTCTTGGAGCATCAAATATCAAGGATTATGCCTGTAATGCAATCTGCATGTGCTTAGATCCTGCAATGGTCTGTTTGAGAGGAAATTTTGTTTCATAGTTGCTGCGATGGGTATGTTAAAGTTAGTTTTGGCAGATCCATGCTTAGACATCTCATGCATGAACATTGTGAGGTGTTGATATTGTAGTAATCTACATTTTGTCCCTGGTCTGCTCTTTCTTATTTTCTTCTTTGTTTCTTCCTTTCTTCTATCGAGGTTTCAGTTGTTTGGGTTGGTATATCAAAACTTAGAAAGTGCTGGGTTGACCCAAGAGATTCTGGAATCTTTTGAAATCCAGATGGCAGGTACTGATGAGAACGTAAGTGTAGCTTTGCTTACTAAGTTTTGGTTTTCTCATTTCCTCATAATTTTGTTTAAATCGCTTACAAAATCCCTTCTTTCCTTTGTTCTTCTGCCTGTTTCATAAAAAATTTAATTTATAAGATTGGCATATTCTAGCCTATGAAGGTATATAAGTATATTGGCAGACCTCTTAACACATGAGGCATGTACAGGTAAAATGCTCTTTAGACTCCACATCTTCTGTTTGACAAAATTCGGAATATTCTTTTAAAACACAGTAACAATATGTTTTATTCAACACAGAAAAGTCCAACCAGGGCAAAATAGGTTTTGTTTTTTCCTGGACCAAATGCTGGGTTTCCAGGACAGTGCTAAACATCACTCAGCCAACTTAAGGGAGAAAAGTAAGGCTTGATAGAACAAGGACCTTGGCCCCTAACCTGGCAAGGAAGAAAGAAATAAATAAAGTTTATTAAAGTCTTCGGAAGACTGATGGGTCTATGAGACTGTGAAAAAACCTGATACAATGAGTTGTGGTAGTGGAGCTACTAAACAAGCATCCACACCAATGCAAAATGCAAAAAACGCAAAATGGCAGTACTAAGTCCTAAGTACAACAACATAGTCATGTCGATAGTCAACTATATATCAATCTCAGCATCATCATCATAATCATCATCATCAGCAGCAGCAGCAGTAGGACATCAGGATGGATGAGGGAGTGGAGGCATGAGATCAGCAATAGAGGGTTGTCGGCCCCTCAAGGGTGCAGTCTTGGTACGTCTCCTGGTCGTAGCTCTGTGTCTAACCAGGGCCACTGTGAACCCCGTTGGTCGGGCTCCGACTTGAAACAAGGAGGGGATGTTCCCAAGTATGATATGTGTGTCAACCCTCTATTTGAGCTGTCGGGTCACAAGCTCCGGGTCACGGTCATGTCGAGGTCTCGTCTCGTGGGAGTCTATGTGATCTGGCTGAAAGAACTCCGTGATAGAGCTCTTAGAGGTATCAGTCGAGGAAGAATTTTGCTCATGTCTCCGTGCTCGGAGTATCCTCTCGCAGTGTCTAAGCACCTCATGAATGAAACCAGCAAAACACCACTGGTCTGGGTAGGAGAGGAAACAGGCCAAAACCCCATAACTATCTCTGAAGAGGCAGTAGAAACGCCCTTGGATCTCATAGTAGACAGGACACCCGAACATGGAATGCTCCTCTGTCTCAACCTCCTGCATGTCACATAGTGTGCATATGAGCCTCTCCCTGGGTAACAGCTCTGCTTGCCGCTCTCGATACGAAGTCTATGTGAAGAGACCCGGAACTGCCTAAGAGAGATCCTCAGCAAGTGGGGTAGGTGAATCTGCGTGTATCCTGGTGGATCAATGAAACCCTCCGCTGTGATATGTAAGAAGTGATCCCTGTAGAAGCCCAACTTCACTCAAAGATCACTTAGGCCCAACCAAGTCTGGAATGTGTGTAGCTGTAGTAGATCCTCACGGATAACTTGGTTGACCTTGTGTGATAGGAGGGGAGAGAACGGAGCATCCATGCTGTACTGGAATGGAGGTAGTCTGTCCATTTGGAGCCCTAGTTCCTCAAACCATCTCTCAGTGCATGCATACCAACACCTCTGGTCTCCCCCTACTGCAAGTGCCATAGAAGAGGACAGTGCTAGCCATGGTATCCTGCTACGCCTAGAGGTGTAATCCCCATACTCCCTGACTTGGTACAGATACGTGATGACCTGAAATGCAGCATCTAGTTGTAATGGGGGTGACCCAAACTCCAACCGAATGATCTGGTGAGGAACGGATGGCTTGCCATTGATCATCCATGATAACATGAGAACCTATAGCTGCTCCACCTTGACCCACTCTATATTCGACAAGTCTAGCCCCCAACATGGATCGCCATACATCCCAGCAATATTAGGCAGAAGAACGCCTACACAAAGGACTGCAGAGGATTCCACTATGAACTACAGTTATCCAAGCTATATTTAAAAACCAAAATACAACCAATAAGTCCACCTTGATCTTATCTTTACAATAATTTGCTCCATCCTCTTCCATCCTAGGGACAAAGGAGAGCTGATATGAAAAGATACCCTGTTAATGCTCAGGGTTGAAGACTGCTTCCTTCAAGACAAAAAAGAGGGTTGTCTCCTCGCATTGATCTCCACTCCAAAACTTCAGCTCCAATAAGTTACACTAGGTTCCTACTCAATTCGCAATGAGAGGGATTAAAAAGAGGACAAAAAGTAAAAGAATCCATAAACTGAGATTTAAAATTTGAGGTAATCTTGTTGTAATGCTCGATGGCTCCATCAATGTAATATCATTATGCCCACTTTTTATTTCGTTACCACTTTGATTGTTGAGTATGTATGGGCTTTTATTAAGTAAGAAAAAAACCCCAAGAGCAATGTGCATGGCAGAAGATCATCATGAATAGCATGAAAAAGAAAATACCCTAAGTGGGCACACAAAGCATCAGGGTTGAGGTGCAGTTTCAGCCTCGAAAAAAAGAAGAGCCACTCCACTCCCTGAGGAAAATAGTCCTCCTGGCAGAGGCTGCCCAGGAACACCATTGCATGCTCAACCAAATGGACATCTGAGTGTGTATATTATCTGTCCAAATGCTGGGCAATGTGTGAGAAGGGTGGACCTAGTAGCCACCTTAGAGTAAACTATGTTCTATTTAGAGTAAACTGTGTTTATGCATTCTTAGAGTAAAGATATGTTAATACTCTCAAGCAAAGATTAAAAGGTAGGAGATGGTACCTATGATTCAACATTTCAATTTAAGCTCAGTGCAATGCAAGCACGCAATTTGAAGTCTCTCTCTTGCCATCTTGGAATAAATTCTCCAGGATTAAATGAATGTTCATTATAAAGTGCTTATGTCAATCTGTGAGATAGGTAGCCAAAATGGATATTGGGGAGAACCACTATGTGTTGCTTAATATGTGGCCAATGGTGCTTTTATAAAACATGTGGTATAAAATTTGCTGATAGTTTGACTCTTTTGGATAACTCCAGCAAGTTTTTCTAGGAAACCTCCACGTCGCATCTTTGGACCAATATAGCAAGACTCTCTCTGATAGAGTTCAGAAACCATTTCAAATCTTATAAATCAAGTGTATTTAAAATATCACACATGCTTGCAGGCACATAGAGAAGTATATATGTGCAATTGGTAAGTTATTACTATGCGTACTCCTGAAGGAGGGCAGTTTTCATGCCGACATTTATCACAGATATACTGAGATAGCACACAGGAATTGCTTATTTCTTATGAACGTGTTAATAACTTCTCTGGCCACGCTCTAACCATCCTTTTGTGTTAAATAAGAGGTCCCCTGAAGTTATCACGTAAATCTGCAGTGCAACCTCTTTATTAATCACAGATACATGTTTGCTGTTATGAGAAGGGATCTAATTGCTGGTTTCTCTTACTTGTTGACCAATTGTTAATATTTCATATACAAGCGGATGTTGCTTTTGAATGCAGATATGTGTGATTCCTTCTGTACACAAGGGTACTTTTTCTGTGCAATACAAGGTTACAGGGACAACTTATGCGCCTGATGGCCTTATCTTCGACTCCAACGGTGTCCAGGTTTTGGCTATTCTGAATGTCTTTACGAGCAAGTGAATGTGATCTTTCTTTTTTTTGAAACAGCCATTGTAGGTATAAGACTTCAAGTTGAATTTGAGATTATTTTGGCTGCAGATTGACCACCCTGCTCACCTTCCCTGCTTATTGCACATCGCTATGTGTTCTGCCCTTTGCAATGAATCATCTGTGCATTACAATGCAGAAAAAGGATCCTATGAAAAGATTGGGGAATCAACAGAAGTTGCCCTGCGCGTGCTTGCAGAAAAGGTTTGTGACATATAGTATAAGAGCTGCTGTCCTTGTACACCAATGTTTTTGAATAAAGATGTTTTTGAAGCATTCAACTGTTTCTGATGATAGTCCTTTCATCAATAGCGGGTCATGGTAAAATCCCTGTGAAGGTTGCGAGTTTGTGTGTCACAGTTTTATGTTCTATCTTTCCTGGCTGTAGCTTCAGGTTGGTATCGCATTATAAAACCTGACCTGACATAGAACTGTCATTGGCAAAACGTTGCCTTTTATTGAAGTTCAAGTTCTCCTTATATTTGAAACGTTTTTTTCCTTGGTGTGCTTAAAGGTAGGGTTACCAGGGTTTGACTCTATGCCAACAGCACTGAACATGTTGAGCCGGCTTGAACGCACATCATATTGTAATCATTACTGGGAACAGCAATTCAAGAAGGTATTTTCTTAGCATCAACATGATTTTAAACATAGTTGTCAATTTAAAGAACTTGGCATTTTTGCAATTCTATAGCATTCTATATGCACCCTTCCCCTTCCCCCACTTCCTCCTCTGTCTCTTTTGAAGTGGAGTTTCTGTTCAGGAAAAGAGATTCCAAATTGAATTGTATTGTATCTTACCAGTCGAGGCCCCATCGGCTTGAGCTTACTAAAGTGAAGGATGCACGCAAAGATGGAAAATGGGCAGTATATAGGGATGGACAAGCCTTGATCCGTGATTTCAAATCTAAACCCAAAGACTCTTGAGTCTTAAACTGATGTTGCTCAAGCCATTTTTTTCTAAGATAAAATTAGTAGCTAGTTATGCATCTAAATAAACTGGGGCTGAGATGATATACTCCCCCAAAGACTCTCAGTCTCTAACTGATGTTGATGTTTTTGGCGTGTATTTTTTTGTCCCATAGACCCGTGAGGTCTCCTGTGGACATTAATATATATCTATATATCTATCTCTCTCTCTCTCAGCCCTCAGCCCTCAGACCCCCTCGCTACCCCTCATCCCCCCCGTGCCACTCTCAGCCCCCCCCTCGCCACCCTCAGCCCACCCCTCAGCCCCCCTCGCCACCCCCCTTGCCACCATCAGCCTACCCCCTAGCCACCCCTCAGCACCCCACACCATCTCTCAGCTCCTCCATCCCTTTTCTGTGCACCTCCAGGCCCGCAGGCTGGACTCACAGGTCACGGGACCTGTCGCAAATCCTGCCACGGCACACAGGCCCCCCGTGCTGCTTGCAAGGCCCTCTTGGGGCTGCTACCCCACCATGCTGTATGGCCTGCACACCTGCCACAAGCCTGCAGGTGTCTTTCAGCCACCCGCCTCCTCTGTACTGCCCTCGATCAGGCCAGGGGGGTGCTCTCAAGCCTAGCCCCTACACCTCTCTACTCCAGCCATACCTGCACCTGCAAGAAAATCAAGAAAATCAGTGTCGGGATCAAGAAAGGGAAAAGAAAGGAGATACCAGCAGTATATCGTTTCAACGCACCAATAAAAGAGGAAGGAGGGACTTCGAGCACGTTCAAAGATCATCCCGGGACACTTGAAGACCACTTCAGGCTGTGAACCTACACAAGAATGTGATTCTGCACCTCTGCACTTTTTTGCAGATAATCAACCCACCAAATGGGAACACTATGCAGTCCACAAGACCAGAAAACAAGAGGTGAATAAGAGTGGAAGTATATTGTCATTTGGACTAAGGTGGAGAAGGTGGAGGACAAAAGTATCAAGACATGCATATCAACAATCAAAGAGGTATGGCAAATGCAAGATGCTGAGATTGAGTTCCTAAGGAGAAACCAGGAAAGATGAGCTCTCAAATCTGCATGCTCAAATGCAAGATGACATGAAGAGATGGCAAGGAGAGATGCAAACAAAATGGTCAGAGGATATGTCTCGAATTGTGAGCAAGAAAACCAGCTCTCTTGCTTCCCAAATTGAAACACCAGAAGCCCAAGTTGCTATGCTCAAAGAGGAGAACGAGAAGCTGAAGGCAGGCGCACATGGGGAGGAAGGAGAGCTTCAACCACCCCCTAAAAGAGGAGCTGAACATCATCAAAGAGCAAATGAAGCAACTCAAGGATGTAAAGGGGACTTCAGCAAAGGGATGCAAAATCATGGATGCTGAGAATGAGCAACTCAAGAAAGAAATGGCAGTTTTGCCAATAACTATGCAGGGGAAACATGCCGAGTTTACGCAGCAAATCACAAAGTGGAAGGCAGATATACTTGCATGGAAAGATCTACTTTAAAAAGTTACAGCAGCACCCAAAAAGGAACTCATCTGTGAAACTTTGGAGGAAGAAAAGAGGCCTAGCAGCAAGGCTTTGAATGTGCTGGTTAGAGGCCTAACAGTAGGTGACCCCCCCATGTCAGATGCCCAAGCTCTGTTTGTCAAGATGGGAGTCAACCTCACCTGTGAATCAGCTTTGAGGGTGGGTAAGGTAAGGCACTGACAAGGCCCATGGTAGTGAAATTCCAGACAGCCACAGATAGATCCACCCTCTGAGCATGAGGGTGACACTGAAGGGCACCAAGATTTTCTTGGATGATGACCTCACACTCCTACAGCAGAACATCGGAGGCCAGGGATGGTACGAGTTGTGGCAGCAAGGCAAGAAGGGAAATGGGCAGCTTAAAGAGATGGAAAGGTGATTATCCGAGATAGGGCAGAAAGAGGAGAGAGGGAAAGAGGAGAGGAGGAGAAGGAAGAAGGGGAATTTTGATGGTGTGCAGCGCAGAGGATGAGTGCACAAAGAAAACTAAGAATGGTTGTGTGGAATTGTAATGGTATCCTTTGGTCTGACTTGGGAGGCTTCTTGGAGACATACACAAATAGAGACATCATCTTCTACACTGAGACGCATGAGGGCCCAGAGAGAGGACTGCCCATAGTTTCAGCATACACATGGGAGTCAGGGCATCGGAAGGAGTTGAGGAGAGATAGTGGCTGCCCTTCTCAAAACATACCTGAGACCACTCATATATGTGATACGAAGAGAGGAGCATGCATGTCATATGTGGAATACGAGTCCAGCTACCAGATGCTCGACCAATCTTCATTGCGGTGTGCTACTTCCCCCTAGACACATCATCATATGCACAAGAGGTCACTACACAGGGACACAGCCCATATGAGACAATACATGATGACATCACAGAGTTCTCAAGGCAGGGAGACACCCTCTTTTTGGGGGATTTTAATGCACGGATAGGAGATAGACAAGTGGGTCTGCTAGACTTCGCATCTAAGAGAGATCCCCATATGGTTCCGGAGCTAGATGCAGTGGAGCTCGAGATATTCAGATACTCCATAGATGCCTCACATGTGACAGGGTATGGGCGACATTTACTTGAGTTTGGGACAGTCCATGACATCATCTCAAAGATGGCCATCATCTTTGGGGACTCACTTGTTTCCCATATTGCAGGGGGACAAGTACAGTGGACTACGTACTGGGCCCATTAGCCTTTGCCTTGCAAATACACGACCTCATTGTATTCCCTCCCCCACTCGGAGCTGACCACTCATACTCGACCTTTGAATCTCTGCCAATATGCCAGCTACCACATGGAAAGCCCCTTTGACGTCAGCCTGTACCCAAACCCACTTTGATCGTGCCCTCAACCCACTATATATGAGTCACGTAGCCGGAGAGCTTATGGCCCTACTCGGAGATGATATAGACCTCGCCCGTGCCTCGGACACCCTAGCCTCAGTGGTACAAGATGCCATCAGATCCTTCTCCACAACCCAATCCACACCGGCCCAAGATGGGAAGATGCCTAAAAAATGTGACCGCTTCTTGAGACTATCAGAGGAGGGATTCATCATTAGACCCTAGTATCTCGAGGACAGAGGAGTCTCACATGCACTAAGGATCGCCATTGTACAGATGTAGATTTCATCCCATCATCTGAGAATTGAGGCGGGGAGAGTCACAAGCATACCCAAAGAGAAGCGGGTCTGCATGTTATGCACATTGGGGGTGCCTGCCAAGCCTACTATGAGATGCGGGTATGCCACCGCTGTCTCTACTTGGAGGGGAGCGGCTTCAGTCCACTCTCACTATTGATCCACTTCCATGACCAGGTTTGCAGTGGGCTCTATTTGATGGAGATGCACTGACATAGGGAGACACTACTACGACAGATCAGAGAGCATCGTGAGGCAACTAGGCCACAGGATATAGAGGCTTTGACCGAGCACTGCAATGTGTCACAGACTTCTATACATTTGAGTCAGCTCCAGGACATAGCGGAGTAGAGGAGGAGCTGGCTGGTATGAGGGCAGCCTGGATTAGTAGAGAGAGCCGACACGGTGCTATTAAGAGAGGGACACAGAGACAACGCGTGGGACAGAGAGCGCCCAGAGCACATTCTATTGAGGTCCGACCTACCACATCTTTCCTCAGGGGAGATCGATCCAGACGAGGGGTCAGAGATCGAGAACGCGTCCCTGGCAAAGCATGAGACAGCTCAAACGGATGCAAATTTGAGATCTTCATAGCTCACAAGAGAGCCACCATTGTGCGCGGGTTCGGTTTGTGAGTCCCAGCTCTCAATTTGCTTAAGCTTGCTTCAGTTTGAATTTGTATTTGTTTTTTTTATTTTGCTTGAGCCCTTGAGCTCAGTAGATTAGCATATACATAATTTAGTATTTAGCAAAGGATCCTAGCGCACCCTTTGCTCCAGCCCACTGTGGCTTGTATGAGTCTCCCTTTTTTGTTGCACTTGTCCCATAGGCCCGTGAGGTGAGTCCTCCACGGGCGTTAATCTCTCTCTCTCTCTCTCTCTCTCTCTCTCTCTCTCTCTCTCCCCCTTTCCCCCTTGTAGCTCCCGCCGCTGCCGTACCGTCGCTTGCTTCAACCTTGCGCCACCGCTGCGCCTTTAGCCCTTACCCTCTAGTCTTCATTCGCCATATAGGCCGTACAGGCCACACAGTAGCAGAGTAGCCTTTCATCCAGGTCGTCACGTATCAACAGAGCAAAGGGGGGAGGCCTAATACACCTCAAACTGGGCTGATCCCTCGGCCCAGTTTGAGTGGTTAGCTTCAGCTAAGGGTTCCATAGATTTGCACAGGCTACCGTTATGGAGTCTCCCTCTTTCCCTAAGACGAAGCAGCTCGCCACCACACTAGTCAATAAGTCCTTGTACTATGACATTGCAGCCTCATTAGCAACTCCTAGCCCATATGCACTATACTTTAAGCGAAGGATTGGATCAGACCCGTAGGAGCAAATCTACTATCTAAAGCAGGAAGTAAACAGGCTTATGGTAGCAGCTCTCGGGAAGAAAGTGAAGGAGATTGAAAATAATGCTAAGCAGGAGATCACTGCTGAAGTTCAGCAAAAATGCAGCTCATCTCCACCAGCACCAACACTTGTCTCCATGGTCGAAGAGATGATCACCATTTCAGGTCAGCTCAGCCAAGAAAGAGATGACTATTATAGCCAACAACAAAATCAACAAAGCAGATCTTTATACAGAAGTAAAAGAGCAGGAAAACATAGCAAAAAATAAGAAAATATTGCGCATTGGGGGGGCTGCCAGAGGATTGCCTTGGGTGTCCTGTTGATGATGTTATTGAGGGATACACATAGGAAGAAAAGTTCACGTGTCTCAAGAAGGAGATACCACAGATAGAATGGGATGAAATTGACATCAGTTGTATCTCTCAGAAGGGAACACAAGTACAAGTTTATTTCACAGAGAGGGCAGGAAGAACCAAGATTGTCCGATAGACAAACAAGCTGAAAGGTACACGGGTATGGATATCTGAGGAGCTCACTCCGTCTCAGCTCAAACAAAGGAATGTTGGACTTGCTAAAGTGAAGGATGCACACAAAGCTGGAAAATGGGCAGTTTATCGTGATGGACAAGCCTTGATTCGTGATTTCAAATCTAAACCCAAAGACTCTCAGTCTTAAATTGATGTTATTCAAGCTGTTTTTCTAAGGTAGAATTAGTAGCTAGTTATGCATCTAAATAATTGGGGCTGAGTTGCCTTGAGCACTCCCTCAACTGTGTAGATACCCAGATGTATTTGCTACTTTTTTGGTGTGTACCTTGTCGCATAGACCTGTGAGGTCTCCTGCAGACATTAATTGATCTCTCTCTCTCTCTCTCTCTCTCTCTCTCTCTCTCTCTCTCTCTCACTCACTGAGGATTGCCCTTGGCCAGCTTAGAGTCTCTTCGCATCAGCTCGAGATAGAGGCTGGTAGGATGCGACGCATGGAGGATGGACGGCGACCAGGCCGAGAGACCAGGATCTGCCCTTGTTGCACCATGGGAGAGGTGGAGTCAGAGGAGCACTTCATTTGCAGATGCCCGCTATATTATGAGCTCAGAGGTAGATTCCACTGTCTCTTCACGGATGGCTTTGGACCTCTCTCACGAGTGATGGACTACGAGGATCAGCATTGCTTAGCTCTTTATGTCAGGGAGGCCACTATGCTTCGACGAGACTACCTCAAAGACCATCAGCACAGACCGGAGCGTGATAGAGCCCAGCCTGATAGAGCTCAGGCACACGCCATACCAGAGGATAGAGACCAGGAGGAGCACGAGGAGGTCAGAGCTCACACAGGACACATGCCTCCACCCTGTGGATGTACATATGAGATGGTTTGTAGACGCCGCAGGATCTTGTTACATAGGGGACGTACTCGTCGCTTCATCTCCAGACGATCCAGGATGATGGCAGCTTTTCGGAGGAGACTTACTCATGGAGATCTCGCCCCACCAGCCGCTCACCTCACCTTTGCTCAGATTTGTACTCTCATAGCAGGAGGCAGAGTCGATGGACAGGATTTCCAGTATTATTTTGGTTCTCAGACTCCGTGACACCTGGACTTGTATCTTTGCATTGGCATATTGTACTCATCCCCCCATTTTGCACCCAGGGGCGGTTTCCTTGCATCTAGTTTACTTTGTATTTAGGCTCAGATTTGACATTATGTACTTTCACTTGCATTGTATTGCGTAGCACTTAGATGATATTCGACGATGCCTCTTCTTTGTGGCACGTTGATTTTGTGCTATCTTGTATGCAGAGTTCTTGATGTCCCATGGGCCCATTTTGGCCTTTAGTGGGCAATAATACTCTTTCTTTCTTTCTTTCTTTCTCTCTCTCTCTCTCTCTCTCTAACCCAGCCCCCTCACAGTAGCTCCCACCACCGCTTTGCTGCGCCCGCCCCCCCCCCCCCCCCCCCAAAAAAAAAAAAAGAAAAGAAACAGCCTCTCCATCAGCAACACACTCCCTCACAGCTGCTCCACCAGCCCTTTTACAGGTTTGCCACCATCCCCAGCAACCCTACCCTCTCACAGCCTTTCTGCTAGCACCTCTGCCCCTTCACAGCTTGCAGGTCCCCTCACAGCAACTCCCACCAGCTTTCTGCTGGCTTGCAACTCCCCCTACAACCTCTCTGCCCCCTACAGTATGTTGCATCCGCTCTATAATACTTGCACCCCCCCACACCAACTGCAACATCTTTGCCCACATCTTAAACCTCTTGTGTTGATCATAGCTTCGGCTCTCCATCCATCGCCTTCTCTGCTGGCCTGCTCTTGCTATCTTTCCGCTGCGGAGGAGGATTCAGAAATGCGCCATTCATGTATTCGAAAAAGGCAAAATAGAGTGGCTGTATTTCATCATGTCTGTTAGAAATATCCAAAGCACCTCTTTCATTGTCCACTTTGTATTTTGTGTACTGCACCAAATTAGTGGAAGAAGTCTCATAGACCCTTCAAAGGCATTTATCAACTCTCTTTCTTTCTTTCTTTCTTGGGAGACAAGGGTTGACACTTGCATAATGATAATGCTCTCCTAGAAAGAGAATGATATGAGACTTTGAATTTTAGACAAATGATGCTTCAACTGTGGGGGTTGCAATGGACAAGAAACATAGCATGAATCATGGCCAAAAATGATACACAGTGCTTCGGTGGGGCTGTGGTGTTTAAAAGGCTGCTGTTGTAAACCACATGGCAGCAGACCCAGCAGATCGACTTCTCTTCTATTTTCTGACTCTCCAAGGCTAGGGTATAGGCACATGTGTGTGGATATGTATTTGGCTCTTGAGGGTTGTTTTGCTGAACTTCTCACCCTTTGCTACACTAGGATCCCAACATAATAGCGCCAAATTTCCAAAACTTTTACAAAATTATATAGATATGCATGTATGCATGTTTGATGTGTGTATGTAAACATATGCACACACACATGTTAGGAATTAATTTGAGTATGGGGTGCTCTTCTGTTAGGCATTTGTCTTTTTAGTTCAGCATTTCACTCATCTTTCCTCTGAAATGCAGGTTGCTATGCTAGATTTTTCACGTGAACGTAAAATGATGAGTGTGCTTTGCACGCGGAAGCAGCAAGAAATCCTATTCTCAAAGGGTGCCCCAGAAGTAATTATTGCAAAGTGCACATATGTACTCTGTAATGATGATGGTTCAGCTGCTCCAATGACTGCTGAAATCCGGGCAGAGCTAGAGGAAAGAGTTACCAGGTCTTTGTCTTCTATTCTTGAAGAGATATTGGATAGAGCTTATGTTCTTAATCTTTGTTCTCAATGGTTTGAGAGTCATGCTTCAGTCTCACTAATGCACAAATCGATATGAATTCTGCTTGCACATACTTCTTTCAGTTTTATTGTCATGTTGTTTCCTGTTCAGACCATTCTCAATGATCAGGGTTGATATATATGCTTAAAAATAATGGTAAGAGCTTTAGAGTGAATCAACAGGTTATATGACTCTCCAATGAGAAGTCATTCTCAAATGATCGTCTGTTGCTGGGATCATTAACCCTTACCAGACACATAAGAAAAAGGAGTAGGGTGGGTGGAAAAACTGGCTGAATGTGGACTCCTAAAGATACTGAATGATTCGGGTAAACAGGGGAACTCACAACCTGCCACAGTATCTTTCAATGTTCTAGTCAAAGTTTTATTTCTTTCATAACATTGTGAGGCTCTGTCAAACCAGTAAATGCATCAATCTCTAAAGACGATACATTTGCACAATTTTATTATGGTGGATATGAATAGAACTTCATTTCAGCTTATATATTTTGTCTTTAAATTGCCATTAGTACAACTGGCCTCAAGATTTCTAGCCCCTCTATGAAGGCCTCATGAGGCCTAATAAATGCATCTATATCTGACGATGATACCTTTGCACATTTTCTTATGGTGGATATGTAAACATAACTCTGTTTTCATTATAATATATTCTGTCTTCAAAATATATCTTGATATTTGCCATTAGTACAATGGCCCTGAAGATTTCTAGCTCTAACATCTGCTATAACATACCGTTCTCCTGTAAACTTTGCTGCCCTTTGCTGATAGCTCTAGTAAAACTACAAGATCTCATTGTAATCCTATTGCATGTATAAGCAGTGACCACAGCAGGTCTAACTGTCTAAAGTGTAAGAAACTTTTTCATTGTTTGTGTGTGTGCGCATGTGTGTGAACGTCGCTTGTGTTTGACTAGAATGGTCTATGAGACAAAAGAAGTACATGAGGTAGTCAAAGAACCAAGGCAGACCTTAGGTGCTACTTCAGTTTAATGTAAAGAACAAAGTAGTCAAATCAAGTGCCAAACAGGCCAAACTGCCAGCATCGAGGTTTCCAATCAATCTCTGCTTCCTTAGCCTTCCTAGGAAGTATAGGGACATCCTTGCCTGGATGTTTTGCACTAGTAGATTCCCACACTTTGGAACTTCTTAACCCATTGTTGATGGAGCACTAAAGGTCCACCTGGTATAAAGGACCCAGAATCCCTCATGGATCCTATTGGGAACCTTGGAGGGAGCTCCACCAGTTGCAGGTTTACCCGGTTAGTGGCTGTTGCAGAGATCATTCAATTGTAGGATGGACTGACCTCCCTACGTCACAGGCCCCGTATGTTCCTGCTTTGGCATTCTTCCCTTTGGGTGGGGTTCGGATTAAGGTGCAGCGTAAAAAGAACAGATACACGACAATGAATGCGAGGAGGAGCCCATGGTGGAGACAAAAGGCCAAGGATCAGTTGGCTATGGAGTGGCCAAGGGATCCTGGCCAAGACAAGAGAGTTGGCTCTTTGGAGAGCTCAGTCGCTGGCCTCAATGGAGGATCTTTTCTCCTAGTCATCACCCATTTGATGCTTCTGCTTGCCATCTTCCCTTGTCAAATGGTGATTGCACCTAAGATCTCTTTTACCGAAACGCCATTGTTACCTTATCACACGACCACCTGTCGACAGGCGTTGACTACATGACGACATCTATTGACCACATGTTGACCATGTGTCAACACAAGTTAGCCACGCAATCACACGGGTTCATCCAAGAGTACTGTCCGAGGCTATCAACCACAGGTCGACACATGTCAACCACAGGTCAACCAGGAGTATCGTGTCCAAAGTGATTTCATCAAGAGCTGTGCACATGGAGCAGTCAGGAGTATTTATATTTACACAGTGGTTCAGTGATACAGTGGTGCAGTGGTGCGGTGAACTAGCTCACCTGCACATGGAGAATTTACACCATCAAGTTGGCGAGTCAGGGAGTCAGGAAGTCGCCGAAGCCATCAAGAGATGCGGTGAACCAGCTCACCTGCACATGGAGAATTTACACCATCAGGCTGGCGAGTCAGGGAGTCAAAAAGTCGCCGAAGCCATCAAGAGAGACAGCAGCGCAACGGCTATCCTCAACAGCTAAGGAGATAAGAGGATGACCAATGGGAAGAAAGGGGGGGGATTCTCAGCGAAGAAGGGACCCTCCAAGGCGGGGGATGAGGATGAAGGAGAAGGGAGAGAGAGAAAAAGGGGCATTCGGCATTCGGCAGGGGAGCGAAAGAGAGGAGAGTGAGGAGAGGTAGAGGCTAGAGCTACGAGCTCGCCAAGGAGAGAATGTGGAGAGACTTGTGTGTACCCTTTGTCTACTATGGGGATAGACCTGTGTATTCTGGTGATTTGCGACTTGTGTATTCTTGTGACTCGCGACTTGTGACCTGGGGACACGTCCAGTGATATGTACATTGGCCAACTCGGTCACTTTCTCATCTCTCTTGTCTCTTCCCAATATGGAGATTGTTCACCAGTGTAGGATTTTCTTATTTTGCTTATGTTGTGGAGTTCACCGGTGATTGTCATTTAGCATAGTGCACTCGTACGTCGTCGTTCACTGCAATATAGCATACGACACTCGCACACTACTGCACGATGCGCTCTGCACGATCCATTGCATTAGAGCATTGCAAAACTCATGCTTCTCACGCCAGTGGCCTTTGGCCTCCGGTAACACCTCCAGAAGGATAGGAACCCCTCCCCTCAAACAGTTTATGGCGATCACGGTGGGACACTGCTGGTATTGAGTAGCACGAGTGAAGTGGTGATCTAGGGTCCTAGAGAGAGGTCTTATGCCGAGTAGTTCTGAAACCTTTGAAGGAGCTAGTGAGAGAACTAGGAGGTACTTGAGGAGAGTGGAGAAAAGACTTCCGGCAGACCAAACTAGGTACAAGAAGCATTACGTGCGACGTAAGTTTGCGAAGCCCTCAACTGGAGCAGTAGCCAGAGCAAGTAACTTCATCGACACTCTCATTGACTTGGATCAACAGGAACCCTGGTGGTCTGATCCAGACTCTGGAGAAGAAGAAGTGCAAGGCGGCGAACAGGTGAAAGAAGAGGGTACTAAGGACTAGGGCTCCTCAAGGACTCATCAAGGTCAGGGCAGCCCCTCTCCTCCTCCTACAACGATGTCTTCATCAACCACCTCTTCTACCGGAGCGGTGACTCCATCTACTCCCTCCTCAACCTCGTGGACAAGCTGCTACCTCATGTTATGCATAGCTCTGGGCTCCTAGCTAATCCTTCTTCTACATCTATCCCATTGGGGGATACTTTTGCTCCAGCCATGCCTTTACCTGCCATGATGGTTTCATCTCCCTTTCCATCCACACCGGTGTTGCCTTTTCCACCACCTCCTTCCTTCCCTTCTGCCTACTCATCCATGACTTCAGCTCCGTCCCTCTCTTTCCCAAATGCTCTCCCATCCTCTTTCACCCCCACATCTTCTGTGTTCTCACCCTTTCCCTCTACAACACCGAGACCCCCCACTTACGCGCTACCATCTGGGTACACTTCCTCTATGACTACATCAGTAGTGACTTCCCCATTGTGGTCCTCCATAGGAGGAGTTGTCGGGGTGGTCTCCTCCTTGGGAACACCAACACTCATTACAGCCCTATCGGGACTCCCTCCAACTCTTGCATCTTCTCCAACCTCTCGGGTGGGGATGGCTGTTCTCAGTCCCCCAGACAGAGCTAGACTTCTTGAGCTACTCAACAAGGTCCACGTGAAGACTCAAAAGTTCAAAGGCCACCTCCATGAGGATGCGGAAGCTCATGTGAGGAAGTTCCTCACAGCATGTAGAGCTAAAGGTGTGGAGAATGAGCATGCGTTCCTGCACATCTTTCCCTCGTCATTGGAGGATGCCGCGGATGTATGGTACAGTCAATTTCCTCCGAACCACTTCCAGACGTGGACAGACCTAAGGGAGGAATTCTTACGTACTTTCAAGTTGGAAAAATTCGAACACATGATTGTCCAAGAGTTATCCATTGACACCATGAAGCCTGGAGAAAGCATCTCTGAGATGTACACAAGGATGAGGGTCTTGGCGGCAAAGATGTCTATGCCACCTAATGATGCTGTCATGAAGGGATGGTTTTTGAAAGCATTACCCCCTTCCATTGCTATAAGATTGGTGGATAAACTCCCTGAACATGCCTCACTTCAAGACTTCCTAAAAGAAGTTGTCAAGATGGAACGGTCACAGTTAAGCTTTGCCTCATCAACGAATATGACCACCCAACTCCCAAGAGAGGAGGGATCATCCGCATGGCAGCAACTCAAGGAGTTAGAAGAAATCAAAGAAGGCCTGAAAGATAGAATAAAGGTGGATGGCCAATCGTCCTTTGAGGCCCAAATTCGAAGTGGCCTTTGGTGCACCGAATGCAAGGGTTCTAACCATGGTTACTGGGAGTGCCCCTCCAAGCGAAAGGTACCTACTTCTACCTCATTTTGTACATTTTGTGAGATCCATGGACATGATGCCTCTGAGTGTAGGTACCTCAAAGGATTAAGGAAGCTTCTTCCAGAGTATACCTCGGGGGAACCTCTAGTTGCTGCAGTCAACAGAACGGTACCCATAACTTCTGGTCCAGTAGAAGTATCTCCTGCTCCCCCTCTTGCACGAGCATCTGAGCCGCCTCCTCCTCCTGTCATGCCACCTCCATTGCTTCCGACTCCCCCTTTGCTCCAAGCTCCTGCCCCCAATTCAATTGGTTCCCCTTATTTCTATCCTCAGCCATACTATGCCCCGTACCAACCACCTATGTCAGGAGGTGGCTATGGACTCTCTTATCAACGCGGTCGAAGGGGTGGTTTCAGAGGTGGACGCGGAGGTGCAGGCAGAGGTACAAACTTTAGAAGACCCATCATGTGTTACAAATGTGGCGAGTACGGCCACTACCAAGATGATTGTACACAGCCGTTCGGGGGACCCTCTTGTACACAGTGCAACACAAACGACCACTACACCAGAGATTGTCCCAATAGAAGAGTGGAACCTGTATCCCAAGTGAATATGGTTGATGTAGTAGTGGCGGGGGAGGGCAACGATCCCCATTTGATTGGCGCAGTGTGGGCGCTGTGACACGGTCACATACAAAAGGTGACAAATGTAAGGGTGATTCAGAGTCAGCACCGGAGACCTTAGCACCAATGAGTTCAACAAGTGTTCCCCCACCGAGGTCATTCTCCTCCTCCAAGGTACACAGTACGGCCAGGAATAGACCACCCATGCTGGCTTCTGATAGTGATTCAAAAACAAACTCGAAGGGCCCACAGCCATTAAGGTCAACCACTAACTCTGGGAGTGCCTCATCCTCGGGTGATCACTCTATGCCTTTGAGGTATCAGGAGGTAGTAAAGGGTGTCACGAGAGATCTTCAAACAAGTTCTGAAGATGAAGGTAGCACACCTCAGCTTCCATCCCGCAAGTCCAGAACTGTGAGGTTTGCAACAGAAGTGACAACCCTCGGACAGTACCGGGATAAGGAGACACGAGTAGGTCCTCTCCCACTTTGTCCCCAACAGCACTCAACAGAGAAGAGGCTATGGGGACAAGACCTAGTCCTGCCTAGGAAAAAGGGAAAGGAGTAATGGAAGAGAAACCACTGGAGACAATGACTCACAGTTCAGACCTACATCCACATCCTCGTGTAAGCTTCGACCCTCGGCCAGAGGCTAGGAGGATGAGGTTGTAGAAGGCTAATGCTAGTGTCCACCACTACTCCCTGTTTGAAGATCTTATGAGTTTCAAGCCCAACCTCATTCTACGACAACTTTGTCTATTGTCCCCCCAAATCAAGCATCAGACTATTACATTTCTGAATCGCCACCCAGGAGGTCGACACAGGATGCGTCAATTTTACGAGCAAAAACCTATGAGCAGGTTTATACGAGCGTGTTTTTTAAGAGATTTTAAAAATATTATTTCTTTAGGAAACATGGTTTTTACACTTTTATTTTCATTAGAACTAGATCCCTTTATCATAAAAATATACAAACTAGTCACTCATTCATTTTTACATAACATAAATCTTCTTATTCATAGACATCCCTTTGTACCCTTGTTATTACATTAAAAAAGTATTGAAAAATAATTCATTTAAGAAACGTCCCTCATAATCACTCTCAACATAATAATATTATACATAAATAATTACTTATTAAACACATTTATATCATATGGCAATATCTTTCAAGTGTTTTTATAGTATTAATAACAATATATTTATGGACATGTTTCTATGGAAGTTTAAATTACTGTAAATAAGTATTAACTTGGGCTTATATATCACTCTCATAAACTACATGTAATATTTAATACTATATATGCAAGGTTTTCCAAAATATAACCCCATAGATGTGCTCAAATGGGGTTTTCCGATCAATTTGAGTGGCTGAATGACTATATTTGGACATTGGATGTGAAAGTTATGTCACTTTTAAAAGTGCTGTCCAAGGTAGTTTCGCCAGCGAAACTACCTTGAAAGACCTTGTTGAAAGGGGTTTCGCTGGCGAAACTACCTTGATGGCTTGCTTCAATGAGTTTTCTTTGGAGAAACCTTTTCATGAAGATAGGGTGAGAGAGGTTTTCAATGTCACCCCCTATTAAGTAAAAAGTTGTAAGAAGGATCATAAGGGAATTTTCATAGAGAACTCTACTCTACATGTGGGTTTCTTCAAAAGCCATCCCATTATGTTCTCACCATTCCCAAAGATTCACATAAATATTCGTGTATAAAATAGGCAAACCTATAATACTTTTCATATTTCTAAGTGAAACTATGTTTTCTTCTGATCCATTTTTGTCATATTTTTGCATAGTTGGAAGCTTTTTTTTTCCTTCGCTCGGACGCTCGGAAGATTTCACTCAGAAAATGCTCGTCCCCGTCGACACAAGGGATCTACTCCGAGTGGGCCAACACCAGAGACATTACCGGCTCAGCATGGGTCTACACCGGACCACTTCTCTGCCTACGCTGCCCTCACTTGTGAACAAAGTCCCAAGCTCACCGTGGAGATCCATGGAGTGGAGCTGAAGGATGTCTTCCTCGATGGTGGGGTGGCTGTGAACATTATGCCGAAAGGTACACTCCAAAAACTGGGTTGAAGTTGACAAGTGATGTTCACTTTCAGGTACGCATGGCTGATCAACACAGAGTAAAACCAATGGGTGCAGTCAAAGGTGTTCACATGAAGATTGGGGGAGTAACATTTCTCTCCAATTTTGTTGTCCTTGATATGACCGAAAACTATGGACTGGAGGCCGTTATGCCTTATGAATTTCATCTTGACACTCACAGGATTCTTCCAGACAAAAATGACAACCTTGAAGCCTGCACAATGGAATGCTTGTGGGATTTGGAAGCACTAGCAGAGCATCGACGTGAAGCAGTTTTCGCTCAAGAAGTTTGGCAGAAGCGACAAAAAGCTTGGCATGACCGGAACCTCAGAAAAAGAAATTTCAAAGTCGGAGATTTAGTACTCTTGTATTCCAGTAAGTTTCTCAAACACAAACCTAAGTTTGTGAGTGGTTGGACAGGTCCAAGCTTATCCTAAGTGGCGGAGTCTACTTGGCCACTTTGGAAGGCAGACTTCTACCTGCACCGGTGAATGGGTCACGCATCAAGAGGTACCATGATCAATGAGAAAACACCCTCCTAGTCCTTCTCCTTCTTGGTGACATCTTCTCCCTCTGAGTGAGGGCCACTTTCTCTTTCTACAAGGGTCCTCCTCTCTGCCCCTAGTGCCACTTTCTCTCTCTACATGGCTCCTCCTCTCTCCCCTTGGTGCCAATTTTTCTCTCTAAATGGGTCCTTCTCTTTCCACTCGAGTGTCACTTTCTCTCTCTAAGTGAGCCTTCCATTTTTCACCCCGAGCCACTTTCTCTCTCTAAGTGTGACCACCTTTTTTCATCCCGTGCCACTATCTCTCTCTAAATGACCACCCTTTAAATGCGGCCTCCCCTTTTCACTCTGTGTCACTTTCTCTCTCTAACTACGGCCTCCCCTTTTCATCCTGTTTTACAAACTCCTCCTCCTTCTACCTTCTCTCCACCTTCCACCTCCCTTTTACAAACACCTTCTCTTTCCACCCTCTGTCCAACTTCTACCTCTCTCTTACAAAAACCTTCTCTTTCCACCCTCTGTCCAACTTCTACCTCTCTCTTACAAAACCCTTCTCTTTCCACCCCCTGTCCAACCCCTACCTCTCTCCTACAAAACCCTTCTCTTTCCACCCTCTGACCAACTCCCTACCTCTCTCTTACAAACACCTTCTCTTTCCACCCTCTGTCCAACTTCCACCTCCCTCTTACAAACACCTTCTCTTTCCACCCTTTGTCCAACTTCCACCTCCCTTTTACAAACACCTTCTCTTTCCACCCTCTGTCCAACTCCCTACCTCTCTCTTACAAACACCTTCTCTTTCCACCCTCTGTCCAACTTCTACCTCTCTCTTACAAAAACCTTCTCTTTCCACTCTATGTCCAACTTCTACCTCTCTCTTACAAACACCTCTTTCCACCCTCTGTCCAACTCCCTACCTCTCTCTTACAAACACCTTCTCTTTCCACCCTCTGTCCAACTCCCCACCTCTCTCTTACAAACACCTTCTCTTTCCACCCTCTGTCCAACTTCTACCTCCCTCTTACAAACACCTTTTCTTTCCACCCTCTGTCCAACTCCTACCTCTCTCTTACAGACACCTTCTCTTTCCACCCTCTTGTCCAACTCCTACCTCCCTCTTACAAACACCTTCTCTTTCCACCCTTTGTCCAACTTCCACCTCCCTCTTATAAACACCTTCTCTTTCCACCCTCTGTCCAACTTCTACCTCTCTCTTACAAAAACCTTCTCTCTCCACCCTCTGTCCAACTTCTACCTCTCTTACAAACACCTTCTCTTTCCATCCTCTGTCCAACTTCTACCTCTCTCTTACAAAAACCTTCTCTTTCCACCCTCTGTCCAACTTCTACCTCCCTCTTACAAACACCTTCTCTTTCCACCCTCTGTCCAACTCCTACCTCCCTCTTACAAACACCTTCTCTTTCCACCCTCTGTCCAACTCCTACCTCTCTCTTACAAACACGTTCTATTTCCACCCTTTGAACAGCCCCCTTCCTCTCTCCCTCTACCCACCACCCTTCCCCCCTCCTCCTCTCCTGCGCAACAGGCCCCCCCCTCTCCCCCTTTACCCACCACCCTTCCCCCCTCCTCCTCTCCTACGCAACAGCCCCCCCCCTCTCCCCCTTTACCCACCACCCTTGCCCCCTCCCCCTCTCCTGCGCAACAGGCCCCCCCCTCTCCCCCTTTACCCACCACCCTTCCCCCCTCCCCCTCTCCTGCACAACAGGGCCCCCCCCTCTCCCCCTTTACCCACCACCCTTCCCCCCTCCTCCTCTCCTACGCAACAGGCCCCCCCTCTTCCCCTTTACCCACCACCCTTCCCCCCCCCTCCTCTCCTACGCAACAGGCCCCCCCTCTCCCTCTACCCACCACCCTTCCCCCCTCCTCCTCTCCTATGCAACAGGCCCCCCCCTCTGCCCCTTTACCCACCACCCTTCCCCCCTCCTCCTCTCCTGCGCAACAGCCCCCTCCCCCTCTCCAACAGGCCCCCCCCTCTCCCCCTTTACCCACCACCCTTGCCCCCTCCCCCTCTCCTGCGCAACAGGCCCCCCTCTTCCCCTTTACCCACCACCCTTCCCCCCTCCTCCTCTCCTGCGCAACAGGCCCCCCCCTCTTCCCCTTTACCCACCACCCTTCCCCCCTCCTCCTCTCCTACGCAACAGGCCCCCCCTCTGCCCCTTTACCCACCACCCTTCCCCCCTCCTCTCCTGCGCAACAGCCCCCTCCCCCTCTCCAACAGCCCCCCCCCCCCCCCTCCCCCTTTACCCACCACCCTTCCCCCCTCCTCCTCACCTGCGCAACAGGCCCCCCCTCTCCCCCTTTAACCACCACCCTTCCCCTCTCCCCCTCTCCTGCGCAACAGTCCCCTCCCCCTCTCCTGCGCAACAGGCCCCCCCCCTCTCCCCCTCATCACCAAGGCGATCCATTCTGCCTTAGACTCCATTCTCTCGGTCACTTTCTATGATTTCGCCTCACTCTTCTACTCTGCCTTTCGTAACACAGTTCGCAAGCGTCGTAGCACATATACCTGTACTTGTGGGCCCCACCTCACCTTCTTACTTCATCAGTGGAAGGCCAACCCTCCTCCCATTGTCACAGGTCGCCTCCCTTCATCATCTTTCTCCCCTCCTGCCACCCCCTCTTCCACATCGTTCACTATCACTTCCAGTGTTCCTTCCCCCGGGACTGCCTCTTCTCCTCTTTCGCTCAGGAGGACACCTCGGCGAGCGCCACCTCATGAAGTCTGCACCGGAGCTTCTTCAGTATATTCTGTTACCGGTGCCACAGGGTTACCATCAGGGACATGTCTTGTATCTCCATCAGTCATGCCCGTGCCAGGACTTACCTCTCCATCAGTCACACTTGTCCAGGCTTCTCCAGCGATCTCCAGACTTTCAATGGGAGGGATTGCACCAGGTACACCTCCTATTTGACCAGTGACGACGACTGTTGTACCCGTGACTTCCTCGACAGATGTATTGTTACGAAGGACTACAGCTGTTTCGTCTTCACTCCCTACCACTTTCACCGATGCAGTCATCACCATAGTTCAGGCGACCTCTGACCATGTTTTGGACCAGGTGTTGGACCTGAATCTTAGCCTGGGACCCGACTCCCACTCCCACGGGCTTTCTCAGGAGATGTCATCCCAGGGTGTACTTCACATTTCGGCCTCCCCAGGCAGAGACAGGACCAGAGACGGGAGTGGGAGCCCCTCTCGAGGAGATGCTCCATCGGCCACTTCAGCATCAGAGGAGGTATTTGAGGGAGGGATTCTGCCCCAATCTGTGGATTGCCCACCCCTTCATGAGAATGATATGTTCACAGCTTACATAGCTGCTTCATCGGGCCCACCTCTTTCAAATATTTCCCTGGTGGAAAAACAGAATGAAGATTACAGCCAACTACTATCTGTCCTTCACAAAAAACGCTCACCAGTATGTGGGGAAGAGGAGGATCTCAATCAAATCTTCACCATTCCCTTGCAGGACTGCCTCGCACAGAACAAAAAGATCTCCAGGGCCCCGACATGTTTTGTGCACTTGGACAAATTGGCACCTACAGGAAACATGTCAACCGAGGAAGAGGGAGCTCTCCCTGACATGTTTGAGGAATTGGGGGACGTCATTAATTTGGCAGACAGGATGAATTACAGCGACAGGTATGCGTGGATGAAAAGGTCCCTGCATCTTGCTCAACGTATCATAGACGACACCTTCATGCAGCTTGGGACAGCGGTCTTCAATTCCACAGGTTATGCTCATAAGCTCCTCTCTCAACAACAACATTTAAAGTTAGAATTCGAGAGAGCACAGGCAGCCCAGCAGCGCGCCACTAGCGTGACACTTCGACAACAGGAGGAAAGGTGGCAGAAAGAGAAGGACTCAGCAATACATGAGCGTGACATCGCTTGGAATATTCAGAAGGCTGCCCTTGAGGATCGCCTCCATAATCACAGGCAGGAATGGGAAGCAGCAATGACAACTCTATGCAGCCAACATGCCGCAGCTCTGGCAACTTTGCACAGCCAGCATGTCATAGAGGTGACGAGATTTCACCAGGAGATTACACAGTTAAAAGAGTCTATGTCTTCCTCCGAGATTGCCAAAGAAAAATCAGAATCCAGAGTGGCTGAATTGGAAAAGAAGCGTTCATCCATGGAGAAAGAATTCACAGCTCTTCGGATGCAGTTGGCCACCCTCCAGACTTCCTAGTCCACCTTGCAAGAGCAAAAGGATCATTACTACCGGCGATACCACCGATATAAAGACAAGTATGAAAATTTGAGAAATGTGATGGACACGCTTGAGTGTGAGGAGGAAGCACCCCATCCACAGATACCTATGACTGAGCCAGAGCAAAGGGATGCGCAAAAGGCCACAGAGCCAAATACGAAGGCGGAAGAGGAGAAGGCAGAGGAACAGGCTGCTGTTTACCACCCTCAGTAATCTCATACAAGGGTTGATACATGGGTGTTGGTGTTTGGGTTTTTTTTTTTGCACTGTTAGATTTTGCCAAGCTGTTTGGCCCTCACTGTAAATATCAGTGATGTACTCAGTTTTTTTTGCAATTTTCCATGCTGTCCCTTATCATGCAGCAGTTTATTTTTCACGTTTCAACTTAATACATATCTTGGATTACTCCCACGGCCAACCACATGGTCTGTACTCTTTCCTTTTCCTACTCCATCACCATATCAATGGTTTGTAAGTTTATTTTTATTTTTCTTTGACGGATTCGTCCTCCATTTCTATTCACCGGGACGGTGAATGATCCTGGCGGGGGAAACTGTTACCTTATCACACGACCACCTGTCGACAGGCGTTGACCACATGACGACATCTGTTGACCACATGTTAACCATGTGTCAACACAAGTTAGCCACGCGATCACACGGGTTCATCCAAGAGTACTGTCCGAGGCTGTCAACCACAGGTCAACCAGGAGTATCGTGTCCAAAGTGATCTCATCAAGAGCTGTGCACATGGAGAGTGAGCTTAGCACATGGAGCAGTCAGGAGTATTTATATTTACACATTGGTTCAGTGATACAGTGGTGCAGTGATGCGGTGAACTAGCTCACCTGCACATGGAGAATTTACACCATCAGGTTGGCGAGTTAGGGAGTCAGAAAGTCGTCGAAGCCATCAAGCGATGTGGTGAACCAGCTCACCTGCACATGGAGAATCTACACCATCAGGCTGGCGAGTCAGGGAGTTAGAAAGTCGCCGAAGCCATCAAGAGAGACAGCGGCGCAATGGCTATCCTCAACAGCTAAGGAGATAAGAGGATAAGAAAGGGGGGGGATTCTCAGCGAAGAAGGGACCCTCCAAGGCGGGGGATGAGGATGAAGGAGAAGGGAGAGAGAGAAAAAGGGGCATTCGGCATTCGGCAGGGGAGCGAAAGAGAGGAGAGTGAGGAGAGATAGAGGCTAGAGCTACGAGCTCGCCAAGGAGAGAATGTGGAGAGACTTGTGTGTACCCTTTGTCTACTATGGGGATAGACCTGTGTATTCTGGTGATTTGCGACTTGTGTATTCGCGTGACTTGCGACTTGTGACCTGGGGACACGTCCAGTGATATGTACATTGGCCAACTCAGTCACTTTCTCATCTCTCTTGTCTCTTCCCGATATGGGGATTGTTCACCAGTGTAGGATTTTCTTATTTTGCTTATGTTGTGGAGTTCACCGGTGATTGTCATTTAGCATAGTGCACTCGTACGTCATCGTTCACTGCAGTATAGCATATGACACTCGCACACTACTGCACGGTGCGCTCTGCACAATCCATTGCATTAGAGCATTGCAAAACTCATGCTTCTCACGCCAATGGCCTTTGGCCTCCGGTAACACCTCCGGAAGGATAGGAACCCCTCCCCTCAAACAGCCATACCCTTTGCTGAGGCACCCCCTCACCCCTGCTTGAGCAGACTCAATCAATGGTACCCAGGCATCTAGCCTAATCTTTCTTTGTAATGGAAGAGGATAGTTTGATTGAAGCATTGGGCGGTTCTTCCATCCTTCTTGGGGCTTCATGAGCGAGGTCTACTGTGAATTCTCTCCTGTTGCTGTGATTTTGATTCCAGCCGCCTGTTGTGGTAATTTCTGAAGTGCAATTAACTGGAAGGCTGTAACTGGTTTGTTGAAGCTGACTTTGGGGTTTGGTTAAGGTTTCAGTACGGATGGGCTGAGAGCTTGCTGATCTTGTAGTCATTTTTCTACTGGTCTGGCATCTCTGAAGGATGGGCTTAGAATCACATACTTACGGAAGCCACTCAGTATGGGCTTCCCTCTTGTGAAGAAGTCTGTGATTGGGGTCTCTGTCTGGCCATGAGTCTCATGACTACGTGTCTAAAAAATTGAACGTCTGCTCATTAGCAGTTTAGGGGGTTATAGGAAAGGTGTGCAAATTAATTCTCATTTGTCATGTAGGTTTTCTGTTGTTTAACTAATCGAGTATGATAATATGATTATGTCTAGGAGTCACAATATTAATAATGTTACTTAAAGTCCCTTCCCTGGCTCTTTCAAATGGATTTGAACATGGCCAGCAACATCAAAATTTATACAGAAGTCCCTTATTGGCCTCTTCTACCTAAATGTCTCTTAAACTTCTTCTACCTTATGTGAAATTGTGCCCCTTCTAGTGAGTGTCTGCAAACTCAGCTTGCACCCACTCACCGACAGCATGCACGCTTTGCAATGTTTTTTTCTTTTTACAAGGGGGTGGTGAGGGCTCACTCTGCTTACTTGCTAGTGAGAGATTTGCAATTTTTATCAGAATGTTGCTTGCCATGGAAGCATTGTCCATAAATCCTTAGGGTTCTTATTCATTGTTTCAAAGTGTATTCAAGGATACCACAATGCCGCTAGGGATGCTCTCTTCTGGTATTCCACTGTAGCATGGTGTAATACTAGAATTGTTAATTTTTTGTGTGTTCATTACTGTAAAACTCTAGACTGTAGGAAACATTTAGGTGTCCTAGATATGTATTTAAGAATAGTGTATATTGGCCGGCTCTTCTAATTCACAGCAAAACTTTATAGAAAACTAAACTTGTTACTTCTTTGGGTTTGTGGTTGGGAAGGTTTGGACAAAAGGAAACATTGAGGTGTCTTGCAATTGCCTTGAAGCTTATGCCAATAGGCAAGCAAACATTGACCGCTGAAGATGAATGCAACCTAACATTTGTGGGCTTGGTATGGCTTTTATGACCTCTTGTTACACATATAAATTTTTTGCTTTCAGTAAACCATGCATTCGACTAATATTTGTCACCCGTATTCTTGCTGTTTTGTGTTTTTGTTGGAAGAAAAGTGTCACTATTTTAGAGACAAGAAACGTTGCTTCTCCTACACATGACATAAATAAACAGAGGGCGAAATATGAATAGCTACCCTAAGGTATTACACAACATGTTTGAGAATAGGGAGCACAATTACACCCTGGGAAAGACTCTTGGTGGTCATAAATGTGTTTCAAAGCAAACAATCCCTAAGCTACCCTTATGTGGCTTAAGGGCTTGCTTAGGTGGAATAGAAGACTTTTGGTACACCATACTTGACCCTGAAATTTTTCATACTTTAAGCTTGTTAGTGTATTGCTGCCGTAAACTGAGGAAAACAGTGAGCAGGAACACATGGAGCTTTGATAGATCCCTTAAATTTTCTGTGGTGATATTTGTTACATTCCGAATCTAGACTTACCTATTAAAGATAAAGAAAATCAGGATTGACTTGAAAGTATTATCAGTGAAGGCCAAGCGAAGCAGCCTCTCATCACTCTTGATATGCCAGGCAAGGCAGAAACTACATTGGGGCTAAGTATGTTTAGAAATATTAAAGCCTTGCTTATACCCTTGTAGGTCAAGAGGTTAAGAATGCAAGGATAGGATATAGAGAGAAGAACCAATTGAGGCCCGAGACATATCGATGGAAAAGATGTGGTCTTACCAGTGTCCACATGTGAAGACAAGAGCCTTTCTATTGAGAATCAAGAGGAAAAAGAGAAGCACGATCCACGATGCTGTAGGACTGGAAGAATATCCAAAATAGCATCGGTGACAACTTACAAGACGGCAGAGTTGTGTTACTCAAATGTCACCGCTCATGCCTATTGTCTCTTCTAAATTTGATCCATCTACCAAGGGTCTCGCGATTGAACTAATTTTTATGACATGGTCAAAGAGAGAAATCTCAAACATCATCCAAAGACACCAGGGCTCCACTTGGGACCCTATAATCCTAGACCGAGTCCCGCCCAACGAAGCTAGACTACCTTGTGGTAGACTGTCTCACAACACCCATGAGCAAGACTAGTGAAGTGGGCTGGACAACAAATGCAATTATTAGACATGTTTGAGAAATACTAGAGGGTCTATATACCTTAGCCCAGCTTCTTTGTCTTCCACTCCCACTTCCAGGACCCTCGGACCAAGGCTCTTCTCTTTGACTCCTTGGTCCGACCAGCCGGTATGTATGGCAGCCCTTGTTGGGGACCTAACATGTCAGAGATAGAGTGGACACGGGTGGAGTGCCTACAGATCCTCATGCTCTCACGGATGATCCGGGGGAAACTATCTGTACCACATCACATCATTCAGGCCGAGTTTGGTGCTTCTCCACTCCAGCTAGATGCAGCCTTTCAGACCATCACATATCTACACCGGGTTAGATCATATGGGGACTGCACATCAGGGAGAGAGAGGTTGCCATGGGTGGCTGTCAATTCCTCCATGAGGTTGGCAGCAGAGGGAGACGAGTGATGCTGGTATGCACGAACTCACATATGGTTTGTGAGACTAGGGTTTCACATCAATAGGGTACCTCCTTTTCAGTACAGTTTAGATGCCCCTCCGGTACTCCCACCCACCATCCCGATCGGACCACACCTTTAGGACCTAGTTGGAACCAAGGGAGCTTCCAGTGAAGCTGAGTTTCTACAAAGATTACAAAGATCACAATCTTGATCTCCTACAGCTACACACCTTTAGGACCTAGTTGGAGCGAGGGAGCTTCCAGTGAAGCTGAGTTTCTACAAAGATTACAATCTTCATATTTCGGAGGAGGGGATCATCACACCACCGGGGTACACTGAGCTTCATATGCCTCACTCACTACGGATCTCCATCGGATAGTTTCGGGTATCATCACACCGCCTCTGCATAGAGAGCGGCAGAGCAGAGGGGATCCCTAGGGAGCATCGCATATGCATATTGTGCGACTGTCACGAGGTTGAGTCGGAGGAGCATTTTTATTTTCAGGTGCCCAGTGTACTACGAGATCCGAGGTTGCTACCACTGTCTCTTTAGAGACGGGCTCCGGGCTCCTTTCTAGATTCCTCGCCTACCCAGATCGGAGATGCCTCGCGGCCTTCATTCACGAGGGGGTCTGACACAAAGAGTACTTACTCAGGCGACGGGGCTTGCCCACACCATCAGACACCTCTCAGAGCAGGATCACAGAGTTCTTCCCATCGAGTGACATTGATCATCTAGTCTCTAGCCGCAGACGTGACAGAGACCCCAACCCGACAACCGTAGCACAACACACGAGACATCGAGGGGACACACAGATCACTCTGGGGGACCTCTTGTCATTGTTTAGACCCGAGATACGTCCCACGGGAGTCACAGTGGCTCTGGTCTTGCGTCGAGCCTCCTCCAGGAGACTGAGATGCACGGCACCCCTTGACGGACACCAACGTCCCATCACCCGCTATGCACCAACCAGGGCGACATGACATACGGAGGATTCCGCTCCGCTCCAATCTTTTTTCTTTTCATTGTCACACCCAGATGTATTTGATTATGTATGATCAGACTTAGGATTCAGCACGGGTGATGATGCTCGTTTTAGTAGCTCCACCCTTACTGTGATTTGTATCATGTTTTCTTTCAGTCTCATAGACCCATCAGTCTTCCGAAGACACTAATAAAATGTCTTTCTTTCTTTTCTTTCTGGGATAAATTTTTTCCAACATTGTTTCGGTTTCTGTTCACTACATATTGTAGACGTGTCTGAGACACCTCTAGTTTCCGTACATGGGGTGTACGAGCATGACATATTCCAGATTTTAGTCTCATGTGCATTTTTTGTCTTTTGCAGGTGTTAAGAATCCTTCTTTGCTTTCTTACTTTCTTTCTTTTCTCATTTGTTGAGGAACATTCATCTTTGTTTTCTATTTGATAGCCCTTGATTTTTGTTGGAGTAGTGAATCACCTGGCAAACGTCTTTGGAAAAGGAGCAAGAGTGTTTAAGGCTGCCAGTGCATAGCTTTTCCTCATAGATCTTTGTTCTTGCTGCTATTGTTCTCTAGGGTCCATGTTGTGCCTCTTCTCTCCTAGGCCCCCCAACTATCCTAACCCCTGAACTAGGGGATGGGCCAAGCCGACCAGAAGAGGAGCAGGCGAGGCTGGGCTGAGGGGGAGAGGAGAGCGGGGCTGGGCTGAGCGGGGCTGAGTGGGAGAGGCGGAGAGGAAGTAAGAGGGGAGGGTAGAGTGGAAGAGGAGCGGAGGGCTGGGTTGAGTGGAAGAGGAGCGGAGGGCTGGGTTGGACTGAGCCGAAGAGCAGGGCTAGGCTGGCCCGAGCGGCAAAGTAGCAAAGGGCTGGGCTGGGGAGAGAGAGAGAGAGAGATTGAGAGAGAGGGAGATTAATGTCCTCAGAAGGCCTCGCAGATCTATGGGACATAGTGCAAAACACATCAAAAGGAAAGAAACCCATACAAGCCACAAAGGGCTGGAGCAAAGGGCGCGCTAAGGCCCTTTGCTAAGTACTATGCTGAAATAAAAAGCTCAATAGCTCAAGCAAAACCCAATACAAAATATATCACGAGGATGGTGGAGCTAGGCTCAAACTAGAGCTAGAGCCTGGGACTCAGAATTCGAAACCGGCACCGTGGTGGCACGCCTACGAGTGGCAAAAATGTATCGGATCTGCGGTTGTCGAGTGGTCTCATGCTGTGGTGGCGGGGGGGGACGTGGTCTCCTCGATCTGTGAACTTGTTGAGCTATGTTCAGAGTGACCCCTCATCTCGGGCGGTCTCCTCTGAGGACTGACCTCAATAGAGGGTGCTATGGTTGCTCTCCGTGTTGCAGGTGGCCTCTGCATCACTCTCTCAGAAATCCAGACTGCCCACATATCATCTAGCTCCTCCTCCATCCCACTGTCCCTTGGTGCTGATTCAAAGATATAGAAATACGTGACCTACCGCTATGTCTAGTCTACCTCTGTATCCTATGGTCTAATGGCCTCCTGTTGCTCTCTGATCTATCGTAGCAGGGTCTTCCTGTGTCAGTGCATCTCAAGCAGGTAAATCCCAACGTAGACTTGGTCATGGAAGTGGATCAATCATGATAGTTGGGCCAAAGCCACTCCCATCCTGGTAGAGATAGTGGTATCGCCCTCGAATCTCGTAGTAGGATGGGCAGACGTAGAGAAAGTGCTCCTCTGTCTCAATCGCTCCCAGTGTGCATAGCATGCAGATCCGTTGCTCTCTGGGTATACGTGTTGCTCTCCCTATCTCAATCCTCAACTGATGGGATGAAACCCGCATCTGCCCAATAGCGGTCCTCAATGCATGCGAGACTCCTTTGTCCTTGAGATACTGGGGCATGATGATGAATCCCTCCTCCAAGATGCTCAAGAAGTGATCGTGGTAAAACCGGGTCGTAGTGGGGAGCTCCTGGTCACCCCCCCAAGTCTAAGATGTGTAGAGAGAAAGAAAGAAAGAAAGAAAGTTTATTAAAGTCTTCGGAAGACCGATGGGTCTATGAGATTGTGAAAATCCTGATACAACGAGCTGTGGTAGTGGAGCTACTAAATGAGCGTCCATACCAATGCAAAATGCAAAATGCAAAAAATGCAAAAAATGTAGAATGGCAATACTAAGTCCTAAGTACAACATAGTCATGTCGATGGTCGACTATATATCAATCTCAGCATCATCATCAATATCATCATCATCCCCAGCAACAGCAAGATATCAGGATGGATGAGGCAGTGGAAGCATGAAGTCGGCAATAGAGTGTTGTCAGTCACTCAAAGGTGCGGTCCTGGCACATCTCCTGGTCGTAGCTCTACGTCTAACCAGGGCTACTGTGACCCCTGTCGGTCGGGCTCCAACTCTAAACAAGGAGGGGATGTCTCCAAGTGTGATCTGTGTGTCGACCCTCTGTCTGAGCTGTCGGGTCACGGGCTTCGGGTCACGGTCATGTCGAGGCCTCGTCTCGTTGGGGTCCATGTGATCTAGCTGAAAGAACTCCGTGATAGAGCTCTGAGAGGGATCAACCGAGGAAGAAGTCTGCTCCTGTCTTCGTGCTCGGAGTATCCTCTCGCGGTGTCTAAGTGCCTCATGAATGAAACCTGCCAAACACCGCTGGTCTGGGTAGGAGAGGAAATGGGCTAAAATCCCATAACTATCTCTGAAGAGGCAGTGGAAACGTCCTCAAATCTCATAGCACACAGGACACCTGAAGATGAAATGCTCCTCTGTCTCAACCTCCTGTATGTCACATAGTGTGCATATGCGCCGCTCTCTGGGTAGTTGCTCTGCTCTGCCGCTCTCGATGCGAAGTCTGTGTGAAGAGACCCGGAACCGCCCAAGAGAGATCCTCATCGAGTGGGGTAGGTGAATCTGTGTGTATCCTGGTGGGTCAATGAAACCCTCCGCTGTGATATGTAAGAAGTGATCTCTGTAGAAGCTAAGCTTCACTGGGAGTTCACTCGGTTCCAACCAGGTCCGAAAAGTGTGTAGCTGTAGTAGATCCTCACGGATAACCTGGTTGACCTCGTGTGATAAGAGGGGAGAGAACGGAGCATCCATGCTATACTGGAAGGGAGGTAGTCTATCCATGTGGAGCCCCAGTCCCTCAAACCATCTCTCTGTACGTGCATACCAGCACCTCTAATCTCCTCCTGCTGCAAGTGCCATAGAAGAGGATAGAGCTGTCCATGGTAGCCTGCTACGCCCCGAGGTATAATCCCCATATTCCCTAACTCGGTACATATATGTGATGATCTGAAATGCAGCATCTAGCTATAAAGGGGGTGACCCAAACTCAGCCTGAATGATCTGGTGAGGAACGGATGACCTACCACGAATCATCCGTGATAGCATGAGAACCTATAGCCGCTCCACACAGGCCCACTCTGTATCCAACAAGTCTGGCCCCCAACAAGGACTACCGTACATCCCCGCTGGGTGAGCCAAGGAGTCAAAAAGCAACCCCTTGGTACGTGGATCCTGAAAGTGTGAGCGGAAGCACTGCCTCTCTAGCCTGGCCAATGAGGCATACCCTCTACTCAAGCGTGCCTGCATCGCGGGTCTCATAGTGAAGCTTGGTCTGAAGCTCGGTCCAGAGAAGATAACCCCAAGATAAGTGTATGATGAAACTATCTCAACAGATGACCCCGCAAATGTGAACTGCTCCTGACGCATGATGGCTCGAGATGTATTGAAGATCATGACCTTGGTTTTACCCAGGTTGAGCTTCAAATCATGAGACTCACAAAAGGACTGTAGTGCGTCTAGGTGTCTCTGAAGCCCCTCTACTAAGGAAGACGAGAGCCACGTCATCTGCATAGAGCAAAATCTAGATCTAGAGCTAGAGGAGATCTAACCGTATGATATGTTTGATCTCATCTCGCAGGATAGACTCAGGGGTGCATCCATATTGTACTGAAAGGGAGGGAGCCTGTCGATTTGAATTCCGTGTCTGGCAAACCATGCGGATGTACGTGCATACCATGTGTTCGCTCCGCTCTCAGCTAATCTTCTGGATGACTCTAGGGCCAACCTCAGTGTTCTACTATGGGGTAGGGCCCAAACTCTATGAATGAATGTCACCGTGTGGAAGATGGCATCAGTCTGTAGTGGTGTCATGGCGAATTATGCATGTACAATCTCATGAGGGATTGAGGGCTTGCTCCGAATTATTCTAGATCCCATGGTCATTTGTAGTCGCTCAAATATCCTCCACTCTGCTATCTGTAGATCACAACCCCAAAAGGGTGTTGCATACATGGCAGTCGGTCGCACTAGTGTGTCAAAGAGCCAGCACTTCGTCGGTGGATCTTGAAAGTGTACGTGGAAACATTGTCTCTCCAATCGTGCCAAAGCACCCTGCCCCCACGTGAGCCTTTTGGTGTCTAGATCTCGCCTCCTCAATGATAACCCTTAGAGTGAAGTGTGATCTAGGGTAGAATGTTGTCTCCGAAATCTTGTCTGTCCTAGTACCCGTTGCACCCGAGCCTCTATGTGACTATTGAGCTCCCTCTCTAAAACCGATCCATAAATCTTGGCCAGCATATGGCCAATCATGAGGGTACGGTAATTCCTAGTCTCCATAGGATCTTCGGCTTTCTGTATGGGCACAATAGTGGTGGTGCTCCAAGCAGGTGGGAAGCCGTGACACAGCCCGATTGAACATCTATGCTAGGACCGGAGCTAAGTTTCTCCTGAAACTCAAAAACTCAAAACCAATACTCAAAATACAAAACCAGGTGTCGTGGTGGCCCTCCAATGAGCTGCAAAGGTATCTCGTATTTGTGTCTGTCGAGTCGTCTCTCGTTGTAGGGGGGGGCGTGGTCTCTGTGATCTCTATATCTAGTAGCCCATATTGAGAGTGACACCTTAGGTCTTGTTGATATAGGCTAGACCTCCATCGTGCATGTTCTGGTTAGCCTCTGTGGTCTCTCTGTGTCTGGCTTTGCAGCTCTGCGTCATCTCTTCCCGCAGATTCACTTCGGCTAGCTCCTCCTCCTCCACTCCACTATGTCCTAGCACCAACTTAAACGCATAAAAGTCCGTGACATGTCTTTATGCTTGGTCAAACCTAGCTAAGAGTGGCCCAAAGCATAGTCTACATATGTCAGATCCACTGCTCTCTAGGTGCGCTTGTAGGCTCTACCTACCTCGTTCCTCAGCTGATGGGATGAGACCTGCATCTGGCCAATGGAAATCCTCAATGCATGTGAAACTACTCCTTTGATACTCTCAAGAAGTGGTCATGATAGAACATGTGAAACTACTCCTCTGATACTCTCAAGAAGTGGTCACGATAGAATTGGATCTTGGTGGGAAATTTTGCCCCCCCCATTCCCCCATAGTCCGTAGTGTTTAGAGCTGGAGTAGATGCAACCGTATGACAAGGTTGATCTCATCTCATGGGATCAGGGGGTCTGGTGCATTCAAGCTGTAATGAAAGGGAGGGAGTCAGTTCTAATTGGTGAACCATCTAGATGCCCGGGCATACCATGCCGTGCTCACCCCTCTATCTACTAGTTTCCTAGATGACTCTACTGCGAACCTTGTTTATCTCTAACGAGGCAAAGTCCAAACCCTATGAAGGAATGTCATTGTCTAGAAGATAGCATTAGAGTCTGAAGTGGTGCGATGGCGAACTCTGCCTCTACTATTTGATGAGGAACTAAAGGCTACACCAAATCAACCAGGATCCCATAATCACCTATAGTTTGTCAAACCCCCTCCAGTTAGTCACTGAGAGGTCACTCCCCTAGAAGGGTGCTACATACATGGTTGTCGGCCTCACTATTGAATCGAACAGCCATCCCTTCGTCAAAGGGTCCTAGAACTGTTCCTGACAGCATTGGTTTTTTTTTCCCCCCAAGAAAAGTACTTCATTAAGCATGAATAAAAACCGCAGAGCAAGCTCAAGTGCGGAGTACATCATGTCAAGCATGAGAAAAAAAAAAACAGCTCAGAATGAGCAAACAAAAATCCCAGGTGGCAGCTGAAAATGCCACCTCATCCCTGACAGCATTGTCACTCTGACCTCGTGCAAGATCGGGCTAGGACGTCATGTCCATGTGCAAAATGCTCAGTCTGCAATCCCTCATGATCCTAGGCTTTCCAGTTGTGGAACTGGCGTAGCGCAAGTCGCACGAGCTGTGTAGTGAACAAAAAGGATGTGGTGGGCCTAGGCAAGGAGGGCATGTCAAGTGATGCCTAGATTAGAATGTTGTAGAGCCACAAGTGATGTCTCGTATGTGTGCCAGATGTTTGGATCCGTGATGGGGATAGGTGGCTTCCCCTCATAGAGAAGCTCCTATGCAATGGTGGGTCCCCTCCTCGGAAGCATCGGATCACCTCATCCAGCCTACATGAGGAAAGCATGCCTCTTACAGCGTGACATCCACTGCGCATCAGATGTTGTCAGGTGGGCCAAAGCTCGCTCACGTATGAGGTGGGATCTCATCTCTCAGCACTCATCATCATACTATGGATTCTAGGGCACCTTCCCGGTGGCAATGAGGGGGCCCCCCGGGGGGGGGGGGGGGGCGGCTTTTCTGAAACTTGATGTTCACAAGGCTTAATCGCCAATTTGCCTGAAATTCAAAGCCAAATATTCAATGGATTGTCATTTGATGTTTGTGAATTTAATGATTAATGTCAATTGTTAAAAAACTAGACTCTTTCTAACGTGATGCTTGTAGCTGGACTCTTTAAACTTGTCATTGATATTGAGAATTCAAGGTATTATGTGTGTGATAACCATGTCACATAATAATTGCATTCCCATTCCTATCCCCCTTCCTTTTTTTCTTGAACCGTTGTCCCCATTATCATTCTTGTTTCCAACACCATGTCATATGATGATGTGGCAGTGACATGGCATTCTCAGTCCCCAATTTTTCGCAAGGCATTCCTGTTCTTGTTCATGTTCCCATTTCCGCATCTATTCTCGATCCCTTGTATCCATCCATTTGGCATCTTGTAGAAGTAGGAGTAGTGGTGAATTCATGGTTTCTCTCTATTATTTCAGTTCTTCTAGATATGTTGACATAGCAATATTGATTGCACAAAATTTTGGCTTGTAGGTATCATTCAATTTATAATGTATTCTTTTATTCCATGCATCAAATGTCATTTTGGGTCATATTCTGCCAGCATTTAGGAGCCACCCTACCACCCATTGTTTGGACCTTCTTTCTATGTAGCAAATCTGCAGGTATGCCGATCCCAAGAATGTAGGTGTGAACTTGAATGCAAGTGGGGGACTGTCCAGCTAGTAACGAAAAAGAAGAAGTGAACTTGGAACTATATAAACAAAGAGGTTCTCTGTGTGTGCGTGTGAGTGGCCATGCTACATGTGTGTATTTTGTGATTTATAGGCTCAGCAGCCTACTCCCAATTTGCTGCTCTTCTATTGCATCAAGAGTGGTTTCTTCTCTTCTGCCCAACCTCAAGCTTGCCACATTCTCTGTTCTTTTATTGTCGAGCGTCCATGCGCACTTAAGCATAAAAAGGTGTACTCTTTCCCAACTGATGCGACTGAGGTTTATTTATACTTCCTAAATAATCAGATGGCAAGCTTAACTCTACTTATAAAGGAGACTCGTAGTCTCCTCGAATTCGCTTGGACATAAACTCAACAAGTGACATTAATGTTTGTTTGTATGCCTTGACTTTATGCAGGTAGTACAACACAAGTTAAATTATCAAATAAATATAGAATATAAGTCATATATGGATACATGGCACCACACTTTTCATCACCCCCTGCACTTGGCAGCCTATGTGTATTCCACAAGCACCTGTTCTGAACATCTGCATTCATTCTCTTTCTGGCATCCATTGTGACCTGTTAAAGAGAAGAGGTGGGAAATGAACCACTCATGGGTTTAGCACTGACAGACAAGAGCAATATTGTAGGACAAGGTGAGCAACCATCTAATGGTCCACTAACAAAGAATAAGAGAAGACAAACTTGGCACCTGGCTTTAGTGCTTGATAGCTTTAGCAGGAAGACGAGGAAAACTTAAAGTTAACAGAGTAGATGGAATAGAGGAAAGGGACATGGCATTGCTGAGCTGCCCCAACTGAGCTTGTGTGTTGGGGAAAAACATTATGAATAGACCGAATACCCATCACAAAGGGCAACATCTCAACAGCTAGAAGGATTTAAGGAATACGTGCTTTTGGTATAGCTCAGTGTTTTGTGGAGAAACATTTACCTATCATACAATGCTGCTGTCTCATTTCTAATGCAGATCCTGGTACGGTTTCAGGTGGGAATGCTTGATCCACCAAGGGAGGAAGTGAAAAGTGCATTAGCAGTTTGTAGGGCAGCTGGAATCAGAGTTATTGTTGTTACTGGAGATAATAAGGTGGATCCTTTGACTGAATATCTTGTGCTATGGATCTAGTTTATGTGATTCTATTTGGTAAATTCAACTGTATTCTCATTGGCTGTCTGACGCGATATTCAAAGTGGCTGAAAGTCTGTTGTGTGTTTCATGGGAATCTCATAGTGTTGTTAATCTTCATCTTCATTGGTACATTATGGCAGTAGGCTACAGCAGAAGCGGTTTGCGACCGTATTGGAGCTTTTGATCCCTTTGATGATAAATCAGGGAAATCTTTGACGGCATCTGAATTTGATGACATGTCACCTTTGCAGCAGGCTGTGGCTCTTCAGAGATTAGTCTTGTTTTCAAGGTAATTTAGTGCTCCTCGGGGGCTTGCATGTCATACCCATGTCGGATGAGATTGGATTAGCGTTGAGCTTCTTCCAGTGAAGTGAATTTAGAACCATCTCATTTTCAATGTAAGTCTTTACAAGCACGCATCTGTGATCTTCTTTGTAATGACATCTTTGCATGCACGAATTTAGACTTTTCTCTATAACGATGTTATGACGACTTCAAAACTTTTTTCCTGAGTATGTTACCACCATTGTTGCTATTGATTGAGCAACACCAAGTCCTCTATATTGAATGTACACAAAATATCAGGTCAGAAAATGTGTGCGAGTGCGCGCCCGCATCCGTGCTTGTATGCAAGCCACCACTAGATGGCAATAAATATGAGATATGAGCTTGTTGATTCCATCTCTTCATCCTCCATGAAAGTCGCACTTCCATGAAAGTTTTGATACTTGTCCAAGACTCCAGTTGGGCTTTGACTTCGATCCCCTCACAAGAGCGGTGCTGGCTCGAGCTGCAGGTGCCACATGAGTTCCGTACTAGGTTTTTGTCCGGCCTCTGCACTAGCCTCCATGAAAGGGAGATCTCTTATTTCTTCAAGCTGTTAACCCATGCAGGTCTGCCCATGAGACCACTGGGGATGTTCCTGGATTTATCTAGTATAATGGATCACTGCTTGTGCAGATGTGTACAACTCAGAGGGATCAGCAATGTTCTCTCAGGATTGTGGCCCTTCCATCTATCATACTTGACTTTCTGACAAGTGAGGCATTCTATAACAAACTTCTGTATATCCTTATGCATGGCTGGCCAATAAAAATACCTCCCCAAAGCTTGGATAGTAGCTGCAATTCCTCTATGCCCAACATATGGAGGTGCATGGCATTCTTCCAAAACCTTCTGCCTTATATCTTGAATGATGCATAGGTAGTCATGTTTCATTAAATAGCCATCTTTCATGGAATATGCCCCTCCTGCATTTGTGCATTATCTCTGCAAAGTCTGGGTCACTAAGAGATTGCTCTCTCATCTCTTCAAGATCCTTATGGTAAGCAATGGTTACATTATTGACCTGGGGTCTTTGAGACAAGGCATGTGCCACTCTATTTTGATCTTCAGGTGTATGGACAATCTGAAAATGATACATTGACAGCATATTTGCCCATTTCATTTGCTTACGTATGTGTGGAGCTGTAAGAGGTTCTCTTTGATGACTTGGTTCGAACCTGATGATATGTGAGTGGAGTGGATCGGGCCTCAAGGCTTTTACTGGAACTCCTATAATCCCCCTCTGTCTTTAGTGCTATAGATGACATCAAGCCAGCTACAGTACCTTGTGCCGTCCTGATGTTGTGGATTGTGACAGCTTCTTTTGGTTCATGTTTTTCAACAGAGATTGAATTGTTCTCCTCTTATGATGTATATGTTTGGTCATGAAACAAGGTGTTTGAGGCTCCCCCGTCTCTTTGATCATTTTTAAAAAAAAACTGTAATAGATATCGCTCTATTTACAACAAGATGTCATACGATTTCATTGAGAAGGGATTTGTCAATGGGATGTTGACCACATTAATTGTTAGAAGTTAGTTATTGTCCACTGGCCCTTGATTTTTTGTATGCATTGTATTGTCCTATAGAGGACTAATGCTTCCTGCTTTAGGGTTAAGTCCTCGCTATGTTTTCACACTTGTGTTTGCATATGTTTACTCATGTGTAGGGTTTCAGCTATATCTGGGTGCATTTTTCTATACATAATCTTAGTTCTCTCAAGTGTGCTTTCCTCATGCACACAATGACATTTTTTCTTGAATTTCTCTTGTTGTATGCACAGATTCTTTATTTGATAGCTTAGACTAAGATCTAATCATATGTAGAACTGATGTGCATTAAAGTAAAGGTTGAGAACATTGAGGATCTGATTTGCAAATACAATGCTTTAACAAGTATGTAGGCTATCTAGAGCAAGAATATCGCTAGTTTTTAAATGTTGATATTTTATATTGATCTTCAGCAAGCAACGCATTATTGGTAGTGGAAAATGGTGAATTTCATCTATATTCAGGCTGTAAAGTAATTTATTAGAACACAAGCTCAAGTCTGTTGTGCCATTACATTTTGTTACAAATCTTTGAAGCTTACAATGAACTCTTTGAATGTTTTATCTTCGGGATTGACCACTACTGCATATTGGTAGGACATGCGATTTTGGCTGATGTTTCACTAAATGCCAGTCTACATTTTCTACATATGTTGACAACCTGATGGATCTTTTTCAGTGAATTGTTAAGGGGTATACACAAGACTTACACTTGATTATCTTTGTTTGTACATCCAGTAGGAATATTCCCATATGTTAACAGTCTTTAAAATGGTATTACCGTATATGTTTCTGCTGCTGATTGCTACGAAGGTTGTGCTGTAAGTGTTGTGCATGTGCTGCCTTTTTTACAATTTCCTGTGTTTGTATATTTAATTTAAATCGAGATTTTTCTTGATCTTCAGGGTGGAGCCTTCCCATAAAAGCATGCTGGTGGAAGCACTCAAGCGCCAAAATGAAGTCGTGAGTTCTTATAGATATTTTCTGAGTTAGCATATCTGCAGGAGTCAGTTTGGGCTACACATAATTCCAGTTCTTACAAGCTTTGCAAACTGTCCATCCATGCATGAGAAATTGCTAAGGCAGATGTGTATGTGCATCTGTCCGACATCTTTCTCCAGCTAGACATGTGTGAATTTGATATTCAAAAAGTTCATTAGAAACTGGATTCTGTGTTAATCTTATTTCAAATACGACAATGTAATGCAAATAATCAGCCTCATCGGCTGATTACCGACATCATAGCTGAAGATACTCTCAAGTTTTCTGGACACTAAAGGTTTTGCTTCATCAATGGCATAGCAAAGCTACATTTGTAGCGTGAAAATCAACATTGTTCACTGAGTCGGTGATACTTACTCCCTCAGAAAGTGCCAAGTTCCCTTTCAGAGCCTCTCCTAAATCGTTATCTGATTTTTCAAAACTGAACCCAATACAGTATTGGAAAGTGCAGTTGGACAGTTGCAATTCAAGGCTTTCAAGGGAAGGCTTCATTCGCGTCATGAGGTTGCAAGGCTAGGGATTGCTTGTCTGGAACACCTAGTCCGCTGTTTATGGTCCATCAGTCAAGATAAAGAGACCTAGAGCTTTTGTTGCACCTCAAAGAAAACAACAGCTGGAAAGGCCAGAAATTGCTTGTCTGGAAGACCTAGATCAAGATGGAGACCGAGAACTTTTGCTTCTCCTCAAAACAAAGGAGGATTTGTGTAATAACAGTTCCTGTGACTGTGGATGCAGGTTGCAATGACAGGAGATGGTGTTAACGATGCCCCTGCATTAAAAAAAGCAGACATAGGAATTGCTATGGGATCCGGAACTGCTGTGGCTAAGGTACAGTATTCCCCTCCACAAAACAAAATATCACAAGAACAGAATGTTCTGTCAGATTTGGCCCAGTGCATGTTCATTACAAGGCAATAAGTAAATATTACCAGAATTTGGAGTTCCAGTTTTAGAGAAATCAAGTATCTATCAAGGTTGCTCTTTAAAGCATAAAAAATGCCCATGGTCTAATTTCCTGTTATTTGTGCAAGTTGTTGCTTTCGATGAAGATGGATCCCTTCCTTCTTGTCCTTTGGGTGGAGAAGTGGATAAGACATTGTGGGGACAATTTACTGTTTTGTGCAGGGTGCTTCAGACATGGTTTTAGCAGATGACAACTTCGCAACCATTGTTGCTGTGAGTATATCTGAATTTCTGTTGTAACTTTTGACATTCGACAAAGATATTTACTATTTGGCCAAGTACCTGAGATTGTATACTCTATTGCACGCTTTCTGGAAAGAAAATTGTATTCCTTGGAACAAATTTGTTAAGCACATTTCCTGTAAATGAAGGTTTTTTCTAATAAGAATGTACCACAGAACAAAAAACTGCTGAATACACACAAATAACACCAAGGAACTGCTGAATACACACAAATAAATGATATTTGTAAATTCCTCACATAAAGAGCTAAAGGAAGCGTGAGGGAGAATTCACCAGGGGCTTTCTGAATATAAACCATTTATATTCTTCTATGGCATCTTTTGAATGATCTAGCATTAGGAAATCTGCTTATTGGTGCATGGACGTATGGATGCATATGTTTCTTCTCTCTGTACGTGTGGGTGAGCAAGCAGGAGTTGGGGCATGCATGTATTACAAAGAAGCCAGGGCTTTATGAGACAACAAGTTGCAGATGAAAGAATTGAAAGAGAGCGCTTTAGATATTTTCAGCTGAAGACAAGTTTGGAGGGTATGACATAAATAACTGACCAAAATTATCATGTCAAATGAATATCTTCATTTACAAATTTGAAATTCAAAATCCTCTGCATAATATTCAGGTAAATACAAGGAAAAAGATCAAAATTATATTAACATGTAGGAAAGACAAAATGGTGTATGAAACAAACTCTGCTGACATATATCAAGTGTACATAAATGATCTTGGAAATACATAATTGAAATCTTTATAAAAGTTCCCATCAAATGGTGCTTGTATGTCACTGCACTAAAGCTGGAAACTAAATCGCCACAGTGACCATCTGCTCATAGTCAGTATCTCCCAATCCTTACAAGCTCTTCTCACTTTTCTGGGCTTCTGTAAAGAAAGGGGCGCTATCCCGAGTTTTAAACCTTCAAGGGTAAAGTGACCAAATGGATGGTTGAGTGCAGGCCATATTCTGAAGGGACCTTCTTTATGTTAAAGGTCCTCAAGGAAAGAGCTCTGCATCTAGAGATGGACGGCTAGTAGAGGAGTCTCTCAGCATAGATGGGTTGGTGAGGAAGGAAAAAAGGGGAATCTCTCTGCTCCTTGAAGAAAAGTAAAACTCTTCACAAATCCCATAATCAATCAAACACTAATATAGATATAAAATGCTTCTTAGATTTTGATTCCCCTAAGGTTGCACTCAGGTTCTATATCTCAGCCCCCTCCCCATTGGGAGAGGAAGGCATTCATGATGTGGCGATGCCATGTCATACCTTCACTTTGATCCGGTACTCGAAGACCAAGCTATTCCATTCTCACCTTTAGATTCCCTTGCCTTCCCAAAGTACTTCCTTCTACACACTATTTGGGCAGTCTCCTAGATATTCCCTAACTTCTGTCGCCCCTTTGTCAACACCAATAGCATTAACCTTCATAGGGTGATGGTGTACCGAGACGCTTTGGATTGCCCAACTTCGTAATTGACCACGTCTTTCATTAGATGCCTGACGGGCATCCATACGATAGACGATTGAGGTCACTCACACACCATGATTGTGCAGGCTCTGCAAACCTTAATGAAGCCACGTGGTCGACCTTCAATTCGAGATTAGCGGGCTTATTCACTACACCTCTTTGTATCTCCGCTGGAGTTCCCACCTCTTTCTCCAGTCTATGTTCGGTGAGACCCTTCCACACACCCCCATAATGGGCCCAATTCTACCACCAAGTCGATGAGGAATTTTTATTGATCCTTGCATCTTCAGTGAGGGTGGTTAGTTCAAATGTCCAAGGATTGAGCGGGACCACCACCCAATGCAAGAAACAGGTCATTAGGGACCAACTTCAGTCCCCTGTCATTCATGGATTGATTGGCACCTTCCTTCTTCAAGAGCACAAGCTCATTGACAAACATTGTGTACCAAGGCATATTTTTTGGTCTGATGCTCTTGAATCACAATGTGAGTTTGCATTTCAGTTTCACCTCCATACTTACATTAGGGGACGAGCATTTTCTGAGCGAAATCTTCCGAGCGTCCGAGCGAAGGAAAAAAAAAGCTTCCAACTATGCATAAATATGGCAAAAATCGATCAGAAGAAAACATAGTTTCACTTAGAAATATGCAAAGTATTATAGCAATGCCTATTTTATACAAAAATCTTTAGGTGAATCTGTAGGAATGGTGAGAGCATAATGGGATGGCTTTTGAAGAAACCCACATGTAGAGTAGACTTCTCTATGAAAATTCCCTTATGATCCTTCTTACAACTTTTACTTAATAGGGGGTGACATTGAAAACCCTCTCTCAACCTATCTTCATGAAAGAGTTTCTTCAAAGAAAACTCATTGAAGCAAGCCATCCAGGTAGTTTCGCCAGCGAAACCCCTTTGAAGCAAGTCTCCCAAGGTAGTTTCGCTGGCGAAACTACCTTGGACAGCACTTTTAAAAGTGACATAACTTTCATATCCAATGTCCAAATATAGTCATTCAACCACTCAAATTGATCGGAACACCCCATTTCAGCACATCTATGGAGTTATATTTTGGAAAATCTTTCATATATAGTATTAAATATTACATGTATTTTATGAGAGTGATATATAAGCCCAAGTTAATACTTATTTATAGTAATATAAACTTCTTTAGAAACATGTCCATAAATATGCTATAAAAACACTAAAAAGATATTGCCATATGATATAAATGTGTTAATAAGTAATTATATATGCATAGTATTATTACATTGAGAGTGATTATGAGGAATGTTTCTTAAAGGAATCAACACTTTTTTAAGGTAATAACAGGGGTACAAAGGGATGTCTCTAAATAAGAAAATTATGTTGTGTAAAAATGAATGAGTGACTAGTCTGTATATTTTTATGATAAAGGGATCTAGTTCTAGTGAAAATAAAAGTGTAAAAACCATGTTTCCTAAAGAAAAACGTTTTTAAAAATCTCTTGAAAAACACGCTCGGATAAACCTGCTCATAGGTTTTTGCTCGTAAAATTGACGCATCCCTTACATTATATGGACATGAAGATGCATTTTCTCACATGGCATCTTGATACTAGCCAAGTCTCAGTGGATAATCACACACCACACTCCTAGATTCACTCATTCACACTTACTTACACATCATCAATCACACCTAACTCAGGCACACCTACACACACCATGTGTTTACATACTCACAACCATAGACCTTATGACCCTAGGTATGATCCCATTACCTCAAATTGTCCTTCACAATATAACACAGGTTTCATTCAATATAAGACAATCATGAAGGAAAGAGACAGTTAGATGTGGAGGGAGAGGGAGAGGGAGAGGGAGAGGGACAAAGTCTACAAAAGAAAGCGATGTGGAGGGTTGGGAAATTCCCAACCCTCCTCCTCGCTTTCTTTTGTACACAATTTCCCAACCCTCCACATCGCTTTCTTTTGTACACACACACACACACACACTCGGTGAAGAAAGGAAATCCTTTAGAAGGCAGTGAGACAAAGATTGGCTACTCTTCAAAGAGACAACAAGAAGCATCATGTAGATCCCTGTATACATGAGAAGCCTACGGTTGCATAGTGGGAGCAACACCTTTTTTACCAAAATCGGAGTATCGGCAGGTTCAGCAAGGGAGTTGGTTTTCATTAACACGTTGTGGTGGATTCGGTGTTCGAGATATGCACATGTTTTAGGTGGTCACCCATGCACTACGGCTGATATAGTAGCTTCTATTTGGGCGGATCTTATTTTCACCATCAGAAGTCAATGGAAGGGTCCTCTATGGCAGCGAGAGAGAGATTGTCTTTTTTTTTTAATTTTATTTTTTTCTTTTTCCAAAGAAAGGAACCTTCTATTAATGCTTGAAAGATTTCATACAAGACAACAGCCCCGAAGGTGCTGAGTATGAAGAAACCGGAAAAGGCTAGAAGAAAAACTGGCCTGTGTTCCAGAGAAGCCCAGCTCACTGCCTAGGGGGTCTCGGGAACTGGGGCTAACAGCCAAGTGGGGGGACTATACAGCCAGCAAATCCCTCACAAAGTGAAGATGTAGAAAACACCTGCAGGCCAAGCCTTGCAGAAACGAGAACCCCTCTCAATAGTCGCCCAAGAGCCTGGAGTCCCATGCTCGCAGGTGGACCGTAGAGTGTAAATGATATCCTGCCAGATGGCAACCAAGGTAGCCGAGGGTGGGAACCGGGTGCTCTCCCATCACAAGACTGCAGCAAGCCACCCAAATGTTCCAAACCGTGATGCTGGCTACCACTTCCCAAACACAGTCTTCCCTAGGGGAAGGAGGAGCTAGGGCGTCAGGGGGGGCTGCCTCGTGGAGTGCAATCCTCTGAATGTTCTGACCTTGTATCTGGCAAGCTGGGGAAATTTTGTTAATTTGGAACGCATGTCCTCCCTCTGTCAACCAAGCCACCATCCCCCAGGTGTAGTCTCTGTGAAGACTCTGCATGCGTGTCATGATCCTGAGGGCTCTCGTCCAGAGCCTCGTTGCGCTACGACAGCTCCACAGGCAGTGTGGGATAGTCTCCAGGACATCATCTGAGCAGCAATGGCACTGCCCCTCCACTTGCATCTGCTCCAACGGGCCAATGGGCAAGCCTGCCAGCCAGCTAGAAGAAGTAAGAAATCTTCCTCAGCCGCAAGCTGGACCACAACTGCGTCCAAAACCTGGAGCGAACATCCTAGGGCACTCTCTGGGTCTCCCAGTGTCTCTCCCTCGATGGAGTCCATCTCGACGAGTCATCTGAAGTCTCCTGCCAATCCGTGTGGTGTAGGAAAAGAAAGGCACCTCATCTATTGTCTGAGCTAGGCCGCCCCTGGAGGGCCGGAACCACTCCCCCGGGTTCCACTAGACCTCCCTCAGGGGTCTACCCTCCCATAGCCAAAGGTGCCATCTAGAGGCATCCTACTCTGAGGTACTGGGAGGATTGATGTGCCACTCCTTCCCCAAGCATCCTACCACTCTGATTATCTGCCAGTGTATCCCATCAAGATTCCCATCCATCTCAGGGTTACTCCCGATGAGGGGCTGCAGTAGGCCTCCAGGTCCTACACGGAAGAAGCCGGGGTGCGTGCTACCACGCTACATCAAAATCCTCAAGGGAACACCAGTACGGGAAAATTGCCCCAGCCATCTACTGTCTCTCCAAATGTGAAGTCCTTCCCACTAGGACTCAAGAATGGCTAAGTCGATCTCGCCCATCCGCTGCCCTTCCCCTCTCAGATGCACTAGGGCGTCGAGCCTCGCGTCTACCTCCATAGGTAGTCTACTCCAGCGACCAAAAGTCCCTGCTGGATCACTGTCCCACTGTGCCCAACCAATGTGAGTCCGCTGCGCAAGCATACATCCCTCTTGATCTCTGACCTCTGGGTGCCACATAAGGGGCTGATGCTCGAACTCCTCTCTGCATCTGGGCGGAGCACGGATGAGACCCCTTGCTAGTCTCTGCCAAACCTTGTGAAGACTCCTCATCAGGGGGGAGCCCTTCCCCGTAAGGGGGGCCTCTGAGAAGATCCATCTATGTGAAGGCTGCGACTGTGGGTGAGGCCACGAACCACCAGCTTGCCGAGAAGGGCCCTGCTCTGCATCTCCAGATCAATGATACCCAAGCCTCCCAGTGCCTGTGGCATGATCATTTGCCAAGCTACTCGGGCCCTTGTGTTCCTCATGCCGTCTGAACTTGCCCAGAGGAAGTTTCGTACCAACCGTCGGAGCTACCCAATGTATCCTCAGTGAAAGCACCAACAGGAGGCAATATACGAGGGAGTGGCAAGAAGGACTTGGTTTCCCACTAAGGCGCGACCTGCGAGGGAGAGTTTGGTTGAGCTCCAATAGAGAAGCTTGCGCTGAACACTCTCAAGGACTGGGGCAATCTGCTGCTTTGTTGTAATGTCAATACCCACCTAGCATCCGAGGTATCTCGCTGTCTGGCCCCGCGGTATCCATCTGAAACCAAAGTCACTCCCCCACTCACAGATATCCTGTGTCTCTTCAAATCCTGTGAAGAAGCCTATGGATTTCGTCCAGTTGATCCGTGCCCCCAAGGCCTCACAATAGATAGCCAAGGTGCCTCTGACTCTCTCTAGACTCGCTGTGGTGCCCTCAACATACAAGGTCGTGTCATCTGCAAACTCCGAGTCAAGGAGCTCCTCCTCCTACCTGATTGGGAGCCTCAACCCTGTGAGACCCACCACCTCTGATCTCAAATAGTAGCCCAGAGCCTCCACTACAAATAGGGAGAGGAAGGGAGCTAGTGGGCAGCCTTGGCGAACCGAGCGAGAGAGAGGAAAGGCCTCGCCTATGTGTCCTCCGATAATCATCTGACTAAAGCTCCCTGCGTATAGCGCTGAAACTCCTTTGACCCATCTGTCTAAGAAACCCAATCTCTTCATAGTGCCCTCCAGGAAAGACCACTCCACCCTGTTGTAGGCCTTCTCAAAGTCCAAGAGAAGGATGGCCAGTGGCTGTGACTCCTCCCTGGACCAATCCACTGCCTCCCAAAACGTGAAGATGTTGTTCAGGATGTTGCGCTCCTGGACAAACCCAGTCTATGTGTCATGGATGATGTCGGTAAGATGAGGCCGTAAGCGCAAACTCAAGACCTTGGCGAGGATCTTGTGTGCAGTATCAAGTAGAGTGATCGGCCTCCATTGTCGAATATCTTACCTATCTCGCCCTTTCTCGAGATCAAACAAATCCACCCCTTGCACGAGGACTGAGGGAGAAGGCCTGTGTTTAGCTAAACAGAAGGGGGTAGAGATAATCTCCCAGAAGTTCCAGAAGAAGGCCGGAGTCAAGCCATCCTACCCCGAGCACTTCTGGGTCGGGAGAGCCTTGAGGGCTTCCTAGAAAGGCTCCTCAAGTCTGCTGCATAAGTCTCATGAGACTACTGTCGGAACATGATCCCAAACTAGCTCTCGGGCCACAAGACCAACTAGGGTCATCCTCTCCATTTGAAAGAGCTGACTATAAAATTTGGTGGTCATGTCAAGAATCTCTTGTGGGTCAGTGTGCATGATGCCCTGCGAGTCACTATAGCTGTGTGCCGGTCGATCAGGGCCCAGTGGTCTGAAAGAATTGCTTTATCATCCTGTCCCCCTGCTGTACCCATCGGGGCCCAGGAGGAATGGTAGGAGAACTCAGCCCGTTGCAACTCTGTGTCATGAAGCTCGAGACGAGCGCTCTCCAATCTGTCACTAAGCCACTGAGAAACTGAGTCTTGCTCCCTGAGCCTCTCGATGGAGGCGAGATCTCTCCTCAAAGCCCGCCGCTCTCGCTCCTGAAGGGTCCTCCTCCGCCTAAGGGCGTGAGCCTGCAGCTCCACACTGCTCCTTTGAATCGCATCAGCCACCCATGCAGCCCAGCCCTCACTCGGTGCCACCTCTGAGTGCTCCTAGATCTCTGCCATAACCTGCTGAATCTCCTTGTCCTGCAAGAGGTCCTCTGGAATGTGGACCCCCTTTTGGGGAAGACCTTGGCGGGGCTGATCCAAGTGAAGTACCACTGGAGAGTGGTCAGACATCGTGGTACCTGCCAGAATCCCGGTGGAACGGCCTTTGTGTATCCCCAACATAGAAGCGGTCTAATCTCTTGAGCAATCCATCGTGTCTCCTCTGTCCAAAGGAGAAGAGAAGGCTACCAGGAGTCCTGCTGAACTCTAGCTCTCTCCACGGGTCTTTGCCACTGATCATGAAAATGAACTGCTCCCATGTGCTACGCTCTGCTGCTGGCATCTCTGAGAACGAGGCGCCGCCCTGCTTGTCTTCCCCAAACTCCAGGTTATTGAAGTCTCCTCCAACAATCCAAGAATCAACATCCGGAAGACACTCTGACAGCCTCCTCCAAAAGGTCGGGCGATGCTGTCTACACGCTGGGGCATACACATTCAGGATTCCAATCTTGGACTCTCCCGTCCGAACTCCCATCCAAACTGCCTGTCCTGGAATGAGCTCGCCCTGATCGTAGACCTCTGAAGCCAAAGTCTGTGAGACTGAGATGCAAACCCCTCCGCTCTGTCCTACTGCGGGAGACCACTCCTCTGGACCTCTCCCTGGGAGAAGGTGATGGCGTCGTCTAATGCATGCAGCTGAAAACATGTGCTCCTGAATCATAAGGATGTCCACTGTCCGCCCTACCACTGCCCTCTGTAGCTCCTATCGGAGCATCAGGTACTGCGGCTGAGTACGAACACGGTCGTGGAGCCCGTGTACGTTCCAGCTCACTATGGTCCAGCTCATGAGGACGGGGGAGTCAAGAACAAGGCTCTCTTGTGAGTGGGTGCATGTCCTAGAAAGACTGCCTTGTGTGATTTTGCCGAGGGTTTGGACGGCGAGTAGTCAGTGTCTATGCGGCGTCATACTAGGGTGAATACCGACTCAATACCGATCTTCCGTGAGCAACTCGGCGCACGTATGGAGGAGCCATAAGTGTGCCTACTCCACCTTTGCCTCCATCGGCAATCTAATAACTCATGTCGCTAAACCACACACCGGCTCCTCGCGCGTGAACCTCAGCTGAAAGTTCACCTCAGCGCCATGGGCGTACCAAAGATCTAGTCCCTGTGGTCCCATCTACTCGTCCATCATGAGCATAATCTGATTACCCAAAATAGCATCAAACACCTCCAGGGACCACTTCTCTAACCCTGTGGAGGCAAACGAAAATCTCCAAATGGGGTATATCTGAGATCCCACTGCACTGATCGAACCCCCCTTTCGAGGCTGAAGGACCATGAGCATGACCTCCAATGGTAGAGGGTATGAGTCTGGAATCTCTAGATAGTTCAAGGGTCCTAACCTCCAGAAGTCCCGCAATAAGGGATGCCCAGGCTGGAAGTTGGGAGCTGCTGGCCAGGAAGACGAGCCCCGTCCCTCAGGATCCCTCTCTGAGCGGACTTGTTGCTGCGATGGGGAAGCAGAAGGGGGCATCGTTTGTCATTCCCTTGCCTGATGGCAGGGGTGTCGAAGCGGAAGAGGCTGCTACTGAAGCGGAGAGGGCGACGGCGGGAGAGTGAGAGGTAGGGACGTGGGGGACAGAGGGCGGGGGGCGAGTAATGAGGGTGACTATAGAAGGGGGGGCCAAGGGAGGGGGGAGGGAGGGGGAAGTGAAGAGGAGGAGGGGGAGGGGGAGGAGGAGGGGGAAGGGCGACCACAAGCCCCCCCTGCTGATTAGGCTCGTCGGGGCTCTGGATCGGCTCCTTCACGGCCCTCGTCGAGCTAGCATCTACGGCTCTCGCCATTGCCGCATCTGGAGCTCCTGGGGCTCTCTGCCGCTGCAAGGGTGGGTGCGGAGGCTGAACTTCCGAAGCTGGAGGATCGACTGGATGGACAGTGGCCTCTGCTGCTGAGGGAGGTGACTCCTACTGTTCCTCTTTTGAGGCCTCTCGGTCAACCCTGTCCCTCTTCCTGCGGTTGGCCCTCTGTCTGCGGCATTTGCGCGCCTGCTTGCTTGGTTTCTTTTTCTTTTGAACCTATGTCCAGTTCCCTTCTGAGGGGGTAACCCATGGGATCTGGGACTCTTGCTGCTCCTGCCTGAGAGAGTGCTGAACTCGGGCCTGCTGACTCTGCCTACTCTGTGGAGGAGGGGGGGGAGGCACATGAGGGTGGCCATGGGGGCAATCTCTGGCGAGGTGACCCATTTGTCTGCAACGAAGACACTGGCCTGGTAGCCCAGAGATCTCCACCCTCTGACGAAGTGTGCCTCCTTCTAGGGTCTCGAGAAGGATCAGCTCTGGGAGGGACTCCGGGCTCTCCACCACCAGTCTGATCTTGGGGACTCCATCATCTGCTAGGACGGAGGCGGCCGTCTGTGGCGAGGGCTCGAGCACTGTGCCAAACGCCCGGCCAATGGAAGGGAGAATGGTTCGATACTCCTTGGGGAGCCCTGGGAAGCGGAGTGTAACCGAAAACCGTGGAACATGGTGTGCCGTATCCATGTCCTCCACTGTCAACCCATGATACCAAGGAAAGAGGTAGACAAGGTGCGGGCCAAGGAGAATGGGGCTCTGCTCCACAAGTGTCGAGGCGATGTCAAGGGAGCTCAACTGGATGAGGAAAACACCTTGTCCATAGATGGTGACCTCCTGGATGTGGTCGCCCTCTAATGTCAAGCTCACTTGGATCCACTCTCACACCTGTCTCCTTGTAGGCATGAGGCTCACAATTCTGCCCACAAGCGCCTTGTCCTGGAGGGACTGGACTGCCTGCTGCACCAGTTGCTTGTTAGCTGGGGAAAGAAGAACCTTAACGGCTGTGGGAGTCGAGGGTGCTGCCATAGAGCCTCTTTGGCCAGACTAAAGGTCACCACCAAGATTTTCTTTCACCGTAACTAACACGAGTGCTCCCGTTGCAGGGAGGCAAATGAAAAAGGGAAGAAGCGGAGAGGCGGAGGAGAGAGAAGGAGAGGGCAGAGGAGGAAGAAGGGAGCAAGGGGAGGAGGAGGAAGGAATGAAGAAATGGAAGGAGGCGGGAGAGGCGGGAGAAGAGGAGAAGAAGGTGGGAGGAGGCGGAATGGCGGGGGGGGCACGTTGGCGGGAGGGCAGAAGGGTGGGAAGAGGTGCGAGGCGGCAAGGAGGGGAGGCAAGGAGGCGGAAGGAGGGGGGGAGGGGGGGCGGGGGAGCAGCAAGGGGGGGGCGGAGCGGGAAAGGCAGCGGGCAGGGGGCGGAGGTGGAGCGGGGGAGAAAGCAGGTAAGCCCATAAAGCAATTGGCAGTTCCTTATCCCACCTCTTCATAGATGAAGCCATCTTCCCAAGAGCTTTACATATTGTCTCATTAACACTTTCTACCAATCTATTCATAGTTACGCTGAAACGCGTTTCAAAGCCGAGCCAGGCATGAAGGGAAGCCTGGATCATGAAACGTGTTTCAGCGTCTGAAACGTTCAGGACCCTGAAACGGTTGGCTGAAACGTTTCAGCCAGTCTAACAGAAATGGCCCGTTTCAGACAACAAAGCGTCCAGGGTCTCCACCCAAATGTTGTGAAAATCCACCGCCAGCCCGATTTTGGTCGTTTTGATTTTGATTTTGGCCCCCTATGCAATGTTTCACTCCTTTAGCCTCATACTCTCTCCATCCTCAAGGTTTTCCGGCCCTCCTTGGGCCCCATTTACTCCTTTGCACTCCTTTCTCTCCAGCAGGCTGCATCAGCCCTCCATCATCATCTACTCCCCTTCAGCCTCATACTCTCTCCATCCTCAAGGTTTTCCGGCCCTCCTTGAGCCCCATTTACTCCTTTGCACTCCTTTCTCTCTAGCAGGCTGCTTCAGCCCTCCATCATCATCTACTCCCCTTCAGCCCTCCTTCAAAGCTCAAACTCCACTCCTTTAGCCGCCTTCAAACTTCAGCCCTCTTTCAACCTCCTTCAGCCCCTCTTTCAGCCCTCTCTTTCAGCCTACTTAGTTAACTTCTAAGTTCTAACTTGTAACTTGTTCCAAGTTCTAACTTCTAAGTGACATTGTGGTAAGTATTATGCACTATATTTTAAGCTACATGTAGGCTGTAGGCTGTAGGCTGTAGCATTCTAAATGTGTGTGTTCTCATCTCAAACCCCTTTTCTAAACCCCCTTTGCTGACGTGGCATTTCCCCGTTTCAGCCCTCCCAGAATCCCGAAACATTTCCTTTTCCGTTCCCCCTTTCCCCGTTTTTGTTTTCCCTAACTATGAATCTATTACACTGTGGATAATACGAAGTGGAACGTGTGTTGACCTAGTCCTAGCTGCACAAGCTTCCACCACTTGATTCAAAGGCACTTGAAATTAGCACAAATGTTGCTAACTAGAAAAGACGCCACTATCAATCCCTTGCAGTTTGATGTTGCCATTGCTTCCACCCATCAATTGCCATAGTCGGTATGTACAAAGATGCAGGTTTTTCCACTAGCTCTCGTAGGTAAAGTCCCACAAAATCAAGTCGCCAATCCTCGAAGGAAAGCGTTCACCGTATGTAAGGACCCTATGATGAGATTCTTCTTTATGAACAATTGACACTCTTTGCAAGTTTTGCACCACTCATACACATCTTTAAGAAATATGGGCCACCAATACCCTACTTGCCAAATTCTCTTTCTAGTCCTTGGAAGTATGGCCCATACACTCATGACATAAGTCCAAAGTCCATTTACCTCTTTGGGCGATACCAAATACACCATCAATACCCATCTTGTAGAGACACTTCCCAACCAAAGTGAATGCCTCGGCCTTCCACGCGAGCTTTTGTTTGTCATTTGCCTTCATGTCAGCTGTGTACTCTCCATTATTCAAAAAATCTTCTATGTTTTTTATCTCCTCCCATCCTAAACTGATGAAACCCACAAAGGGGTGGCCTTGATGTGATTCCAAAGCCTCACGGTCAAACCCACAAACGGGTGGCCATGATCTGATTCCAAATCTTCATGAGTTACATGATATGCCAAGCCATTGGCTTCCCATGGGAGATAGTTGATCTTCCACCTATCAAGCATCCTTAAAATAGCTTCGTACAAATTCTGTAAAGATTCCACACATACCTTCAATAATCCTTGAACTCGTATGACAACCAATTGAGAATCACCAAGGATCTGTAATTCTTTGCGTTCATGCTTCAATGCATGTTGTAATCCCATCATCAAATTGTGATACTCTGGATTGTTGTTCGTCTTCACACTAGCCCATATCTGCTTCAGGTGGCTAATATCCTTCCTTGTTCATCATGCAGAGCTGCCCCTCGGGCCCTATTTTTCTTGGATGGCAAGAATGCTCCGTTAAAGTACAAGGTAGGCTTTCCATCCCATAACTGTGATTCTGAGCTCTCTGGCTCCTCTCCTTGGCTTCATGTATAAGCGAATCCTGCTGATTTCTGTTCTCCCCTTCTTCAGTCAGCAGCATGTTGAGGGATGCTCTGGTTGAATCCTCTACTTTGAAGGAGGAGGAGAATTCTTGAAACTCTCCAAGCCATTTTGCAATACTTTCAACGAGGTTTGGCATCTGCACTAAATATGGATACATCTGTGCATTTAATAATGAAAACAAAGGGTTTCAGGAGAAGATATACCTGTATATCAAAGCCAACCCTTGCTGCTCCATTGACCTGTATCACTGCTTAGCCTCTACGAGTTGTCTGCTTGCAGACTGATCTGGATGCATGTATCGACTTTCTCCTTTTTGAATAAGAATGGCTCCAAGAGCATGACCAGTGACATTGATATTTACAAGGAAATTTTATTCAGATTAGGGGCTCTAAGTAGTGTCTACCTACTCATCATCTCCTTCAAAGCCTGGAATGAGGACTTCTATTCCTTACCCCAGTGAAAAGTTAAGTAAAGAGTTGATAGGGTAGGTTACCTCATGAGTCGCTGACAATACTTTCTTTTTCCTGTCATCTTAATTGCTTGCAACATTGAAGTAGGCGGCAGTATAGCAAGAATTGATTGTACTTTGTGGAGTCCATCTGCAGCCCTTCCTTGGAAATCACATGCCCAATAGTTTACCCAAGCTTCTTTAAGTGAGAGGAATCTCTCCATTGGGCATGCTATAGGCAAGGATTGTGTCAGCCAAGGAGAAAGGCTTGTGACAGACATGGAAGGCAAGCAGCCTATGGAGAAGAGGGAAGACCCACAGACTATATATCCTAGCTTGTTTTATAAGGAACTTTCTCCTGGATTTATGGTACACTACAATCACCATCTTGCTTGATTTGTATGGAGTCTAATGCTACATGCACTGCTGATAATTGTGACATAAAGCGAGTGCTCCACAATGATTGTGCCTCTCTTGAGCGCTTGCTAGGCTTATGGGATATTCCTATGAGTGCTCCAAATCTGACCTATCACACATCATAGGACACACATGCAGACCATCTCAAAGTATGATTATGGAGTTCTTCCAGCCATACCACATAGACTACTAAATCACAAGTGGTTAGCAAGGTAGAGATCTAGAGTGAGTGACACAATGCACTTGACATAGGGAGTCCCTCCAAACTTTGAGCAAGAGTTTTCGAGCGAAGTAGAAACTGAGCAAGACCCACCAATATGAATCAAGAGCTTTGTGTGCCCATTAGTGCAGAAAGTGATTTGAGCCAAAAATGCCATGCAAGGATGGAACATGACCAAAAAGTGACCTCCTTTCATGATACTAACATAATTTTGTAGCAAGGAAGTACGAAGAGTGTAACTACACCATACTTTAGTAATAAATACTAATGCCAAAATGTTCCTCAAGGCCAATGGCCTCAAAACAAAGTTATCTCAATGCCGTGTTATCACGCTCTCTATGTTGGCATATTGCATATCTTCCTCCCAAAAAGGGCTTGAAATAACTCCACCTTTATTAGTTGGGGATGGTCACGGGGCAAGAGTTTGGTGGCCACCTCACTCTCAATAGGTTGATACAAGTGGATGCACAGGCTCAGAAGGAGTGCGTTGATGTATTCCACTTCTTTGAGGGTATGGGTCACATATTCACCACATGGAGGAGCTCAGCATGCATGGCCATTTCACATGGTTAATTATGCACTACATCTTGCTCGCAGAATATATATATATAGTGACATCCACCATGGCACAATCAAGTACTGCTTGATTGTATGCTATGGGTAACAAGATGGTGCAGCAATCTAAGAAGAAGCATCGTGAGCTCCAAGTGCAAACATTAAAATCTGCCGTAGCCAAGAGAAAAAGAAGCAATGGCAGACAAGCGCTCTTTGGGCACTACAGAGAACATGACCTGCAAAGGAAATAGAAGATAATAAGGGAGAAGAACACAAAGTTGGAAACTTAATTACTGTGGCTGTAGATCAGAAAGGAAAAATGACAGCCTTCATGCCCTCCTAGAAAAATAGAGGGAAAATGTCTTACAAGAGAGTTTGTCCCATTGCAGTACACATGCTGTTGCGCACCAAATCTTTGGCCTTGTCTCATAGTGAAATCCTCAAGAAAACGCAGCACACCTCTACCATCACAATACAGAAATTCGATGATGGTAAGATACTCAGGATGCAACATAGGTTGATGGTCAACATCCAAGAGCTTTTGGTTTACAAAACCACCCTTCCATCCCACCTACAGGACTGTCTTGTGGGCCACCTTAAACATCATTGTGCAGTTTGAAGGGAAATCCTATTAAGGGAAAAAGGTGGTGTGTCATTGAATTTGTTTATCTTACAACCCAAGGCCATACGATCAATGGCTGATATATTTTTAGTGATTTAGACCACGTCTGACCCAATCAATATTACTTCCTCCACAAACAGATCTCTATGTGTTTGTAGGATATAGTGTGTATGATCATTGAGTTGATTTCAATCGTAGATAGAAAACTTTTGTCACAAATTTTGGTTGGAGATCATACATGCCCTAAGAAGACAGCAGCACAGATGTTCGTGATTCCTAGGCTGCTGGAGACAGCTGAGATGTTCAGGTGGCCACACTTTATGAATGGGCTACAGTGCTGATGTCATAAAAATAGTAAAATTTTGTAGAAGTTGATATGCAGATTCCTGTGACAGATAATGGTTTCGTCACTAAAACCATCTTAACATTCTCATTCAAGTTTTTAACAGATGAGAGCCAAGAATGGATGCTAGGAAGTAATCTCAAAAACCCTGGAAACCCCTCTGTACTGATGTCAATAACTGGTTTACAGGCAGTTGCAGAAGGAAGAGCAATATACAATAATACGAAACAGTTTATTCGTTACATGATCTCATCTAACATTGGTGAAGTGGTTTGCATCTTTTTTGGTGCCGTCCTTGGGATGCCAGAGGCGCTCATTCCTGTATGTATCTTTCTTCTCTTTAAATTCTAAACACCAACCCTACTGTTGAAAGAAACTAGGGCACTACGCAAGGAACCTTCAAGGTTTTTTCTATATTCTTTTATGGATTTATTTACAATTTCTTAATTTTGCCTCATCTGATTCATTATAAGGCACTGGGATGTAAAGAGAAGCGTAATTTGAGTAGAGAGAAAAAGCGATGCATTGCACTGCAACACTCATAATGAGGAAATCGAGGACGTCCACATCATTCTTGATTCTTAATCTGCTTTAGGTGGAAGGGACAAGGGAGCAATAGTGAATTTTCATGTCAGGGCACTTGTCTGGTTGGACTTGCTTGTAGTATATACTTTGCATACCCTTGACTTTTACTTATCAGTCCCTTCTATTGCCTCTATTTTCAGGTTCAGTTGCTTTGGGTCAACTTAGTTACTGATGGACTTCCAGCAACTGCAATCGGATTCAATAAACAGGACCGGAATGTAATGATGATGCGGCCAAGGAAGGTTAGGAATTCATGACCATCACTTTTTAAATTTATTAGCATTATTTTGTGTGTTTTACTTTGGGCATTTAGCGTAAGAAGTTTTATTGCCTGTTTGGCAGACAGTAGTGTTGAAATTCAATTATCAGTTTTGAAAGTCACTTACGACCTGCTGTTTTTTTGCAGATGGATGAAGCTATTGTTAATGGATGGCTCTTTTTCCGTTACATTGTTATTGGAGGTAAACAGAGATCAAAGAATATTGGCAAGCCTGAGATTGTGTAGAAACTTTTTGGTTATTAAGCATATAAACTTTCTTGCACTGTCTACAAAACTTAAATAGCTAAAGCCTCTGTTGAAGGTATATTGTCTTGCACTCTCATGAGTATTTGTACAAGTGTAAGAAAATGAGCACTAGTATCTTAGCTTTGGTTACTTTGGTGTGGTCAAAGGGCATTAATCACATAGCTTATCTTAATGCAGCTTATGTAGGCCTCGCAACAGTGGCAGGATTTGCATGGTGGTTTCTGTACTTTGAGGGAGGGCCAAGGTTGCAATATAAAGAACTGGTAAGAACACTTGCTATGTCTACACCATTTAACGTACATAGCATTGAATAAATAATTTCTTAGCAGGACAAATGCCTCTTGTATAGCAGTATTTGAGCAATAAATCTATTACCTGCCATATTGTAAATGTGAATCCTATGATCTTATTTAAGGGAAATACCTATATATGTACTTGTTCTTTTAAGAACTGTTACATGAAAGGAGTCCCATGAGCTTTAGGGCTAAATCCATGAACCAAAACCATAAAGAAAATATGAAGCACAACTAACTTTATTGACTATGGGAGGCCTATTCCTTTGTTCAAGGTCTTAGCAACTGCACCATGTATCATATCCTATCATTTTCCACAAGTTGACAGGCTGGTCCACCTATACATCTTATTACTCTTAATTTGCTCCAAGATACACAATTACGGCCCCTTACAACACAATGGGTAGAATGTTTGGATTAGAGTTCTGATCAGCCTCCTGCATTCACGCTGTTTTGATTCCTTTCGCCCAAGAATCCAAACATGATCTGAATAAGATGGCACTTTGTGCCTTTGGATACTTCCTGTTCCAATTTGGGTTTACTGATTTCTGGTTTAAACTTCCACCATGCCTGGTAACAGGTGAATGAAAGTGCAGGTTGTTATTTCGAGTTTGTGCCTGCTTCCTGGAGGCAGTTGCAAGTTGCCTTGTGCTACTTTTTTAATGCAGTTCTGTTACAAAATGTAATGTGATCTTTTTTCTCTGCAGGTGAATTTTGATAGCTGTGTGGAGGGGAAGTTTCATTATTCCTGCAGTATATTCCAGGACAAGCATCCTTCAACTATATCTATGAGTGTGCTGGTTGTGGTTGAGATGTTTAATGCTTTGAACAACTTAAGTGAAAATCAAAGCCTTCTGTGAGTTCTTTACCAACTGTACAGTTTTATCTGATTTAGTCATTAATACCTTTTAACTGATGAGAACTAATCAAAAGGCAATCATTTTTTAGACTTCTACACTGGAACAATGGAAAGGCTACTTTATGCATGTGATTCATATGGAAGTATATTTATAATCTGCCTTTTCTTTTTTTTCAGATCCCTTCCTCCCTGGAGTAATCCCTGGCTATTGGGTTCCATTACTGTGACAATGGCTCTACATTTTCTTATTCTTTACATACAACCCTTATCTGTCTTGTTCTCAGTAAGCCAACTGATATTTTTTCAACCAAAATTGGAAGATTTTGTGAGATGTATATTTTTCAGTTATGAAGGTTGTGGATCTCAATGTATTCCACAAATTTATTTTATATTTAATCAGGGCTATTCGATGGCAGGTGACTTGGCTTTCTTTCACAGAGTGGAAAGCTGTTTTTTGGTTCTCCTTCCCTGTAAGTCGCCCTTTTTAACTGTGAAGGCTTGATCAATGATTCCAATATACCCTTGAGCTTCATCAAACATTACTCACAGGTTATTAGTGTTCTACCTTTTGTAGGTGATCCTTGTCGATGAATTATTGAAATTCTTCTCTAGGCACATGAAAGGTATACTCCTTAATAGTATAGAATACCCCTATATGAACCTCCTGCTTTTAATCATCAAGAGCAGCTTCCTGCATTCTCTAATTTGGTGATTATGCTGGGTGTTTATTTGCCAATTAGTCTGTATATATAACACTCAGCCTTGAGCATGTTGTTGAAATTTGCAGGAGCGACTTTGACTCTGAAACTGAGGCGACACGATTTTCTACCTAAAAGTCAAACTCGTCAAAACTGACATTTTTTATATCAGAGTCCTATTTTTTCATTCATTAATGACTTCTGTAAACTATAAATATTATATTCTCTCTGATTCCAATATTATACCTCAATCAAGAGACACTTTGTACATTTAGTTAGAAACCATCAAGTTTTTGAAGAGGCAGTATACATATCCTTTTAGAGCGTTTGAGGTCGAGTTAGAACAGCTGGTCTTTTTCACAATTTCACCATAAAAAAGACAGAATGGTGAAGACTTGAGCATCAAGGTCTGCTTAGAATGAGCAAAAATACTCATTTGGTTTGTTGCAACTACATCTGCAAGTAGTGACACATCCTATGTACATATTGAGGAGGCCATTCCTTCAGCACAAACAGTGTACATGACTTTGATGTAAATAAATTTCTAGTGGTCACTATTTTATGATAACTCGGAGCATTGATGTTTTTTCTAGTAGTTGAAGCTTTTCAGGAAAAATTTTCATGTGCTCCACTCACCTTCCATCGGCTGTTTCGTAATAGTATAAAATAGGAACAGCATACAACAAGAGATTATGTATCTCAAGGCTCCAATCCAATGCATCAGTAATCTCAAAAATTGATGTTTGTTGAAACAGCTGAATTATCGGTTTCAACTCTGTCCAACCAAAATTTTATTGTACAGTGGAGTGTTTTGTAATACATCGGTAAGTAATCTAGCAGATAAAAGATAATTGGTTAAATCGCAATTCTAAAAAAACACTCCTCTTATGCAGCATGGCCGACTCTTACCTTTGTAATGCTTACGATGGAATGTAGAGGCATTTAATGCACGTGCGTGCGTGCACACACACACACAATGCCATACTTGTACTGAGCTAGAATCTCCAACTATCCGCAAATTCCTGATGTCTACCCGAGCTAGGACCTACAGTTGTTTACGAGGCCCTCCTACAACCATAATGCTGGAGTAAGCACCCCCATGACCTCTATGTAAGGTATTTCTTTCCCTATGCTATTCATTATCCTTTTCTAGGTTGACTAACTATGTGCTTAGGACATATCTTAGGTGCTCTCTTAGTCAGCTACTACTCGTCGTATGAGAGCACAACGTCCTCCCAATAGAAGGGTGGAAGATGGGGTGTGACCACACAAGGGCTTACAGCTCATAAGATGTGCCCTTTCAGTTCACTCTACGAACTTGCTCCCTATCCTATTCATTATCCTTTTCTAGGTTGACTATGTGCTTAGGACATATCTTAGGTGCTCTCTTAGTCAACTACTACTCGTCGTATGAGAGCACAACGTCCTCCCAATAGAAGGGTGGAAGATGGGGTGTGACCACACGAGGGCTTACACCTCATAAGATGTGCCCTTTCATGATTGAATATGTAGAAAGGAATTAAAAGGGTGCCACGCCGAGTGAATGTTCTTGCGCGAGTACCCAGTATTTCCAATTTAGTATGCTAATCAATGGGATAAGTCAAGAGAAGAACTTTGGTCGCACGTCTCTAAAATCAAAGTCATATTCAGCAAAATAGGTAGGAGAAAGGTTATAGGTCATTACCTAGGGGTAAAAAGGGATTGGAATAATTAAAATGTAGGAAGAAGAGTCAAGGAACCTTAGAAGCTCTAGTACCTAAGTCTAAGGATTAACCTAGGTCATAGGGAGATGTACCCTTTCAATTCCTTTCTACATATTTACTCCGCGAGGGATTTGTCGATTCTATAGTCCCCCCACTTGGCTGTTAGCCCCTGTATCAAAGATTCCCTAAGCAGTGAGCTAGGTTTCTTTGGAACATGCTAGTTCTTTCTTCTTTCAGCCTTTATATTGGTTTTTTCCTTACTCAGCACCTTGGGGGCTACTGTTTTATAGGAAGTTTTTCAAGCATTGATAGAAGGTTCCTTTCTTTGCCCAAAAAAAATGATAAAATCCTTGTTGCTAATTTTTAGCTATCCTCAATTAATTAACTATAGGGTTAAATTCCTATCATAGGTATTGTTGTGGACTACATGCAGATATTGTCAATGGAAGTTTCCTAGAGTTCTAGGATAACCCCTCTCTCTTTTCCTTGCTATCTTACCACTCACCCTCAAGCTTCTAATGCAAACTTAAGCCCTTAGGTTAATTTTATCTTATTCATTCCTTTCAATAGAATAATAATCAAAAGGAAGGGCAAGAACAGGTAGCTTTGTTTGTGTCCTATATTTGTTCCTCTTATCTTTTTTGTACACCTCATGGAACTTCTACAAAATAAAATAAACAAATGGACTAGTTCCAAGTGACCAACTAGCTAGTCTTCCAAATGGTATAGTCCCAATTGACCAGCTTAGAGTAGTCTTCTACAATAAACAAATGGTCTAGTCTGAAGTGACCAGCTTAGAACTACTATTCCCTTTGCATTTGGATTATAATCCATGTGCGTGGGATTTTGGGCTAAAGGTGTAAACGCATAACCTTGCTATATGTATGTATGTATATGTACATATGTAGCTCCTAATTGAATGTATGAAGCTAATCTAAGTAGGCTAACCTTCAATGCATATAACTTCAATGCTACTCTAAATTATAATACATTCATGCTACAAAAGTTGAAAGAAAAAATAGCAACTTCTTCATGCACACCCTAAAGTAATTTCGTTTACCCTAAGCTTGTCTCTGGATTAAGAAAGAGAATTCATGCACAAGTGTTGTAAAAATATTGGCTACGTAATCCTAAGTTGAGAAATAGACGACTTGTACTCCTCTACTCTCTAGGACCTATGAGAAAGTGATCATGTACTTGATTTTCCATGAAGATGTGATTTTTGGGCATGATACTATGATGCTTAGGTTGCTTAAATGTTTGTGGGCTCTTCTAAAAGAGCAATTTGAATTCAATATGGATCGCTTCCCCAAGTTTTTGTAGATGTAGAAAGGACCCTTATTGATCCCCACTATCCTCAAAGTGAGTTCAGATGGTTTGGCTATTCAATGAGCAAGGCACATGTTTAGGAGTGAGAGGAGTAACAACAGCTTTCTCATACTTTACCTCAAACACCTCACACTCACTTCTACATAGTCGTTGGATCAAAAGGATTTGCACAAGCAAAGGATCAGAGTTATAGGATGTCTAGGGAGTGTTTGGTCATTAGGTTTGACCCATATTATAGTTGATAGTTGAGCTTAGGTGGAGGCTATGGATATTTCAAGAGAGGCCTCTCGTTGAGTTGAATTGGAACCCAGTGAGTGGTCTTGGCCAGCTTCCACTGATCTAGATTCTCCTATCCATTCTTTCATTTTTCGACGAGGACAAGATTCGACAACCAACCACCCATCATCTACACACAGTTGTTCATTACTAGTAGGCAAAGGGGATTTCAGAGCATCATCTGTGGAGTTTTGGTCTCATTTTTAGGGGATCTTTAGGGCAAATAAAGTCTCATACTCTCTTGGCTTACTATTCATAGAGGTATTCTAGTTGGCTTTTGGCTTCAGTAGATGGGAAGGCCCTCCATCTGTATGAGATGCCAGCTTGCAGAGAAATCTAGTTGTTTGTGTAGTTGCCATATTACTGTGGTGTTTTGGATGAGTTTTTAAATTATTTACATACATCAACTTTGAGTCCTACACTCTGATGTGGGGAGTAGTTGTTTGGGGCAGAGAGTTTGGTGTCCTTACTTTATGCCAATCAAAGGTAGGTGATCGTGCCTTCTTCATGCAGTGGTGTTATGGTGGCCCTACAGACCTTAGTACCAAGGAGCCTTAGGATTTATTCTTACTTCCCATCCATCTCAAGCCTCATTGCCTTCTCCAAAGGCGAGAGCTTGGCTTGGGAGGTCGTTTGCAACATTACTTTATGGCAAATATTGTGTTCAATATGTGCCCAAGTCATGGTGGACACATATCCACTGTTGCTGATATATTGGTTTTCATTTGTGTTGATCTCATTTTCACTAGCCCAAGGCAGTAAGAGAGGCACACTGGGACCTCTGCAGCCACTCTAGAGATTGATAGCATTCATGAGGACCTAGAATTTTTCCTTGTTTTTTCATGTTACTCCACTTGGAATGATGTGGCATTAGAGACTACCCCTATGGTTGTTTATTCATATTGTAGAGTCCAGGGATGGAGTCTTCACTGACCAAACTCTAAGGATAGTTTGTTTTGGGTGTTTGCATACTTATTCACAATAAGTATGATATCCTCATTCTCCAAACCTCTACTGCAAAGAAAACACTCTTTTGCAATGTCTTTTATATCAAACTTTAATACAAGCTATGGTGTGGCTTGAGGAATCAATTGCTTGTTTAAAATAGTTAGTAAGTATAAGATCATTGATATTTAAACCAATTATTATATATGTGCAAATGTTTCTTCAAATTATAAAACAATGGATCTGCTTGAATTTTCGAGAAATGAGCCTTTAAAGTTTGAATGCTAGTTTCATATCATAAAATGACATGATTTGCAATACCTTATGCTTCTTGTATTTCTAGTCGTTACCTAGTCTTCAAGTAAAGGCACATAATGGAAGCATTCATCAAGATTGACATAAGGGTAAACCCGAAAGGGGGGATAAATCTGATCTTCATCAATGGAGACAAATTACTTTTCTGGACACTATATACAAGATCTTGGCCAAGGAACTTCCATGGGTAATCCTTTGCTACCACAAAGGGTCTTCAACACCATTCAAGAAAATTGACTACTTTGCAAGTCTTTTTAAGGGTAAGGATAAATATTTGAATTATTAATGAACACAAAGCGGACACCATGATACTTGATGCTCATTGCTCCTATATGGGAAGGAAGAGAGAGGAGCGAAGAGGACAACATATTGCTTCTCAATGTGATGAAGATATTGATGCAAGAAAAAAACCCCTTTTGGACAAGCACAACAAAGTCAACAAGTTCCCTAAGATTAGATTCCTATATGAAGTTCTCTAGTTCTCACTTTGAGAGGCAAGTTAAACCATTCTTGCATTGTTGTTTCCATAAGGCAAGCAATTTCTATCTTTGAAATTGGTTTCTCTCCTAGTTGTCCTTTTAGCTTGTGTTAATGACTTTGGCTATAGTCCCTTTCTTCTCCCCCTCTCCATAGCCCCATATTGCATACTAGCCCCCCCTTGCCCCCCAATACAAACCCACCTTTTTCAAAACTCTCAAGTCCACAAAGAATAAAGAAGGAACCCCTTTCAAGGAACATTCCATCAAAAAAACATCTAATCTTTAAAGAATCCCTTGCCCCCCCCCTCGCCTTTCGCCCCCTCCCAACCCAAAAAAACCACATCATGTGGACAAATTTTATGTTGGATGATATATTGCACATACTATCATCCCCCAAGGACCACTTATAATATATAAATTTATTTAGTTAGTTATTTATTTATATTTATATAACCATTTAACCATATTAATGAACCCACAAGCAATGATAAAGGGAAACACTTATTTCGAGAAGCTGAAAATTTGTGGTCCATCCCATTACTTGTGAGCATTTTTATGTTTCAATTTCCTTGATTTGACATGCAATTTCTAGCATCTGTCCTCTTGTATGTGAACATATGCAAGTAAATAGAAAAATCTTAGATGATGGACTCTAGAAATGAACCCTCATCTGCAATGTCACACCAACTCCTTTATTCATTAAATAATATGTTGTATTTCCAAATGTGTGTCAAGTAACTTATTCTCAGCCAACATGTATCATGATGCTTATTTCTCTCTACTATGTCATTATGCATATGCATATGTAGGAAATTGCATTAAAGTATCATAATATTTTTGGAACACATTTATATTATAGGATTTATCTACTCCTCAAAGTATGAAATTATATTTTCTTTTTAGGCTAACTCATTTTACCAAATAAATTTTTGTCATTGCATGTAGATGATCTAGTAATCACCAGAAGTAATTAAGACCACAAAAAATTGAAACAAGATCATTTGCAAAGTTTGAAATGAAAGATCTTGAGTCTTATGCATTATTATATTTGCATAGAACTCTAGAGAGATGCCAAAAGTACCTTCATGCTTTAGTACAAATATGTGGATAATATATTGAAGAAATTCTAAATGCAAGATTGCAATATTTAATGGAGAGGAGGTCTTATCAGAGAGCAATAAAGAAAAGGAGAACACTGAAAATTGTGGGTGCGAACTCACCCAGATCAAGGTAAGCTCTTATTATGTATGTATGGTACAAAGGGGTATAGACTGGGCCATTGGCCTTTACCCCCAACAATCTCCCACTTAAAGGCCAATGCACCTTTAAGGGAGAAGATGGGCATCCTAATGTCATCCGACACCCATCAATACTCTGCAATGTGCAAACCGCTCTGAGGAAAGACTCTTTGTAAGAAGATCTACAGGATTCTCATTTGTGTGAACCTTGACAAGTTGGATGCGCTTGTCCGATACTTCACATCAATTTGCTTTGTCTTTGCATGGAAGACAGGATTTCGTGCCAACTGGATGGCACTCTGACTATCACAGTGCAAAAACTGGAACCTCTCCAATGCTCAAGTCTCCCATTAGAAGAGTAAGCCATATAGCTTCCTTGCATGCCTCAGTGGCTACAACATACTCTGCCTCAGTGGTAGACAAAGCCGTACATGGCTGCAAATGAGAGACCCATGAAATTGCACCTCCGGTGAATGAGAAAACATATCCTGTAGTAGACTTCCTGGTGTCTACATTCCCTGCAAAATCAGCATCTGCATATCCAACAACAGATGTGTCCTTCCTCTCAAAGAAAATGCACATGTTCTTTGTACCATTCAAGTATCTCATGATACCTTTCACCGCGTCCCAATGCTTCTTGCCAAGATTTGCCATATACCTACTAACAGCTCCCACTGCAAAAGCAATATCTGGACATGTAGCAACCATGGCATACATCAAGGTTCCTACTACAGATGCATAAGGTATCTTTGCCATTTCAGCCCACTCCTATTCTAACTTAGGGCTCTATCCGCTTGGCTAAGTTTCACATATAGAGGCAACAGAGTACTTATGGACTTCCCCTCTCCATATTGAAACGCTCAAGTACCTTGCTAATGTACTCTTTCTGTGACAAATGAAGGAGTTTCTTGTTCCTATCCCGAACAATGTTCATGCCAAGTATGTGACTGGCGTCACCCAAATCCTTCATGTCAAAGGTCTCATGCAACCTTTTCTTCAAGGCATCCACATCCAAAGTAGATTTCCCAGCAATAAGCATGTCGTCAACATTTAAAATCAAAATAAGAAGGCTGCCATCTGATGCCTTCTTTGTGTAGAGGCAATGATCTGTCTCACTCCGTGTGTACCCTTGGGATCGCATAAATGCATCAAACTTATGGTACCACTCTCTAGGAGCCTACTTTAGCCCATAAAGACTATTCTGAAGCTTGCATACCATCTGTTCTTTGCCCTGCACAACAAACCCCTCTTGCTGCTACATATAGATGTTCTCATGAAGATCTCCATGTAGAAAAGCTCGTTTTACATCCATTTGGACAAGCTCCATGTCCTCTATGGGAACTAATGCAAGCACTATACGAAGGGTAGTCATCTTCACCACTAGGGAAAAGATCTCATCAAATTCAATACCCTTATCTTGCTTAAAACCCTTGGCTACCAACCTTGCCTTATACTTAGGCAATGCATTTGCTGGAGACATCTTCAGCTTGTAAACCCATTTGCATGGCAATGCATGCTTTCCTTTGGGCAAATAAACCAAATCCCAAGTAGCATTCTTCATCAAAGAATCCATCTCTGACTGCATAGCCTTTTCCCACTTATGCTTGTCATTCCTAGACATAGCATCCTCAAAGCATGAAGGCTCACCACAATCTGTCAACATGACATAACCTAGAGATGGAGCATATCTCTGTGGAGGTCGTGAGACTCTAGTGGAACGTCTCAACACTTGCTCACCATGAGCATCTTGCTGTCCCAACTGATTTTCCTACATAACCTGAGGTTGTCCACCCAGATGTGGCTCTCCCACCTCACGATCTATGCGTTGTCCATGCCCTACATCATGTGGAATAGGTTGTGCATGCCTCTCATATGGTGGTTGTCCATCCTCTTAAAACACCACTCTACATATCTCAATAGTCTTTTCTAGCTTCTTGTGCATCTTGTCCTCATTAAAGATAATATCATGGTTGTGTACTATCTTCCTGGCCTCTGGATCCCACAATCGGTATCCCATCTCGCTTGAATCACCATATCCAAGGAAAATGCTAGAGCGCTCCATAGATCCTGAGGCACGCATGCTTTTACATGTCTAAAGGTTGAGCTTATACAATACCAAAGTGTATTTAGAGACTTTAACATGGATGAGATTGCCACATTTAATTTGTCTAAACTCACTAGTTTGGACATGTAGGATGTAGGCCCTGGGCACAAACCCCATCTCCTTGGGTATATGAAATAATGAGAAGAATATTTGTAAATATTTAAAAAAAAAACTTATCATTTGTCTCTACAAGCATTGCAATATCTTTCTTTTAATACATTATGTTTTTCTTGTTTTCAACATTAATTTAAGTACTTTTTCAAAATTGCCATACATTCTGTAATGTTTTGATGTTGCACTAATATTTTTGACACATTCTCAAGTTTCATAAATTCCGATCCCCTTCAAATTACCAGTAAATGTATATGTGAGAAATAAATCAATAAAATAATATACACGACATTGCCAATATTAAGAGTAGAACCAAATAAAGAATCAGGCCAAACAAGTATTTCATGTCTTCTTGAGATCTAGGTTTTCCATATAGAATATATATATGATATAGATGATATTTGGAAATGTCATCTAATGTAATATCATGAACACATATTGCACAAAGCTCTTTCCTTTCAAAAAAATGAAACCCTAATACTAACCATAACAATTCTATAAAGCCCAAATGATCAATGATGTGTGCAATGCCCAAATTACCAATGAGGTGTGCAGCAATCCCTCCACAATTACCTTGACAAATCCCTGGTTAGTTATTATCTGCCATGTGTCCTAAGATCTACACCTTAGACAAAATCTTTGCAAGGAGCTCCGGTCGGTGATAACAATGGGTTGTTGGATGGTTATTTCACAAAGGTAGATGGTGAGGCTCTTACTGCTGTCGGTGAAGCAATCGCCTAGTCGTTTGGAGCTGGTGGACAATGTTGAGCCGTGTGGGACCATGAAGGTCGGCTTTTTGCATGCAGCCCCTGGCTTTGAAAATTTGTTGGTCGATGAAGGTTGGATGGCTGTGCGAGGAGCCTTCGTTGTGCGAAAGGAGATAGGCTGTGGTGTTGCTGCTAGTAGGTCTTATAAGGGTTGTGGCGTAGAGCTGCTTCGTTGGAGTCTGTCTCCTCGTCCGAGCTGTTGGTTGTTCAAGGAGTCATAGCTGCACGTCAGTGGAGGAGCTCTCACATGGAGCATCTGGGCTTTATGCTGGGATGTAGTTGGCCGATGGTAGCTAAGGCATCGCGGGCAGTGGCTCTCTTTGTAGAAAGGTCAAGATCACGTTGTTGGGAGTCAACCAAGGGCTTGTGCCTCTCTTTGCTTTGTGTAGGCTAGCTGAGAGCCTTAGAGCTGTAATTGAAGGTAGTAGTTTTGCAGTTGCTCAACTTGGTGGGTGTTGCAGGAGCTCGTAGATGCACTGGCATTGTAGGTGATGGTGAAGTCTTGTCGACGATTAGGCCCTCAAAGCTGATGAAAGCGTTGAAGGAGAAGCTTACTGGTGTGCCCCACTGGTTCGATGATGTTTGTCATTAGATTTTGTAGGTCATTGGATGTGGATACTGAAGCTTGAGGCTTCAAGGTGTGAGCTAAGCTTCAGCTTCAGCTTGTTATTGGAAGGAAAGCTACGGCGTCAGGCCAAGCTCACACGTGGATAGGATTGCATAAGTTCCCTGTCACCACCAAAATGCATTGCACTCCCTCCTCGAAAAAATTGAGGCAGCAAAATGTCAACAACCTTATAATTTTGCTTTTGGGCAAAGAAGGGGTTGGCAAGAGCTCTTCTATTAACTCTCTCCCTATCTCTCTCTTTCACACTCTTAAACTCTCTAAGATGATGAGTGGGCTGAAACGGAAATCTCTGATGAACGCAAATGCATGACAAAGATTTCTCTAGATAGAAAAGAACTCTCAATCTAAAACTAAAACTAATCTTGGACAAAACATGATCTCCCAAGGCATGCCTACAAGTAATCTAGGAGACTAGACCTAAGCTCTGATACAATGTAAAACATGCGTGCTTCAGGATCTATGGAGTGCTCTAAGGTGGATGGAACCTATGTGGAAACATGATGAAGAGAGTGCTCTTGGCATGTCCCTCAATTCAATTAGGTTCCAACATAGATTAGCTTGGACTCATAAACAAAATCTTGAGTGTATGTGTATATCAACAATACATGATAGGATTCTTATATAGAGAGATCCTTTAGAATAGTCAACACTTGTGGGATCTTCTTATCCACATCTCTCCTAGTAGATGTCCTCGTTCCACATCCTCACATCATGTAGTCCACAGCCTAGGGTGGCTACTTAAATACATTCCTATACCTTACCGGAGCCTCTAATTATGTGCACATGGCACCATATCTCAACAAGACATTCAACACATGTTTCATTATTATAAGCTCAACAATCTCTAGACATTCCACTCATATTTGTAGTGAGTCCTTCTCTCTACTTAAAGATGCAACTTACTCATGCATACTTGCAATTGTTCATAAGTAACACCTCACATAACCAAATGGATGGCTACCTCTACAACCTTAATCAACTAATTGTGTGCTTGGTGTGTGACAGCACAAGTTCTAGTTGACTTTGCTTCTCTATTCTCACTCCATGCTCAATTGCATTCTACTAGTCGACTCTTCCCTATTCCAAAGAGGGGATGCTTGTCTTACCAATCACATGCTTGCGCAAGACATCGTGCACAAGCATATTGAGAGTCTACTAGTCTTTGTGCATATTCCCCTCTACTTTAATGAATTGTTGAAATAGGGTTCTTGTCAAATTCATATCCAAGTTTGCTAACTATGGTTATATAATCCTTGCATGTATCTTGCCCAACAAAAGTCTTTATTGCTGAAGAATTGCTTGGGACTCTACACAATTTAGCTCTGCTTTCAAGTTTACTTGTTGCCACAGCAAACTCCATGTTGGCATCCTATGTTCAAGATCATGTGCGATTTTCTGCTCTTCCACAACTTGGTCACTATCCATCATTTTTTAATCTCCTTTTTCTACTCTAAAATGAATCATAAATATATGTGAATAAATTGTTAATTTTTTTGGAAATATTGTGACATTTAAAATTTCACATGCAAAAAATATGTGTGCTTTAGAATATGAAAATGTGTACAAATACAAATACCACACAAGTGAGACATAGATTGGAAGACCAAAGTACAAAGTCATGAATACCAAAAAGTGAACCAATGGACACAATGTATAATCCAAGGCCAGGTCATAACTAAAATCATCAAATTGCCCCGCATGGAGTATGAACCATTGATCTAATTGAGCCTAGTATTGGGTGAATGCATTATGATGAAATGTGTACCTCCAATTGTCTTGTGAGAGTCGCTATTTTAGATTTGAGTTCTAGTGTGAGAGGTGATTCTTAAACATGTGCAACATGTGCAACCACCCTTATCAAAGTAGAAGGCTATGAGTAAATCCAGAATCCACATACTTAAAGACCACACGATTAATAAGAAAAATCCAAGTGACTACTTTTCCAACCTCTAAAAGGGAAACCCATAGCCAAAAATTCCTATTATCTTAAGCTTGAAGACCTTAAACAATTGCCTTAATAACAGTGCTGAAGTGAGGAGGGAAAGCTACTTCTAAATCCTCTCCCAAAAATGAACTCTAGTGACTTAATGGCTGCAATGTAAGAGCATAAAAATGACAAAGTGGACAAAGAACCAAAAGGACAAAACTAATTGTGTAAAGAAAGAAGAGGAGCATACAAGCTAGACCAAGGAGGACAACACCTCTCACTACTCTAAGCTAAAAGAAGCCCACAAAACAAAGGGAGGACAAATATATGAGAGACTTAATGGATGTGACATGAACCAAACATGCAACTAAGAGAATGGAAAAAGTAGAAATTAGAGGCACAAAGGAAAACTATTACACCAATTGAGCTCACCATCAGCATAAACCTTACAAAAAAGAACTGTGCAAACAAATTATTAGCCATACTACCAATTGATATGAGAAATAATAAAGACTAAGAGTTGATGAAATCCTATTCAAGCCAAAATCCCAAAGAACCAGTTTACGACACAAAAGAATAACTATCTAGGAGACTTCCTACATCAATCCTACTCTCAAACAATGACTATCATGTCATAAACTTCATGCATGATGCTACCTTTGAAATATTGTTACAACGCTTATTCAATGGATACCTTATAAATTTAAATCATACTTTCTTAAATTTTACATATGAACTTATTATCATAAGTGAAGCTAAAACTTATACATTTACAAAAAACCAAACCTAACAAAGACTAGCCAAACAAGTGGCCAGCAAAAGCAAGTTATCATAATAAATATAAGGGATGTGATGACTTGTAAATCCATGTTAATCTACTCAACAAGCAAACATTAGTCCCTAAACTTACTCAAGCAAATTCACCTATAGATAGTAATAAACACACACAACTAAACCAAATACAAATACTAAGCCCATAAAGAAATGAACTATCTGTGCAATATTTTCTAAGAGCAAATTTAGAAGACAAAACTTTAATGAAGTGAAAAGCTACCACCAATTGGACTATCTACCAAAAACTTTACTAGAGAATATGGATCCAATGCCTACATACATAAACATGAATGCAGAGAAACACACCATCTAGAAGCAGCATCACATTTGATGCTTTGAAGGAGACAACTTTAAGGATACTTAGTTAAAATATGAAACCTTATGGCTTTTGCATGCTAATCTACCATCCCCTTATAAAAAAATGAAGCTAAAAAGAAAACCTACTAACATTCACTAGCATCACCAAAATATGAATTATGATGAAATATTACTATGGAATATTGAAGAAAAATAAGCATAATAAATGACTACTACTATTGCCACCTGAAAGAAGCTAAGCCACTTAAAACTAGGCCAAGGCTCACCAAAGCCTCCCTCCCTTTCAAACCCACATGTGGCATGTTGTACAACCCAAAGAACTAAGGAGTAAAAGGCGATGAATAACCAAATGTGGCAGGTTACACAACCCAAAGAACTAAGGAGTAAAAGAAGATGAATATGCAAATGATGCAACATCCAACCATGTTTGTTTTTCATTATTCAAACCTTTTAGAAGGAGGAGGGAGGATTCTTGCTCCATATTTCCTCAAAAGCAAAAGTCAGTTCCTAAAAAGCACAGATAACCTATCAAAAGCAGGTTGTAGTCTGCTAAAGAGCACAATTAGCATATCAAGAAAGAAAATGACTATTCTCATGACCACTAAATTGAGACAAAGTCATCCCTTGCAAAAAATTACTATCATGTTGTAACAAAAATTGGATTTTGCCATGCTCACAAATTCATTATTTACCAAAACCTTAGAAACCAAGAACAAGGAAACAAGGAGGAAAGAAACAAGATGATGCCTCATGGGGTCCCATCTGCCCCCTCTAGATGGTGGCTCTTGCTTCCCATCTAGAGTATCTATAATTTCATATTCCAAAAATCAAAGAGCCCAAAATAGTACATTGAAAAGCATTCCTTATCCACAGTTAGAGGGATTGTTCAATATAGCTCCACGAGCTCAAAACATCACAAGGTTTAATATGCCCTCATCCATAATTAATAGCCCACGCCTTAGTACATTATTTTTACAACATTGGTCCATGGCCATATAGCATGCACCCTGCAACACCTCGATCGGTACCCTCGCACTAACTCTAGGCCTCGTCATTAGTTCCATCACATGTACTACATTAGTTGTTAATAATCAATTGAACGAATCACCGAATCAATTGATCCCAATGTAATTGTGCTCAGAGTACAATAACCAAACATAACACCAATAACACTAGTGACATCAGTATTAACATGGAATCACCCACAATACCAACCATCTAGCATGGCAAGTAACAAGCTAGTTAGGCATCCCCAACTAAACCACACAAAGCATCCTTAGGACCCGCCGCGTCCGATGCACTCCTATGGAATACTTTGCCATAGTCACACTTGACTAAAATAAAATAAAATCCATACCAAGAAAATTCAAAAATACAATTTCCGTAACATCCCTCTTGCTTGGATTGCAATTGACCTCAATTGCATGTTTGATTATAGGGATTGATGAGGTTTAGAGAAGCTTGAAAGAGCTACTCAGGCATCCACTGAGCATCACCTCTCAAATGATCCTTAAACTTGAGAAAATATTTGACATAAATGTTTTTGTTTTTCTTTTCAGATTGTGATAAATGATGCATTTAGGTTCATGTATCATCATTGAGATGGTCAAAAAGTATCATTAAAGATCTTAAACTCTCTCGTCAACCGAGAAATAGTAAATTCCTTATCATGTACCAATAGAAATTACTATACCACATTCATTCAATGCCCATGTTCCTTGAGGTATAAGCCCAAGCATTACATTTGTCATATTTCTCAACATCTCTATCGTCCCATACCAGTATGATATTGAGAAACAATAACAAATTTAACACTTAACTCTTTGAGTCTTTTCCTAAATATGAGTAAGTAACATATATTAATCTGTGCTAGCATAAAAATACATGTACACCATTATCTAATCACACTTCAAAGTTTTTAAAATCTAACTTGGTAGCAAATAATGATCCAATATGTATTTTCTTCGGTTGCTAGAAAATACATAGAAGACATTATCTAGTATACCAACTATTGTTTTATTATCCATTAACATAATATCACAAATAAATTATGAAATCTATATTTCTAGCTAGCATTCATGTATCCCCCTCTTGCTTAACAAGAATGTCATTATGTTATCTAAACCAACCATATGGTTTTTCTTCTCTTTACTTTTCTCCAATTCAGTTGAACAATTTCAACAAGGCATACCATATGTGTCATGCAATAATAATTTTATTACATAAATATTTCCTTATCTTCATTTGAGAATTCAAATTTAAAGGAGATGTATTATTCAATCATCAATCACCTATATAATCCTATTTAAATATGATCTATCACTCTTTATCAGCCTTAAGTCACCATTTTTTCCTGTCTCTATATGAATAATTCTAAGAGAGAACGAAAACCTATATACTAGAAGCAAACAAAATGAAAATATCGAGGAAAGAATGAGTATCTCCTTTGTCATGAAGAGTTGTTCAGCATGCTTTCCAATTCATTGCTCAGTCAGTTTGTGGCTTTGAATTCCTCCTTGATTTGAGTCTTCAGCTATGCTCTTCGCCTTCTTCGAGCAAATACTTTGTTGAAGTAGCTCTGCAAGTATCGTGATTCAAAATAGTTGTGCAAAAACATTCTCCCTTGAAATTCTTTTAGGGCCCCCTTTATTTCGTCCAAATTAAATAGCCTTGATCTTCCGCCTAGGAGAGGGACCTCTATGTTGTGATTTTCGTGAGACTTCCATGCTTGAAATCACATGATACTACTTTTGCTTCAATTTTCATTCATTTTATGAAAATATGAACCTTTTTTCTTTTGTCCTCATGCCCTGAGATTAAGTCATATTTGGTTGTGGCTCTCCATCTTCCTATCCAAAGACTGCTTCTACCAAATAATTAAGTGAGATTTATGATAACCTTGAGCCATCTAGGATTAGGCTGGAAGCTCTTGGGAGCTACCTTGTCTCAATATGTTGATCCAAGTTGAAAGCACGTACTATGCTCTAGAAGTCGAAATCATGTGCTATGCTCCACAAGTTGGTTGATCAAAATGTGTATTCTTGGGATTCTCTCATCTAGGATATGGATTCAAAGCATGTTGCCCCCAACCTCTATTTGAGTTGTAATGGACTATTACAATCATCAAAGCACGTCTTTTAGTATGTCTACACTCCTTAATCCATATGCAAGTGTTGTTTATACATAGCTCTCTTTGGCTTGATGGTTTATGTGTATGATCGGTGTAATGTTTGTGTATGTTTATCTTCTTGAGGTTTGTAATGTAATGAGAAAAGTGCTTTTAATGCCTGTGTAAAATTGGTGTATGTTTGTCTATGTCATCTTCTAATGCCTTGAGGTTTGTAAGAGAATTATAATGGTGAGAGAAATGCCTTTGATGCCTTCTTTTGAGCAATGGGACCTTAATTTTTTTATTTCATTTTTTAATTAAAAGATGTGAAATTTAGTCTAGATGTGATTGGGGAAAAAGAAAGCGAATACCCTTTTGTTTTGTAAACATATAAGGTGACCTTTTGGTATTGATGCCATCGTATTGACCTAGATTATTGATGATGAACCTTTATGGTGCTTTCCCTCTCAATTCATTCGATTATCCATGGGATTCAATGAATTTGCAAACATTTGATATATCTACTTCATCGAATTAGGAGCATATCATAGTTGGAAATCGATAATTCATAAGTCAAATAATTTGATGGAGGATTCATAATTAGAGAATAGACCAATTAGAAACTTCCCAGAATTTTCCCATTTTTCAATGGTTTAAATGCGTACTAGAATGCATCTATTTTCTCTAACTTCAGAACTTTAGAGAATAAATATGGATTTCTTACTTTTTATTCTCACACTTTTGTTACCTCGTGATCTCTCTTCAATTTATCTAGATGTGCTAGATACTATGCACTTCTCTTATTCCATTATATCGCTAATATCGAAAGAATCAAAGGAAATGGAAGACCCTTCATACTCTGCATTTGTAGGAAGACTCTTCTTCCTCTTCATTTGTATTCATAAGCATTTATAAACTTAAACTGACAAAGGTACCGGAGTAGAGAGCTTCTTGTAGTAGCTGTCGTCCTTGCAGAGCTATGGCTACCCCCACACACACGTGAGGACCTCGGCCGATCTCCTGCACAGTTGCATTCCTTTGCTGCAGTCTGCCCCTCCTTTGGTTCAGTTCCTCCCGCCCTTTCTGTCTGTTGTTTGTTATCTTCTTGTTTACAGCAGCGTTGCTCCCTCCATTTGACGATCACACAACAGCATAGTCCGTGATTTTCAGCTGTCATAGAGCTCGTCGTGTTGGCAAACGTATTCATTCAGTAGCCATCTATGCAGTTCTTGTTTGCATGAAGAAAGGTCAAGTTTTGATCTTAGGAACAGCTACTCAAACAGCGTGCTTGACGATAAACATCTAAAATAGTATGGAAGTTTTTTGTACATGTTGGCTGTGAGGATTTGTTGATGTTCCAACTCTCGCGCAAGGCTGTGCGAGAGAGAGAGAGAGAGAGAGAGAGAGAGAGAGAGAGATGTGTTTACGTCCGTCTTGGGGAGGCCTTGCGGGCCTATGAGACAAACACAATAAAAAAAGAGTAATGCATACAAACCATTGTGGGCTGAGGCAAAGGGTGCGGCATGGCCCTTGTCGAGTGCTATGCTAAGCAAAAAGCTAAAAAGCTCAAACTCGAAATCTTATACCCAAAACTAGATGTTGTGGTGGCTCTCTGGTGAGCTGCAGAGATATCTCATATTTGTGTCTGTCGAGCTGTATCTCGCTTCGTGGGGGTGTGGTCTCCGTGATCTCTGTATCTGGAGGGTCATGTTGAGAGAGACACCTCGGCTCTGACGGTCCCCTCTGAGATGAGCTGAGATAGGCTATATCTCCATTGTGCATGTCCTGGTCAACCTCTTTATCGTGCATGGTCTTTGCATCTTTGGCTCCATAGCTCTGCGTGTTCTCTTCCCGCAGTCCATTCTGCCCTCATGTCAGCTAGCTCCTCTTCCTCCACTCCACTATGCACTGGCATTGACTCAAATGGGTAAAAGTCCGTGACATGTCTCCATGCTCAGTCAACGCCAATCTCTTTTGGTGCCATCATCTCATGCGGCTGCTTGATTTGGCTCAGTAGGATCTCTCTGTGTTGGCACATCTCAATCAGGTAGAGGCCAATGTAGACCTGGCCATGGAAGTGGATCAGTCGAGAATGGCCCAAAGCCGTGCCCGTCTTGGAAGAGGCAATGGTATCTTTCTTGGATCTCATAATAGATTAGGCGAGTACATAGGAAATGCTCCTCTATCTCCGAGTGTACATAGTCTATAGATCTGTTGCTCTTTGGGTGTGCATGGAGCTCTCCTTGCCTCGATCGTTAGCTGATGGCATGAGAGAGAGAGAGAGAGAGAGAGAGAGAGAGAGAGAGAGAGAGAGATGTATTAACGTCTCTGCGAGAGGCCTCGCAAGCCTATGAGACAATGTACAGGTCAAAAAGGTAACTCATACAAGCGAGTGAGGGCTGAAGCAAAGGGTTCACTAAGACCCTTGCTGAAAGCTAAAAAGCTAAAGTGCTAAAACTAATGAATCAAGTGTCGAAATGCTAGAGTGGCGAAAGCCAAATAACAGAGGAGTGTCAGGTGCTCAAAGCTAGCACTCCCTAGTACATGCTCAAGTTTCGTATATCCTGGTAACCTAGTGGCTCTCTGATGAGATGTGAGGAGCTCTCGTATCTATGTCTGTCGAGATGTCTTGTGATGTGGGGGAGGGTGTGATCTCCTTGATCTCTGGATCCGATAGGCTACATCAAGGGTGATGCCTCGCCTCTGGCAGTCGCGTCTAAGAAGAGCTGAGATAGATCGAACCTCGATCGTGCGTGCTCTGGTCCCTACCCGTGTCGCAAGTGGAGTGTGTCTCCCTCGTCTGACAGCATCGTGGTGGACTCTCCTACTGCTAATCCGTGATGCTCTCATCTCCTTAAGCTCCTCTCCCTCAGCCTCACCGGCAGCTGAATCATATGAATAGAAGTTTGTAATAAAAGTTTGTGACCTGTTGATATCGGTCACATGTGGCATCAGTCTCTGCTGCTCTTTGATCTGTTGCATCAATGTGTCTCTTCGTCGACGCATCTCAATTAGGTAGAACCCAACACAGACGTGATCGTGAAAATGGATCAGCCGTGTAAGAGGACCAAAGCCATGCCCCTCCTGAAAGAAGTAGTGGTATCGTCCTCGTACCTCATAATAGACTAGGCAGACACAGAAAATGCTCCTCCGTCTCGATCTCCTCCATCTGGCATAGGTTGCAAGTCCCCTGCTCTCCCTGCCTTAAATCCGCAGTTGATGTGATGAGACTCGCAACTGACTGATGGCGACCCTCAAGTTATGTGAGACTCTCTTGTCCTCGAGATACTGAGGTCTGATGACAAGACCGTGCTCTGAGACCCTCAGGAAGTGGTCATGGTAGAACTGGATCTTGGTGGAGAACTCTCCCCTCCAAGCCCTAGATGTATGGAGCTGGAGGAGGTCCAACTGTATGATACGGTTGATCTCATCTCCTGGGATCATCTTGGGTGGTGCATCTAGATTGTACCGAAAAGGGGGAAGTCTGTCCATCTGAATGTCTTGACTACCAAACCACGTGGATATCCGTGCATACCATGCCGTATCAACACCGCTCTTTGCTAGTCGCCTGGAGGACTCTAATGCTAGCCTCGGTAATCTCCACTGGGGTAAGGCCCAGACTCTATGAAGGAACGTCACTGTTTGAAACATGGCCCTGGAGAGGGGGCAGAGAGAGTTTATTAAAGTTTTCGAAAGACAGATGGGTCTATGAGACTGTGAGAAACCTGATACAAACAAGGTGAAAGGGTGGAGCTACTAAACAAGCATCAACTCCCATGCTACATGCTACGTGCCACATAGCAATAAGAACATCAATACATAGTCATAACATAATGTCAATATGACCCTCTCCATCACCACTATCGTCATCAAGGTACAAAGCAAATCGAGCCCAATATCATGGAGGACCCAGTGCTTGGTGGGATAGAAGTAGAATGAAATCAGAGATAAAGTGCCGTTGACTATCGGTGGGCGTTACTCGGTGTGGCTGGCAGAGGTTCTGCATTGGACCAGGGCTACGGTGACCCCTGTTAGTCGCACCTGACCCTGAACATGGAAGGGATGTCTTTAAGTGTAATCTGTGCGTCCGTCCTTTGTCGGGTATGTCGCGTCACTAGCTCCGAGTCTCGCCTGTGACGAAGGCACGTGGTGTGATAATCTGTGCGGTCTGGCTGGAAAAACTGTGATCATGCTCTGAGAAGAGTTTGCCTCTGTCGGTTTGCCTTGTCCCTATCTCTGTGATCTAAGTAAGTGCTCTCGATGTCTAGTTGCTTCATGGATGAAGCGTGAAGGTGGCCAAACAGCTTTGGTTTGGAAAGGCAAGGAAGCGGGAGAGTAGTCCGAAGTTGTCTCTGAAGAGACGGTAAAAGCGGCCTCGGATCTCGTAGTATACTGGACACTTGAAGATGAAATGCTCCTTTGGCTCAATCTCCTGTATACAGCTCACACGGAGTGCATATTCGCCTCTCCCTGGGTACTCCCTTAGCTCGTCCACTCTTAGTGCGAAGAAACCCAGATGGGGGAGGTGAATCTGAGTATATTTAGGAGGATCAATAAAACCTCATCAGAAATACGTCTCTGTAGAAGCTAAGCTTCAGTGGGAGTTCACTTGGTTCCAACTAGGTCCAGAATGTGTGTAACTGTAGGAAGTCCTTGCGTATGACCTGGTTAACCTTGTTATACCTAAGTGGGAGAAACGACGTGTCAATGCTGTATTGGAAGGGGGGAAGTCTATCCATGTGGAGTCCCAATCTCTCGAACCACCTGCTTGTGTCTGCATACCAGCATCTCTGGTCACCCTCAAGTGGGCCATAGAGGAGGACAATGCTAGCCATGACACTGCGATGTCTTGAGGTGCAGTCCCAGTACCCCCTGACACGATATAGATACGTGATGGCTTGGAATGCTACATCAAGTTGTAGTAGCGGGGGACTGATGGCTTATTGTGAATCATGCGTGACGACATGAGAACCTGAAGATGCTCCACCCAAGCCCACTCCGCATCTTAGAGGTTTGGCCCCCAATAAGGGCTGCTATACATCCCAGGTGGTCGGACAAAGGAGTCTAATAAGAGGGCCTTGGTTTGGGAGTCCTGAAAGTGCGAGTGGAAGCACTGCCTCTCCAACCTGGCTAAAGAGGCATACCCTCTGCTGAGACGGGCGTGTATAGCTGGGTCTCATCTTAAAAATAGGGCCAGAAAAGAGAACCCCTAGGTATGTGTTAGATGAGACAATCTCAACCGGCGATCCATCAAAGGTGAACTGCTCTCTATGCATGGCTGCTTGAAGATCATAACCTTGGTTTTATCAAGGTTGACCTTTAAGTCATGTGACTCACAAAAGGACTGTAGTGCATCTAAATGTCTTTGAAGGTCCTTTGTAGAGGAGGATAAAAGCACTACATGTGCATATAGCAAGAACTAAATCAAAGTACCAGCAAGAGAGCATCCAACCCCTCCCAGAGTCTGCATAAAGGTCTTGAGCTCATCTATGAAGAGGCCAAATAGAGTGGGTGAAAGAGGACACCCTTGTTTGACCCCGATAGTACTCATGATCTCCTTTGTCCATCCAGTCCCTGTTCGGACTGTGCCTAAGACTCTCTCGTAAAGTGCATGAGTATGATTCTCCCCAGTTGGATCGCCAAATGTTAGCGCTTGGTTCTACTTGCCTCTCAGGTTATTCGGTGCCAAGTGCTTGGTGAGCAGTGTGTGTACAGTGCCAAGTTGGAAGATGCCCTCTCGTGCACTCCTTAGTGACCGGATCAAACATTCCTATCGGTGCTTGGTTGTAAAACCGTGTCGTGAACTAATGGGTTCTGTGTTGTGTGGAAGAAAACTATATGAAGACGGGTGAATGAGAAGCGACACAAGTACACCAATGCAATGAATAAACAACTGAATGAAACACTTGTATTAATGAAGAGGTCAATACAACAGCCAAGGGCTGCTTAGACTCACGCCTCAACTCAAGGCGAACCACTCACTCTTGCAACAGGACTCTGGACTCACTAAGACTTGCCTCTCGTACAAGACACTTTGAGCCAAAAAGGCCATTTCACCATTGCAATAAGACTCTTATAGACTGGTTCCCGTCTACTAGACAGTTCTAGCAACTGACCTACTAAATTTCCTATCTGGTAATCTTACTCGATTGTTGATTATCATTGGATTGCTTCTGTGTCGACATACTGCTTGTCCTTGCCGGCCGGAACTCCACCGCTTGGTGTTGGCTGCTCGTTGGGCCTACCCCCAAGGGTGTTTGGTTGCCTGGCATGTGGTTTGGTTCTTGTGTCAACCAGGGTCAACACTTTACCTTGACTTTACTTCGTCCGTGTCTTGATGGATTACAAGTCTTTCATGGAGTAACATATTGAACTTGGTCTTCAAAATTGTAGGATCTACGAGACCCAGAGCAGGCATAGAGATGGGCGACTACCCGGTGGTGTCTGGCTCGTCCAGCATTAGTGTGTGGGCCATGGAAGTGTATGAAACTTGATGGGTGCAGTAGTAGGCTACACGTAGTCGGTGGTGTTTGGCTCGTCTAGCATTAAGAGTGCGCGGGCCATGGAAGTGTATGAAACTTGCTGGATGCAGTACTAGGCCATGTAGCACCAATAGTCTAAGGACATCGGGAGCGAGTATTCTTTGACCCAGGAGTGCGAGCCGTCTCCCTTGGTGCTGCTGTCGTGGAGTGAGTTCTGGAGGCTGATCCCCCTTGGTCTTCATCATCCTCGGGGTTCCTTCTTGGCCGTTTGGCAGGGTGTTCATCATGCAGCCCTCGGAACATATTGTCAATTCTTTTGAGAGTGTTAAGGCGGTCTTTGTACTCCTGATTAAGCTGTCTCAGCTCCGCATTCGCTGCTTGAAGATTGCCACCTTGGCATCTAGGTCTACCAACACTTGGGTGGCGTCTAAATCTTTGATTCGCTACTGGTGCCCTATGTTCTGTTGGAAAGGTCACCTCCCCATCTGTAAGCCCCCATATGAGGAGAGCATGGAGGGGGTGAACCTAGGGTTTGAGGGAGTACCACATCGGCAGCATCCTGGCTGCCATGTGGGTGCTATTCAGAAAGAGAGGGGGCTGCCACATGGGCAGCACACAGGCTGCCATGTGGGCAGCAAGCAAAGGGAACACACCTGTAGTCAAGATGGCTGCAACAAATGGCGCCAACAAACAGGAGCAGATGGTGAGGCATTCAGCATCAGGATCTGGCCTGGAAGAGGTGGATCTGGAACAGCGGACATGGCGGGGTGACCCAGGTAGGAGGTGCGATTATGTCAGCAATAGTACGGATGTGTACGGGCAGGACATGGCGCTGGCAAAGGGCTGCAGCATGGCGGGGGTCTGTGGGCAGGTATACAGCCTGTAGGAGGGTCTCCAGCAGCAACAAAGGGCAGCCTAGCAGCAGCCCAAATGTGCCTGGCTAGGGCCCTTATATAGGGCTGGTTGGACCAGCCAACCAGGTCGGCCAGCAAGCAGACTGATTGGCCAGTCTGGTCGGCCAGGATGAGGCTGGCTGGTTGGTTCTATGACAGCCCCTTGGGGGCCTATAAAAGGAGGGCCTCCAGGCCCTCATTCATATCCAACTATCCAGCAAGAGCAGGAGCAGACAAGAGCAGCTGCAAGCCACTCCCTTGGGCCTCGCACCAGGGGTGAAGGAGAGTGGAAGGTGTGCTGCAGACTGAGTTCCCTAGAGGCTGGACCTTGGCTGTCTTCTAGGACAGCGAGGTGTTGTGATCATCTTCAGGAGCAGCAAAAGCCAAGCAGCTCTTGGAGCCTATTCCCGGAGGACGAGGAGAGAAGGAAGAAAGAAAAAAGAAAGAAGGTTTATTAAAGTCTTCGGAAGACCGATGGGTCTATGAGACTGAAAATCCTAATACAACAAGCTGTGGTAGTGGAGCTACTAAACGAGCATCCATACCAATGCAAAATGCAAAAATGCAGAATGGCAGTACTAAGTCCTAAGTACAACATAGTCATGTCGATGGTCGACTATATATCAATCTCAGCATCATCATCAATTTCATCATCATCATCGGCAACAGCAAGATATCAGGATGGATGAGACAGTGGAGGCATGAAGTTGGCAATAGAGTGTTGTTGGCCACTCAGAGGTGCGGTCTTGGCACGTCTCTTGGTCGTAGCTCTGCGTCGGACCAGGGCTACTGTGACCCTCGTCGGTGGGGCTCTGACTCTAAATAAGGAGGGGATGTTCCCAAGTGTGATCTGTGTGTCGACCCTCTGTTTGAGCCATCGGGTCACAGGCTCCGGGTCACGATCATGTCGAGGCCTCATCTCGTGGGGGTCCATGTGATCTAGCTGAAAGAACTCTGTGATAGAGCTCTGAGAGGGATCAGTCGAGGAATAAGTCTGCTCCTGTCTTTGTGCTCGGAGTATCCTCTCGCGATGTCTAAGTGCCTCATGAATGAAACCTGCCAAACACCGCTGGTCTGGGTAGGAGAGGAAACGGGCCAAAATCCCATAACTATCCCTGAAGAGGCAGTGGAAACGCCCTCGATCTCATAGTAAACAGGACACCTGAAGATGAAATGCAACAAGAAGTTCAAGGACAAGCATGCTGCAGACTAAGCTTGGAGGGCTGCCTACTTAGGCTGACACTCAGGGCAACAAGGTTGAGAAGAACACGCTAGACAGAGAGTCTACATATGCTCGAGGTGGAGCACGCAGGCTCAGAGATCTAGAAGTGCTTGACATCTAGTAGGAGAACCTTTTGGTATTGTATCCTGTCCTACTTTGTGGACGGACGGAAATATAAAGTGTTGCTTCTATATTTGTCTTTGAGCATTGTCTATTTACTGGCTTGCACATCTATGCACATTAAGTTAAGAAGTTTGTGATTCCACACCTCACACCACACTGTGTGAGCTCTTGGGCAATACTATGAGTCTTTCGCTGTGCATAGTCTCTGTTGGGTAATTTCTAACATGTTCCTCTCTTTGAGGATTTTGATCTGTTGCTTGTGCTTGGCGAGCTGTTTCTTGTCCTCCTGCTGGAGCTGCAATGCAGCATGCTTGGCCTTGAGCTTCTCGTTGTTCTTTGGGAGAGCACTCGCAGCGTGTCGTAATCCATTTGCAGGAGTGTTTGAGTTGCCTGTTGCACTTGGTTGTTGGTCACATATTCCCTTTGTGTAATGTGAATGAACTGGGGAGGCACCCAATAAGGAGACACATGATATAGAGCGCGTGTGGAATTTGCTCCCTCAGTTGACATTTGTTGACGCACCTCCATATACTGCTCTGTCGAAAGTGAGGAGTCATCAACAAGAAAGATTTCATTGACTCCTTGGCGCTCGGAAGTAACGAGGGGAGGAAAAGCAGGCTGTGTGGGAAGAATCCTCTGGCCCATTTGTGGGCCCTCCCTCGGTTGAAGAGGTAGAGTTGGTGGGGTCTCCAAGGCAATAGATCTCGGGGTGGTAAGAACTATTTAAGTGGGGGCGGAATGAGTTACAGGAGGTGGTGGAGACGAATGAGGATCTCGGATGTAAGGGTGGACTCATTGAAGATGGCAGTGGTGGCAATGTGAGTGCCGGTCAATGTGTTTTCTGTGCCATTGTCAGTGTAGATGATGGTGTCAATACTGAAGCTGGGAACGAGGGAAAAGGCTTCAGTAGAGGGTGGAACAGGTGCGGTAGTGGCAACAGAAGAGACTGGCTTGGAGGTAGGAATTGACTGGAAAGCGGGGTAGTGACAATTGTAGAGGCCGAAAGAGATATGATAGCGGTGACGGCGGCTGACACGTAGGTAGAGATGACGGGAGTAGAAGCAACAACTGCCATAGAGGTTGAGGTAGATATAGAGGCTTAGGCGGAGGCCTTGGCAGTGGTGATGACTGGGATTGGGGGCAGAGTTGGGGGTATTGGAGTCTAAGCTATAACACTAGCTGGGGGTATTGGAGTCTAAGCTATAACACTAGCTGGGGACATCGTGTGAGGAGATGGTGAGTGAGAGAGAGCAAGAGAGAGTGAGAGTTGGAAGCTTGTAAGCTGAAAGCTGAGTTGCAATAGTAGAGTGTGAGAGTACAACTCAATGAGAGAGAGATAAGGTTTTGTCCTAGTGACAAAACCTTAGTAGTCACTAACCATAGTTAGTGAACTAACTGCGGTTAGGGGGAAAAACCTCTTAAAGAGAGAAAAGTGCCCCTAACTAGCTTATTATATTACATTGGTCACTGCTGAATTATATCTATAATTCTAACACCCCCCTGTAGTGCCAATGTCATGTACAAGGCTGATCAATCACCAAACGGATATAAGTTCAGGGCACTGCGAAATGTCTCAAACTTTTCACGTGGTAGTGCTTTGGTGAAAATATCTGCAACGTTGTCATGTGTGGACACAAAGATCATACTGATCTCTCCTGCATGCAACTTCTCTCTGACGTAGTGATAGTGAACCTCAATGTGCTCCGTGCGAGCATGAAACACTGCATTCTTTGCCACTGCAATGGCATTCTGACTATCAGTGAGAATTGGAGAAGGACCCTCCAAAGAAAGATGAAGATCAGCAAATAGACGTCGCAGCCAGACACATTCAACTGTTGCTGTGAAAGCTGCCCTGTACTCAGCTTCACATGATGAGGTAGCCACTGTAGATTGTTTCTTGCTCAGCCAGGAAATGCAAGATTTACCCAAAAAGAAACAATTGCCACTAGTGGACTGCCTAGTGTCATAATCACCAGCCCAATCTGAATCACTGTAGGCATGCATCTGCAAGTCACCCCCCCTGGGAAATAGCAAGCCAAAAGACTTTGTGCCCTGCAAATAACGGAAGATGCGCTTAACTGCCTGCCAATGCATAGTTTTTGGGCTGTGCATGTACCTGCTCACCTGAGATACTGCAAACTGAATATCAGGTCTAGTGTTGCAGAGATATATGAGGCATCCAACACCCTGACTGTAAAGTGTGACATCAACTGATTCTCCTGCATCATGCATTGTGAGTTTCAGCCCCGGCTCCATGGGAGTGGCTATGGGCTTACACTCATGCATGTTAAATCTGTCCAAGAGTTTCTGAACATACTTGGACTGAGACATAACAGTGCCACGTCTCTCATGAGAGAATTGGATCCCCAAATAAAAGTGAAGCAGCCCCAAATCTGACATGTCAAAGTTGGTCTGCAAATCAGCTTTGAAATCTGCAATTTTGTCTTCATTGGACCCTATGAGCAGTAAGTCATCGACATAAAGAAGGATGACTAAAATTTCCCCCCCATCCATCTTGATGTAGAGGGTGCTCTCAGTAGGACTATTGTGCAGCCCCTTGCTGGTCAAAAAGGCATGGATCTTGGCATACCATGCACGAGGGGCCTGTTTCAGCCCATATAAAGCTTTGTTGAGCCTGCATACTTGAAGTGTATTTGCTGTAATTTCAAAGCCCGGAGGTTGTTTGACATACACCTCTTCCAGCAAGTCCCCATTTAAGAAGGCTGTTTTTATGTCCAACTGATGAACATTCCACTCAAAATGTGCAGCCATTGCAATAACTGATCGGATGGTGGTCATCCGGGATGTAGGAGCGAATGTCTCCTCATAATCTATGCCCTTTTTCTGAGCAGTCTTTAGCAACCAGCCTTGCCTTATATCTGTCAATGGAGCCATCTGGCTTCCGTTTGACCTTGAAAACCCATCGTGTGCCAATGGCATGTTTACCCTGTGGCAAGTCTACAACATCCCAAGTCTGATTTTTTGCAATGGACTGCAACTCATCGTGCATGGCATTCATCCAATGCACATTATCCTTTGCCTCTTTGAATGTGGCAGGCTCCTCCTCATCAAGGAGAGTACCTGCATATGCTGATTTCACTGAATTAGCACCTTCCATGTGCCTTGCTGCACTGCGAGTCCTGCCAGATAACGGAGCATCAATTTTACTCTCCTTGAGAGTCTGTAACAGCCAGTTTGGGGCTGTTTTTGCTGCATGTATGTCTGCAATTTCTTGCTGCACCACCTGTTCCACTGCCTGTGGAGGGGGCAAGACATCTTGTGGCGGAACTGAAGCATCTGGAGGTTGCTGTAAATTCTGATTTGCATCAGAAAAATCAGCAGGGGAACCCAAGGCAATGGGTAGCAACCCCTCAAAGACATCCTCTGAAGACGAAGGCATTTGAAAAAAGCCTGAGTGTGAGCTGAAGTTTCAGAAAATATCACATCTCTACTTACTATGATCTTGCGTGTAGCAGGATTGTAGAGACGATACCCCTTGCTTTCTGCACTGTAACCAACAAATATGCATTTGATGGCTTTATCTGACAACTTGTGCCTAAATTCAACTGGCACATGAGCATAAGCAAGGCATCCAAAGACTCGGAAGTGATCCACTGAAGGCTTCCTGTCATTCCAGACCTCATAAGGAGTTTTTGTTTTTAAAGCCTTAGTGGGAGCCCTCTAGCCAGAATTTGTGAGGCATGTGTTTGCTTTTCAGCATACATCTGTCCATCTCCATGAGGGTTCTATTTTTCCTCTCAGCTTTGCCATTTTGCTGAGGGGTCAGCCTGAATGTGAGCTGATGCACAATACCCTTGCCTTTGAGAAAAGCATCAAATTCTGCAGACAAGTATTCCCCACCTCTATCCGTGCACAATGTCTGTATCTTGAGTCCGGTTTCATTTTCAACCATGGCTGAAAAGTGTTAAAACACCGTGAACACTTCAGATTTCTGTTTCAGCCCATAAACCCAAGTAAAATTGGAGTAATCATCAATAAATGTAACGAAGTAGAGATGACCACCCAACGATGGAGTCCTCATGGGACCACAGACATCACTGTGTATAAGCTGTAATTTGCGGACAGCTTTAACTGAACCATCCTTCTTGAAGGGGAATCTATGCATTTTACCTAAAATGCACCCTTCACAGGCATGTGGAGGAGGTATCTCAAGAGGTGGCAATGCATCAACCATGGAAAACTTCTGAAGTGTCATCAAGCTGTTGTAATGCATGTGGCCATATCTGGCATGCCATAATTTTGCATACTGCATGGCAGCTGTAGAAGTAGAAACTGCAAGAGCATGGGCTGCTCTTTTCTCAAAAATATCAAGCTGAAAAAGCCCACACATCAGAGTACCAGATAACCTTAAGGCAGAGTCATCTTCCCAGTCTCGGACAGCACATTTGTCATCCTCGAAGATGACCTGAAATCCACCTCTGTTAAGAGTGGACACTGAAAGAAGATTTTTGGTTATGCCAGGCACATATAAGACATCTGAAAGTCTGAAAATTGAGCCATCAATGGCAGTGAGCTCAACATCTCCTGTGCCACGTATTGAATATGATGAGTTGTTGGCACAAGTGACTTTCTTACCAACGGGAGGTGGATGCAAGGAAGTAAAAAGACACTTCGTAGAAATGATGTGCTTGGATGCACCGCTGTCAAAATACCAAGTGTTCAGTGTTTCATTGACACTGAAAGCAGATGCATCTGTAGAAGAGTCATAACTGCAAGTCAAAAATGCATATGTATCATCACTGCAAGTGGCTGTACTATCCCGAGCATCTGGAACAGCCAACCTAGAATCTGAAATGCAAGATAAAAAGGCATAATCCTGTCCAACAAAGTTGGCTGCAGCATCCCCACTGTCAGATGCACGAGGAGCTGAATCTGAAACAGCCATACTTGAGCTGTTTTTCTTTCCTTTTGCAAGCCTTTTCCTGCATTCTGCTATGTGATGACCTGGCTTTTTGTAGTAGTGACAAAAACCCTTCTTCTTGGGCTTACTTGCATCATTTTTAGCCTTTTGGGAAGGCTGTCCTGACCCACTGGAAGGCTGATTTACTGATGTCTTTGCCTGTCCCTTTGTTTTTTATTTAAACTTTGAGAGCATGGCTTGTTCACCTGCACGTGCAGCCAAATTTTTCCTGGTCTGCTCTTCCTGAAGCAGAAGTCCTATCAACTCATGAAAAGTGAGAGGATTTGCACCCCCCCTCAATGATAAGTTCAGCGAGGTATGAAAGCTGAGATAAGACTCAGGAAGAGAATTCAGAGTGGTTGTAATCATCTCTGAATCAAGAATAATTTCATCTATGTTTAACAATTGCTCTCTGAGATCCTGTAGCTGTGTGAGGTGGAGTGACATGGAGTCACCCTCTTCCATATGTGTATTACTCAACTCTCTTTTCAAGAAAGATACCCTTGCATCATTCCGAGCTGCATACATGCTTTCCAAAATATCCCATGCTGTCCTGGAGGTCTTACACGACCGGATATGCGGAATGATAAATCTTTTCACTGAAAGAGAGATGCATGACAAAGCTAAGGCATCCTGTGAATCCCATCTCTTCTGTTCTGGAGTAGTGACTGTAGCTGCACCAACAACTTGTCCTGCAGCTGCACCCTGTGCACGGCCTCTTCCACCTCCTTGCTGGGGAGGGGTAGCAGGTGCAATATCTGCTGGTCGGATCTCATCCCCATTGACATAATCCCATAAATTGCGAGAAATCAGAATATTGCGTACCATGAAACTCTAGAGGGAGTAGTTGGTACCATCCAACTTGTCTTCTTGTGAAAGACCACCAAACTTGAACTCATTCTGATTTTGATGGGCCATATCTGAGAAAAAGATTGAAGCAAATACAAAGCTGAATTCCCTTACTGGGAATGAAATGCACAACTCCCAAAAAACACAGCCAAGCACGAGCTGTAAATGCAACTTAGATTTCTGTACTTGCACTGTCAGAAATCTGTCCAAGCATCAAAAACTCTCCAAAATGTGCCAAAAGTGCTGCAAAACACTCCAAGAAAGGCAGTATGAACTGAAAACTCTAGAAATTGCTCTCCCAACACAAAAGCCCCAAAATAGGCCTGAAATTGCAACCGGAAAGGGGCAAATTGAACAAAAGCCCCAAATGTTGCAAGAATTGTGCTCTGTCTGCAAAGCCCCAAATTTTACTGCAAAATTGCAGTGTAATCACAAAATCCCCAAATTTCTTCAAGAAATTGTACTGCAGAACTGAAAGCCCCAAATTTCGAGCTTGAAATTGCAACCAGAAAGGGGCAAAAGTACTGAAAGCCCCAAATTTTGCAACTTCAGCAGAAAGCCCCAAATTTCAGACCAAATCTGCAATCTTTGCTCCAATTGTAGCTCCGAAACTACACAATGATTGCAATGTCTGCAACAAACAAAAATACCCCAAATGTACTCCCAGAAAACTGAGCCAAACTATGGCTATCTGCAAACAATGCCTGCAGAAATAAAACTCTGCACTGAAGACCTGCAACGGAAGTGTATGGATTGTGAGCTGACAGTACGGATCTGTCAGTGTACGGATTTTGTACCTGTATGGATTTCGTACCTGTACGGATGTACGGACTGCAGACGACAGAAGCTGTACAGACGATGACGCCTGCCTGCAAACGTGGCGCAGATCTGTACGGTGTTGTTTGGCACAGAACTGTACGGTGTTGTTTGGCGCAGATCTGTACGACACAGATCTGTACGGCGCACAGGTACGGCAGGTGAGCAGGTAAGGCAGGTACGGTGCAGTACGGTAGGATTCCATACAGTCGTACGGACTGTACGGACGAAGTGTAGGAGCGAAGGTGAGTTGCAGTTGGAGCTCAACGGGGAGGCTGGAGCTGGAGGCAAAGAGCAGGAGCTGAAGGGAGCAGGGAGCACGGAGCTCTTGAACCTGCTCTGATACCAAATGTGAGGAGATGGTGAGTGAGAGAGAGCGAGAGAGTGAGAGCTGGAAGCTTGGAAGCTGAAAGCTGAGTTGCAATAGTAGAGTGTGAGAGTACAACTCAATGAGAGAGAGATAAGGTTTTGTCCTAGTGACAAAACCTTAGTAGTCACTAACCATAGTTAGTGAACTAACTGCGGTTAGGGGGAAAAACCTTTTAAAGAGGGAAAAGTGCCCCTAACTAGCTTATTATATTACATTGGTCACTGCTGAATTATATCTATAATTCTAACACATCGGCCAGGTACCTGTCCCGAGGCGAGCCGCTACCGGATCATACAAAGTGGTGGCCCCAACTTGTTATGGGCTTTGCCTTTGGCCACCTTCTAGTAAGCCCAATCTACTGGGAGATTGGTGCGATTCATTGCAGCAGCGAGTTGAACAAAATTGCGGGTTATGTTCCCCGTGCTCTTCTTTAGGCCAATAAATCAGACAAAAACTGAAAGAACAGTCGGACCTGCAGATCGATAGACTTATTGATATAGTATAACCCTGAGATGTTGAATAAGTACCTGATTGAAAATACACAGGTCACTTGATCTAGAGCTGGTGCAGCTGTTGGACACGACGGGAGTAAAAAGACTACTGCATAGAGCTCCTGAGTAAGGGGGATGCAGCATCGAAGAAAGCTGTATTGTCATCGATGATGTAAGTCCCCATAATGCCTTGGGCGACATCTACGTTCCATACCTCCATCCATGGCAAAGAAGCAAAGCGAGAGATATGCTTTTGTCGAAGCCATGAACGTAAAGGCTTGTGTGTGGGATCAATGGGATGTGGGAATCGGAAGCATGGGTGAACACGACGAGAGGCAGAAGGGGTTGAAGTGGAAGTGGCTGGGACAGTCATGGAAGCAGTAATGGAGGGGTTTTGCTGAGAGGATTCATGCTAGGAGGACTACACACAGAGTTGCTCATGGTGCGGGACGTGTGGCTTTCCTCTTCAGCTTGTCGAAAAGCCATTCGGAAGGGAATAAGTTTTGTTGTTACCTTATACGCAGTACGTTAAGCCCATAAGGCTGCATGAAGCTTGGTGTCCCAATCCCGCTGATGAGTGCTTCCTGTCTTGGTGATAATGAGCTAAATAAGTTTATTGGAAGACTCGACTTGGCGTTGCAACGCGGGTAATAAGTTGTAGCAACCTGGTGCATTACCAGAAATTCTTCAGTCAGGGATTACACAGAGTTGCTCATGGTGCGGGACGTATGGCTTTCCTCTTCAGCTCGACCAAAAGCCATTTGGAAGGGAGTAAGTTTTGTTGTTACCTTATAAGCAGTACGCTAAACCCATAAGGCCGCATGAAGCTTGGTGTCCCAATCCCGCTGATGAGTGCTTCCTGTCTTGGTGATAATGAGCTTAATAAGTTTATTGGAAGACTCGACTTGGCATTGCAACGCGGGTAGTAAGTTGTAGCAACCTGGTGCATTACCAGAAATTCTTTGGTGAGGGATTCAAATACTTCATTCATGAAGTGAGTTCCTTGGTCACTGACAAATTCAATTTGACCTCCAAAACTGCATATGATATTGTCAAACATGAACTTGGCTGTACTTCGGGCCGAGTTATCTCTCATTGCTTTGGCCTTAAACCACTTGGTGGCATAATTTGTGGCTGCCAATACATATTTGTTCTGTGTGTATTGAGCAGTCTTGGATGGACCCATGAAATCCAATCCCCGTTTTTGAAAAGCTTCCCAAGGCTGACTTGGTTAAAGAGGCATATGATCTTTAGGAAGCAATTGGCTGCTGGCATACATCACACCTAACACATCGAGCATAAGCCTCTTTAAATAAGGTTTCCCACCATAGCCCGGTTTGGAGTACCTTCCGAGCTGTTAAATCTCCACCAATATGACCACCATCAGGCCTGGTGTGAGCCTCTGTGAGGACCACTTCTCGTTCATGTGGTAAAACCCATCTACGCAATACGCCCTCAGCTCCTTGGTGATACAAATGACCAGCAATTAGAGTGTAACGCCAGGCTTTTAGAGCTAACTGTCTGTGAGAGAGAGAGAGAGAGAGAGAGAGAGAGAGAGAGAGAGAGGCAGACGCTGAAGTAGGGAGCAAGAGAGCTTGAGGGAGGGTGGAAAGGTGCACTAGAGGGTTGACTTATGTAGACCCTTCCTAATGTGCCCGTTTTTGTCCTCTTTGTGATAACACCCTTTTATACCGAATTGTGCTAAGCTCTACTAACTTGGTGAAAATGATGTACTTGCTTTTACAGAATATATATGTGTGTGTGTGTGTGTGTGTTATTTATTTCTTCAGAACAACAAAAATCTTAATTTGTTATAAGCTTTATAGCAAAAAATGATAACAAGAAAATGAGTGACACCCAGGGGCCAGGACATGACTTGCATGACAAAGAATACATTATGGACACACTGACAAGCATGATTGCAACTTTGCAGGAATTGTATGTAGAAACTTAATTATTAAACATATTGCCGTAGAAAGTTTCTTCAACATAATGTTGCAGCTATATTCTAATAAATGAATAGCTTAGAAAACCAGTGAGCAACAACCAATAAACAAACAGAAGATATTCCGCCTAGTAAAACGAAGACTGGCAGTCCTCCTCATCCATAACATGAAAGGAAATAAATTTTGAATGATAACATACATAGATACATACATACATATATATATATATATATAGTTTTTGTGTGTGTGTGTGTGTGTGTGTGTAGATGAATCCAGGAACATCCCCAAACTCATCCTCTAAAAACACAACATATCTGTCTTTGTAATAATGTAGTTGTTCTTACTGTTTATAAGTCAGTTTATATGGTCAAAGTACTTTAATTGGTCATCTTGCAGTTTACATGGTCAAAGGACTTCAATTGGCCATCTTGCAGTTTGACCCTTGGAGGTAGATAGCAATGGCATTTCGAAGATCTTGTGCGTTGAGCTTTGCTGATGCTTTTATGTCCCAAAAGAAAGCCCTTTGGATTACGATTGCAAAGCTCTCTACTTTCCATGGGAAAGGGTCAAATCCATCTAGGGAGCAGATGGATGTCTTTGATCGGGCTTACAAAAGGAAGCAGGAAAGTATATTTCTTTGTGATCATACACTCTTTTACCATAGCATTGAACATCTTGTTGATATATTTGTTTGTCTCTGCTACTGGTGTAGCAACAATGGTGAGTGTTGCATGATTGCATGATGTTGACTCATCAGCTGAAAGTTTCATGCATTGTGAAACAGAGGGACAGAGCAGCATGGCTTATGGGTTCACATGATCCTCTTCTTGATGCTGTTACAGAGAATCTTCTGGACCGTTTAGAGGTGAACTATGCATGTTTTTTATGGCTATTTTATCATTCCATCTGAGGTTGTTACAATTGAAACAAATCTATATCTTCTCCCACCCTACTTGGATGAAGGAAAAATACATCCGAAATTTTTATATCTCAATTTTCTGCGTCTGATCATCATAAGCTAGCATGGCACAATAATGCTAGGATACTATGTGTTGGAAAGGTCACCTCCGCATCTGTAAGCCCCTGAATGAGGAGAGCGTGGGGGAGGGAGGCTTGGGGCAGGATGTGTCCAAGAGAGAAGAAAGAGAGGGGGCTGCCACATGGGCAGCACCTCACATCAAAGACCATGGAAAGTACCCAGAGCTAGGATGGATCTGCAGCAGCAAAAGGCGAAGCAGTAGCCAGCACAAGGGACCCAGAATAGAAGGCGATCAAATGGCGCTGACATCTGCAGGGTGTACGGTTCTGTACACTGCTGTAGAAGGGCCTGACAGAGGCGCAATGATGGCAGGATGTGCAGGATGGATAAGCGCAGATGTGGAGCAGGTTTTGGGCCTGTTTGGAGGCCCTGGTTTAGGGCTGGAGAGTGGGCACCCAGGTGTCCAGAAGCAGCAGCAAGGAGGGCTGCAAGGGACTGACCCTGGGGGGCATATTTATAGCCCACATAGGTTGGCCAGGCAGGGTTATATAGGGCTGGGCCCTTGCCTAGATTGGAGGGCCAAAGGCCCTAGAAGTGTGGGGCCAAAAGCCCCGGGTTGTGAGCCCTTATAGGGCTGGACCAGCCACAGACTGGTTGGCCAGTCTGGTCGGCCAGTTTGCTGCAGGCTGGTCGGTATTTTTGCCAGCCCTTGGGGCCCTATAAAAGGAGGTCCTTGAGGCCTCACTTCTCATCACTTGGAGCAGCAGTTCAGGGAGCAGAAGGAGCAGCAGATCAGCCACTTGTAGGCCTCTATCCAAAAGGAGACAAGAGAGCTGTAGAGCTGCAGACCTGGCTCAGAGTGCTGCCCACCTAGGCTGGTGCAAAGACAGCAAGGTGGAAGGGATCTAGACGGAAAGTCTATAGAAGCTCGAGGTGGAGCACGCGGACTCAAGTCTAGAGATAGCCAGCAGATAGGAGAAGGACCTTGTGGTAAGATCAGAGGACCTCACCATTGGTGGGACTCTGGATCTATCTATTTTGTATTGTGTCCATAGCTTTGGACGGAAATATATTATTTTGACGGTTTCTCTATCTGGCTGGTTCATTGTCTATTGATGAGTTTGCACATCTAATCTATGTGACACACATTAAGTAAAGAAGTTTGTGATTCCACACCCCACACGCACACTGTGTGAGCTCCTAGGCATTACTATAAGTCTTCTGTTGTGCGTACCCTCTGTTGGGTCATTTCTAACACTATGTGGGGGGTTTTGATGTCTACTTAAGTATGTAAGTTATGCACTAAAATGATGTTTGTGAGGCTATTGTATAAATCTGTGATGCATGTCTGTGTATATGCGTGTTCCCCTCCTCATATACATGCATTCATTCACATATAAAGTTACAAACTTCAATACCATTGATGGTTGTGATGTTAGATTTGCAATCACAGATATAAAGCATGTGAAAAAGGGCAGCCAGCAATCACAGATGTAAAGCATAGGAAAAGGGGCAGCCAGCTTACTAGTTAGTAGCTTGGCTTCGAAGTAATTGACACTTTAGCTTCATCTTGGTCTACCTGTTGGACCTGCAATTGCTGCCATCAAGCTTGTTAGTTGAAAGCTAGGTCTAGTTGATGGCAATGTTTCAAGTCTGCTTTTGAAGCCTAAGGAAGGCCATTTTTCGTTTGATTTATCAGGTCATTTATAACTATTGCTAGTTGGCATAGTGTTGTTGGTCTTGCCAATTGAGATTGATGAGTGGTCTTGTTAGTCTAGCCGAGTGAGAAAAAATAAGGCTGGATGGAATATCTTGAAAGGAGAAAAAAACTCTTAGGAGATAAGTGAAATGAAAGCATTTAGCAGTAGAATAATGCCCATCATCAATCCGAATGAATAAGAAGATGCTCTCCCGCCTTCCCGGTAATGGTACAAGGATGGACTACTGGCATTTGCAAGGTCGCTTTTGGGCCTCTGCCCACGCTTTTTGTCATCACGAGTGGGATGTTGTGTCAATACTTTAGTATTATAAAGGAGAAATAATCATTGAGCTTGTCGAGCAGTAATTGTTGAGTGTTGGTAATTAGCATATGTAAAGAAGCCTTTGTAGCGTCATTTATGACATTTAAACCCTTTGGCAACAGAATTAGTGACTTCATATGCTTGTTGGTGATGATTGGAAGAAGTTTTTACACTTTGAGTTATGTTGAAAGTCAATTCATGTTGCAAAGGTCCTTTTGGAGGTGTTGCATGCAGAGGGGGCACAATCCTTTTGCGAAATTTACTTATGCCAAATCACTGCGGCAGGAGGCTTGCAACCATCAGACATAGTTCTCTCTATTATGCTTCATTTTGAAAGCTCGTTCATCTTGTCAAGTTTTACTTGGCAGAATGTTTCTTTTGGATTCTTGTTCGCCTTTTTTTTTGGGGGGGGGGGGGGGTAGCCTGCAGTTTGACTTTACATGCTGCATGTATATTTGAGCAAGTTTCCTACTCATCTAGAAAAGGTTGTTTATTGTGTTGCAGTAAATGTAATGCCTATCTACATATTGGATGATTGGCTGGCCGTTCCAGAGGGCTTTATCAAAGGTCACCTTGTGCTTGCATGAATCTTTTATGCAGGGAAGCATTAGATTTTCACAACCCCCACAGAACGGATTTTATTCTATGCTCTCATATTAGCAAGCTTTAGTCAAGATCATCTTTATATTGGGGATCTACTCTTTGACCTTTGAGCCCATAGATGTCTTTGTGCTGTTCCGCATGTGTGCCACACTCTCAATGCTAAAAGAAATTATCTTCTAGCATTCTAGACTGATCTAGAGTTTTCGTCACGACAAGTTCCTGCTTACATTGTTTTTCAAAGTCGATTGAACAAAAAGCTGTGGTCACGAGGCATTTCTACTCTTCTTTTTGTTTGAATTCTCACTCCGAAAGAGCATACCTTTCAAAGATGTGTCCTTGCGCACTGCAGTTAGCCTTCTCCGTTAGTACTAGCCGTTGTCATGGCTGAGTTCGCCCTTCGCCTCTGGAGTGTTGACAGAAGATTAGTTGTATAAATGGATTCTCAAGTATGTGCTTGTGTTGTGTGGATATTTATGTGTGAGAGCATATGTTTATAATATGTTCTACACTCACTGTTGGGTGCTGATGGCGTTTGTGGGGATGTCATAGTAGCCAGTCCCTGCTGTGCATGAGCGTTTGGCATGGTGCTGGAGTCTCCACAAGATTCGGCAACATCAGTGGCAGCAGATGACGGAGTCCCCAGGATTATACTGGTGGTTGAGAGCCCAGAGTCCCTCCCAGAGTTGATCCTCCTCGAGACCCTTGAGGGGGGTACACTTCTTTAAAGAGTGGAGATTTCTGGGTTACCAAGCCAGTGTCTTCGTTGTAGGCAGATGGATCATTTAGCTAGAGACTGCCCTTGTGGCCAGGGCCGAGCCCCCCTCTCCCCCCCCCCCCCAAAACCCCGCAGGGCAAGCAGAGTCAGCAGGCCAGGACCTAGCACCCCCTCGAACAGGAGCAACAGGAGTCTCAGACCCCCTGGGTGGCACCTTCAAAGCGAGAATGGACCCAGGTAAAAAAGAAAAAGAAACCAAGCAAACTGGCTCGAAAGCACCGTAGGCAACGGGCTAGATGCAGGGGGGGGGGAGAGAGAGAGAGAGAGAGAGAGAGAGAGCGGTTCAAGAGATACCCGTGGAGGAGCAACTGCAAGAGTCCTTGGTTGCCCCCCCCCCCCCCCCCCCCCCCCCCGCGGCAAGGGCCACTATCCAGCTAGACGATCCTCCCATAATTGAGGTCTAGCAACTGCAATCACCCATGCGTCAGCAGCGAGCCTCAGGAGTTCATGACGTTGCGATGGCAGAAGCTGCGAAGGTTAGTTCCGCAGCGGTTGAGGAGGGGATCCAGAGCCTCGCTGAGCCTGATCAGCAGGGTGGTCCTATCGCCCCTATTCCTCCCCGTCCCCCTCCCCCCCCTGGATCTCTCTGCCTTCCCCTCCTCCCGAGCTCCCCCCACCCCCTCCTCCCCCCCTCGCCCCTCTTGTTATAATCATCCTCACCACCCGGCCCCCTTCCTCCGCCCCCCCCCCCTTCGCCTCCCCTGCCATTAGGCAAGGGTAACACAACATCCCCTTCCGTTTCCTCGTCTCAGCATCTTGTCCCCTCCCTCCATTCAGGGTGGGATCCATAGCGAAGGGGCTCGTCCTCTCGGTTAACAGCTTCCAAACTCTAGTTTGGGTGCCCTCTACCGCGGGACTTTTGGAGATTGGGGCCTTGGAACTATCTAGATATTTCAGACTCTTACCCTTTGCCTCGAGCACATGGGAACAGTTCATCTTCACGATCAATGGCAGAGACCCATGGCGAGAGCCAAAGTTCAGTAGGATACTTGGCAGCCTCCTCCTCTTATTCGGCCATAGGAGACATGGTGGATTGCTTGAGAGGCTAGATCGCTTTTAATGTTGGGGACTGGGCACTCCACAAAGGCGGCTCTACAGGGATTCTAGCAGGCACCATGATGTCAGACCACTCTCCAGTAGTATTCTACTTGAGAACTCTGCCGGAGTGTTCCCCAAAAGGAGGTCCGCATTCCAGAGGACCTCCTGTAGGATGAGGAGATTCAGCAAGTTATGGCAGAGATTTGGCAGCAGCCAGAGTCAGCACCTTGCGAGGGCTGGGCTTTGTGGTTGGCAGATGCGATTCAGAGGAGCAGTGAGGAGCTGCAGTCTCGTGCCCTTAGACGGAGGAGGGCTCTTCAGGAGCACGAGCGTGCATTGCGACGAGACGTCGCCTCCATAGAGAGGCTCAGGGAGTGGGACCTAGGATCCCAGTGGCTTAGTGACAAGACATGAGAGCGCGTGCCTTGAGCTCCAAGACACGGAGGTACTGGTGGGCTGAGTTCTCCTACCCACTTCACCTGGGCCCGTTGGATATAGCAGGGGGATGTGATGACGAAGCAGTTCTTCTAGACCATTGGATCTCGGTCGACAGGCACGCAGTTACAACGATTACGGGATCTGCAGGGCATTATGCACACTGATCCACAGGAGATACTAGAGCTGACCACGGTTTTCTACAGCCAGCTCTTTCAGCAAAGAGGGTGACTCCAGCTTGCCTTGTGGCCCATGAGCTAGTTTGGGACCACGTTCAAATGGTAGTCTCGCAGGAGTTGTGCAAGAGTTTGGAGGAGCATCCCTACATTGCAGTTTTGAAAGATCAGTGAGCTATGTTTGTACCTTATCTCTAGTCTGATTAGTAGCTCGTACTGTGGCAAAAAATTTATGAAGAAATTGGTGTATTCTGATTTGCTGCTCTGAATTAATTGTCTTATGGAAAAGTATTGAGTTGTGTGACTTGTGTCTATGGAACTAGCAATCATGCAACTCCTATCGTGCTTGTTCTTCTGAACTATCATGTAATATTGAATATTTGCTCTAACAGCAGCAGCTTTGCTCTTTGTCAGGTAAATCAAAGTGTCTTTCTCAGTTTATCTTTCTATTTTTATGATGGTCTGGTGATATGTTTTTGCTCTGGCTGCTTATCTCGTCTCCTTTATTATAGACACTGCTGCCTCTTTTGCATGGTTTCCTTTCTGATGTCAAATGCGGGAGTACCTGTTGTGAATACAGGATTGTAAAAGGACTTTTCACACTGCATTGAACATGGGGGGTGCTGTGGTGCATACAAAAAAGCTGCTTAAAGGTCGTGGTGAGTTCATATTTTTTATTGCTTTGGCATGTCTGAGACTTCCCTCACAGACTTGCACTTAGTAAATGATAGCTTTGCCGTATTGAAGGTGGAGTTGAGAGGCTGATAACCATGGACATATCTCATGACATGATCAAGAAATCTATGCGAACAGAAGCAGCTTCAAGCTCCAATCTAGAGAACTTGTATGTAGTTGGTGATGAGGAGTATCTGCCCTTCAAGGAAGGGTAAGCTGGGTGTGACAATAATTTACAAGAAATTATTATGCTAAGTAGAATTGCATTGTTTTCTGATGGAGTTTAACCTATGTTCTTTCCTTTGATACTCGTTCTCTTGTATTTCTTTGTATTTTCTCAAACAAAAGCTTATTTTATCCTTTAAGACATTATGAGTTCATTGTGCAGGTCTCTTGATCTGGTTATTAGTTCTCTGGGCCTCCATTGGATCAATGATCTTCCTGGTTGCATGACACAGGTTTGACATGAAACCCAGATATAGGAGTTCTTGTATTGCTGTCATTTAGGCCAACGCATAATATTAAGTATGGCATGTACCTGGCAGTGCAGGATGGCACTTAAACCTGACGGATTGTTTTTGGCAGCTATGTTGGGAGGGGACACTTTAAAGTGAGTGCCTATGACTTCAAAGCACACGTGTGTTGAATTTTAACAAATATCAACAGAAAACCTATTTTAAGCGTAAATGTCTGTTATCAGGTTTTTAAATTGTGAATTTACAATGTCTGCAAGGGGAGTTCCAACATTGTGTGAAATGACTTTATCTGCAAGTTCCCTATAGATTTTTGCCATAATTGTGGGGCTCGGTACTAAAATTCTGAACAGATTCATTAGAAGCACCAATCGAAGAATAATATACATTACCTATTCTAACACTGAGATTCAAATCTATGCATGATGATTTCTAAAGAGAGATATTTGCGAGAAGTCGTTGCTGAGGGCATGCACACAATGCCAATTCAGGCATGAGAAAGCACTTTTTAGAGAAGCCACTCTCTAGGGCATGGAGGAGTTAGTTCAGAGATGCCTACGCCTAATTTTTTGGTCAATGCCATGCTGCGCAGATCTGCAGAAAGAGATACCAGGGTCTGCTCAAGGAGCTAGGAAGATTATGGATAGTTTATTATGACCTTCCTTTAAATCTTCTTATTCTTTGATCTAGGCGCTAGAGATGTGAATATGCTTTAAGTTTTGTTGATTTGTAACAATCACTCGTTTGTATGATAATGCCATATATTTTATTGTCTGATGTGGTTTATGCCGGTAATCGGGACAGTACTGCTTTGATTTATTTTTTTACATTCATCGGCCATTCAAAGATATCTTAAGGCTTGAAGCATCAATCATTGATTTGTATTTATTCCAATTTTTTACTTAGAAGAATTTTCATGTCGTGGTGATTACAGGGAGCTTAGAATTGCTTGCACGGTAGCTCAATTGGAACGAGAAGGTGGTATAAGTCCTCGGGTGTCACCTTTGGTCGAAGTAAGTTTTTAGGCTTGGTTGCTTTTTAGACAAACCTTTTATAGGATCAAATGCATTGCCCTTGTCATATCTTTTCAAAGTTCAATACTTTTGGGTAATATCTTCATTATTTGAGCTTACCATGAAAGAGGTTTGGAGACTCCTTTGGAGTTTGTTTACGTGAACATTGTGAGGAAAGTAGAGGAGTGTTTAAAGTAGTTTGTAAGAGGCAATAGAATAGCTTATTTTATTTTACAAGTGTAGGATCTCGGCATTTACTTGTGAAATTTGTGAGAAAGAAAGAAAGAAAGAAAGTTTATTAAAGGCTTCGGAAGACCAATGGGTCTATGAGATTGTGAAAAACCTGGTACAAACAAGCTGTGGTGGTGGAGCTACTAAACGAGCATCTACACCAATGCAAAATGCAAAAAATGCAGAATGATAGTAATAAGTCCTAAGTACAACATAGAGAGAGTTGCTACTGGCATCCACCACTCTCCACTATTGTGTGTACTCATAGGTGGCATGAGGCACATGCTGCAAGGACAACACCCTGAATGGCGTGGATGCTCCTTAGACTTGTGTCTGACCTGACCTGGCTTGTTTGGAAGTCTGGGTCATGATCATGACGTCTCCCTTCTCCTATGAAGAATCTATGATCTCTTGTTGTGTGGTGCCGGGTCCACGATAGGTCTCATGAGTGCGGACCTCAAACGGGTAACCTCATGTATGAATAGTACAGCAAAATCTCTGGTCTGGGTAATCCATTACTTTGTCCATGTCTGTCTATCCATGGGTGAAAAGATAGTGACATCTCCCTTGGATCTCATATTATCTAGGGCATCACGCTTCTACATCTCCACTTCTTGAGTGTCACAAAGAGCACAGAGCCTTGTATCTCTACGATATCGTGTGGCTGCAATCGCAAGTCTTGCGTCAATTTGAAACTTGTGGCAGGAAGTTTGAGCTGGCCCATGGTGATCCGTACTGCATGGAAAAGGTGATTTTTTCCATGCATCCGTAGGTACTCCAGTGCCTGGATGAAGCCATCCACACTGAGATGGAGAAAATGCCCTCTAATTAGCGACCTTTGTGGCCACAACGGTTACGTGTCTTCTTTGACCGCTTACCAGTGCTCTCACTGGACAATGCCGCCAATAGTGACCTTTCTGACCTCAACTGTTACGAGTATGTGAAGTCTTTAGTGCTTCTCCTTTTGCATCTGTCATCTTACTCCTCTTATGCTTAGCTGCTACTGCCCTGGGTATGGCCATGTCCTCAGATGATATCTCCTTTTTTTCCTGGAGAATCTCTTGCTGAAGATCCTGGAGCTTGTTGATATGCTGCTGCATCGATGAAGACTTCGCGGGATCCAACAACCTCATTGGAACTTCCAAAGCAACCCTCTTCATGGAGAGGTTCTGTTGTACACGGACGCCAAGTGCTCCCACATACTTTTGGCCACCATCATGTGCTTTACACGATCAATTACTTCAGGAGTACAATTAGGAAAATGAAAGACCGTACCCTCGCATTGACTCGGTCCTAGAGTTGAGAGATGGTCTTGGACTCCTACTTCAAGATCCCTATATTTGCTTCAAGGGGATCATGCTTGACAACTCCCACCAATAGGAAGTCTGCTAAATCATAAGACTGTAATACTCCATCATGACCTGCCATATACCGTAATTGAGCCCATCCAATTGAGGGTCTGAGTAATACGAGAATTTTCACCTTGCTCTCCGCCATCTCAGCCATGTTGAAGTGAGAAAGAAAGTAAGCTTATTAGAGTCTTCGGAACATCAATGGGTCTATGTGACTATCATCATCATCATCATCACCATGTCACATCAAATCCAATGCCAAGTTTTGTCCGGTACAACAAATACTGGAGCCTCCCCAGAAGAGAGGTCATGGTGGACCAAGTGGTGTGGGCTATGATGGTATAAGGTGAGAGATGGAATGCTAGCCGCTATCTGTGGAGTCCGGTGTGTCCTCTTGGGGGTGGCTCTGCGTCTGACAAGGGCCACAGTAACCCTTGTCGGTCGTGCCCTCGTCTTGAACATGGAAGGGATGTCTCCAAGCATGATCTGGGCGTCCGTCCTTTGTTGAGTGTGGTGTGTCGCTGGCTCTGGATCTCTATCTCACCGACTGTCTGTGGTGTGGTAAACTGTGTGGTCTAGTTGGAAGAATTATGTAATCATACTCTGAGAGAGTCTGCCTGTGTGTCCTCCCTGTCTTTGTGATCTGAGTAAGCACTCTCGGTACCTAATTGCCTCATGGATGAAGGTGGCTAAGTTGGGTAAGAAAGGAAGCGATATGTGTGGGCATATCAGATCTCTGGTCACTCTTAGCTGCTCGGGTAGAAGAGGATAGTGTTAGCCATGGTAGTCTACGTCCCCTTGAAGTGTAGTCACGGTATCCTTTGACACGGTACATATATATGATGACCTGAAATGCCACATGAAGCTGCAACTAAGATGACTCAAACTCAATCTAACTGATCTGGTGGGGAACTCACGGCTTATTATGTATCATCGACGATAGCATGAGAACTTGGAGATGCTCTACCTGAGCCCACTCTGCATCTGAGAGATCCGGTCCCCAACAAGGGCTACCATACATACTTGTTGGCCGGACCAAGGAGTTGAAAAAAAGAGCCTTGGACCGAGGGTCTTGAAAGTGTGAGTGGAAGCACGTCTCTCCCAACCTGGCTAATGGAGCATATTCTTTTCTCAAACGGGTCTGCATTGCTGGTCTCATCGTAAATTAAGGGTCAGAAAGGAGAATCCCTAGATAAGTGTATGATGAAACAATCTCACCGGGTGATCCGCGAAAAGTGAACTGTTCTCTATGCATAGCTGCTTGCAATGTGTTAAAGATCTTGACCTTGATCCACTATCCAAGGTTGACCTTCAAATCATGTGACTCACAGAACGAGTGTAATGCATCTAGGCCCACTGCAAAAGAGGATAATAACTCAACGTCATTTGCATACATCAAGGAACCATTGTGAGAGCATCCAACGTCTCCATAAATGTCTCTAGCTCTCGTCTATGTAGTGGCCAATAGAGGTGGTGAGAATGGGCACATTTTGTTTGACCCCAATAGTGCTCATGATCTCCTCTATCCGCGTATGCAATGAACTCAATGCATAACCCCTCATGATCCTTTGGCTAGCCATTATAAAGCTTCAATATTGCGTTCTTGACACCACCCTTGGTGAAAAGATGGTAGAACGAGGTGAGTGCGAGAGGTCGGGAGTGGGCTGGTGTGGGATGTCATATAGTGTGCGTGCGTAGGTGTGCCAAATTTGAGTGTCTATGAGGGGTGATGGGGATCGTTGCTCAAGGAAGTTGCGCCAAGAGTCCTTGGAGTTGTTGCTAAACAAAATGTTTATTAACTCCTCGTTTTGGCGGACAAAAGCCTGCTTCTTTCGGCGTACCAATGGCGATACTCACATGTCATCTTTGGTTAGCTTGGAAGGCTATGCTTGGTCTTGAATCTAAGTTGATGGTCGAAGAGTCTTGCACTCATCATTGTACCAGCTTACCAGCTATTGCAAGGGACAGAACCATGAGGTGGGGGTGGGTGGAGTGAGTGGTGTAGGGGAAGGCGTGAAGGGTAGCCTCTTAACTGAGCGAGTGATTAGAGTGGCGTGGTCCTAATAGTGGTATGTGATCGATGTATGTGAGAGTGTGTATAGGCGGGCATAATACTTAGGTGAGAGATTGCAGTCAAAGTGTTATGTCATGGTAGGTGGTGTGAGTGATCGGTGGAGCGGGTAGTATTGTGAGACGAGGTGTAGGGATGCTAAAGAAGAGGCAAGTGTGGTCTGCCTTGGAGGAGGTGGTGCAACAGAGAAGTTAGTGATACGAGATGTGAGGGCATGGGATCCCATGATGTAATCGACTATGCCGGAGCCACCTCCATGTGGAAAATCGGAGAAACCACTTGAAGAGGGCCACCAACTGAGACCATTGTAAATAATAAGATTATGTATCCTACCCATATCTAATAGTGCATGTCCATACGATGTGATCGGGGCCCGCCTATCAGTGGAGACTCGCATCATACTCGCATCGTCTAGGTTGATATCCGACAGGTAAGATAGCATCGTTTCGGAAGTCACAAAGCGGTACTTGATGTACATTGTCCTTGTGTTGAAGACCCCGATGAGGACCTCTCCACGCCTCGAAAAATCCTTGTCTGGAGGAAGGGCTGCATATGGTGACGCCTCGTCTCCTCATGGATGTCTTGAGCAAAGTGGGATGTCTCACATGGAAAGCAACATACCACCACGAATAGGTTTCGAACTGGCCACACGTCGGATCTGAATCCAAAGGAATTTGGAATGTATGTCCCTCCTCTCTACAGAGACCATCCCAAAAAGAGATGATCTGTATCGTCGCTACCCCTCCTAACCCTCGTACGCTAACCATTGGTAGTGGGTGCTCTGGACTTTGGTGTGTCTCTGCTAGAAGATTGTCTCGTCCTTGTAGGACTCCGAGAAGTTCCTTGGCCTTGACCATAAGCTATGACGGCAGTTTCAAAGGAGTCGGTAAGGAGGAGTCGTCCTGTACTACTGCACAGTCCCCCTTCTTGTGGGCCATGTCCCGTTGCTGCATCAAGATGCGTCTCTCCTCAACTGTAAGGGTGTCAGGTTCTCATCCATGGAAATCAATGTGTGGTCTTGTAAGGCTGATCTACAACGCAATGCTGCTAGTCGGACATGAGTGTCACAGAAGCGTATGACAAGGGGTACTCTCGGTTGGGGTCTCTCCCCACGCGCCAGGTCCCCTAGATTGCGTGCTTTGTGACCCCTAGGGTGGTAGCCACAAAAGTAGTCGCATCGTCCATAGATGTAGCAACTGTATGAGGAATCTCACGAACCTTGATATTGAGAACCTTATTGGCCTTGTGCTGTTGCTCTAAGATAGTGGCTGAGCTGGTTGTCTTTGCCGGTCCCCATTTTTTCACATCCACCATCTGGATGTCTCCTCGATCACCAACTGCAATGGTGGCTATTTGGGTCTCTACCGTTGGTGTACTCCCCGGGGCTGTCTGTAAAGCGTTCACCTCCTTCCGAAGCTGTAGGACGTCATGTCTGAGCTCCTGTGTAAGGCTAGCCTGCTCTTGTATAATACGAACATGCTCCTAGGTGAAGCGGGCCTGCTCCTGTGCGAATTGACTCAGCTCCACCTCACGTGCTTGTATGCTGTGCACCTCCATCAAGAGGGACTCCCAAGTATGTGGCATGACAGCTCCTGGGAAGTCGGGTCCTCGTGGGATTTGAAACCTGGTACAAATGTAAGGGGATGGGGCTGAACAGTAGGCGGTGAATGATTAAGCTGAGCGGGCTGTGGAGATGTCTGAAGCAGTGGTGAGGTAATTCCAGCTGGGGCTGGAAGGGCGGCTGGCTGAGACAGAGAGGGGAGAGGAATGCCAAGGAATACTGTGGTCTTGGTATGTCATCCCTGGTGATGATGACATAGGTGATGAGTCTAGTGGTGTCGAGTGTACTAGCAGGAGAAGTGGTCGAGGTCAAGGTCCCTGATGGAGATGTGGATGAGGCAGTCCCTGCTGATGTAGAGCCCTTATGTACCACTATGCTTCCCATGCCAAGTCCTCTACGGTTGAAGCATTTGTTGACATCTTCGAGATTCAGCTGCCTTTGGTTTTGATTTTTGTCCTCTTTCTTGTGCATCTCCTCCTTGTCCTTCTCTTTCTCTCCTTTCCCCATCTAGAATGCTTCTGATTTGTTGTTTGTTTTTTTTTTGCTTGCAGGGGGCGCATAAGCTTGACAGCGACCGCTCGTAGGGACCTGGAGGGAAGGCATTGCAGCAGGGGGGGGCGGGTTGGAGCAGAGGGGGGTGAAACAGCCCCGTGTGGGGCCATGTAGCAGCAACCAGCAGAGGCGGGGGGTATGCAGTGCAGTCCTCAGTGCAGCAAGGGGGAGCAGGGTGGCGGGACAGCAGGCTGGGCAGCTCGTGGGCCAATCAAATGGCAGTGTGGGCTGGGTGGGCTACGCCGTGGGCACAAGGGGCGGCGAGGGGGAGCGGGCCGGGTAGATGGCCGTGCAGGCAGGGCGGGCTACACTGCGGGCAGCAAGGGACAGTGAAGGGGGAGCAGATGGCAGGGTGGGCAGGGAGGGCTGTGTTGCGAGCAGCAAGGGGGGAGCGGAGAGGCAGTGATGGGGGCTGCGTAGAGGGGCTGCTAGGGGGGGGGCTGAGAGTAAGGCAGAACAAAGAAAGAAGAAATAAAGATGTATTACTGTCTTTGAGAGGCCTCAGGGGCCTAGGAGACAAATACAATATCAGAGTCGAACTGAGAAGAGAGGGTGGATGGGAAAGAGGATAGAGAAGGGGATTGACGGAGAAAGAGAGGAGAGGGCTGGAGAAGGTAATGAAGAGGCTTGGGGCATAAGGTACCTTCACACCTTCGCTGTCCCGTCCCTCGAAAAGACCTCCTTTCCGATCTGAAAACACCCTTCAAACACTACGCACCTTCCTTGACACCCGAACAGTCCACACCTCCTCTTCAGACACCTCCGAACACTCGCAGTATGCTAGCTCCAAGCTCCCTCTACGTCTCAAGTCTCTAGCAAACATTTGGCTCTGATACCATGTGAGAGTGCAGTGGAAACTGAACAGAAAAAGAGAGAGCACACACACATGAGCTAAACTGCAAAACTGGAAAGAGAGAGAGACTGCACGGGATCCCAGGGAAAAGCCCTCACTGTTGGGCAAAAGCTCTACTGAAATGAGATGAAATCAACAATGAGAGGGGGGGTTTATATATAGCCTCACCCCCGTCTAGTTCGGCTACTGGAAATGGGTCGACCCATCTGCCATAAAGGGGCTGACCAAGCAGCCTAGGTGGCCAACCCCTCCATACCACCCGCCAGCAGGCCGGTCCACCCCTCCATACCACCCGCCTGCTGGGTCCTGGTAACTTGACCAGTCAGGTTTGGTCTGCTGCCCTAAGGGGTGGCCCACATCCCTCCTAGTGACACCCACAGCCAGCTGGACTCCAAGGCGGTCTGCCAATAAGCCCTGATATGTGCCAGACATGCCCGTGCAGGTCTGCACTAGGCAACCCCTCTCCTAGCACATGTGCAAGGCCTTGGCTCAGCCTCCAAATAGTCAAACCTGCTCCAGGGATGGCTGGATCCACCGCAGGACCCTGGCATATAGTCATGCCCAGTTTCCATCCAGAGGCTTCAATTCGAATGTTTCGTCGACAAGTCGAGGATGCTCCGTTTCCACATCATACATCCAACCCTACCTTATTCTATCCTCATGAGGGGCGGGCACACCCACACCAAAGGCCCTCACTCACAATCTACACATGGTACATCAGGAGATGCTCAACTCCAACAAGGATTTGCCTTGGTTTAGAGGATGTTTTGAAAAACTTGGAAAACCTAATCAAAGGGCTAGTACAGCCCATCTCTTAGTCTGTGTATGGGACCGTTTTGTTGAGAGAGACTGATGTTCTAGTAGATTTAGTTTGGATTTTGAATGATTCGGTTGCGAGTTATACCAGTCATAACGTTTTTGAACTCTTGGAATGTAGAAGAGAAGTGTACTCCAATCTTGCTCGAAACATTTGATTTTACCACAATCTGTACTAAGATAGATTTGAAAGATTTGAGGTCACGAATAGGAAATCTTGTTTCAAAGTTTTCAATTGCGGATATGAAAAAAGGTAGATGCAAAGTTTTAAGAGTTGAAAAATCAGTCTTGCATTTTTATTTTTGTTGGATGAAATCTAAAAAGCAAGAATATTGCTAAATATGGAGTGATTACTTCCCATTTCTAGGATCTCACATAAGATGCTGCCTCAAGCCTTTTATGGGCCCCTTGAATGGACAAAGTGGCCATATAGGCTGACCAAGGCATGACCACCAAGCTGACCAGCCACATGGCCGGCCTGCTACTGGGCTGACTGATAGGTGGTCAGCGGCTGGTTGCCAATGTGGCAGTGCTGCATGCACATGTGCAGCTAGTACATGTATGCCCCATAACATGATCCATATGGCTCATAACCAGGTCCAATACTCGGCCAAAGAGTTGCAGAGTGACACCCTAATCTATCCCAGTGCTCATTGCCTTCTCATATGGGGGACTTACATACGAAGTAATCTAAGATATGTCAAGTGCCTAGAGGGTGGAGCACTGAACTCATTTAACACTAACCTTCAATGTCTAATCTTTGGACTATGATGGAGGTCCAATTCCAAGAAGCTTCATGAGGTACTCGGGCCCCAGCTGTGCACCTTGGAACACATGGTGCAGTCACAGCAATTTGCCAAGCTTCTCCAAAAGGGGACTCAAAGGAGATGAAGACAACGAAGGGACATATATGGGCTCCACAACCAGCTACCAATGCGCATGTAGGACAAACTACACCGTGTCATGCAATGTAGGACAAACTACACCGTGTCATGCAATTTTCATGTCCGTAGGACAAACACCATCACATAAGAGGGGCAACACGATTTGCAACATGCCCACTTGACTCCCATTGTTGTGCCTATGACGAACCCACCGATTTCAGGCTCCTATACCATTTAGAAACGCCAAGCAGCAAGGTGGAGCTGTAGTTTTGGCAGTCTACCAAGCCACTTCGAGAAGGAGATGAAACCAATGGACAGCTCATCCCATATGGGCTCCACAACCCCACTTCACATTCTCTCCCTAGTCTTGACTGTTGGCCCCACTCTTTGTATCGTCCATAATCATATGCCATTATCATTTATGGCATTCCTATGGCATATTAATTTGTTACATTTCATTTTATATGGACTTTTAAATTCCATGGATAGTAGTCTTATCTCATTTTATATTTGAAGGTTCAAATTGAAATATGGTCTAGAATGATGAACGTTTAAACTTGAAAGTTCAGAGGTATAATTTTGGCAAATTTGTCTAGCTCACCAGGATGGGGATTACCTTCCAAGCCTTTCTATCTCCGGATCCAATATTCTTCCCATTCTTTGCCTAGTATGGACAGATTTACAATGGCTGTACCCATGAGCGCTGATGATGGTGGTAATATGATGAGTTATATCCTACTGAAATCCAGTGTAGAGGAAGACTCAATTCAACATTTTATGGATACATACAGTAACATGTTCTTGTAGTCCCTCTCCATGGGATCAAGTTCTTGCCTTTGCTCATCTAGAAGGCACCTTAGATAAGAAAAAAGCTGTTGGAAGGTTGATCTGATTTGTTGGGCTGGTGATGATGAGTATTTGTTTCTCTTGTTTTGTTGGTTGATGGGGATGGAAATGAATTTTCAGGTGCGAGATGCTGGCAACCTACTAACAGGGGCAGGATTTGCTCTTCCTACAGTGGATGTTGACAAATACATCATGCGGTACCCTAGTGGTGCTGTCTCTGCTTGGAAAATCTGCATTATGACTAAAAAGACATATAATAACAATCATGGTCATTATTCTTTAAGCATTGATGTGCCCTTCTGGTCATATGCAGCGATTGAATTGATTGATCATTTACGGAGCATGGGTGAAGGAAATGCTGTTTCAGAAAGGATGAAGGTGGGTAGCATGAATTGTGTTGCTTGCTGTTTGTCACCTTGTTCAGTAAGAAAGAAAGAAAGAAAGAAAGAAAGTTTATTAACGTCTTCGGAAGACCGATGGGTCTACTGATGTTGCTTCATTTTTGAAAAACGTCAGTTTTTTGTCTCAAATAACAGATCTTGATCGTCATTTGTTAACAGTTCCTGAGAAGAGAAACAGCTATAGCAGCAGCTGCAGCATATGATGCAATGTTTGCAGATAAGGATGGCATTTCTGCAACCTTTCAGGTTTGTGGCTTTGTAATAAAGCAGAAGTCTGCTCTTGTGAACTTTATTTTGCTTGTACAATTTGGTAGGATTACACATGTTTTCAAACGACCCATAACCTCAGTAAAACAGTAATATTTTGCAAAATCATTTTAACAAACTTCACTAGTGATATATGAACGGTTTGGGATGTTATATTGCACATATTAATAACTTTTCTTTGACAATCGATTTCATTATGAGAAGCCTTGTACTCTGTAACTATGCATGCATATCATGAAACCTCAGGTTATTGCACTAGTCTATTGGTTCTGTTGTGTACTCAGCCAGCGTACTTGAAATTTATTGGTACTTTTCAGGTTATTTACATGGCAGGATGGTGTCCAGATCCGTCACAACAAACCCCAAAGAGGAGAGGTTCAGCAACAGTTTCTTTTGAAGACATTCAAAACGTGTTTGGAAACCCAGGCTCGTCTAAGGAATGATTGAGGGGTTTTCATCATGTCACTATCTGTCCCAAATTTAGCTGTCTCTCAATTATTATTTCAAAGCGCCACAAATTGAATGCTAATAAAGCATTTCTTATATTGACTTTGTGGATTAATGAATACAGAAAACATTCAGCAAATAAAGGAATGGATATCCTAAGCAATGCATCAGCTTATGCTGTATCTGGTTTTTTAAAACTTCGAACTCAGCATAAAATAACAAATATAGAAATTAAAATTGACTTTGTGGCCAGTTGCCTATACAATAGGCTGAGATACTGAACTTTTATTCTGTTTCAATGTTCAATCCAGAGTTTGCTCATTGTGTACTTGAGTGGTTGCCTGGAAACAATGTTGATCATTTCATGTGGACAAAGAGTAAACCTCCAAGTCTTACTTCACGATTGACGAAGTGCCTAGTATTTTTGTTGAGCTTACAGTACTTATATTTTTTGGTCACATTTGAGAGTGTTCAATCTAAGTTTAGGTCAACATGCACTTGCGGGCTTTCTGGAAACAAAGTGATTGTGTGATGTTAGATGTGCAAAAAGGGCCTTCTACTTATGAAATCACTCTCTAGATGACAATTTTAAAGTGTTGGAAGGTTGGCGGTTCATGGAAGCCTCCCATAGGTCCATGACAAATGACGAGAGATGCTAAATGTCACTGCTACGCAGCTCGCACTATCAATGCAGTTGCCTCGTAGCCCATAGGATTTGGTAGTGCTCCCTTAGCTGTGTTACGAAGAGGTGACAGATTCATCATGTGTTCACGTGGGATATGCCAACCTTGCTAACAAAGAGAGGCACCCCCCCCCTCTCGTCAGTACTTGAGGTTTTGCCGCCAAAGAACAATGTTTTGGAGACACTAGCCAAGATCAGTACTTCGAATATTTTGGTTGCTTGTTGCAATCTTGTGATGGGAGGAAACACGTTGTACAATTGCCACCCTCAACAATATTGAACTTGATACTATCAATGGTACAAGAGCTTCCAAGAAGATTGTTGAAAGGCGAAAGCATCTCTACAGGGCTTGCTTACATGCATCTTTTATGATTTCATAGATCAAGGAATTCATAGTTTATATAATCCCACATTGGCTATTGGCATGTGCCTCCAAAATACCCTTACACAATGAGCTAGACCTTCCGAAGCAAGCTAGCTTTTCTCTGATCACCTCATGGACACCACCATCTAGCTTTTCTCTCATCACCTCATGGACACCTAACTCTTCATATGGCTTTCAAGTTTTAACAGGGGCACCTTTTTCGAATAACATGCAGAACTTGGAAAGTGCTCCATTTTCAGATCCTACATTATGTAGACAAAATGGTGAGCTCATCTATTTGATGATAGCAACATAGCATGATATTTCCTATGTAATAGGATTGATGAGCCAATTGATGTATTCTCCTTTATCTTTCTCGTCTCCATTTCATGTTTACTCCTTTAAATTAGGTCATAATGTTTTATATGGATTATTTTGTTTCCAATTTGCATTACCTTACTAAGCAAGCCCACGGACAATAGTATTAAAATGTCATACCTTACACATTGTATTGGTCTCCATTCTTTAGCTCTTGCTAATGCATAGGTTTCATAACTTAGCATTGGGATGCCTATTGTGGCAATATAGAATTTTAATGGACTCACAGCTAGCTTTATGAATGAAGTGACACATCATGCTCCCCTTTAAATGGAGTGATAGTTTATTGAACTTTCATAAATCAATATTGTCCTTATGAAACCTTTATATATATACATTTAACACAATAACCGTTTGTCTATCCATTTAACAAGGTCGCGAGTGGTTAGCTAACATCTACGAAGCTAGTGGAAAAGTCCTTGTAGACCTAGTGTAATCTTTTTTGTAGGACCAAGCATTGTATTCCATAGGCAATTGATCAAGGATGCCAAGGTCAACCTTTGCAAATAGTTTGAAATGCATGATTTGAATATCTCGCATTACATTTTGGGTAGTGAGATAAGATGAATAGAGGAAGGCACATTTTTGAGTAAAACAATTGACATTGACTCTAGGTTGGAGCAATTGAGAATGCTATACTTCTAGACAACTTTCAAACTCAAAATGCCTTTTTAGATTGCTCTAAGCATTGGCTTTAGAGTGGGAGAAACCCACCATACAAATGCTAAAGGAAACATGAAAGAACCTATTAAAGCCTTTTGGCAACCAAATGGGGTGGCTAAAAGATGAATTTTTCCATGCTAAAAGGAATGGCTCTCTAGAATTATTGAACCCTTGTTTGAGTTGCCATGTTCATATGGGAGACATAAAGCTTAAGATGGCTATACTCTCATTGGATTCCCAAGGAACTTGCGAAGGCCTAGCAAGTGCTAGAGGATGATGTCCACTTAGGGATGAAGATAAACTAGCTACTACCAGTTATATGAATCACATATGGCGATGTGATAGGGTCATTAGCCCTAGGATGAGCTATTAGGCTCATGTGAGAGCCATTGAGCTCTAATCACAGCCTCTAAGCTTGAATCTAGAATATGCTAGATAAGAAACCTAAGAAGGGTTATGATGTTGGTCAGAACCCGTTGGTATAATAATGATTAGCAGATGATGCTAGCCTGAGGTTTCCATAATGACCTACCAAGGTACGTAGCAAGATAATAAGGATGTTGCTTGCATATATATAAATTTTCTATTTTGAGATGGATTTCAACTAGAAAATTTGTGTAAGTGGCAAATGCCAGGACCTAGAAGCTGGGGTCAATTACTAAAGAAGTGGGAGGGTATGTTATGTGTATGGTTACCATAGCGATTCTGCGAATAAAGCACTTGTAAAAAGAAGCAAGACCTAAAATTCCTCTCAACTAGGTGGGGTTTTGTGGTTGTGGCCAAATCCTTGATGCATTTCACCTTTGCAGGATCCACCCGAATGCCATGTCTACTCACAATATGCCCCAGGTACTCAACCTCCTCTGCCATAAAAGTGCATTTGCTGGCTTTTGCATGAAGATGATGCATCCTCAAAATTTCCAACACCTGCTTCACGTGCTTAACCCAACCACATGAATTCATATGAAAATCTTGACCGTTAACAAGGTTATTGTAATGCAAATTGGATAAGGCATCCATAATCTGTCGGTATAGCAAGGTTTGATGGATTGCTTGCAACTAATTGCAGTATACCATAATAGACGTCTCTATATGGATGGTGAATACACTAAATAATGTTGAGAATTACCATGATGGGTAGTAGATGATGGACATAGACAGTGAGAAGGTTATAGCTTTCAGTAGATAAGGTGAATAGAAGGGTGATATATAAGATACCTTGGGGCCATGTCAAATGCATAGTCCATTAAAGGCTATACTCTAGAGAAGGGCAAGTGATGTCCATAGCCAAGTGAGGGCAAGGATTACCATGTAGAGCTATAAGCTCATGAAGGCTATTAAGCCAAATCCTAGTTAAGGGTTAGATGAGAAACATTTGCACTACTTATGTGCCAAGGCTTTGGAAGATCAAAGCCTAGTTTGCCAATGGACGAATTTATGAGAAATGGGAATGGTTGATAATTACATGTGAATGAATAATGAAGGGAAGGTCTCCTTTGAAGGAAACCCTTAGATAATGAAGAAAGGACTAACTGTGGAGAACTAACTAGTTACGCGGTTACATTAGAACTAAGTTCACATGGCTTGGCTAGTTTGTTTATTTTTCGATTACCTACTAGCTAGACCACTCTAGTTTGCTTGCATGGTAACCTAGTTCATTCGATTTGATTACATATGAACTAGATTTCTCTAGTTGTGGCAACTGAGTCCATTCAATTTTACTACCTTGGAACCATGGTCCAACAAAATTATGGTTTACAAAATGTTCCAAAAACCAATAACCATGTTTGGGATTTCATATTCTGGGCTCCCATCCAAAAAGTGAATTTAATAATACGTTACCTTGAACTCACATGATATTCAAATATTTTCTAGTGGAACCCTCGAGCTACAATCTACCATTAACTTGCATTCTCTACAATAGTGTTGTGTCCAATCCACCAAGCAATGTATGGGAGCTCAAAAAATCATGAAGTCAATGGTCATAAATGTCAACACTAAGCCACCCATCACCAACCATGCCAACCCCTTCAATACTTCATTAGGTGAGCTAGCACCCCATCAATATTTGATCAATGTACTAATCTATTGAAGAGTAACATATCACCATCATGCCTTCTTTATTTCTATAGGTATAATCCAATCTATAAGATGACCTCAAATGGAACTAAGAATGGCATCTCTTTAGTGAATTAATGTGCAATAGGTGTACTTGCATGGATCCTTCATGCTAGTGCAAGTGTAAGGGTATATCCCACGTGTGTGCATTATCAAAAGTAACCTCTTAAGGTGGATTAAGACCCTCACAAGGATAAATACCCATGTGAAAATCCAACCCATATCAAGTAAGCTCACAAAGCATTTACTCCACATAGCAACTACTTCAACTTCACTCTAGGAAAACCAATATCCCTCTTTCCTCATTGGTAAAACATATATATAGGCACCTATCACGTGCATAAGAAGACATCACTTAGCATGAATTACTAAATCCAACTACTAATTTCTCCTCCATTGCATCTATAGATACATGCACATTCCGTTAAGATTTAGGTTACGGGACTATAATAGTAGTCTAGCATGTATACCCAATTTTGTGGGGCTCTAGATTGCAAAGCTAATGAATCTTACACTTATAGTTTCAGGTTAACTAGCTGTAGTTTCATGTCTTGATTAAATAATGATTGTGGCAAATTGGGAGGTAGTGGATTAGCCATTATCACCAGTCCCAAGACTGTGCAGGTTTGGGTAGTCTCTGAGCAGAGGTCTAGGTGTGGCAAAGCTGCATGAATTTAGACAGCACAATCTAGGAGTCTAGGTAGATTTTTAGGAGTATGGTAGCATAGACACCGTTAATAGTTTGAAAGGACCCTATAAGTATGCATATAGAGGATCACACAGCATAGACCTATTCATAGAGAGAATACTTGTTTCAAGGCAAACTATACCACCATAGCACATAACTATGATGTAGGAATCAAGGCTTGTAATCCAAACCGACATGTGTGGATGGTGATTATGAGCATGTAGCTTTATATTTTCACAATCAAGGTAATTCCACATAGAACAAAGTGTGCAAAACTAGCATTAGTATCCTAGTTCAAAATACATAACCTGATGAATTTCTATGTAGATGTTTATGTCTACTAAATCACACAGGTCAAGGTAAGTACATATTCACTGCCTGGTTTTTATAGCTCCAGTGATTTTATTGCTCCAAACATATTCCCTCAACATATTTTGTAGTATGGCCTATATTTAGTAATTGCCCATAATTTTAGAATGATTAACCAAGCTCAGTTTCCTTCCTAAGAAGATACTTGTTGTCAAGAAGTGTCTAGTCAACACCTATAATCTATATATGTCCCATTCATGGATAAAACTTATATAAGGAATACTCAATTTTGCATAAGACTCATCTACCCCAATTCATTCTATGTAGATTTCATAAAATGCCATTAAAAATATAATATACATAGCCAATGTATGGGAAAAACCTATCCCAAACATATATATCAATATCTTTTTTTTTGGGGGGGAAATATATATCAGTATAATCCCAATGAAATCATAGAAAATATATGGAAAAACCCTATCCCAAAGGTATAAATCAACATTAACACGTGGAATCATTAAGTAAATCATAGACCTCTTTATCTTTGTGGTTTTCATAGGATACTAAGAAGTCTCAACTCTCCCTACGAAATTCTCCCTGTACCATGTCTAATCTTTCACCAAGTGTTCACTATATTGCAAGAGTTGATTATCATTCATAACTTGAATAAGATTAGGTTCAATAAATTCCTATGACCAATTTTCAACCATAAGCATCTATGAAACTCGTTATAATTGTTTCGTTTGTATTTAAAGACTCCAATAGCCCATCTCTATTGTCAAATTCACTTAATCTCTAATTGAATGGCTTATCCACCTAAGATAAGAATATTCAAGTCTATTATTAGAGTATTTATTAGGTGCTTAAGGGTGGGTTGAAAGAGCTCTATGGTTGGGTGGTGAGTTTCAGATGGTGATTCATGTATTTTGATTTCTAGTCTCTAGGTCAATGAAGTTGATCAAGGTAGCTATCTATAGGAGGAACTTGTCTCAATGTCTCATGATAAGAAGATCAATTAATATCAAGAGAATTCCATTTGTCCTTACATGCTATGATAAGGAAATCACATATATTATCTACTAAAAAGATCTAGTGACATCACAATTGATGAGAACATATGGAGTCTTCTCCTTTCACAGGTGGTACTGATTGGTCCTTGACATAATGTGATAAAGGGGGGAGAGAGTGGAGAGCATAAAGAGATAACTAACTATACACTATGTTGTATTACAAAGAACTTTAAATATATACATGTTCACCCCATAGGGTTAAGGTTAGGGTTAGGGTTTGTCCATATGCCCAATCTCAATGGTGCAATCTACACCATTCTCAAGTTGTACACAGTAGTATGTACATACATGGGCACACATAGTTTGTAGCAAAAGTTTGTATGATGAGTATACACATTGACATTCATTTACACCTCTTAAGTTGGTACAATGAATCATTTCCCCCTCTTAAGTTGTAAACCATTCTTTTCCTCAAGACAAAACCCAAAGATATGATCAAGAGAAGAGGAAATATGCGTGAATGGAAAAAGTCCTCCTAGATCAAAGACTAGTGTATGATTGAATCCTCTGATGCCTTAGCCAAAGATGTAGACATTACAAGTCTATATGGATTGTGAAGATGGGCATGTAGAAGAATTCATCAAAATAGCTAAGATGAAGGTTGTAACAAATAGGGTGTCACCAAACCAAGATAAATGGCAACACTACAAAAGATACATTGAAGTAGAATGAGTCTTCTCTATATTAATGTTTGAAAAAACATGTCATTGTAGAATGTTATGGCATATTCTATGGGTAAGGCTTGTGTGTGTGTGTGTGTGTGTGTGTTGGATGGATCATTGAGGGACGCGCCTATTTTAGCAAGAGTAATATAAAGGTGGTGTCATACAAGAGACAAAGAAAGCCTCCATCTTTAGAGAACAACCAAAGACAAAAGCATTTAGAATCTTCACAAGAGATCTAACAAAAGACAAGAACATTTAGGACCTCCAAATGTAAACAAAAAACTTAAACCCTAAACACATTATAATCCCTTAAACTCCTACTAACCCACACTTAAACCTCATACTAACCACAATTTGCATGGTCAATTCGACCAAATGAACTAACTTCAAAACTATGGACCTAATTAGCAACTCACTGACCAAGACATCCCTTAGGACCTAATTAGCAACTCACTAACCAAGACATCCCTTAGGACCCTTGCAAGGCCAAAATCTCCTCTAAAAACTTTAGCCATAATGTGACCACCAACTGACCCAAAGTCCCACTCTCCCTTTTGCTCCTCATTTCAAAGTTTTCCTAGTGGACTCTACGTCCTTTCTTGATGAGAGCCCTAATACCTTAAATTTTAATTTATGACTATATTTATGACCCAAAGACCCATCTAAATTGCCAATAGTACTCTAGTGGAGTGTACGTCCTTTCTTTGATGTGAGCCCTAATACCTTAAAATTTAATTTATGGTTATACTTAAGAACTAAGGACCCATCAAAAATGCCAACAATACTCTCCTACAAAATGAATTACACCCAAGAAAGCCATAGTTTGCAAAAAGCAAATTATTGGTACAACAATGCCAAGCCATCAACTATGGTGAAACATGTATGCATGGGTGTACATGGGGTCAGTCCATGAAATATTTATATGCCATTGACTCAACACTTGAAATGATGACTTGTGCTCTTGGCTCAATCTCCAGTTATTGATGGTGATAGGCCATTTACTTAGCAATCTATTGTTGGTGATGTGCCCTTAAACTCAGCACTTAAGGTGGTGATCTTCGCTCTCACTCAACAAGGTAGACCTAGGAATGTGCATATTATGCCTTCCATGGGAGGTGGTGATCTTCCCTATAACTCAACAAGGTAGCCATGCCTTTTATGTGAACAACTCATCATGCCTAGCGGTGGGATAGGGCATTTGCTGACTTCAACGTAGCACGTAAGAAATCATTAATCACATGGGAGGGAAATGCAACCAACAATCTTGACAAAGGAGTGGCATCCCTATCGTGATTCAAAACCCCACAATCATTCATATCATATCAATTTTTTTTTTACTTTGCACCACCTCCATACATGTAACACTGTAGCAACTATATTTCACTACCTACTTTCTCCTCTTCATCATGGGGCAACTGATGTGTTAAAGCTACCAATTTCTCATGTTCCTCCAAGTGCGCACTTGCAAACCATGCTCTCAATAAAAGTTGACATATAGAAAAGGACAATGGAGACGCTCCCTGCAAAATGAGCTCCTCACATTGGGTGCATTGTCTCTTGTTAACCATCCCCTACTCCTAGAGTACATTGCCCCACCCCCCCCACCTCCCCCCTCCACATTCACCCCCATTGAGTTGTCTAAAAAAACAAAAAGAAAAAGGAAACCCATCAATGTTGGGTCATAAGAGAAGGTTACAAAGACGTTGAGTAAGCTAAGTAGCAAAAGTAGAAAGTGAGTCATTCATATTAGTTGGTCACAAAGGCCACATGTAAAAAGAAAACCCATTATTATTGGGTGGCAAGGCAAGGTTATTGAGAGGTTGAGTAACTTAAGCGCCAAACGTAGAAAATTAGAGTTATAATAATTCATTCAACAACCTCCTCCATGTAATCCAAGCCTCCTCTTAGTCAAAGTTAATCCATGAGTTTAATAAAACTCTCACTTTATAACATGAGTTGGTGTAATCCAAGGTTTATCTAAGAGGAATAGGCTGGCCATACATCACATTTGTTGGTGGGGTAAGAGGAGGTTACAGAGAGGTTAAGCAAGTGAAATAAAAAGTTGGGAATCATAATAATTCATTCAACAAGGTGGCAAAACCACTATGGCCCTTGTTTTAATGAAGCTTTCAATAAAAGGAAGAGTAGTTGGATAGCAAGAAGACTTAGCTAACTTAACATTTTAAAGTTATTTAAACACAAATGACTCCTTACCAAGGTCAGCTTCACCAACTATGCATTAAAACCCAAACCACTAAGGCCCTTGGGACCAAAAATACCACATAGTTTTCAGCAGGGATCTTAGACCTAGTGCAAACGGGACAAGGGGTGCACGCCTTGGGGAGTTGTAGATTAGGCCACACGATTTAATTAGGAGGGTACATTTATGCGTCCTCAACACCTTAGTGCCACTTAAGTTCAGCGGCAACATTTGGTCAAGATTGCGCACCTCACCGGGTGCACTAGACACCATCGTAGAGGGTAGGCAAAGGGGATGCCAAACCTGTACATCAAAGCAACTTCCGGTGAGCCTCATAAGGGAGATAAATGCACGTGAATCGATTTTTTGCATTTAAGGAGTCCTCGAGGATTGTTTTAGTGGAGAGCTAGTGTGAATGTGCATGAACCGATTTTTTTGCATGTAAGGAGTCCTCGAAGATTGTTGGAGTGCATAGCTAGTGTGGAGATGAGCCATGCTTGGGTGCACATACTATTAGAGCACGTCGATACACGAGCAAGGCCATAGACGAGGTGGAGTAATAATGCAAGAGCACCATAGCCGATAGTTGGAGTAATCCAAGAGCTCCATAACTCATCTTCCATAGCTGATGCTACTCTCTAGAGCTCCATAGCTGATGATGCTCTCTAGAGCTCCATAGCTCATACTCCAACTCTAGAGCTCCATAGCTGATGCTCTCTAGAGCTCCATAGCTCCTCCTCCATAGCTGATGATGCTGTGTAGAGCACCATAGCTCATCCTCCATAGCTGATGATGCTCTCTAGAGCTCCATAGTTCATTCGAGAGAGCAATAGGCGAGGCCATCCAATCCATCCATCACATCACATTTGTACCAGAATTGGGAGAAGAAAATTTGGGGAAATGATTTCTGCAGAAATAGAAATCGTGAAAAGAACTAATCTTGCTATGTAAATTCTACAAGTCAATTCACCAGCTCCAGATCTGAATCTGATCGGCGAGGGAGAGAGGGAGAGACGAGCGCGAGAGGCTGCGGCGAGGCAAGTAGAAGGTCGTGTGGCAATTCGGTGGGGGAGAAGTGGTGGCCCTGGTGACTGGCGACTCGGGAGGGGGGGGAGGGGGAAGGGGAGTAGGACGCGAGGGAGTTACATTTCCGTGAGGAGTAGTTGGCTCCGACAGCGATGTGCTGCCTGACGGCGAGGACGATGGGAAACACGTCATGAGGGGATTTGCGAGACTGTCGTTCGTCGAAAGTTGCGAAGGGAGGTGCACGTTCCGAGGATTCCCATCCGAGCGTCGAGTAAGGAGACAGGAAAGCAGAGATTTGGGGCCTTGGGAGTGAAGCCGGCCGAGAAAACAAATCTCTTAGTTTGGTGTGTGATTGGGAGGCTCTACCGAGACGAGAGAGATTATTGCGATCTGCGGATCTTGCGCGAGCTAACGAGAGACTGCGAGCCAACGAGAGAGAGAGAGAGAGATCATCTTGGCATAGCTTGCTGCCCTTCCTCACCATTCCGCATTTTCAAGCTTGCTTGCCTTCTTAGGAACAATCACCCTCCACCATATCACCCATTCTTTCCAAGATATTCTGATTTCCCGCCCTTCTCCTCAGCCTCCCCAGCCAATTCAGTCCTACCGCTCATTTCATCGCGCACAGGCCACGCAGCTCTTCTTCTATCCTTTCCCAGACTTTCTTTATGCTCTGATCGACGCGCCCACTTCCTGGAACAATGGTGGAACGGGGTCCCGTGACTCCAGGCCAGGTGAGGACACTTCTCGCTCTCTCTTAGCTCGCTCGATTGCACATTGCGTTGCTGTCCCGATTTAATGGCCCCATGCGTGCTCAAAGTGCCGATCCAGCCTCTCGGGTGCTCTTGAGCTCCGAATCGTGCTCTCCCACATCGCAGAATAAAATCCTGATCTTTGATTGAAAAAAGGAAAGATTTTGCTTCTTTAGCTGAATAACGAGATGCGGACATCCATTCGTATGCGTATGCATCTAACATCGGAGCCCGCGATATTCTGCGGCTAATAAAAACTTTTACGATTGGATTGTTCCTAGTCTCGTTCAAGCTTAAAGTTATATAGATGGCATGTAAGGCTTGAGCGCTTTTTATTCAAAATGGCCAGTCGCCATGGAATTTCGTGTACGGATGTGTTGAAATGTATTTCATCATGCACCCAGAGATCTGAAAGTCACCCAGCAGAGTAACCAGTTTTGATGCAATGAGTGTGCTTAATTCCTTTGGGTGACATGGAGTTGCTTGCATCTAGGCAGCAATCTTTCTATTCTCTAGTTTTCAGTGGCCCTGCCACACACAATTCTTATGGAACCAAAGCACAAAACTCTTTTCCAGCTCCATAAATCTAACCACGGTCAAGCATGCCTTACACTGAAACTGGCTCAACTGTTTTGGACAAGTGTATGACATGCCACAAGAATTGATCAACTAGAAGAAGGAACCCGTGCATAAGAGAGACTCAGATGGAGGATGCACAGTCCTAGACATTTAAGCTGTTTAAACATATATGCAATATTTGGCTCGTGCAGAAACAAGGGATCCTAAATGTATGTGAAGATGGTTTGTTCTCACAAAAAAAAAAAGTATGTGAAGATGGTTTGAATACAGATGCCTTGGGCTGCATAAACCTGAACTCAAACAACCGGCCTTAAGCATAAAATTGCTTGTTTTATCATCATATTTTATATTGCTGTTTCATCTTGATGGTTTGTTTAATCCTCTTTGCATGACTAAAGGAGTGCAGACACGATCCTTTGCAAGGTGCCCTGTTACAAAACCCCAATGAATCCTATCATATACTTTCTTCAAATCAAAAGGAACTGGTGCAGTCCCTAGATTGACACTCCCCAAAAGTGAAGATTTTTTCTGTGGCTGTGGCCAGCCCTTGGACAGTCCCTAGATTGACACACTCCCCAAAAGTGAAGATTTTTTCTGTGGCTGTGGCCAGCCCTGGGAACGAATCCCAATGTTGCTTGCCTTCCATAAAGATCGGAATTATCTGGCATGACTGGCCACAAACGTTGAAGAATCGTTGGTGTTCGTCACCATTTGTGCACTGATCCTATAGAGACCTTCGTTCTGTACTCTGGCAATCTCTTCCCTTTTGGCCTTGGACTAAATGAGGAAGTATTCATCATCAAGGACCACACTTGATGGATACTCATGCATAGGCTGGAGTCCATTTTACCTATCGCAAAAGAGCATGTACTGGATTCAGCACATTGTGTCTCAAGAAGCTAGGTGAAATGCTGAAATGCTTCTTGAGATGGACGTGATAAAAAGGAGTGGCATTGTGGAGTGTTGAAAGGTACTTCTCAATTTTGAAGGTGGTGACTATATTTAGTTCTTGTCTAGTAAAAAGATCCAAATTGAAGACACAAGGATGTATATAGAGTAGCCTGCATCTTCTAGTTTTAAAAACAAAAAAAAAAAGGAACTTTCTATTAATGCTTGGGAAAATCAACCATAAAGTCAGCTATCTTGGGGGTGCTGACCATGGAATAGCCTTCATCTTCTGTTCACATATAATTGTATAAAGTTGATTTTTAAGGCAATCTATCTTTTCTTTGTCCTTGAGGATATGAAGCAGATATGATTAAAATGAAAATGTTTAGATTTCACAAGCAGTTGTAGCTTGAATGAAGAGATTTTGGACTACCTTTTGATTAGCCTTCTCCTTTAGTGCTAGCCTTCATCATGGTTGAGTCTGCCCTTCACCTCCGGAGTGCCGACAGAAACTCAGTACGAAGACTTTGTATAAATGGATGCTCAAGTATGTGTGGGGGTGTGGATTTGTATGTGTGAGAGCATATTTTTATACTATGGTCTACACCCACTGTTGGGCGCTGATGACGTCAGTGGGGATGTCATAGTAGCTAGTCCCTGCTATGCATGATGGAGTTTATGGTTTTCAACCTTGTGAGTGACTATCATGAGATTAAAACTGCACTATGTTGTGTTTTTAGAGGATGAGTTTGGGAATGTTCCTGGATTCATCTAGGTATATGCTTCTGCCGTATTAGCGGACATGCAAATTTCACCTTGTGAAGTTTTCGTCCAAGTTGCGGCCTGCTGGTATTGTGATAATTCTTTCTATCTTAAATGGTGCGTTGCCCTATCAGCTAGATTTAGATTTAGATGCTCGTTGGGGAGAGACTAAAATGAAAATGTTTAGACTTCACAAGCAGTTGTAGCTTGAATGAAGAGATTTTGGACTACCTTTTGATTAGCCTTCTCCTTTAGTGCTAGCCTTCATCATGGCTGAGTCTGCCCTTCACCTTCGGAGTGCCGACAGAAACTCAGTACGAAGACTTTGTATAAATGGATGCTCAAGTATGTGTGGGTGTGTGGATTTGTATGTGTGAGAGCATATTTTTATACTATGGTCTACACCCACTGTTGGGCGCTGATGACGTCAGTGGGGATGTCATAGTAGCTAGTCCCTGCTATGCATGATGGAGTTTATGGTTTTCAACCTTGTGAGTGACTATCATGAGATTAAAACTGCACTATGTTGTGTTTTTAGAGGATGAGTTTGGGAATGTTCTTGGATTCATCTAGGTATATGAAGCAGATATTCAGATGACCATGGTTTAGATGAGACTTAAAATGATGCCACTGTTGTGATTGAATTTGAGAGATTGGAGCCAACTTATAGATCATAATCTCCTCTTGAATTATGTATGGTCTCTTGGGGTGGCCTTATGTCGGCATAAATATTAGGTGTTGCGCTCGAGTTTCAACACATGGGGTTGAGAACCATAATCCATGTTTTTGTATAAGTACACACACATTTGAAGTGTATGTGTGGAATGAAGTCCAAATCATTGGAGTTGGATAAGATTTTGGTCTCTCTTGTTCTCTCTCTCACGTTTTCCATTGTGAGCTGTCTGTTGTTTTGTCAGCTTCCACCATTTGTATCTTCTCTTTGTTGAGAACTTTGATCTTAGACTTTGTGACATCGTATCAGAGCTCAGGATAACTCATTTTCGCGAGAGCTTTGTTGAGTGAACGATTTCCTCCGTGGAGCTGCTCGCTTTTGAAGGGTTCCTAGTTGTAAACGTTTTTTCTTAAAGGGCTATCCTACTACTCTATTTTTGGGAAGCTATTGCAGACCTTTATGCATTTTCGTGGAGTTTCTTGCAAGCAGTGCAGTTGTCTGAAAGCTTCCAATTCCTTAGCTTGCTGATCTGTGGTGGTTATTATTGTTGGAAGCAGTGGCCTTCACTTATTGTGCATGGAAAATGGTTTGATGCAAGGGGGGTAGTTGGTGGTTATGTGGATTTTCGGGACATTAGTCCCATATACGCATGTGTGCTTGTGTGACACTTGAATATGTTGAGCCTCGAAGACTCTCCAGAGTCTTCCCTCGCGCTTTTTGGGGGGAGCTTTGGAGGTGGTGTGGCTAGGAGGCGAGGGATTGGTTACCCCTGCACTTGACACTTCACGGGCTACCATTTGGCAGCTTTACGTGGTATTAGAGTAGGTATGTCCTTTGGATTGTGCATTGCGATCGTCATGTGCACATCATGTGGAGGCTACATACTTTGGCAGCCGGTTGTTGCGATCCGTGTCGGTGGCTTTGAAAGTGCGACTTGATTGTTTTTGTCGGCAGCGGTGGTGGCTCCTGATTGTTTGACATGTGTACCTTGCGTGGGTTTTGGTGGGTGCTACTCGTGGCAAGTTGGTGTTTGTCTGGTTGTGTGGACTTTGGGGCGGCTTTGCCCTCATTTGGTTTGTCTTGGTTTGGTTGGTCTTGCCTTGATTTGGTGATGGGATCACCTTTGGTTTGATCAGGTGCACTTTGATGGTTTGTTCACAGGGGGTGTTGGGGGTGGTGGCCTTCACTCCTCATTGTGCATGGAAAATGGTTTGATGCAAGGGGGCAGCCGTTGGTTGACACGTGGATTTTTGGGACATTAGTCTCATCACACCCGTGCTTATGTGACACTTGAATATATTGAGCCTTGAAGACCTTGCAGAGTCATCCCTCCTGGGACTTTTTCTGGGGGGAGTTTGGAGGCGACGTGGCTAGGAGGTGGGGGATTGGGACCTCTTGCACTCGGCCGGCTGCCACTTGGCAGCTCTACAATTAATAGAGTTCCATTCAAAAATCTATACTCTTTTTACTCACGACTGTTAGTCACTGCTCTTTCAAAGCAATCGCAGAAGTTGTGTACTTCTGAAAAGCATCAACATTTTTTGGAAGACGTTGCTGCCAGGGATTTTTCTCAAATACATCGCACTGTCTTTTGTTTTTTTTCTTTGTGACAATCATAGTTATTAGGGAACGGGAAGGGCGCGGCAAGGGAACGCCACGTCACCTCATCTATAAACGAACACACTACTCTATACATTAGAAACCTTGAACTTAGAATTCAAGAAAAGTGGATACTAAATTCTCAACTCAAAACAAGTTACAACTGCTTTTGAACAAAATTTGGAGTGAGGAATTAGGACGTAAACAAAATCTTGATGATGGATAAATCGTGAATGATCATTGATAATAGATTATAGCTTGCCAACTAGCATATAGAAGGAAAGTCCATGAGAGACAAGGCTCAAGCATGTTGAACCTTGTCTAATTTTACTTTGCCCCAAAAATATCTAATTGATGTGACTTGCAAGTTGGGGAATGGCATAGGGAACATCCTCTAGACGTTCCATAGCCGTTCCACAGGACGGGCATTCCATAAACGTTCCATAACCCCTTCTAAATGGGATGTTGTCCAAGGGTTCCACAGCCAGGGAATGGCGTTCCCCGGTAACTATAGTGACAGTTCGAGGTTCCATTCGTCTGCCAAGCTGTTTACCAGCTCTATTTCAATGCCTATTGTCATGGTTGCCGGTGGACGTTTCCTTCTTCAAAATCAACCAAGGGCAGCAGCTGCCTATTGAACAGTCTTCTTCTCCGTGGCTGCCTATCACAAGTATTGAGAGGCTATTGGCTTTGTTCGATTCTTCACGTTTTCTTTCGCCAGGACCTCTTTGTCGTCGCTATTGAGTTCTTCAAATCTGGTGTGCCTCGCTCTTTGGGCTCCTCTGTAGCTCTAGTGCAAAGCATCACTTGAATGATTAGCCAGTTTGTTGCTCTTCTCTGCTCTTGAAGCACTACTCTGTTCTGCAATGTCGACAAGTCAGTCTTATTTTTTTCTCTCAAGTTCAACTTTCTTCCAAGGTGCCAAGCTTAATCTATGAGGGACATGTGGCACTTTAATTTTGTAGCCTCTTAAGCTCTTTGCAAAGTCTCTTTTATCTAGTGAACTAGAAGGTTGACTAAGCTATTTCTAGCCTTGGTTGAGGAGCTGTTTTTTTGAGCAATTTATTTGTTTTTCTCTCTAATTTTCTGCATATTTCTCCATTGATAAATTGGCATCGGTATTTTGTAATTCGAATGTTGGCAAAAGAGATTTCTTTTGGGAGTATCAAACCATTTGATGGGTACGGGCTTCACACATTGCGAACCCAAATTAAGTACATGTTGATGTATAGAGGATTATGGCCATATGTAAACGGTACAAAGCAATCGACATCGCCACCAATGACGAAGATATTGAAGAGCAAGTAATGGCCATTATAGGTCTTTATTTGCTTCCCAAGCTTATTCACTTGGTGGCAGGGGCTATGTTTTTAAAAGCGGCCTAGAATGAGTTGGACCGGCTATATGGAAGGAGTGCCAAGCACTCCCCCATCACCCTCAATGTCAAATTAATCGATTTCACTAGTGAACTTCATAGTATAATAACTCACTTGGCCACCATAGTGTTAGAAAACAGAGGGAATGAATCACTCAAACCTCCAGCCAAGATCTCTCCCGCTCTTGCAACACTCAATTCAGATAACTGATCACGGATACAATAAACACTCACTCAGAGAAAACTTAGACAGAGAGAATATATTCATCCACCGGATGGTGGGCAGAAAACTGGCTCCAGGGGAGCAATACAAAACTCAGCCAAGTGCTGAGGAGAACTGAAGGAACTCTCTCTGTCAGAAGAAACCAGATCTGAGTGCACAGCACAGCCTATGACTGAGGCTTTCTGTCCTGCACTGGATGCTGGAATGGAGAGAAGTGTGGGCCTTTTATAGGCACTGCCCAGGCCTTCTGGTCTGACCGACCAGCAGGGTCGGTCCCCTGACTGGTGGCCGACCAGAACAGTCTGGAAATCCGACCAGGGTCGGCCCTGGTCGGTGGCCCTGGTTGGGCCGACTGGCCCTGCCACAGGCCCCTATAAAAGGGTGCCCTGTGCAGCCAGTCCATAGGACTATGTATGCTTCTAGGGAGTTAAGGCCCCCCCCCCAATTCACTGCTGTTTGCAGACAGCAACCAGCCCGTGTGCTGGTTGCCAACTCTGTTTGCCTGGGTCTCTCTTTCCCATCCCTCCTTCCTCTCACTGCCCCTTGTCCCCACAAAATGGGGGCTCACAGGTGGGCACAGTGAGTCTCTAACACATAGATGCAAAGGTGGAAGATGAGGACATAATTGTGGTGATCTTGAAGAGCATGCTTGAACCATATGAGAGCCTTGTCACGACCGTAAAGCATCTACCCCAGCTCAATTTAGAGAGCATCATCAGTGCTTTGCTAAGAGAAGCATAAAAGTGAATAAAGAAGAGGGAACATCCACGTCTACTCAGGGACAAGCTCTATCAATGGGCCATGTTAAGGAGTTTTTAAATGTTTTCAAGTGTAATTATTATCAATAGAAGGGCGACGATGAAGCTCATTGTTTCTAAAGATCCTTCACGCAAAAAATGTCATAATTGTGGTGAAACAGGTAATGTTGCAAGGGATTGCAAGAAACCTGGAGGGGCGGGCACTTGTAAGCATGTCACATGACAACCAAGATGGAATCCTCTAATGTAAGAGGTGCATGTATGTTTGTAGCATTGGCATTTGATCACATGTGCTTGACACATGCCTTGTAAGAGTATCCATGCATTGCTCATCATGTGATGACCCATGTTGGTATTGAGAGGGGATGTTGAAATCTCTCTATGTAATAAGCGCAAGAGGGGTGCATCGGTGTGAGCGGCTAAGCATTGATGAAACAAGCCAATGAGGATTGAGTGTGTGGATTCGGGATGAGAATCCCAATTCATTTTTTTGTATATGTAACACACATTTCACATGTGTGGTGTGGAATTAAGTTCATACCATTGGAGTTGGATAAGCTCTTGGTTTCTCTCATTCTCTCTCTCTAACCTTTTCAATCGTGAGTTTTCTCTTGCATTGTGAGCTTCCACCATTTGTAGCTTCTCCTCCTTGAGCACTTTGATCCTAGACTTTGCGACACTACCAATACTAATAGATTTGCTAAATATATGTGAAGCTTGTATGACGGGTAAGTAGCATTGGCAACCGTTTACACAAGAGACAAGCATAGCAGAGTGTCCTCTATAGGACCTCTGCAAGAAGTTGAATATAGAAGCACTCTTCGTGACGTTGATCGATGACTACAAGATTCGGCTATATTTCTTGAAGATAAGGACAATGCCTTTGCAGAATTCAAAGAATGGCATGCAATGGTTGAGAATGAATTAGGCAACAAGCTGGAGATTTTGAGGTGGAGAGTTCACATCGAATGAATCCTCAAGTTCTTGCAAGAGGCACGGGTTCAAGCAGTAGAAGCTCCTCCCCCATGACCGCCATAGAATGGAGTAGTAGAACGAGAAAATTGTGTCATTTGCAAAGCATTATCAAAGGAAAGGATCTACCAAATACTTTCTTGATCACAGAAGTGTATATTTTCAACCAAAGCTACATCAAAGCGGTGAATGGAATGATCCCTCAACAAGCTTACTCCTATAAGAAACCTTCAGTTGCACATTTCAAAGCTTTTGGAAGTGACTGCTATGTGCATGTGCTAGATGCATTGAGAACCAAGTGGGATCCAAAGAGCTAGAAGTGTATCTTCCTAGGATATAACTAGGAGACGAAGGGTTACTCCCTGTATGATCTTGCAAAAAGGAAAGTTGTGGTGTTCGCAAAGCAGCCTCATCAAATGGGGGAGGTATTCTCTTCAGAAAACCTAGAAATCTCTTTTCAACATACATAACTACCAGCACCAGACTTATAAATCTCTAAGGCGGATGGGGGGTTAAATAAAGATAAAGAAAACGAAGACAAAGGTGACGAGCTTATAGAACCACGAAGGCAGAGGCCATTACCTAAGTGGGTGAAGTAGCTTTTGGATGGCAAGAATCCTCTAGTCATTGAGGATGCATTATCTGACCACTGCTGTTCAATTGAGGGCCCAAGCTCACTTAGTCGGCAAGTATCGGCTAGCTCTACTGTGTAAGGCCCCCTTTATGAGGACAAGGCATTGAGTAGCAGGGATGCTCGATAGGTCCCGATTTAGATGTTACATGGAGGCTGAGTGTGGCTTGATGGTCAGAAGTATGAGCGTTAATTGGGGTCAGCCACATCTCGATGAGATGGGTTTCTCAAAAGGGGCGGTGGTTTTGTTGGCCATCGACTTAAGGTCGGCCACTGACTGAGCAACAACCAACCTCTTAGTGGGGGCGTTCCCATTCCAAGGAGCAAATACAACCCATGGTTCCCATTCACATTCCAAGAGTGACCAAATTTTTGATAAGGGTGGACAGCAAAAGGAGCTTAGTGTGAAAACGAATTGTGGGTTCCTAACCTTGCCTCTCAATCTTGGTGTCGATTATAAGTTGATGGGTGAAGGGACCACCAAATTGTTCAAGGTGGGCCATTGTATCTAACTTTGAAAGCACTATTTGATCCAATCTTGAAGTCCATTTGATGTCCTCCATGCACATTGTAAATAATGACTTGGAAGATCACAAAAAGAAAGCATCGGTGGACCCCACCATCCAACTAAAGGCTAAGTTTGCTAAGCTATTCTCAAGCGTGGGATAGACCACATATAAGCCAAAGATCATGGTAGTTAGATGTGTGCCCCACATCAAAGGTACTTGCTCAAAGCTTGATACCATAGAAATCCACTTTAAGGCTTGCGTGTGTATTGCAAGCACTAGATCTTCTCAAAGAGCTTCGTTTTCATCACGAAGCTTCTCCACTTTCTCCTCCAATGTCTCTTGTGCTCCTACTAATGCATGTGAGAGCATCTCTTGTCACTACAACACGTGTCCGAGGCTTCGTGTGTTTGTCACTGTAGGATGAGAAGTCTACTTAGTGTCCTTTACAAAGTGTAGAAACATCTGTGAAGTACAAAGGCTCGTCCCCATGGTGGGTCTCTTTGCTATATACATCAATGTATGTGTGACATGAGTTAGCTCGGAGCTCTGAGTACTGACAGCTGTTGATCTTCCATCCCCCACTTCTCAATGGGCTATGAACCTAAGGCCGTGCACCTTCATCTTCTTTGGCTTGCCTTTGTGTCAGATTTCTCCTCTGCATTTAGTGGCGAGATGGATAAAACCTCATCGTTGGACACCAAGTTCTCGATGTCCTTCCAATGAATGCGAGTAGGATCTGCCCATTGTGAGATTCGTTGGATAATGTCTGGAAAACGTTATGGAGGTGCAGTGGCAATCCTTTGGAGGAGGCACTCATAGCGTGCATGAATTGCACAGTTACTCCCCTCTTCTTCTTGAACATCCTCTTTGTAAGTGGTCTCTAGCTTGATCTTTTGGCTCGATCATGTGGTGGCTTGTCTCCTAACATTCTATCAAGCTATGTGAAGGTAGGTGCTGCTTGGCAGGTGTATCTACGGTCACGTATGAAGTGCAGATTGTAGTCATGGTGTTCTGCAAACATAAATTCAAGCAAATATACAAATTTTAATTTCAATGCATGGGCATATAACCATTTCACATTTCACAATTCAACCACATGTAACATGTAATCCAAGGCCAATGTTTTCTCGTTGTATTGGATTATCAAGTTATGATGCCAAATGGGGCCTCAAATAGTACTTGAATTCAAGATATCTTAATCTAGACTACCCAAGGAAATGTCCTAATTTTGTTTGCCAAGCGAATCCAAAGTCTCAGCTAGACTCCATATAACTTTACTATGGCCTGAATCATGGTTAGTGCCTACCTGCAGAACATAGCTATGCACTTTAGGGAACATAACACACTACTTTTGAAGCCTTACTACCCTTGCTCACTATTTTTAGTCAAAATTGAAGCTACACATCATCTTTCTTGCCTTGCCTTTAATATCATGAGCAATTTTTACACATCTCTTTTCTGCATATGCTGGGAAGCGGGAATCTGTTCTTGAGCTCGTGCTTCAGAGAGTGAAGGTGGATGCATTTTCTGTGCTTGCACCTTGACGTGGACGATTTGTTTTAGTCATTATTTGTTTCTGTGTTTTAGCGAATTTAAAATTTGCATAATTTTTTTCTATTTTTTGCATGTTATTCACATGCTATGGTCAAGATAAATAAGGTTTCTTTTCTTTACTGTTCCCAGTGTTTTATAAGGTCTATTTTTGGGTTTCATGCTCTGATGTGGAAAGCAATAATACATCATTCTAGATCATTCATTTGGCTGCCAGCTGGTTCTGGAACAAGAAATCATGCCTAGGATTTCTGTGTGCAGGTGTCGCTTTTCCTTGGTATAGTTCCAGTTATCACAGCTTGGATCTATGCTGAGACTTTGGGTTATAGGAAGCAAGCAACTAAAGTGTAAGTTGCCAATGAGGTTTTTAAATTGATCTCACACAGATTGTAGTTTGCAATGATATTGTAAATAGAGTGCTAGATCATTGCGTAGGAATTATCTTAACAAGCCCTTGCTATGATTGATCTATGTGTAGACATTCAGATGTTAATCTTGTTGAGAAAGGTAATGGGGCTGAGAATGAAGAAGAAAAAGTAGTGCTGCTTGAAACAGGTTTGCAATCTGCTGCAAATGGAAAGGTTGTCTCTCTGTCAGTAAAAGACCAGTTGTACAGGTACGTGGAAAGGCCATTTTCTGCTCTTAAAACAGGTTGAAAACACATGATTTCAAATGTGTTTTTATCAAATTTAATTTGAACAGCTCAATTTTACTAGCTCATGACATTTGGGTCTGTGATGTAGGTTCTTGACAATGAATGAGGCCTTTTTACTCGAGAACCGTACAACATTGAGGGCCATGTGAGCTTAATTCTGTTGTAAAAGGCTTTGGTATTTGTGCTGAACTAGTTAGCGTTTAAGATCTTGATACTTCAAAAGCCCATCTACCACTCAAACTTTTTTTTCTTGCAGGGCTGAATTTATTGCTCTTCTGTTCTACTTTTACATATGTGACAGGACGGACCTTTTTGGTGAGACCACAAAGGTAAAGTTTTGTAGCTAGATGTATTGAACTCAAGCTCGTTTCTGCCTCAAAGTCACCCAGAAATGTTTTTCCCACGTTTATATCCATGTGTGTGTGGAGATGTGCGTACGCATGCGTATGGATTACATTTGCGTGTTTGTGTTCGCATACAAGATATACTCTTATGTATAATTTGCAATGACCTGGTCTATGGTCAATATATATTCTTATACCACTCTCTCTCTTTAACACACACACACACACACACACACACACACACATTTTTTTTGGGTAAAAGAAATTTGCAACATGTACATTCATGGCTGTCCCAGACTGGGACTGCTACTACTCATAACAAAATACTGACAACTAAAAGCAGTAAAAGCCGCTCCAGTAAAGAACAGCTAGTACAAAAGAACTAAAAACACTCAAAAAACACTTCTAGCTGGGCCGCCGAAAGATCTCCTGTGCAATGTGCATCTTGCAGAGAGTAAAGCAGGGAGGAATGAAAGAAATGATACCATCCACAGCAGAGTGTCTCCTGCGGATGCGAACAAGATGGACAATCCGAAGAAGTAGTGCGCCTGGAAGCCAAGAAAGAACCCACTGACAAAGCACCAACACTTGGCCCGTCGCGGTATTGCTTCTGCTTTATGCCATAGATGTTTGGCACCCGAGTAATCCTTGCTTCATCTCTTCTGGAATTGTCCTGTCACCCATGACTTCCTGTTCTTTCTTCGGCAGCGCCTTCAGGCTCGCCTTTCAATTGCCTCCTTTGGCAAGTTCTTTTGGATCTTTGGTATTCATCCAAGGAGAACAGAGTTTGATATACTCTTCACATGGGTTAGATATTGGGAACTCTAGACTCTGTGGAAAGACATGAATCATAGAGTCTTTCAAGAGTCTGTTCCTTCCCTTTTCTTCTCTTTCCAAATGTCGTGCAGGGAATCCTTTTACGATTGTCTGTCAGTTCGTCAGATAGATTACAATCTCTACTTGTCTTATAATGAGATTTCTGATCTTGTACTTGCTGATCTCTGCTTTGGGGACGCCATCTTTGTAACATAAAGACATATGTATTTCACCCCAAAAGAAAAATGTGTGTGAGAGAGAGAGAGAGAGAGATGTTGCTACTGTCAGATGGGATTTCATTGCAGATGTCATGCACAGATTGGGTTTCGGATATAAGATGCAAAGGGTGGTTTCCTGGCTTTATGATAGTGGCACATCATCCTGCCTTTTTTCTTATGCTCTTTCTTCTTCATGGTCATTAGGACACTCTATCCATCAGGGCTGTCAACTCGGTGCTCTTCTTTTTGCCATTGCTATGCATCCCCTCTGATGCATATGGATGAGTTGGTCTCTCGCCAGTATTTGCATGGCATTGATATTTTTGGAGCTGCTCCTTTTGTTAGTCATGCCTATGTTGATGATTCCTTCTTTTTGCTCAAAATCTCTACCTCAGATGTTTGCCATATGCAGGCTCTTCACTCATTTGGCCTTGCAGCTGGATTGAAAGTGAATTTTGCTAAATCCAAACTCCTTCCTCTCCATGCAAGTGACTGGGACCACATTCTATAGCCTGGATTGATTTTGCATGCTGATCAGATCGTCCATCATTTGGACTATCCCATTGGTTGGCATATTTCTCTGCCCACACGAAAGACTATGGGTTTTGCCAAAGTTATTTCATAAGATAGTTATTGGAAGCATGGGAGGACCATACTTGTGAGAGATGTAGTGCAAGACACAAACGTCGAGTGCCTTTTGGAATCAATGGCAAGTGAAATTGCGCATAGGCCATTATAATGGATTGCACTATTTGGTGTATTCTCATGCTACTTGCTTTCCAGCCAGTTCCCCATTTTCTTTCTGGATTGGATATTTGATCGCTCATGAATCCATGGCTGTAGTAGAAGAAGATGATAAGCTTTCTTGGCAATGAGATCCGCAAAGGAGAGAGGAGAATAACCTGGGGTCTTCTATCTGGCATTTGGACAAACAACTTGCTTGGTAGAAAGTTTGTCTTGGCCGTATTTGGAATAGTAAGCTCCCGCTTCGACAGCGGCTTTTTTAAATCTCGAGGACAGAGGAGTCTCACATGCATTGAGGATCACTATTGGGCAGATTCATCCCCTCAGTTGAGGATTGAGACAAGGAGAGCAGCACATATACCCAGAGAGTAGCAGATGTGCATGCTATGCACATTGGGAGTGATTGAGATAGAGGAGCACTTTCTTTGCTCTTGCCCAGTCTACTACGAGATCCGAGGGCGATACCACTGTCTCTACTAGGGTGGCAGTCCACGATCACGATTGATCCACTTCCATGACCAAGTCTACGTTGGGCTTTACCTGCTTGAGATGCGCCAACACAGGGAGACCTGCTACGACAGATCGGAGAGCATCAAGAGGCGATCAAACCACACGATACATAGGCTAACCAGATGCAGTGGCGGGTCACAGATTTCTATGTCTTTAAGCTAGCTCCAGGACATAGTAGGATGGAGGAGGAGGAGGTAGACGATATGCGGGCAGTTTGGATATTTGAGAGAGTCATGTAGAGGCCACCCTCGACACGGAGAGTGACCAGAGCATCCTCTATTGAGGTTAGACCTATTATAGCTTTCCTCAGAGGAGACCACCCCAGACGAGGGGTCACTCTGAACATAGCTCAACGAGTTTAGAGATCGAGGAGACGTCGTCCCCCCTTGCTACCACAGCATGAGACTGCCCGACAGACACAGATCCGAGACATTTTCGCCGCTCATAGGCATGCCACCACGGTGATAGGTTTTGGGTTCTGAGTCTCAGCTCCAGTCTTAGCCTAGCTTCGCCATCCTCGTGATATATTTTGCACTGGATTGTGCTTGAGCTATTGAGCTTTTGATTTCAGCATAGTACTCAGCAAGGGCCTTAGCGCGCCCTTTGCTCCAGCCCTTTGTGGCTTGTATGGGTGTCTTCCCTTTTGGTGTGTTTTGCTCCTCACATGGTATTAGAGCCACTGTTAGCTAGGAACCCGAGGAGTGGAGGGAGTGTTGAGCTAGCAAACTGAGAAGAGGTTTTAGGGTTGCTGTTTGAGGTGTTTGTGAGGGGTGTGGATTGTACGGGGTGTCAACGAAGGTGTGACTTTGAAGGCTGTTTTCAGACCCGAAAGGAGGAGTTGTGACAGTGAAGGTGCGAAGGTATTTAGGCTCTCAGCCTCTTCATCATCTTCTTGGGCCCTCTCCTCTCCTTTCTTCCATCACTCCCCTTCTCTATCTTCTTTCCCATCTAGTCTTTCTTCCAATTCGATTTCCTCTTTACTCTGACATGTCTACCTTGGCTGAGATGGCGGAGAGCAAGGCAAAAATTCCAGTTCTGCCCACCTTCCCGGTCGAATGTCAATTGGATGGCCTCAATTACGGTGTTTGGCAGGTCATGATGGAGTTTGTGCTACAATCGTATGATTTGGTAGACTTTATATTGGTGGGAGTTGATAGGCTTGATCCCCTTGTGGCCAACCTTGGATCCTGCAACAGGAGGCCTAGACCCTATCTCTGCTGTGGGACCGTGTCAATGTGAGGGTAAGGTCATTTATATTAATTAATTGTACTCCTCAAGTGATTAATCACGTGAAGCATATGACGGTGGCCAAGAGTATTTGGGAGCATTTGGTGTCCTTGTACAATCGAACCTCTCCCATGAAGAGGTCTTCTTGGAAGTCCAGATGAGATTGTTGGATCCCAATCGATCAGGGAGCACATCAAGAAGTTACAGGAACTTCATCAAGAGATCCTCTAGGCGGAGAAGCAGATATCTTCCAAGGGCATGGCCATAACACTACTGTCCCAACTATCTTGTTAGTACGGTGCATTCTATTCGTCCTTTATAACCAATGGAAGGATGAATACATTGACTTGGGAGGAATTGGTCCCGATGGTGCTCGATCAAGAGGAGCGCTTTGTAGATCATACCTGTGACAGTTAGCCTGAGGCTTTGGCAGCTAAGCAGAAAGAGAGCAAGAAGTTGACAGCTAAGGAACAGGAAGCACCTCACGTACATGTAATCCTTGTGGCCAGAAAGGTCACTATTGGTGGCAGTGTCCTCAGAGTATCCGGGAGGGGACTAGTGAGCAAAAGGATGGTTTTGCGGTTGCCACATCGTTTGTTCCGGCCTTGTACTAGCAGCAAACTTTTTGGATTCAGACGCAGGATTACTTGCTTGCTTGTGGCAGTGGTACCTACTAGATAATTGTGGTGGCGAAGGAAATCTTTGATCGAGGCAAGCTTTCAGGTAGGACCTCGAGCCATGAGTTGTTCCCGCTCATTGAGGTGACAGCCTGTTCTTAGTATGTAATTTGTTTGGATGTCATGACGTGACAGATCCAAAGGGGGGTTCCTTGTGTTCTGCTTCCGATGAGCTGTTGGAGATCCGGATGGGTCCGAAGATTGCGAGTGCAGGAATCCAGACATAGTAGATTGATCCTTGTGAGTTGTTGGATGCCCTTTGTTATTGGAGCATTGAGTTTCATCGATCTAGGGATAGTGTATCAGTTTGGACCTGGGAGGCGGCTTTCGAGAGGGTTGTATAGCTCTAAGATACAAGTGCCCATACAGGGAAGCAGACCTTGCACCGACTGCAATATCAGTTGGATTATTGTACTAGTACCGGACTAGAAGAGTAAACCTAACACCCGTGTCTTGGTAGCAATAGTACCAGGTTTTTGTGATCGTGCTGAGACGGTTCAGGCAAAGATGGAGCTTCTTCGCCAATGCTTGTGGCAGTCTTCAGTGACGGAGCATCACATGACGGATTCCTCCAGTTGTTCCATCATGTTCCATCCAAGAGCTGAGAGGGGCTGTTGGAGGTCAACATCTCCTAATGTCACATTGTTGAGAGAGAGAGGGCCTTGCTTGTGGGTGTGCCTGCCCCATGAGAGGTTAGGGTAGGTTGAGTGAGGGCATGTGTTGTGGGTGTGCCCGCCCCCTTTGAGCATAGAGTAGGGTAGGGCAGATCTGCCCACATTGGTTCCATCTAGGCTTGGTGGGTACCAAGGGTCAGCCCCTGCTGTGGTGCACTTTGCTAAGCAGTGTTGTGGGCCTGTGTGCCTTCCCCTGCAGCTGCAGACCTGCCCTTACGAGGCCTTGAAAGGTCAGGTCCGCCTCCTCGCCCTGTGGGTAGGCCCATAAGCGGGGGGCTGAGCCCCCTCTATTTGTTTGCACGGCATTTTGTTAGAGGGCTGGAGGGGGTCGGCCCTCTTGAAGCAGCTCTGTCAGGCAGAGGGGCAAGGGTTCATCCCCTGTAGGCTGCCAGCCTTGTTATAGGGAAGCTTGCTGAGATGCCTCAGTTGGCGCACTTGGGAGCAGAGGGAGAGCCCTTTATAGGGCTCTGTAGCAGCCCTTGTAGGATGGAGGGTGCGGTTGGCCCTAGGGGAGGTGGGTATGCCCATCTTGCTGGTTGGTTGTCCCCCTTGTTGCAGCTGACTAGGGGGGGGGGACCCTGCCTATATACAGGCCCCCACTCCCTCGTTTGTATCTCAGTTTGGAGCATTGGTTCCTATCTATAGTAGAGGTTTTCCCCACCACTCTTGGGTGTTTTGTCCTGAGATCCCTTGCAGTCTCTTGTGCTTTCTCCTCTCCTTCTCAGTTGTGTGTGTGTGAGATTCTCTCTCTCTCTCTCTCTCTCTCTCTCTCTCTCTCTCTCCCCACATTTTTGTCCAGATCCGCTACACTTCTCACACGTGCGTGTGTGTGTTTGTGACACACACACACACTTTTTTGTGTGGTGAGAACTTTGAATACTTTATAGTACAAGAAAGCTAACCCAAAAAAGCAGGTAAGCTGAAAATGTACATCAGGATAAGATTTCCATGTAAGAAACATATACATCATGATCTATGCATCGTGTTTGCATGCAATCAAAAAGCGATTGCTGCAAAGAACGACATTAAAAAAAAAAAGGAGAATAAAATGGATCACCAAAGACTCTGTGGTTTCTATGTTTCCAGAGAGTCCAGAGTGCCTAGTAGCGAACCCAGTGTAAAACTGCTCAAAATACAGCCGTCCAGGATAAATCCCAAATAGCCAGAAAAGCTTGCCAAAAGAAGCCTGAGGAAATCTCAGTTGCAGTCTCTCTCTCTCTCACACACACACACACACACACACACACACACACTTTTTTGTTTTTTTTTGGTGGAACTAAAAACATTATATCATGAAACATCCATTTTACAACAGGGCAGTGCTCAAGAAAAGAGCCAATGCCCTATTTATCAGAAACAATAAAAGAAAAGCTGAATGCAAGAAACATCCAAATCTTCCTCATGCAAGGCATCATATAAGGATTGTCGCAATGAGGCCCGGAAGAACTCATAAGGGTGCTGAAGAGATGAATTGAGAAATGCATGATTTCGTTGAAGCCAGAGGGTCCATAAGGCCTAGTATCTGATCCAATGAAAGAAAAGAGAATACTATGACAAAGAAGCTGATAATCTGCCAAACATCCAGAAAAACCTCGAGAACCTGTGTGCTGGAAATGTGAGAGATAAAAAATAGGAGATCTTGTCCAGAAGGTCTCTGGAATTTGAACAAAACCACAATAAGTGCTGAATACTCTCAGGAGTATGATGACATTGTGGACAAAGAGGAGAGGTAATCCTTCTTTGAGCCAATTTCACTCCCACTGGAAAAATACCAACAGTACATCTCTAGAAAAAGAGTCTTTACTTTAATGGCATTTTCAACTTCCATATCAATTTCAATTTTCCTTTCCACCAAGTTAAAGACTTATTCAGATGCCAAAGAGCATTTGCATGATGAGCAATCCATGGAGGAGGTAAAATCAATCGATAAGCCTGTATGGAAGTCAATAGATGCAAAGGCTGAGAAGATAATCCTGGACTTGGAGACTGAAGATGCCAATCTTGAAGTGTGTTTCTTACTTCCAAAGATGGAATGGGAACAAAAGGGAGTAAGAGATCTGCAATAATTTTCCATATGGGTCGATGATGCACCCCAAGATTGTATTTTTGACATGCTGTCGGAAAAGAGAGAATACGCCCCTGAGTATCTATCACATCATCAATGAACCGGATGCCCAACTTCATGAGATTGTAAGCTCTGATTGGTTGTTGTATAGCAAGAGGAGAGGTAAAAACAGCACTCCAATGAAGGCTTTCCTGTTGAAGAGATGAAGCGATAGAAGCAAGATGGGGAGACCATTTGATGCCAGAGAGCACTTGCTTCCAATTTTGAATCAAGGCAGTAGAAAATGGGCACCTAGGTATTTTACCTTGAAACTTGCCAAGTACTACTTCCCATGGATCTACTAGCCAATGCCCATAAACATTTGTGCGCATCTGGCCACACAAAAATGCCAGCATAATAGGACCATGGCTGCTCTTGCTGGAAAAAAACCCTAAGCATAGTGATCTTTCTTACCAACACATGAAATTTGATGTTTAGAATATTCAAACCTCCATGCATTCTTGGAGAGCAAAGCAAGTCCATTTTGAGCAATCTCAAAGCTTTTTTACGAAGCTTAGTTTTCCAAAAAATCTCCATGGCTTGAGACATAAAAGAAGAGAGATCTCGAGATGACCAATGTAATAAAGGCAAGTAAAACTGGACATAAGCTAAAACAATGGACTGGACAATTCGAAGCCGAACATGCAAAGGCCAAGTGGAGATCTTCCAATATTCTAATTTGTCTTGAATTTTGTTGAATACCCAAGACATTTGTTGCTTATTTCTGATTTTCCAGCCAATTGGAAAACCCAAATGTCTTACTATGTTCTCCGGAGGAATAATCTGACCTGGCCAAAGGAGAGCATGCCAGTCACAATGCTTGAGAGGCAAGAGTTTTGATTTCTGAAAATTAATATTTAGACCAGCTGCCAACCCAAAATCAGAAAGGGCATCCATCAATAAGCGAAGCTCCAGAGGACAATTATTTGGCATGAAAAAAGAATCATCTGCATAAGCTTGTGCAATGAAAGGCCGCGAGCCAGGAATCTGAAGCCCCACTAGCTTTCCAGTATCAACCAGATGATCCATATAAAGAAGCAAAGGATGTGAAGCAATAGCATAGAGCAAAGCACAGAGAGGGCATCCCTGTCGAACTGACCGTCCCAGAGTCCAAGACTCAGACAAATGATTCCCTATAAAACGTTGAGCAGTGGCATCTGAGTAAAGCCAATAAATGACATTAACTATCTTTGGCCCAAAACCAAGGCTACTCATGATTTGAGAGACATAATCCCACTGTACGGTATCAAATGCCTTTGCCACTTCCACTTGCATGATCAATACATCTTGATCTGAATATTTGGCATATTCCATTGCGATGAGAGTATTGGAGATATTATCATGTATATTCCTTCTTGGAACAAAACCATATTGCCTGGGATGAAGACCATCATGAAGAATAGCAATAAGCTTATATATAACAGGCATCAAAGTGGTGGGCCTCCAGTCAGCCATAGTCTCACATAGGAGTTTTTTGGGCACAAGCTTGACCAGACCATGCTTCCAAGCTGAAGGAAGATGTTGATGCTGCCAGGCTACATTAATGAGCTTCAAGATTTGACCCTTCAATTCAGCCCAGAAGGCCACAAAAAATTCAACCGTCAAACCATCCCAACCAGGGGATTTATGTTTACCCAAGTATTTGAGAGCATCATCCAATTCATTATCTGAAAAGACACTTCCAGCAATGAAGCTTTTGGCAAAGAAATAATAGGAGTAACAAGATCAATAAATTTGCTCCGAGCCAATTCAACCTGAAAAGTAAGAGAAGATGGCTGAGAAAAAAGCAGCTGAAAATGCTCCAAACATTGTTTTTCTAGCTGAGATAAAGTTTGGGTCCAAATACCATCTGATGTTTTGACTCTCATGATAGATTGACTTTGTCGATATGCATGTAGATTCCGAAAAAAAGATTTTGAGGAACAGCCCTTATCTAGCATAGGCTTAACTCTAGCCCTTTCTGCCATTTGGAAAGCTTGTGTTTATCATTAGCATCAATTATGGATGAAGCACAAGACAATGAACTCTGTTCAAAATCAGAAAGGGACCTTTGATGGCTAATCTGGACCAAGGACTGCTTGTGTGATTTTGCCCACTGAATATGATGCTTGGTTTCTGCCATGTACCATCTTCCATATTCCTTGATGACATTTTGAATGCGGTGTACAAAAGAGTTTCAAGCAAAATCAATATCCTCTTGAGCATGAGATAACAATGGCTTGCAAGCCAATCGAATCATTTGCTGTAATTTTTCATGAGAAAGATATAATTGATTGACCTGTAAGTGTCTGACTAAAGAGAGCTGCATATCATCCAGAGGCATGCCAAATGAAAAGTTCAGCCAAAGTGGAGAGTGATCAGATAGTTATCTTCTTCTCAAATGCCTCCTATCTCTCCTTTGTCTACCTTGAGCTTGGGAAGCCCTGCTCTCTCCATCCATGCAATGTCTTGAGGAGCCCCTTCAGCCAGATCTTCCTTACTTCTGGGTGACCTTCTTGACTGGTGGGATTGATGAAAGACGTCGCCATGTCTGCGCACTGGCTCTCTGTGTATTCCGCGCCACTTTTACAATGTTGCTCACCTCAGTCCACAACCTTGCAATTCCTCTGAGCCAAGCTTACTCTACACCTAGAGCTACCCTTTGAAGAATTTTGGGATGACTTGGTGCATAAATGAAGGAGAAATCGACGAAAATCCAGTTAACCATCAACCTCTTCTGACAGCCCCATCTCAAAAGCATGGGTTAATGCAGTCAAGAAGGGTATTCCGCTTTGTGAAGAAGATGATCTGGTCAGGGAATTGGATTCTAAGGGTTAGCAAGACCCTGAGGCAATGGTAGAGGCATGATGCCTCCTTTTCTTTCTGAGGACTACTCATTTCTTGTACATATTTTCATGCGTGCTTCTCTTAAATGTGTTTCTTACAATATACAGTGCCTCTGCAACCAAAATAAATGGAGGCTCCTTTGGCACTATATAAATAAAACTCATCCAGATGTTGTTTGTCTGCAAGAGCATAATCAGCATTCTTTTGCTGGCTAGCATGGGTTCTTTTCAAGATATGATATATTTTATGCAGGCTCTGATCAATTCTCTGGGGTGTGCATTCTAGCCAGACATGATTTGCAGCCATATGTAGCATACAATGATCTATGTGGCCGATGGATGATTATCCAATGCATGATCAATGGAGAGATTTTAGAAATTGGTTCCTTGTATGCTTCTCAAACTTCAGCTTGTAGAGCTCGAATGTGGGATTCCATAAAGCAATATCCTTGGTCCACAAGTGCTATACTTTGTGGTGATTTCAATAATTCTCCTAGCTGGAAGAACAATACCACACATAATTCCCATATGCTGCCCTCTGGAATTCAGCAATGGGAACATATGATTTCATCACTTCGTGCCACAGATTTATGGACAGCAACTCACCCTTCAGTTTTGGGATTTACATATCATCATAATGCTTTTACAGAATATTGGGCTAGGCTTGATAGATTGTATCTTATTCATGCTCAGCAATATGAGGAGTATACATGTCAAATGTGGACTGACATATGCGTATAGGATGCCTAGGGTAAGCAAGGTCAGTTTGGCTTGGGTTTTGTTAGTGGGCACATTATGAACTTGCGTTTTGCCCTATTGAGGAGATATGGATTGTTGGTGCTGTATTTTTATTGGGGAGTTTTACATGTATTACTGTTTATATTTTGCCCTTGGTTACGTTTGTAAAGTTCATTGACACATCTGAAGTAAGAAGAATATGTATCAATCACACCTGAGCGTACTGTCAAGATTGTGGAGAAGAGAAGCCATGGTGGTAGCAGCAAAGCTTGGTGCAGACATCCACACTACCTAGTTAGCTATGGTGGCTGGGGAAGAAGACGAGCTCCCCCAGAACCCCCAACCCTCACAGGCATTGCAGCCACTGCCTTTCCCCACCCAAATCCACATCGAACATTGGGGACTTGGGCGAGCTTGTTGCAGAGACCCAAGCTCCACAATTGCTTGAAAATCCAAATCCGCAGCAATACCCCAAGAGCACCGAATCCCCATCCTTTGGCAATTCCAATACAACAACTTCAAGCTCAATTTGAATATGATGCTGATTACCTAGTGTACTATGTGGAAGGAGCGGAAGGCTTGATTCCTAAAATTGAGGCCACTGAAATAAGCCATCTGCTGTTGCCAAAAGCACACATGGGACATGAGGAAGTTGTTCCACATTACATGTAGTTGAGAGTGGATTGGTGCTGGCATTTAAGCATGATAGTAACCCATGAAGTGCATGGAAGGAAGGCTCTACGCCCACCCTTTTGTATTCCTCCACCATGCTTTAGCAACCAATTCATGAACAGCTCGAGCAGCACTATCATCATTGAGGAGCTTGTGTTAAGTTGGGGTGGAAGGACTGCATCTTCTTTCTGCGTAGAGAACAAAGCTCCAGGCCTCTCAATAACAAAGGTTTGTGCCTTGTATACTTACTTGAAGCACTTTCCTTCTGAATGTATAGTTGCAGTTGTACCATGCTTTTAAACCATGCCTGCTCAGGGTACTATGCCGGTCGTTTGATATATAGGAAGACAAAGCATAGGGATCTTGTATGAGAACATCACCATTTGCAGGATTGGTTGTGAATGTTGCAGCATATAAATGCATGATGCATGCTCTTTGAGTAGGCTTAATAGAATCTTTTATTAAGATTGGATATTTTTGGGGGCTGACGAAGATTAGTTATGTGAAAAGAAAATGGGGGCAACTCCTTTTTATCTGAACTGTATGCTTTTGTAAGGATGGATTATGAATGCTATAGTGCATGTTATGTACTCATTCTCTGTGGACTTTGCAATAGCAGTCTGCAGACTTTCTTTTCTAGTATGACATTACCTTGGAGTTTTCATTGTGATAAACATATGGCTTCTTTTTTTGTGCAGAACTACAATCGGGACCTCTTCCTCTTCTTGTATTTGTTGCTCATAATTGTTTCTTCTGTCACTTCTCTGAAGAAGCATGTGGAGAAGTCAGCGATTTCTGGAAGGTTTATACTGTATCTAAATCGACACCAGACGGAGGAATGGAAGGGGTGGATGCAGGTAGTATGTTTGTTTATTAGTTAAAATCTGTCTTATTGCTCGCTCCTTAATGGCTTAGTTCATTTCTTTTCTTTTAGGTAGAGGTTCAGAATTTCTGAATGTTTCCCTTATAATTCCTTATTTTTTCCTCTTATTTATACAAATAATTACATGTCGGTCAGGAAATCTCACTTTCTGATAGTTTTTCCAAGTAAACCAGCTCTTTCCCTCCCACCTTGTACAACCAAAACCAGACCTCTTACATGACCCGTCTAATATCCAGCAGAACCTATCCATGCCACCATATATGTACATCCCTTGGGTTGTTAGGGCTGTCTCACAGATTTGGTTTCTTGACATGGTCCATACCATGTAGTATTTCCTCACTCCTGGTAGCCTGGATACACCATTACCTTTGTCAAGGATGGCCTCACTCACCGTTATGAATCTCACTGGTTCATTTTTTCATTTGGTAGCTGAACATGGTGAAATGTTCATTAAGACAAAAGGGCTTCACCTGTTGCATTTCTTGAAAAATTACCCAAATTTTCTTGCTTCTCATCCTTGAGTACTAAGAGATTTATTTATGTTTTCCATTTGGTGAGATCAATGTAGAGGATATTTCTAGTTGATCAAAGAACTACCGGTCAGAAACCCTATGGCTATTTTAGTCCCAAGAGTATGAAAGGAGTATGTATATGTCTTTATGATGATTCCAATCAGCCCAATGCTCATTTTGATACAAGTCCTATGAAATCTTCTTTCTTCACTGATTGCATGATCTTCAAGGAAACTGAAAACATGACGAGCTCCTCCTGTTACGGTGGCATCTTTTATAACCCATGATTTTGAAGAGGATGACCAAGACTCGCCCCTCTTAATTAGTATGAATGAATGGTTATAGCAATTATCCCACTTGTTGTATTGCTGATTGCGTGGAAAAAGGACATTTATGCAAGGGGGCATGCTGATGACGTCAATGGGGATGTCATAGTAGCTAGTCCCTGCCATGGGTGATGGAGTTTATGTTTTTCAATCTTATGAGTGACTATTGTGAGATTGAAACTGCACTATGTTGTGTTTTTAAAGGATGAGTTTGGGAAAGTCCTGGATTCATCTTTATATATTTATACAAGGGGGCATGCTAGTTTCACAAGGAACCTACTTTGCTAATAGCCATTGAGGTATCTTTTCATTGGAGGCGATCATATTGGGTGTGAAGCTTTGTAACATTTTGTGACTCCTGCTTCTCCTATAGGTCTTGATCTAGCAAGTTCTCTCTCTTCTCTTTTAGGTTTTGATTAGCAAGCCCTCTCCAGCTTCTTCTTCAAGTTTTGATGTAGCAGGCCCTTTCTTTGTCATGTTGCAATAGCATGAGCATCTTTATAAAGAGCGGCTTTTCCTTTCTTACTTTTGCCAAGTGAACATCTCTTTAAGGTTTTCTTAATTGAAGCAAACCTTTTAAAACATAGTATCTGCAATTTCCTCGTCTCTTGTTCTCTTTCCTTTGATCTTTGCTTGTTTTAACACAAAAACAAATTCTAAAAAATTGGATAATATTCTAGTCTTATGAAGCTACTTTAAAAAACGGACCTTTCACCCTTTCAGAATAAGGTGCATAGTCTGTCTGATAGGCTATTTAGTACAATTGTTTGTTCTTTATGTACCATTGCTTTGTCAATCTGACAGGCTACTGCGACTTCATTTGATGCAGGTTTTGTTCTTAATGTATCATTACTTTGCGGCAGTTGAGATGTACAATGCTATTCGAGTATTTATTGCAGCATATGTTTGGATGACTGGATTTGGAAACTTCTCTTACTATTATGTGCGCAAGGATTTCAGTCTTGGCCGTTTTTGTCAGGTACTTCGTACTTCCAATTACTGAATATTTCTTAAATTGGGCTGCATAGTAGGGTAGAACCTTGGTAATCCAGTAATCAATTTGCTCATGGATGGATCAAGGGAATCCAACAGTTGTGTGCAATATGCAGATGATGTGGCGCCTCAACTTTCTTGTGCTGTTCTGCTGCATCTTACTCAACAATGATTACATGCTCTACTATATATGTCCCATGCACACACTCTTCACTATTATGGTATACACAGCTCTTGGAGTCTTCCATAAATACAACGAATCAGGGTCTGTAATGGCTATCAAAATCGCATCATGCTTTGCTGTAGTCATTGTCCTTTGGGAAGTGCCCGGCGTCTTTGAAATCTTATGGAGCCCTTTCTCAGGCTTACTTGGTGAGTTCTGAGTAACTAATTTGACTTGGCGTTAAATGTTTAATGTTTTCTAGAATTGCATATTTATGTTTAATGTCCTGTAGAATTGCATCTTACTTGCATTTTGGGCTACATTAGACACTTGCTAATGTCCAATTCACTTCAGTTCTTGTAAAAGGGAAGTTAAACCATCAAAATTTCCAGAGTCAACCCATCAAAATTTCCATAGTTGCTTGGTTTTAAGGAGTATTAACATATACTTTCTAACACAAGCTCTTTTGGGGTCAATGTTGGTTTTGCAGGCTACACTGATCCTAGGCATCCAGATAGTCCTAGATTGCACGAATGGCACTTCAGATCTGGTCTTGATCGTTACGTTTGGATTGTGGGCATGATTTATGCTTACTTCCACCCAACGGTGCATCCTTATCTTAATTTCTAGTATTGCATTCGAAAATTTGTTTAAGACGATACCCCATAAATGTAATTATAGGAATCTGTCTTCAATAGTGGTGCTACTAAGAACAATACAGCACTCTTGAAGGATAAAAGCACTATTTAAAAAAAAAGACAGTGCCAGGGAACTTTTCAATTTGGACTGCATAAATTTGGACCAGAATAGACGTTGATGGAAGCCCTATAGTTTCCCAAAGTGCTTAAAAAAGCCTAGAGAGCAATCTTAAAGTGCATGTTTCATACAACATCTCTATACTTGTCTGCAATTATATGAATTTTTAGCAGCTTTCACAAAACTATGAAGAGCTAAATTAAGGGAGGTTCTGGGCAAGAAAAACTGCTTTGTATTCAAAGAGTAATGCCATAAGGTTTATATAGTAATTGTAGAGCAAATAGCTTGCTGCTGTTGTTGCTTCAGGCTTAGAGCCCAAACAATTATCTTTGCTAATATGCTCTAGAGTATCAGGTGGAGAGATGGATGGAGAAACTTGAAGAGGCTGAATTTCGACGAAAGATTGCCATAAAGTCATGTATTGTTGTCAGCGGTGTATCGGTAAGGTTCCTTTTCTGTCACGAGTCATGAATGATAATCCGAGAATGTTATATTTGTACTATGTCGAAAATTCCAATGGCTCTATATCTTTTGCTTATACATATTGAGAGTATCCTTAAAATGCTTCTTGGGAAAGTACTTCGTGTGGTGCGAAATTTCTTTTGTAGATGTTGAGATTTCAATATTTTGCAGGCGGGCTATCTGTGGTATGAGCATATCTACAAGCTGGACAAATATGCATACAATAGGGTTCATCCATACACTTCCTGGATACCAATAACGTAATATAAGTCTGCCGTTCTTGATTTGAAATATTTGTTGTATCTAGATGCATAAAGTTTTCTCACATAGTACATGCACATACGTTATTCCTGTTCTGGATATGATGACTATGTCTGTGCCTGTGCAGTGTATACATCATCCTTCGGAATTTCACTCAGTCTTTTCGGAACTATTCTTTAACGTTGTTTGCGTGAGTATTTTTCTGTTTTTCAACTGGAAGTTACCAAAATTCACAAGACCAGTTTTTCCAAGAGAAGATCAAGCATTAGTAGTAAAACCCCTTGTTTAAAGAGTTTTACAACTGAGAATCTTTTTTCTTTTGAGATGAATTAGATGGCTTGGAAAGATAACTCTGGAAACATATATTGGCCAGTTGCATATCTGGTTGAGGTAATAGGATGCTCTTTTTCAGCAATGCCTGGAAGGCTAATCCTTGCAAGTTTTTTGTCTTTTTCAAGATATTGTGCAAGCATCATCTTAAGGATGGAACATTGGTTTGATAATAAGGCTAAAGGATGATATTTTGTGTCAGGACTGGGATACCAAATGGACAGCCTAAGTTGCTACTCTCACTTATTCCAGGGTATCCCATGTTGAACTTTTTGCTGACATCTTCTATTTACTTACTGGTAAGCAAATTTTAGCTAGTTTGAAATTCTGGAAATCAGGCCTGGTTTCAATGGAGCCAAACTATCTACTGGTTTAGAAATCACCAACTCTGTTTTAAGTGATCTCCTTCTATCCCTCCCCTTCTCCCCCCTCCTTTTCCCATTTCAATTTGGAATATCGAAGAGCAGCGAAGGTGATAGCAAACTTGTTGTTGCATGTGAGCTTTATTTAGTACAAGACAATAAATAACAACCCTGAAATGTCATGGATGTGCACATATGGTTCAGCCACAGAAAAGAAGATCGGCCTGACATGAATGTGTTTCCTCATTTGATTTCATTGGTTTGAAGCACCAAAAATATCTAAAATTGAATGTTGTGAATGGAGAAAGTCTTCGTCATCCCCCCCTTTTGTCCTGGAAAATTCAAATTATTATATTAATATGCAGATTACATTCAGAACCTTTTCATTTATAGAAGTGTATACTTTGGATGTAACGGAGGGCTTATGTGGATATACAGGTGTCATATAGGCTTTTTGAGTTAACTGGGCAATTGAAGTCTGCCTTTTTACCAAGCAAAGACAATAAGCGACTCCTTCACATAGCATTGGGAGGGTCAGCTGTATTTATTTTTCTTTATGGTTTTTCATTCCTTCTAATCAAGCTTCCCCAGGTATTCGACTATGTTACCACTATTGGGATTGTCTTACAATACAAATTACAATCGTCTGTTTTTGTTTCTGATTTTATTATTTCCTTCATTCACATCTTCACAGTAATGGGAATGATCTCAAACAGAAGCTTGGTTTATCAACATCGGCTTTGTGGACTAAGCTTACAGAATTTTTCTGTTGAGCAATGCAGATACTTTGAGTTCGATTCATTGATTCCATGGAACGATGTGTGCAACTGTGAGATTTGCTCCCTGTTGCACGACTATTTTGACTTATTTAGTAGGCAGACCTGCAAACCCTTTTCTCTGCGGGTGCAATCGGTGGAAAAGTTGTAGAGGTGGAACTCCATATTCTCCACCTGATATGTTAATTGTATGCAGTAATGTATACATGAGGTTTCTCTCAATAAAAGCAAAGGTCCCTTCCATAAAAACATGGATCTTATGTCTATTCAAAAGTTGACCTTTATCCTGCATGACAACTGGTTTACCCATGTTGCCTGTTTCCTTTTGGATTAGGGAATCATGCTTCCACATCAGAATGTATCTGTTGCAGATTCTTGTAACGTTTGAAAGGCTAATGTGTCATTAATGCAGCAAACAGTGTAGGCGACAGTGCCTCACCATGCCCTGATATTGCTTCTAGAATATGAAGCTTCTGATGTTGAAGGTGTTCATATTTGCACAAAATCCTATTCAGAAGCACAAACCCAGCATGTCGTCTAAATTTGAAAGAAGTCAATTTATTCCAGGTTTTAGCATTGCAGAATTTCAAGATGGCAATGGCTCAAGCGAATTCAGGATGACTCACCAACTTTGTAAACTCACACCTGATATTCCCACTTATTTTACAATATTATTATCACATTCAACCTCTGGAGTTATCTGTGAGTTTACAGTCATTTTCCAGACTACATGGGCTTTTGCATTCAGACTATCGTTCTGAAATTTGGGAGCATCGCAAAGACAGGCGGAACAAATGGTTTTGAGGCACATTGCCACAATTACTCGTGTATCAGGGTTCAGCTGGAAGACTGCTTTGCTTGATAAGTGCTTTCGTCATGCGTCCCGGCAAAGTGTAGTGATTAGGGAACATAACAGCAAATATCAGCAGGAATAGCAATGCCAAAGTATCTACCCTTTTTCAGCTACGCATTGTAAACTTGTTCTCCTAGTATCCTCGGCTGTTGGGAATCTATTTGTTATGCATTGCTGATGTACACGCTCTCACAGCTGGCCAACTTCCAAGTCTCAGTGGAGTTTTATAACAAATTGCTAGAGTTTAAGTGCGTATTATTTGTGAGGAACCACATTTCCGTGCTGGCCAAGTATTAATTCAATCCTCCCTCATGATTACAAACTGAATTATAACACCTATTTGCGAAAATGTATATGACAAATCCACACTGAAGGACGAGTTTATATGCTATGGTATTTCAAGTACAAACAATGTGCTACCTAACAACTTCATGCTTCCATTTCTTTTCTTTTCTGTGTGACGAGGGTTGTAGAAGGTTTCTTTTTGTATGCTATATGTACATTTTGGACTGAAAAAGGATATATTAATGTCATGGTGGGCACATGCTTGTGCATTTGCATGCACGAGGTTTTTTCAGCCTTTGCTATTGAATAATTGAAGCACAGGGATGCTGTGAAATGCTCAATTATCTAACAGAAACTCCATCTATATGGTAGAGACAAAAGCAAGATTTTTTACTTCATATAAATGAATATACTTTAATCTCATTGGTACCCTACTCTCCTTAGGTAGAGTTCTTCTGCTGAAAGCCCTTTAAACGAAAATGTCAATGTTATTTTAATCCTAGACCGTAGAATTTGATCGAGTGAGGCTTCCTGTAAACTTATCGGAGTGAATGCACCTAAGATGAACTTTGATTATAGGAAGAGCAAGAATACAATCATACATCAGTTTTGAAGCCTGCAGTCCCAAGTTACAATTCTTTAGGTTCTAACATGGCTTTGTACTTGGGTGGATGTAAGTGAGTTGATGTATTTCTCTGATCATTTTGCAGTTTAATGCTATGTTGTTATAAGAAGGTAAAAAGGATGCAGGGGCCTGTCTGAAGATACCTTCCCACACTCTGCAAAACTCTCAGGACATGTTGTTGCTAGTTTTTGTATAATGCTTGAAGAAATACCAAGATATAAAAACTTTGTAATAGCAAATTCTGTATCATGACTTACAGTTTTTGCTATATTGATGTTGGGGAACGATTTTTCCGTAGAACTACTTTACTATGATTTATAAAAACAAGGTGGTTTTATATTTACCTCTTGTCGTATGAAAAATAACATTACATTGTGGCTCGAAATTTTCAAGGGCTGATAAGAATAATAAGGCCGAATGCTTGGTTGTTGAGATGTACCCTTGACACTAGGGAGAAATGGAAAAAGTAGTTGTAGATAGAATAGGTAAGACATGCATCTGCAACCCCTTAGTAGGATGAAAAAGATCTTACAATTGAATGTGTTGCTTGGTTTCTAGATATACAGTTAGCGTGAAGATTTGAAGGCTTTGAAATATGAATATTCCTTACCAACTCCATCTTTAGCATGCCAAAGCTATGATAGGATTTAAATAAGTTATTGGTCATGCAGCTTTCTTTTAATGACTAGTGCGAAATCCTAATTTTGGGTAGGGGAAGACTAGAGGACTATTGTAGGCTTGTTGGAACAATATTTGGAACAAATTGTGGAAGATGATAATACGTAGCTCTTGAAATTTGTAGAAAAGTCCCTATGAAAAAGCTTTTACTTGAGCAAATTTTGACGCCCAATCTCTTCAAATAATCTAGGATTGAAATGTTCTGTTGTTTCTCAAGGGTCTACATATAATAACTTGACATAGCTTTTGTGATCTAGATGTGGCTTCTCCAAGTAGATTCAAGAGAGGATCTTTTTTGATCTTCCCTTGATAGCTTCTGTCACACCAAGGAGCAATAATATTCATGCTTACATGAACCCTTTTTTCTCCCAAGGTTTTAGAAGCAAAGATATTGGCTTACAATAATAAAGTTTGGGACATGCATGACATGAACCTTTTAGCTCCTTTGCTAAAGATACATGGATGTTTTTTGCTAACTTAGTTGACTCAACAAAAGCAATCAAAGATAGCCAAGAATTTTGATACAAGCATTGTGTATAATTTTGCATTCACTGCCAAGAATTTTGATACAAGCATTGTGTATAATTTTGCATTCACTAACCTCTTTCCAATGTGAGCCTTTGCTACAAGCACTTGTCCTTATACTGCGGGGGTATTTGGCAAGTGTAAAAGCACAATCTTTGAATTCGATAAAAGGACACCAAAATATATCAATTAATTTTTTAATGTTGGGAGACCTTATTTGAAATGTTGCTGGGAATAAAAGATAATAAATTGTAAAGCACAACCTTTGTGGTTCAACCATGCCATATGGTTCATGATCAAGTAGTTACAATTCTATTTTCCTTAGAAGGCCTCCAAAGGCAATGCTTAACTTCTTCCTATTATTTATGAAGACTAATAACTTGGTGCAATTTAGGAAGGCCTCTTTGGTATCATGTATGTGCATAATCTTGTCCTTACTGTAGTCAAGAACTTTGAGAAAATTTTCAACCTTAATCTTATTACCTTAGCCTTTGCCAACTATGTGTTGTACGGGAAATTGATGCTAAGGTTGCATGATGCTTCATCAAGAAGTATTGAAACAAGGCTATTCCTTTGCTAGAGGAAATACATTATGTAGGAGAGGTCAAACTAGAATATACATGCCTGCAACACTTAATACTAGCAAAAGGATTGATGGTAGCCATCCGCAAAAAGTTTTATGACTTGTCCACTTGGATAATACAAAATCGAGGTATGAACCTCCAAGATCTTGAGAAGAGGAACTTACACAAAAGCTACAACTATTACTCTTTCAGTGAAACATCTACTCTATGATGACAAAGATTAACACTATTTAGGTGTGTGACTTGAACTGAAGAGAGTTGGTGCGAAGTAGATAAAGGCCTTTGACATATCCCAAGAAGGAAATATGACTGTGTGGGTGCTTTGAATTCCATTATGAATACCTGGGAACAAGTTTAGGTCATGTATGGAATTGGATGTGACCTCTTAACCTCTATTGAACAAACCCTTTTCTTGTAAAAATTATTGGAAGGAAACAAACTAAGGTTTTTCAAATTTTAACTCAAACTCAAACCAAATTTTGATTGTTTGACATCCCAATGTCTTGATTACTTCTACAAATAAATTTGCTACAAACCTGGCCTTTGTTTGTAGGAAATTCTCAAGATTACAAATGAAACGTCCTAAACCAATTGGTTGGAGAGACAAATTTGCAAAGAAATCACTCACTTCCATATTTAATGGGAACATACAATCCCATCAAAAACTCATTTTGGTGGCTCACTAATGCCCATGCTTGTATATTTTTTGAGATAGTAGATATGCTAATAATAGCTTTAAGAGCTTGTGTAGCACCAACTATGGTAACTATGAGAGAACTTTGAGATAGTATCCTCAAGGATACAAGGATTGATACTAATGCTTTTTAGATAGTTAATTCTATCTTTGATGCTAAGTAAAATCTTCCTTTGAGAATTTACAGTGTATTCATTGCAAACATTGGCAAATGTTATGAGTATCCCTGTGTGCAAGGAAAATGGAAGGGTTTTTAAAAAATCCTAGAATAAGTCTCACTCACACACACACACAATAATTTTGATTAGTAAATGTATCTCATACACACAGACAACACACACACACATGTATACTTCCCCAACTATGAATTATTATTTTATGTACCCCCGTGAAATCTCCCCTTTACACTCTCTTTTTAACCTCCCAATACACCAAGCCGACTAATTTTCCCATACCTCCTCTAATCCCTTCTCAACCCATGCACTCATTTGCTCCTTATTCCACTTGTGACTTAAACTTTTTTTAATTATCTAAGAATCTAGATGGTTGTCTATATTCCTAGGTAAAGTGATAACAAGCCACGGAAAAAAGGTATTACCTGTTTACCCAAAATGTAACTATGATGTTCTAACACCTAGTTTGTTTGAATGGTGGTAGATTCGACATATTTTTTCAATATTATGTTTGTCAAACTCAATATTATTAAAAATTCTTAATTTTGGTTGAAATTTTTACTAACTCTAGTTGTTGCATTTTTCAACTTGGACGTCTCAAATATTTTTTCGTGATATGTTTTCCTTTTTTTACTTCTTTATCCAATTGATGGAATTAATTGTATGGCTCAATTATTGATGGGACTTTTTAATCTAAACATACACACACACATACACACACACACACACACACACACACACACACACACACACACACACACACACACACATACGCAGGCACCGCATTTGTCTCCTTTTGTATTAGGGAGCTTTCTCCAAGGACGATGGACAATTGAAGGAGAAATCCCTAAATGGGTTAATCGAGGAAGAGAAAGTCCCCACGATTGTGTCCCTTTTATTTAAGGGTCCCATCTCTTAGGAGATTGATAAACAAACTACATGAATGGAGGTAAATTTTTTATATGAAACCTCTTGTAAAAGATTATCAAAAGAGCACACCACGGGAATTCCTCTAAACCCCCAAAGATTTAAGTGGAGGATGGGGCCATGTTCCTTTGGATTAGGGAGCTGCCTCTAGGGAGAATGTAATACAAAAGAAGAAATCCCCACATGGGTTAAATGAAGATGGAAGAAAAGGTGAGCCATAATAAACACTCTGCATGCATGGAGATATGGAGAACTTACTAGGGTTGGAACGCGGTAAGAGAAAAAATGCATGGGATGATAGTTGTAGTGGGAGAATCATCAAATCATATGGACAAAGTAGTGGAGAAAAGCGTCACAAGAGGAAGTTTGAAAAAATATTTTTTATCACTAACAATCATATGCATAAAAGGAGGCAAGGGAAGGTTGGGCACACTTTTTCAAAATTTGACATTGGGAGAGTAGACGAAGAAGACTCCTCGATGGAGAATGTACAGTTTTCCCCCCATTTTCCTCTTAGGATGCAACCTTATTTGTGGAATTCTTCTCTACTCAATTTCTCCTCCCTTGGCATTCGTAGCACTCCTCATTCTATCCTTTGAACGTTTTTTCCTTCATGGTGTCTCTGTTTGTAGGGCTAAAGGACCTTCTCTTGCATAGTATTGCTACTTCCTTTTTTTCTAATTGCTTTTACTGATGTCACAACATTGATGAATTTTACTTTTTCTTGTGGCTTGCAGGTAGCCACCTCTCCACAAAGCCCTTCTTTTAGAGATATTGGCCTCCCTCCCCTTCACTATACATAGCCATGACTATCAATATTATCAGTGGAGCCTTTGTGAACCTCCTTGTGTAGCACCTCGACCATCTATGAGGTTGTTAGCTATTAGGGGATGCTCAGACCATCCCGATGCTGCACAACCTCCATACGCCCACGATATACCCCATAAAGTGCCCTTGCAAGGTTTGTTCATTGACAATAGTCATCGTTTTTTCAAAAGGGCCAACCTCAAGGGCTAAAACTCTCGTGGCCAATGCTATGATAGCAAAGACAATCACATTGCCAAAAGAAGGCTCACATTCCACACAATAGCCTAAACACATCTTCATCCTTACATAATGCACTTAGGTCCATCAACAAGCTTTTCACAATTTGTACAATTCTAGGCCCACTATCCACCGACTTAGACCCCTCAGCAACACTATATTGTTTCGGACTGACTAGATAACTTATAACATGAGAGATCTAATCACATGCCATATCGGAATGAAGTCTGAAGTGTCTCTTGCTATATCACCCAAAAGAATTATCCTCGAGGAAATGAAGCTCCCAACAGACTGCATCAATCCTAGAACTTTCACCTTTATCACTAGCAGCCACACCCATAATAGATGCTTAATGGAACCCACTACAAGATTACACAACCCACAAGATGAATCCACCTGCAACCAATTGGCTAATCTCTCTGAAATTGAGAGGGTCATTTGTAGTATCTTCCAGAACAAAAACTTGGCCTTACCAGTCAAGCAACCTCTCCAAATATCTATGCACCTTTTCAACCACCAAGATTGACTCTTGTGCAAGTCTCATTTGTGGTTACACTTCTCAAACCTAGCTTCTCAGCAAGCATGCCTCTATACAAATCACTTGCTTTACATTTGGAAAAGACCTTTCCACCAACTCTCCATTGCTTCCCATGCCCAAAGAAGAGGAGATCACATTAGTAGGTCTCGCCACTTAGAAATCAATCCTTGAGTCACGCCATTCAGCAAAGTCACTCCAGCCCAATTAGTTTGAACCATTTTGAAATCAACAATAAGGGCCTCCAATTGGCTCTGCTAGCATCCCATATATCAATCCACCTTTGAACCCCTTCCTATGCATTAATCTAGCAATTGCACATCCATCCATGCAAAGGGTTGACCATTCCTCAACACCACATGTGACCACCAAATACTCTCTAGCAAGCTAGCATCTCCCTATGCATATGCCTCGAGGCAAAAGTGTTTGTTGTTTGGTTTTGACCTGGATAAGGCTTATGATCACATAAATTGGGATTTTATTGGCTTGGTGTTGAGAAAATTGGGTTTGGGAGAGGAATTTGTCAGACTGCATGGAAATGCCTTTTGGTAATACCTAAGTCATATGGTGTGTAAATGGTGGGGTAGTGAGCAATTACAAACTCTGCAAATCTGTGCATCCGGGGTGAGCCCTAGCACCTTTGATGTTTGCTTTATCTACTCTACCTTTGATGGCCAAGGTCAAACAAGGAATTTATCAAGGGATGAATTCCATTACAAAAGTTTTGGACTCAAAAAGGGCCCCTGTAAGAAAGACCTTAGGTTGGTGACATGGAAGGATGAGGTGAATAAAATTGGGTAAAATATTGGATATTGGAAATGGCTTAACTTTCCTATTTCTTTATTCAAATGTCCAATGTTTTGATGTAGGCCTCCCACTTGCTGCCTCCACTCTCTCATCACGTTTTTGAATAGTAACCAAAATCAAAAACCTAGTTTCTCAACCAACATTGCACCATTTGTCCGAAAACCAAATCCTCTCATCGAACTACTACACTCCTCTCATTCTCTCTCATTTCTCTTCCCACTACCACAATTTTGAGCTCTTTTTCTTACTGCACCCCTATTTTCAAATCTCTTCCTTTCTTTTGAGTAGGAAGCTTATTTCTCTGTTCTCCCTATCATGGGATGGAATTTCATGCCAAAATCTTATAATTTCCCTTCTCTACTTGCATTTTCCTCCCATTTCACATTCATTCTTTCAAAACTATCAAGATTTTTGAAGGAGATCTACCCTGCCTTCTTCTTGCTCTATTTTTTGGTGCTTTTCTTTCAAACATTGCCACTTCTTCTCTTAGCTAAGGTAGTCTTGCAATCTCAAATCATTTTCATGTAGAAACTCAAGGCAATCATCATGAATGAAGCATGGTGTTTCAAACCTAGAAGGAGCTATTGGATGAGATTATTTAAGAGAGGATGAAAGAAGATTGTTTTTTAGGCAATACACTTTCTTATGCATGAAAACCAATCTTTCTTTTTCCCATCTCTCAACATGAGCCTAAGGGGGGGCATGATTTCAAAGCACGTGCGAAGTTTTGGGGTCTATCCAAGCAGCTTTGGAGGTTGAGGTGAGACATCCTTTGGGACAATGCAAGGTAGTGAAAATGATGAGATTTTTAATTTAATGATGCAACTTTGAAAAACCGGATCAAAATTGCTGTTGATATGTGATCCACCTTAATTGTTTTGTGGAATAAGCAATAAGAATTCATTCAAGATGAATCTCATGAGTAATTTATTTGTCGTTGAGGTAGTAAGCATGAAAGTTCATTGAACTTTGGAAAAATTCATAGGGTGGAGTCTAATCCATCACACCCCATGACACACACTTGGTCGTGGTCTTTTGGAGTTGCATTGTAGTCTCCACGTTTTTTAACATACCACTTTGAAGTTTTTTTCCCCCCAAAAACGAGGTTGTATATATATTATGTCAAAAAAGTATCAATTACAACGTTATATCTCTTTGCTTCTAAGCCAAAAAGTGAGGATGGACATAACATAAGTTTTGATATCAAAGTTAACAACATAACTTCCAACTATCCACTTAACATTGCAAATAAAAAGAACACGTTTAGACTTCATCTTCTTCTTTAGGCACCACAGTGTTGAGCTTGCATACTACTCTGAGGATTATTATGCCTGGGATAGGCAGAGGGAGAAGGCGACCCTAGCTGGAGTGGACTCTTCATCTCAGTAGATAGCATTCAGGCATGCGTTTGTTATGGTAGTAGCAGCATTAGGAGGATTAGGTGGTATTGTGACTGTATCAGCAACTTTCTTCTCAACAATAGTCTCGGCAATCATTTTGGCATGGGGGTAAAGCAATACCAGAGGTAATCGATTTGTCAAACCAACAGGGAAATATGGAGTGAAGGTCTCATGCCTAACCTTGTATGTTGCACTAAAAGGGTCATTTCAGGAGATCGAGCGCTTGTAACAAATTTTCTCTCTTAGGGGTTGGGGATGTTGAGTTAAGTAGGGCCCCATTGAGTCGGTGTCTCTTTGGGAGAAGGGGGGACCAGTGGTAGCACAATCGTTGCTAGTGGGGGTATTGGTCAGGTCGTTCTTTAGAGGGACGGGTTGCTCTAAGTCAAGAGGGGTCTTCTCCTTTTGTTCTACCTTTGCAATTAAGATCCGCACCTGTTCTAAGATCACGGCTTTTTTAAAGCATAATCACACTCTTTCTTTAGACAATCCTACACCTATTTAGACAATTGTTCCATGATTTGTAGATTGTTGCCACGGCCCTAGGAACATCATCAAAAGTGAGAAGAGAACATCAATAGAAATATTTTCATTGGGAAAAACACTAGTGCATCTTTGAAACCAGATGCATCAGAGCACATTGCTTTGTAAAGAGTTCTAGTGGATTGGGTCCCTTGTGGGTTGATCTCCCAATAAGATGTATGCATAGTTGAAAGGGAAAGCTACTAATTGCCTTTGCTCTAGGTCCCATATCACCTTGGAGGAAAGATAGTTTAGAAAGATGTGGGGAGTGTCCTCCTGAGCTATGTTGCAACGTTTGCACCAACCATCTCCTTGGTCGATTCTCCTAGCTCTGCTAGCTATCCAAACTGCTTTGTGCAAGATTAACCACCATGGTAGATAGGATTGTTTCTCCAAGATACCCCTTTCCCACACCTTCTCGAACCTTTGTGTCTATCTCTTTTTTGAGTCTCGTCTGAGCCACTTCTAATTAAATTTATTTGTCACAGTTTGCAGATCCACAAAGATCGGGATCCGGAAGAGATTTTTGTGCCCTGCCCGTCTGAATTTTTGCAAAGTGGGTTGAAGTTTGCCACCCATCCATGGTATGTTATCTCTCTTCTAGAGATTTTTTCTTTCTTAGAGCAAGAGTAGGTCAAATTTGTTCAATCTATGCCTTTCTTTCTTCTAGCAAGAGTAGGTTGAATCTGTTCAATCTATGCCTTTCTTGAAGAGACCTGTCTATAGTCCATCGGCCCTATCCACAGTTCCAAAGGTCCCCCACATTCTAAGACCTTTTTCAACAAGTTGAGTTACGTCAATATTTATGTGCAAAAAGAGACAAACGTTATATGGAGTAGATAATCATAGAGCTCTTTGTTGGTTTTTTTCTTTAAAAGATTTTTATCCTTCCATTTTTGCAAATTGATTGTATGGGTAATCTACTCTTACAAGCATGGGATTCATGAAATTTGATTAGATTGTAAGCAATTTTTTTGTTTTTGAATCATATATACGAGCTACCACAATGTCAACCTCCCTCAAGGTTTGGCTTGTATAGCCTTTTAACGCTTGAAGAGGGAATCATTAGAGGGATTTGGGGAGAGAGAGAGAGAGAGAGAGAGAGAGAGAGAGAGGGGGGGGGGCAGAGAGAAATAGAGGCAAGAAAGATCTATTAACATATAGAGGACCTCATGGGTCTGAGATAATGTGAAAATGACCAAACATAACTTGCTACATCTGAATAAATAGAGAATTGAGGAAGGGAGAGAGACAAAGGGAAAGAGAGAGAGAGAGAGAGAGAGAGAGAGAGGGGGGAGAGAGAGAGAGAGAGAGAGAGAGAGAGAGAGAGAGAGAGAGAGAGAGAGAGAGAGAGAGAGAGAGAGAGTCTAAGAGCGTAATACTTTCTTGTTTTGATTTTCCTTTAAAAACAATTGTTTAGTTAAAGCATTTTTAGGTTTAGGACAATAACCCCCTTGTAAAATGCACTACTATTGGTCATTTTGATGTTCTACTATTCACACTACTAGTAGGTAACCTTGATTTCCACCTCCTTTTTTCTCAATTTCCCTAGCATCCTCCCACACTCATGGCTTCCCCTAAAGAAGTGTTTGACCATTTCATCCACTGAATCCCATGCATTAGTAGACTAGATTTCTTGCTAGATTTACCTGATTGTCTACAAGCCAATCCATATCGCATCAACCTTGAGATCTTTCCTTCCTGTCCCATTAAATATTTTGAGCTCTCTTGATTAGAGCAATAGCTTTAGGAAAACTCTGGGTAGGACCATGGATAATGTTCCTATCTCTCTTTGTGAGTATACTATTCCCCTCAAAGATGCTTCATCTTCCTCTCTGGCCATTCTTCTCACAAATAGTAGCCCGAATGTTTTCTGCATCCATAAGTGGTAGGGTGGGTCCACCTACATCCACAAGTGGTGGAGTGGATGACATAAACCTAGACATAGAGCTTAACATTCTACAAACCTAGACATAGAGCAAGTTGAGAGCCATTTAATCCTATTAGCATATTCAAATCATGCAATACCCATCCTCCACCTATGATGCAAATGAGGCAGCAACCAAGCCACACCTTGATCCAATAACTATTGAGGGTGAGGAATATATCTCTATCTTAATGAAGTGCTGGGAGAAACAATCTTCAAGAGGATGAGATACCATATCAGCTCTCGAATGACACGTACAAGGATATCACTAATTTTTGGCACTCCCATTGCTACTAACAATCAATGGGATCACATGCTTTGGTGATTTAAGCCTCATTGATTTAGAGGCAATAAGTTTCACACAACAGGCTATTAAGGGTGCTAAGCCAGTGTACCAAATGTCCAAGAAAGATTTCTAGATTTGCAAAGGTCTTTGTTCAGGGACAAAGATGAAGAAGCTAGCACCTCAAGTTAGCATGAACTATTTTTATATTTTTTATATAGAAAATCCTTGTTTTGTCTTCAACTTGGTAGGGAATCAAAACTAGATTTCTTGATAGCTAGAATAACCCAATAAATCTTTCTAATTTTGTGCTCCTTTAGACATTATTGTGCATAATATGAATTTTAGCCAACTAGGGTTTCTTGATTTGAAGACAAAACTCTATAAAGCTATCTGATTTTGAACCTAGGTGCTCATTCAATCAAATCTAATGCATTAAGTTACTAACTTCTTTTGGTGCATATTTTTCAACTTTTGACATCAGAAATGAGCTCAAAAGCCCAAAAACAATAAAAACAATTGTAAACATGCCTATGTTTTGATATGAACTTTTGGACCAAAAGGGCCCTAGAAGCAAGGAATCCGGTATCATGTGACCAAGGCCTACTTTTTGCAAAAATTAGGCCTTGGCTGCATGATACCATAGTCCTTGCTTCTAGGGTCCTTTTTGGTCTAGAAATTCATTAGGCCCTAGTCGCATGATATTGGATTCCTTGCTTCCAGGGTCCTTTTTGGTCTGGAAATTCATTATATGCTTTAGAATGTTTGAATGAGAACTTTGTTGTAATTTTTATATTTAAAAAAATCATTTAATTACACATCCAAACCATAATTTTTCATTGATTTTGTTATTGTCTTCTTGTTTTTCACTAGAAGATTTCTCTAGCATAGAGGATGCATTAGTGAACTAGATTTAAAAAAGGGCCTAAAAGCATGAAATTTGGTACCATGCGATAGGACCGAAAGTAGGTCTTTGTTTCATGGTATTAAATTTCATGTTTCTAGGACCTTTTAATTTGTTTTTTCACTAGATGTATTTTCTTTATTGAAGGAATAATCTAGGACAATTTTTGCACTAGGAAATATACTAAACAATCAGGGTTTAGGGTTTTTATGTAATTTTATTTTTTTGTAAAGAAGTTTTGATGTAATATTGATCACACGGTGATTTCAGGATGTTTTGAGGCTAGATGAATATGCTAGGCATAAGGCTAGAAGTAGAGGGTCTGCTGGTGGAGTGATGACTTCAATTGGTCACTATATCGGCAAAGTAGCTCCACACATATTGGTCTTCCATTGGCAATTGTTTTTGGATGCAAAGTTAAAGTTAATGAACTTTAGGATCCTTAGTCATATGCTAAAGATGAAGGCCTCCATCACAATCTTGATAGCATAGGTTATTCTCAGATACACAATCCCGACCCCTACATAGCATCCTAGCCATTGTAGGGCTAGGTGGTATCACTAATTCCAAAGCAATTGAAAATAAATTCATTGAACCATTTCTTATCAAATAAGCCAAGGAGGGTGGAGAGCCTAGTTGGAAAGAAGGCTAGAGTATTATGTGCCCTAAAGGACTACTCAATGTAATCTCACTCTGAATCAATAAAGATTGTATTTTTGAATTGAGTTCTTTCTTTGTTGATGAATAATAATTTCTTTCTTTGAGTTGCATGTAGGTCATTTGGAGATTGCAAGGACAAAGACAGACTAAAATCGTGTGAAAATATCAATAGCATTATTTCGATTGTTATTTAGATTTTTGGAAATTATTGTAAAGATAGCACTAGAAATGGAAATTTACCAATCGATTGAATTATCGCATGACAATTTGAAGCATTATATTATTTTACAAATTAATGTTTAGAATTTTAATTGTATTGAATCGATACGTTGAAATAAAGTTCACTAATATAGAGAATTAGTTTGCACATGTATTGTAAAAACACATACACACACAGACACACATATCCACATAGTTTTAAAATCATAAGATTTTTCAATTTATCATTCAGCCCATAGAGTCTACAGGTGCTAATGATTAAATATAGTCTTAACAACTAATGAAAGATTGCTTTGTATTATTTGTAAGGTTTTGTTTTGTTTGTCCCAAAGCTCGCTCTCAAAACAAAATTTGTAAGGTGTATACATACAACTAACAATCCCTCATGGCTAAGTGCATTGTTGAAACACTTAGGATCAAAGAAACTAGATATTATTAATCTCCAATCTTTGGGACAAAAAGATGGACCCCGACCATCATGTCTCTACTGACTCTAGAGTATGTGGGGGACAACAATTCTTACAAATAGATGTTTGTCTCATTCTATATCTCTATTATCTCTTGAGTATGTAGGGGATAACAATTCTTACAAAGGATGTTTGTCTCATCCCTATATCTAACTTTGTGATTATCAAGTCTAAAATAATAGTCTTGGGGAGGGCTTGATGTCCCAACTACATTTCTTCTCTGATAAACTGCATGGTCCACTCCTCTTCTAGTTCTAGCATTAGATCCGGATGTCCTTGCTTGAGAAATGAATACCTCGACAACTAGGCTATGAGTCCCATCATGTAAATCATCTCCATCGCTTCCCATTACAGGTTTTTCCATCTAAACCTTATATATGTAAGAGATGCAAAGATTTTTCCTTCCAATAAAATACCTAGAAAAATTGAAATCCATCTCAATAATAGTAGCCTATAAGATTTTTATTTTTTATACAAACAAGAATTGTTAGATACACTTACAAAATGTCACATTTTAAGCATTCAATCAACATTGTACCAAGTCTTCACTATGGTGCATTCTTGTTGTCCATCCTTTTTTCAAATAAATCACACATCCAGTCTAATTCTAAGCTCTTGCAAGTATATGTTATCTAGATGCACGTGTATGTCCACATGGATAAGACAACTTGAATATATCCACAAGCGACTGTCTTATTATCGGGAGAGATTTTAAAATCCATGATTCTACCTTTCCAATGTTTGGAGATATCCTCTACATCTTTTTGAGCCACTTTATAACACCCATGATTAGTGGGTTGCATTGTGATCCAAGAATATTTCCTGTAGAGATGAGGAATCCACTCCTTATGCTCATCCTTGATGTTTTCTAGTATAATAGTCTGTAAAGTACCTCAATATCTAGCATTTTCCATCTCCATAGTCCTTTTTCCAATACCATGTGATTAACAATAGCTCTCATCCTCTCTCTCCTCACCCATAAACATATCTCCCTTAGAATTCACAATGTTTATCTCGAAAATCTCTCGCTTTCTCTTCTCTAAACTCTCTGAGTCTCTTTCTCTTTCTCTTTCCCTTTGTCTTTCTCTACAGTTGTCTTCCTCTATGCAACATCAATATTTAAAAAAAAAGAGTCTTATAAGTCTATGTTGAGATCCACAATAAGCATTCGTGAAAGGCTCACCACATCTTGCAATAATGATGGGAAAAAGGATACCATATTGATGCATGGTAGGATATGTGAGACTTGCAAGAGAGGTATGCGAAGCTCATTGGTATTTTTACAAGCAAGTCTGTTTGATTGGAATCTATGGAAATAAAGACGAAATGAGTATGCCATGGAAGAAGACCTATAATACTGAGACAATAGTATTTGAGTAAAGCATATGAGATTTCACATTGTATTTCCTCCTAGATTTCCCCCTTATTTTATCATGTATATATCTTTGTTTGAGCCTAAGCTAACAATTGCACATTTTTTAAAAAAATGACTAAGAAAAAAAATGAACATTTATTAAAATAGAATTAGAGTATCCAAAACACGTCTTTTTGGTTATTTTGTTGTTGAGTCTTTAGCTAGCAATTGCAGTGTTTTTAAAGCGAAACAAGACATAAAATCTACACTTATTAAAGTAGAATTAGACTATGTAAAAGAAAGTTCTTTCTCTTCTTGTTATGTATATTTCCTTATCTATGCCTAAGCTAATAGTTGCATGTTTGCTAAAATCAAATTCAACTATGAAAAAATAAAATTACATCTTTATTAAAATAGACTCAAAACTACATGTCTTTTTCCTTGTTTCATTGTATATTATTGGTATGGCATCATTGTTGTTGTGGGGAATAAGAAAAATATTTTTATTTCATTATGTATGGATAAGAAAATAGGCACAATGATTAAAACACAATACAAACCCTCCAATTCCCATGTCTCCAATCATTGCTTGCAAAATATAATCATCCTATAAAGCAAAAAACCTATATATGCTAAGTTATGCTGATAGCTTCCATGCAATGCCCTCTAAAGAATAACATGTAACAATTGATGCTCTTCTCATTATGCTAGACTCTAGTCAAGTCCATACAATGCACTCAACAGAATTTTAAATAAAACCAAGAAATACAAATCGATTGAAAGCTAAAGACTCCATTGCAATATGTAGATTGACAAACAAACCTCTTATATTGCATTATGCTAGCTATATGATGATTATGGGGTAGGAGACAAGCCACTAATGTATGTGGTATTTGCCTCTACTCTAATGATAGATAGAAATGTCAATGGATTCCTATATTAATGAACAAACAAAATTATCCAACGATCGAATTGCATCAAGTCGGTGCAATGAAGAACCAAGAGTGTAAATGTACACACCTTGAGAGTGTAAACAAGAGGCAATGAGAAGTAAAAGAAGCAATGTAGAAGCTGGCTTGTTCTCTCATAAAATGAGAATGTAAATGTACAATCCTCTCATAAAATGCACCACAAAAATGAAACTGGTTTACAAGCAGACGACCTTCTTCACACAAAATGAAGATTTGTGATTGATTCAAGAGTGCAAGAGAATGAACATTGTAGAATCAAAAGACATTACGAGCAATACCTACACATGTGGACACCCTAGCTCCACCATGGCCTCACTCCAAATCTGGTTACCTTAGTTTACAACAAGAGAGTCCACTTGGAATATGTGTCTTTGGGTATCACCATAGGACATATGACTCAAAGCAGGCAAATATGACTAACTAAAATGGAAATAACATATCATTTTAGGATGGACTATCCATGGCAGAGCACCTTATTGACTCCGAACACACAATCCTAATCTAAGAGTTTCGGGTCAATGCCCTCTTAGATGAAAGCCTCCTTAGTTGATTCCTCATTGGTAGAGATCTTTCTTTTCTTTGAGTCACACTCTTTCTATACAAAGAAATCCCCTTTCCCATACATGTGTAGCTTATTTGCCATGAAATCAGAGAATCCCAATTGCTTGGCATAATAATACCCAGTGGGTTTCTCCCATAGCCTCTTCGATGGTGTCTTCTTGATGACCTTGTACTTGGGCCTCCTTGTAGTCTTCTTGTCCTTGGAATTTTCCTTCTTCACCTTTGAGGGATCCATAATGCGTACGTCTTACTTTCAATAGAAAGCAGTGTTTAAACTCTTACAAGATCTGATTATCACCCCTCCTTTTTTTGATTGGTTTGGAGAATCAAACCAAAGCAATCATAACATCCAATGCGAGGTAGATACTCAATGCATTTCTAGAAATTAGAGTTTAGGGAACTAAAGCACATATATGAGCAAACTTTTGGATGGTCAATTGTAGGAAATAGTTAAACTTTGACCATTACCCCCAAATTTTCCCAAACTGAGAAATCAGAGATTGTAGGCCAAAATTGGAGAGATATGGTGCATCATTTAGAGGCTTTCAAGTGGAAAAGATTGCCTTGTAGTCGCCCATCAATAGCAGAAAGCATTCGCTCATAATCACACCATGTCACCTGGTATTACACTAACAAAATTCGAATTTGAAATGACGATTGTGGCCAATTTTGTGGACCAATGTCAACCAAAATTCATGAATAGGAAGCTTGAGGCATTGCTAAACCTATGCTAAGAGCTTATAACCCAATTGCAACCACAACTCCAAAATTTAATTTTTGCTCGATCTGCGATGTTTTCAGTCAATCACTTCGATGGGAAGGTGCACCCTAAGGAGAGGAACCTTGATCTCGAAGCATTGTGGAATCCATTGGTTAGATTCGACGAATTCGATCTTGCAAGGTCACCATGGAAGAGGAAAGAAAGAGTTACATTCATGAGTAGAGTTACATATAGTGGAATGCCCCTGAGTAGGTGGCTCTAGATCCATGATTATCTCCCTAATTATCTCCATCAGTAACACCCCAAAGTTCTCCATCAAATTGGCCACCAAGTCCCTAACTTATCTCAATCACACCTAGATGGGTGATACCTAACTGATGAGTCACCTAACACACCTACCATGGTGCTCACTAGCACTCACACCATGTTGTCCTACACAAGCACTAGCACACTGGCACACATACACCACATGACCATGTCCATAAGTGTGTCCTCTAAACATCAATTTATCCAACACAATATTTCTTTTATAAATCTTTCATGGAGACTAAGTCCATAGTATCGAAGCAATGTAGGAAGATGCTCTTATATACTTAGCTTTTCAACAAAATTTCCCCTCCCATACCCCCCATTTTAGTCACCTCCCTTATCGAGCACCCCTTATTCCCTACTTTTAATCCTATCCCTTACTTCCCTTCATTAATAAAATAAAAATATCAAACTTGCTATGGAAAATAAAAAGTTTGGTATTTCTAATCCTAAGTTTGGTTCAAGACAAACTTAGGAAGAGCCTATGTGTGCATACCTTCACGATTTTGCACCACCTTTTCCCCATTCTGCACTTCCTTTTCCCCATAGGATTTGCACTCATCTTCACCATTTGGCAGGCCAAGCTTGTAGTCTTTAAGCATGCTTTGTGTTCCTCATAGAGTGCCTCGTGTTCCTTATAAAGCACACAAATAATTATTGGTAAGTGTTTCTCTTTACATGTCCAAGTCAATTTAAGGTGGGCATCTGTTTGAAATTGGAAAGGGATCTTAGTGAAGCTTTCTAATTATCGATGACCCCATGGCTTCCTACCAGTGTCTATGTATGTTATGCCTTCCTTTTCACTCTATGCTTGGTGTGTTTTTTAAACATTCTCTTACCTATTTCTCAACTTCTTCAATGACAAGCTTGAAGACATAGAGAAAAAGTCAATTAGCTTGAAACTAACCTATTTTGGATACCATATTAGCAAATTGCAAACACCTCCCATTGGGTTATTCAATGCGAGCAACCTACATTGGGAGCTTCTTGAAGACCTTGGATCTCGATAGAACGTTTGCTGTGTAGCATGGATCGTGTTGATGACTTCATTGAGGGAGAGAGACAAAACTGTATGTTCCCTACAAGCTTTCACATTCACAAGACGGAGCATAGAGAGGATGGGTCCCTCAGAAAGTCAAAAGATAATTCCTAGTTGCTCAAAAAAACGAAAGCTCTGATCAATTTGTGTCGCTTTTGATCCTTGGTTGTTTATGTGGCCTCCCTCATGTGGATGTGGTGTTGGTATTGGTGCTTGTTCGGTCCCTTAGATGCTAGAAATGTTGCATTACTCCTAGTGGATCTCAACAAAGTACCAAAGTCTAGAAAAGGATCTAGGCCTCATGCCATGCATGGGCAAAGTACAGTAGGCTACCAATGCCATTCTATGGTAATGCAGTTGTACCATTGGGTTGACGTAGCATGCATTTCATACGTTCACATGCACCACACAGACTTGGATGACACGATTTGTCACGGAAATTCTTTGAATATTATAAGTGATCCCAATCATGCTTTTGCCCCGTGGCTATCCTTAAATAGGAAAGAATGGATTTTCAATATGTTGTGTAAGGGCTTCACTCCCTCGCAAGTTTTGGACAAGCACATTGCAACATTTCATCAAAGGAAATAGTTAAGCCCGAATTATGTTTACTAAAGAGACAACTTTGTTTCCATTAGGGATGTACTAAATATTGCAAAGCGTTTAGCCTTAGGTACTTATGAACTACATGCTAATGATGCCCAAAGCATACGAATGTGGGCCATCAAGAATAGAGATCATGTCTTCCTGTACGAAGAACAAGACAATCACCATGACTTCATCCTTGGTATCCAAACGCCTTGGCAATTGCAAAAGATGAGTGAATTTGGAAATGATAACTTAGTAGCATTGCACTCGACATTTGGAACAAATGTGTATAAGGTAAGACTTAATATTTCTCCCCACCTGAATGCCAAATATCTGATTCTCATTGTCACCCTATATTTCATTCATCTTCTCGTAATATAATGATAGCTAAACTTTGGTTGCCTTGTAGTTTTAACTATACACCGTGATGGTATTTGACCCACATTGTAATGGAGTCCCAGTTGCTTGGGTGATCAACTCTGGTTCTAGATCAGATGTGGTCGAATATTCATTGACAATGTTACACAATCATATCATCGACTTTAACAAGTCATGGGATATCGATGCTTTTATGGTGGATGATGCAACTGTAGAAATCCAAGCTTTGAGGTAATCATACATGCAAAATAATGCTACTCGTCATTTGTGTGTTTCAGTTCTATGACAATACAATAACTATTAATACCTTACTTTTTGCTTGACTCCATGTAGATGGGTGTTCAATGCACCTATATATTTATGCCTTTGGCACGTTCAATGTTGCTGGTTAAAGCATATCATTAAAAAGATTTAATGATTGGTCCAAGCGTGCAAAGATGTTCAAAAGAATGGGATTAATAATGCATATGGGACGTGATAAATCATGGTCTGACAAGCAATTGAGAGTTGAGGCTAAGATGAAGATCGATCAGTTCCCCGGGGTGCCAACTCAATATGTAATATGTTACTATCCTCATCCAAAATCTAAGGTATGGGAGCACAAGGTCCATATATAATATGCATGGATTTTCTTTAAATTTTTTAAATATGCAAGGGAAAAGTATGAAAATTTCATGTCCCCCCTCCCACAAAATATAAGGTATATACCTTGAAAAATATGCAAGATTTTAAGATTTGTACATATTTTTCATAAAATAAGTGAGGCCCAAGGGGGGGGGGTCTTTTGGATGAGGGGGGATAAAACAAAAAATACACTAAAATTATATAAAAACCCATCTCGTTTCAAATTAATGTAACTTCTTCATGCATTACCCAAATTTCAAGATGTAAAGACATATTTGAAGCTCTTTTAGTGTAGAAAACAACCATGTTAATTTGAATAATTTTTACTCATGGCATATTGTTAAATTTATCTCATACTCAAGATTTTGATAGGTTTTCTTACTAAAGGGAGTTGGTGCCCTAGGGATCAATTCATGGAAGAATTTGCCGAGGAGTCAAGATTCCTAGAGTATTTTCAAGATCGATGGGCCCATTGCTTACGTAAGTTCTCAAGCTCAACTTGGTGTTTTTTCCTACATGTTGACTTATCTATTAGGTGTAAAAGTCCTATATAACTCTCATATACTTGATTGTGCTATAGTTATGTGGGTTCGAGCAGCACACATTCTCTCACACACAAATCAAGACACAAACGAGGCAATCGAGTCATACCATGTAACTCTAAAGTCTCGCTTTTTATGTGAGAAAAAAAAATCTATGGACGGCATCTAGATTGGTTGGTACATAAGCTTACATTAGCTTAATCACCCTACTACTGGTATATGGATATTCTTAATGAGAAGGGATTCAAGCATAACTTTGATTTCGATCAACTAATTGAGCACTCTATCACAAGAGCCCTCAACATCAGTGATGCATGTGTTTCATTTACAAGTGAAGGCCACACTGCATCAGTTTTAAGTGAAAACAAAAGCGAGCATCATTATACGGTGTACAATGTCCTCTCCAAATGGGCATGCTGCAATTGTAATTGGTCCAAGAAAGGGAATGTGTGCAAGCATCAAATCAAAGTTATGCTTCTTCAAGGTTTGGAAGTGCACACTGTCATCGCAAATACAGTAACTTGTACCAAGATGAGCTTGGTGGTACCTCTTCATCGCATGCTCCAACAATAAGAGTGCAAGTTTGCGACTCGATGCTACCTCTACACGAACATTCAAATAAAGGTACACATAATTTACTGATGAAATTATGTTATTTTCTTTTGTAATGAGATGTGCACCTGGTCCTTGTTGGCCTAAACTTATTGTCAACACATGTAATTGGCTTGAACTTCAAACAGATATTTCCTATGAGGATCCACTCAAGAGAGAAATGATATTGAAGTCAATTATGTCCAAACTTGGATGAAGCAATCTGGCTTGCAGGTGAGTTTTTCCCACTCCACATGCTCATACAAGGTGGGACCAAAGACCTTGCAATACATTCTTTTAATGGAGTTGTGCCTACTTGTAGCAGACATGGTCTTCGAAGCAAGTCCAAGATTAGATATAGTAAATGTCCAAGAAGCAATTCCCACCTTCAAGGAAAAGACAGGAAAGTTAACTACCTTCTCAAAGAAGAAGTCACATGAGACTGATATGGCATTAAATTCAAATGGACTTGGAAGTAAATTGCATATTTTTCATGTTCATGCACCAGATTTTCTTTAATAGGATCAGTGCAAAGGTGTGGCAATGTTTGGAAACATACATACAAATGTATTTTCTTGTGGGCTTGTATGTACTTATGGTAGATATGGGATCGATCTTGGAAGATGAACCTGAGGAACATTTAGCAATTGACCCCACACATATTTCTATCTTCAAGCACTACATGGGAAAGCTACCTACTCCTATCAAAACAAAATATATGGTCTTGTGCAAGCCCAATCAAATTGGGAGTATGGCCTTCCATTATACTATATGTCGACATATCCATATACAAGGTGAGTTTACGTCTTGGAAAAGAAGTTTCAATTTTATGACATCCAAAATATGGGACCTTTGCTTATGTGGATAGTTCTAGGTAAAATACAAGTCATTTGCTTTTGTTTGGAAACAAATGGTGAGGGAGCATGTATAGAGCAACAAGTGAGACCAGATATACCCGAGAGATTGTTGTGCTTTGTTCAAAATGGCATAGCACATGTGGGACATGGTCATATCAAGTTTCCTATGTTGGCACCACAAAGAAGATTGCACATTGCAATGCCAGGGGATTCAGAGAGTCCAAGTACAATGTCCAAGAGAAACTTATCAAAAGTCAATGTGGGTTTACTTTTACAGAATACGTCCTCTTGTATACCTCGTGGGGCTAAGGTAACCCTATTTTGGCAGAGTTAGAGACGAATTTGCAAGTCTTCATCAATGGCATGGCTAGCATTCCTAGGCACATGCGAAAAATAATATTTGACAAGGCAAATGAAAAAGTGCCATGGTCGTACAATGTCCCATTGACTTACATGACAAGAGATCCTCATACCAGTTGGGATTATTGGTTTGAATGCAACATTCAAATTAGACCACCCCAAAATTTGGGACATTTGCTTCTATAGCTGCTTTTAGGAAAGATTCATGTCGCATGTTTTGTATTGTATGGAATTAGAAACAACCACTTGATTGAATCTCATATTAGGCAAAATATTCAAGAGCACTTCCTATGCTTCATGAAAAATGGAGTGACCCACTTGGGAAATGGTGAGTATAGGTGAGTAGGGATGCGTTCATTTCTACGATAGTGTTGCTGTAAAAATTTGGAGAGCCTCTAATTTCTAAATTGACCAATTGCAGGTAATGTCATGAGACTTTGGCATCCCTAATGAGGCGAATGAAGCATCAATTTTGTGATATAAAAACTACTAGTGAGACAATAGATTATGTCAATTAGTTTCAAGTTGTGGAAAACGGTTTCGATAATAGCATTGTCCGAAAGAAGCCATTTGAGGAACAAAGGCTTGGTAGGCAAATTATGCGACATGATAGTGCAAAACCTTTCCAAAGGCCCAAGAAAAAGGCTCCTGAAACCATGCAAAAAAAGCTAGACAAGCAAGCTATGTCAAGCCAAGAAAATTTTTGATATTAATATAAAACTTTAGCATTGAAGGAATTGCCAATCTTATTGAAGCAAGTTAGATTTCTTTTATATTAATTTCTCATATTTAATTAATCTTGCAGTTCTTAATCTAGAAATTTAAAGCTGGAGGAAATATGATAATTGTTATATAAGGGTGGAAAAACATGCCAAAAGATGTATATAAGATCTTGACTTGGATAGGATTTCTAAACTTGAGTTGAATATACAAATCTTGAGTTGAATAGAAATACTAAACTTGGATGAAACATATTAGTACTTGCATAGAAACCAACTAAAATCAATTGTATTGGTAAGAGGGTGGATTTGTGAATGTTTATTGAAGTAATCTAGCGAGAGATTGTAAGCTAGATTTGTCATACCTTAAATTAAATTTGAGAGGCAAACATTCACGCATAATCTAATTATCGCACAATGGTTCATTACATCTTCTATCATGGCATAGACTTGTAGGCAAAGAGGGATATGAGAAGGCATGGAGAGACCACATCTACCATGTATCTACCTTAATGTGTAGCAATATTTGATTGAAAAGATCAATATGGATAACAAAAGAAAGCCTTGTATTATGACACCAAAAAAAAATGGTTACAATTAATTTTTCAAAATAAAGACCAATAATTGCATGTATGAATACAAAGCATAAGATGCAAATAGGTCTTTAGTCCTCCTCATAGGAAGCATCAACAAAAGGGTTATTATAGTTTGCCTCTATGAGATGAGTGATGTAGCCATAGAGGCTTGTCGGGCTTGCTTCTTTTCGACCTTCTCGAAAGTCTGAGACAAACGCTTCTCATTTTGCGAGTTAGAGCGTCCCAGTCAGCCATGTTGCCTTGAACATGCTCCTCAATCCACTGTGCTTCGTCTCTTCCTTCCTTGCAAGGCAAGGCCTTCCACAAATTTTTAGCACTAAGCTTTGCCCTGTATTTTGCATGAGCCCTAGAATTGGCATATCTCTCTTCGACCGAAAATGACTGCTTTATTGATCAGGGTATGTGATGAGAGTGCTTGATGCATCTTCACTTCGCTTGCCCTTGCGTACTTGTTTCGTCCGTGGTCCACACTTCAAGTGTGGAATAGGAGACATGTTGACTATAATCCACCTATGATTGTTGAAGGTCCTCAAAATTGTAACCTTCTCGTATTTTATCGGCCATGGCGGATGTGGTTGGCTACGGTAAGCTCTTACAAATATCCAAAATGAATCACATGGGTGTGAGAGTGGAATTTTTTTTAAAATAAATAAATTCGCTATTACACATCATGCTACTACATTCACATTGTTACGCTTAACAAATTCGAGACTTTTATTCTTTTTATAAAAAAACCACAAGAGAGATTATATTCACATAGTTGGGGATTATATTCACATGACAGAGGGAGAGAGATTGTATTCACAGAGTGGGAGATTATATTCACATGCTTGGTCTCTCCACATAGAAACCATACAGCCCATCTCATCTCTCGGCTTTCCTTCCCATGCTCTGCCCTATGCTCCCTCCTTTCCCATGGGCCAATCCAGCCCAAAAACGTTAATAGAAAGAGTGGTTTAAAAACTCCGTATTACCTAGCTGTATGCTTCATCCCTGTGTTTTCAACACAAAGACAGCCGCGATGATAATACTGTTTAAAAACTCCATATTACCTTGCTGTATGCTTCCCATGCTCTGCCCTATGCTCCCTCCTTTCCCATGGGCAAATCCACTTGTTTTAAAACTCCGTATTACCTAGCTTTATGCTTCATCCCTATGTTTTCAACACAAAGAAAGCCGTGATGATACTACTATTTAAAAACTCCGTATTACCTTACTGTGTGTGCTTCATCCCTGTGTTTTCAACACAAAGAAAGCCCTCCTTTCCCATGGGCAAATCCACTAAACAGCCCAAAAGCGCTTGTTACACACAACAGTAGGCCAGTCTCATTCAAGAGCTCACGCAGACATATCAAAGATGATGTCACACAAGAAAAGAATCAAATCTAATCTAGGACTTGGGATAAGTGGCCACCTAAGACCAATTTATATGCACACAATTTAGGACACTTTCAATAGGACTCTAACACACACTTGCTATAAAATATCCCAACGCATGGGGATCCAATTGTCCTTGCAAATTTCAAGGGTATTCCTTTTATTCTTAAATTACTCAGGACCCAACCATGATACGTTTTAGCAAAAACTTAGGTATAGCAAGTACATGCATAAGCTCATAATTTTCCCCTTGATAACATCGAAGTTGTCATTGTTGTAACTTATAACATATTGTGCCTTGGATTATGGCATCATGAATATTGTTATTGTCCTTCTTAGATCTTGCATCCAACATGGTTGTTCTTTTGATTCCCAAATGCTCCTTGGTCGTTGAAAACATGCATGTACACGTGTGTGTGTGTGTGTGTGTGAGAGAGAGAGAGAGAGAGAGAGAGAGAGAGAGAGAGAGAGAGAGAGAGAGAGAGAGAGAGAGAGAGAGAGAACAAACACTTGCAGCAAAGAATAAAGGCCAAGCTACTAGAGCTATGATAGCAACCGATCCAAATAGAAACATAAAAGTGTATATTCTACGAACAAGCTATCAATCTGTAGATGAAAGAATACCTACTCCACAACCCCATTTTGTTGGGAAATGCATGCAATGGTTTATTGCCTTTTGTTCCCCCTTCCCTCACTGCTCTAAGGTGTTCAATTGTCTTTCTATCACATTCTTGACCTTAAATGCATGTATCTTCTTTACTAGAAGGCAAACCCAAACCATGTGGCCTGAAGTCATAAATGAAGGTTAGATAACATATGGACATTAAATTTGACTTGGTAGTTATCTTCCTATAGATGTCAGAGAGAGATAACTATAGCAAATCCTTGGCCTAAAACATGCCTGCTTTCAGAATGCATACTGATGTCGCTATCTCTCCATGTCACGTCCAAAAATTTTGACTTTGATAACACCTCGGGGGGTGCACTACTAAGAAACCCTATGTATCATGTGCATTCAAGGGGTATTTGGAAAACCCCTCAATTTAAATTTTCTACCCAATAAAACCACCCCTCTTTACTTATAAACTAACATATTTTTTTCTAGAGTTGAATTCTTTTGTTATTGTAGACCGGTTAAAAATTTTCCACAAGTTGAATTAAAATACCCCTCCTTTTGAATGCATGTGGTACACTAAATTTTTTTGAGGTGAACTCCTAAGGATAACACCATTTAGTCAAACACATGAAAGTTACAACTTACTAAGGTCCAAATCCTTGTGACAAGAAATGTTAAAATTAAGCAATGCTAGACTCTATATTGAAATGGAAATAATGTGTGCCCCTACTCACCTTTAATTCAAAATTTCCTTAGCCCCCATTAAAAAAGTCAATGCTTTAATTAACCTGTGTTAATGCCAAAAAATCTATCGCATGATCAAAGTAAGTAATAATGCCCCAATTAAGCTCGCCACCCCCCTTTCTATGCCTACTCCCTTGCCTTCCATCAGTCTCCCTCGCCCTCTCCACCTTCTCTGGCCCTTTGATATTCCCCTCCCCCTCCACCTCTCAGCTGCCTCTCCTCCCATGCTTATCCAATTGGGATACATTTGTACGTTTGATATGAGTCATGATCGTTAAATACTTAGTTTAGAACACAAGCAACGATTCAACATGCAAAACATGGTAAATACAAACAAAGCCCAAGTTTTTAGGGTGGAGCCCTTTCAAGATCTATTCTTCATCATCCAATCAATGCAATATGTGGAATTGATACAAAATCACCCTAGACAAAGGGGGTCAAATCAAGGAGAGGTCCAATGGAAGGAATGTATGGAGCAGAGGCCCCTAGAGTAGGAGAAGGGGGGTGATCTATTTCTCCAATATTTGGATGTCTATCTAGCATGACCTATGGTGTTTGCTTTATACTTAATCTTATACAGGACTCATATAATGAGAATAAAATGAATTAGATTAGTATTTCTCTCTAAGTTTTATCGAGAGCCCACCATTTTGGAACATGGTTTTGGTCCAAATCTATGGTGTTCCACACATGATTCTGGTGGGGCATTGTTTTGGTAACTCATGGTTTTGGAATAGTGGTGTGAACCTAGCCTAACCTAGTTGATGATGAAAGACTCCAAATCATTTGCAAAGTGCTAATTGGCTAAGGGATGGTAGTTTGGACATGAGGTTTTACCATTAGCCAAAATTGTCAAGGAGTCACAGCAATTTGGAAGCTTGAAGGGATGGCATGAGGTTTTACCATTGGCCAAAATTGTTAAGGATCCGCAATAGTTTGGAACCTTGAAGGAATGACACATAGCTCAATATTGATTAGGTCTTAAGCTCCATGAGCATGGATTGTGATATCACTTAGAAGGTAGGGTGGATAAAAGGACAAGGCCTATGAAGAAGCCCTTGGAACCTAATTAAAGTGTGCTCTACTAGAGCACTTTATATCTTTCTTTTTGCTCCTAAATTGGCTAGTGCTATGGAACCATAATCTTTTAGTGTAAGAGGCGAGTGCTACCAATGAGGAAGGCTACATCGAGCCATAGAGGCCAACAATGAATTGAGAGGGAGGGTTGTGCATCAACCAGGTTAAAATATCTCTTTGTTAATTGAGAGACACACTATGCGTAGCACCAATATATTCTTTTTGAATGGCAATTTGGCTCAAGTTTGTGAGAAGATGTTGAGTTTATAAGAATTTTACTGGAAGCAAGTTGAAGACTATTTAAAGCGTGGAGGCTCAAGGAAGGCCATGTGATCAGGTAGATGATCCTACAACTTGATCACGTGATGGTGGGACAGATGTGCTACTTTGTTGTGCCAATGAGTATATGGGATTGTATTTGCAGATGTCGTATAGGCAAAATTTGTTATTTCATTTCTTTCCATCGATTGCAAAGTATACTTTGGTAATCACATTAAAATTTGAAAAGCATTTCAAAAATATGTCTTGCTTTGAAGGAATATTATGAATGAGTTGTAAATGTTTCTAGTGCTTAATTATAACATTGGATGGGTAATTAATGGGAAAGGAGAATTTATAAATTGCAGCTTTTGTAGAGGATTCTTTGGCAGTACAAGCATGGAAATAGTTAAGGAATTGTTTAAGAACCAGATTAGGAAATGGGAAGTTGGAAAAAAATATATTGTTTACTTTAGTATTTAATGCCATCTAATGGATTTGAATCAATGAATTCATTACAAAGGTTAGGGGTTTGGCACATAGCATAAATATATAGCAATCTTATGGTAAGTATAGTGTGGATCTGTATGAGATCATAAGAAAAAATATAGCATAGAATGTATGTAGCAATATGGGGTAGATTGTATGCAACTACATAGGGTAGTATGCAACTACATAGGCTAGCAATATGGTGTAGAATGTATGCAACTACATAGGGTAGTATGCAATATGGTGTAGAATGCATGAAACTACATAGGGTAGTATGCACTAGGATAAGTCTAATTCTAGAGTTAAAGCATGATTTGGATGTGCATTTGTTTCAATGGGAAATCGGTATTAGAGGTATACTTGGCAGAGTAGAAGTTTTAGGTAGTTTTGTGTATTTGTATCGTCCATCATAAGACTATGGAAGCATCATTTCCATAATGTATCTATTCCAATTAGAAAGGTAAGAATGGGTGTATGAAGAGCAGGAGAAACAATGCTAAAGGCCCATCAGAACTTGCAATGATTAAGGTTTCTCTCAAAATGCATAGGGAGGAGCAAGTAGATGAGAGAAGGATGGAAATGGATCATAGGAAAGATGCTTTACATCTCCAAAAAAGTACATTGTGCTAGTTATTGATGGAATGGATCAAAAGAAGTCAAACTGACCTCATTTCTCTAGTTTGCCAAGGATATCACCAAAGATACTCTAGTGCAAATGCATTGGTTGGGTGCCTTGTCTACAATGATTAGGTGCTCCTAAAGTATTCCTTACTTATCTAAATAAAAAATTTGACAATTACAATGATTCATTTGGGGATATAATGGTATTTTTTCTTTGACTTGACAATATCCCTCATGAAAATAAGGCATAGATTGTTCTTACATACTTGAGTATCTTGGTCTATTTAGGAGTGTTTCACAAAGTTAAGGTAAAATTTCTACTTGTTGGTCACACCCATGATCGTATTGACCAAATTTTTAGTGCATTTTTAAAAAAGGCTTTCTCAACATGATGCTTTTACATTGCCATCAATAATGTCACTTCTGCTGATGTCTTACACACTAAGACCGTGGTAATGCACCTCAAAGAGTCTCTTGATTTCAAGCTTGTTGCATATGGATCTAAGGAATACAATGTGAAATCTTGCTAGAGACTCAATGATTTGAGTTTCTAGCATGCTTTAAAAAAATAAATAAATAAATATGGATGTAGTGTATCTTCAAGTAGTTTGGCTTCCATATGAAAGTCAAGAGTTTACCATTTTGTACCAAAATCCATCAGGAGGTAGCCAAACTAGAGCCACTTGTATGGTTGAAGGAGGTCAAGGAAGCTGAAAGGTCAAGTAGGAAAATTGACTACAAGAAGTGCACTGAAGAAAGAAAGAAGAGAGGTTGCTAGAGAAGGCTGCAACAACAAGATGTGTCATGGTGGGAGGAATTCTTTTATTATCAAGAGAAAATTCTTGGTAAACTCCTCTAAATAAATTAATGCAACTCGATCAATCCTTTGGTTTGGCCAATTACAAGTTAAAGATAGTATCCACCTGCAATAGGCATTCTAGTAGAGATTGATAGCCTCTTGCATGCCCCAGCAAGGGATGGAGCTAGAAGGTCAAAAGCAAGAACTAAATAGCTAAATGAGATATGGAGTGACAATCCCCAACAAATTGAAGAGGGTACTCTTGTTGCTACATTGGCTGAGGATGATAACCTTGGGCGTCCATTTTGGGTTGGTAAAGTCATTGGATTGCGAAAGGAAGAAAATGAAGACAATATGTTGTCTATCAAAGTACATTGGTATAAAATAAATCATGAAGATTCCTTAAATATAACTTGGAAATGGGCACAAGGAAGATTAAGTGAAAGGAGCAAAAATACACGTAGTACAAGTACACTTAGTCATGATGAGGTGGACATACTTGTCTATAAATTCCCTCTTACAAAGGAAGGACATTTGAGAAAGTAGACTATAAATTTTCTAAAGAAAACAATTCCATCCTTGTAGAGTGAGGATTGTGAAGGAGCTAAACAAAGATGCATCGGGAGTCAAACACAAAGTTTGGAGAGTCACGATCTTCATCTAGAAGGAGGAAGATGCTTCTTTCACTTCATATGGGGATGAAACCAGCATAATCAATGATAGTGATGCTCTAGAAATTGATGAAGAGTAAGTAATTTTGAAAATGTACTACTTTCCTATAGTCTGGTTACCTCTTTACCTACTAGTTAAAATACAATTGTGTGTAACTTTGTTTCTATGGCATCAATGTCTCTCAGTATATGTGATGCCAAGATTCTCTCATAATATGTTAGTGAATGTCTTGAACCTTTGGTAAGGTTTGTCGTTGAGTAGAGTTCTCACTTGTAGATGAGGGGTTAGGACATAATGTGAGGGTCAAGATGTTTACATGCTTGCTATTTGATTGGTGCATTGAATGCTACATAGTGGTAGAGGATGTTGAGCTAAATAGTCTTGTTTTGTTCATCACTTTGATCCAGGATATCAGTGAGGTGGTATGCCTTTTTGATGGCTTGTTGTCCTCAACATGGTACTAGCTAGTTTATGGTAGATGTTAGGAGTTTTGACTATGACATAAATGCCAGAGTTCTAGGTCTCATTGAGAGGAGGAGTTTTGCTTTTTGTTGCTCCTTGATCTATGTTGACCCTCAAAACTAACATTTCAGGGATTCAACTTTGGCCAAGGTAAAGCTCAAAGATCACAAGAGAAAGCAAGCAAATAGAGATCCCAAACAAAGAACAGTTGGAGCTGCAAGCTGAAAGACTCAGCGACATAAGCAGTGGCCGGAATGCGTTTGTCAATATCGTGTTTTGGATGCCCAATCATTGATAGATAGCGCGATGCAACAAATCGCGTGCCGCTACAAGAGAGTGAGTTAATAGAGGGCCCCGATTGCTATCAAAGATGCACAATGATTACAAACTCCAAGAAAAGATTCATTACGCTAATTGATAATGAATCACACAGTTGGACCAAGGATATCATTGAAGGCTATGCATGAAGTATTTGTATGAGCAAAGTCTAGCACCTATCCTTTTGGCAAGGGAGGTGCGAATAGTTGTAAATGCAGTGGGTAGTACCTATGATGAAGGTTAGTTAGGAGTCTTGTATATAAGGTTCTATAGCCCTCGAAGTTAGAGTCATTCTTGCAACATAGGCATACTCGTATGCGTGAAGTGTAGCTTAGTCTATTTGTATTCAAGTTGAATAATACAAAGACTTCTTCAAGTTTCATGATTGCATATCTTTCGTTCCTCTCTCTTTCAATACTCACTTCACTTTATGTTGTTTGTTCCCCTTGCCACAGATGCTATGCATGCATTCACCTGATTCACATTCACTTGATGCTCTTTTGCTTATCTAGAAAAGGCAAGTGCCCCAAACACCATTTGAACCACGGTCTCACACATGGAAACATCATGCTATGCGGCATTTTTTCAGCCCATTGTACATCATTTTGACATTCCTAGCACTTGGTAATTTGCACCCTTATGTGGGCCCCTTTTCGCACTAATTTGCTGATAAAATTCCACTGTGACCTTCGATTGATGATTCATTTGCACTGTAACATTTTCCTACACATGTGGGACAATCCTAGACATATTATTAACATGAGAGGCCCTACAACACTAACACATTCGTGGTATTCTTACTCATGTGAGACAAATGAAAATGCCTTTCCAATCAGTTTATGGCTTTCCCATAATACCCCGTGCAGCTGGCGCATGATAAGTTCTTGATACGGATGAATTTACAAACTAGTGTCACTACCATTATAATATGACTTTAACATTTGGCAATGCCGCTAGGGAGTGCAAAGACCATGCTTTGGAGAAGCCCTTAGAGAGTAAGTGAATTGACTTTTGGTGGATGATGGAATTCGATGGATGCAAGAACAAGATGTTAACTCAGATACCAACAACAAAAAGATGAGTGATTGCTAGAGTTGAAGCTGAGTCAAGAAGGCTCGAGACAATTGCTGAAGCATATCTTGATGCAGAATAGTTAGTAAGCCGACGAGTCTATCGGCTTTGATGTTGAATAAAGAGTGGAAGAAGGGAGTGTCTAAGAGAGTTACAAAACCGGACCTTCAATGAATTTAGGCAAGTTTGGTCAAGGACAAGGAAGCAAATCCTCATCATTATCACAAGGAAGAAGATTGAATCAAGAAGAGTAGGAATGGACAGAAACAAAGGTGACCAAGTCAATCGAGACCAAGCCAATTGGGAAAGAGAACAATATGTCCAATTAGTAATCCCACTAGTGAGCCCATGCTGAGGAGTCAATGGAGCAAGAGTACCAAAGAAATAAATGGAGTTTTATAAACTCAATGGGAACCAGGGGGAGAATCAGCTCAAAATCTCTTGAGAATGGTTGGATCCTACAAAGGTCATTTGTGAGGAGTATTTGATGTACTTTTGTGCCACTTTCACCAACAAAGCCATTGAATGGTATGACCAATAACCCAATGGACACTTTGCCATATGGGAATCCCATAGCATGAGGTACATTGTCATTGGAGAGGCTCTTGGTGTAGCTCTTTTTGTAACTCCTTTGCCCTTTCATCTTTCTTGCAGCCTTCTTCTTCATACCTTCTCTCTTAATGAGGTATGCTACCAAATGAGTAGCTTCAAGCAAGTTGACTTCAAGTACATGATCACATGCATCCCATATGCCTTCACATAAATAAAATATGAAGAGGGTCTTACCACTTGTTAGTAAAACAAGGGCAATGTCTACTCTTGTACATAGAAGCTCATGAATGTATGGCATAATGCAATCACTAAAATTTAAATTGATCTCATACATCATGATAAGCATAATTTCCAAAGTGTTAGTGACACTTGGAGACTTGAAATATAAATGAATCTCAGCCAACATATAGATTTTGAGAGTCCAGCAAATTGAAATAGATAATAAACATCATAGTTGACTAGTCAATTGACTGGAATAGTCAAACTTTGACTAAACTTCTTTCAAAAGACAACCAAGAGCATGAGAAGAAACTTGCAACTCAGCTTTCACCATACACACAGCAGCAAAATGAAATTTGAAAGCACCATTTGGAGGCCTACAAAAAGGACTATCAACACTAGGAAGCAAAGGCGCAGCCCTTACACACGTCGCCCACCATTGGAGCTTGGATCTAAACTAGTTTTTCAGTCACTACAGCTCAAGGTCAAGACCAATGCTCACCAAACTTTACAGGGAACTTAGCAATAGGGTCGCCCAGCCTCTCATGAAAGCATTCTGACAATGGTTGAGGTAGTGAGAAATAACAAGCACGAGTTCTCCTTCAGATTATAGGAGCAGCCATGGCGAAATGGCGGCCTCCCCTCTTGATCCCACCGGTCAAATGAATCGCCCTTGACTGAAGATCATGGAGATGAAGAGGTTTGTCAAAACATTGAGTGGATTGGGAGATCAAGCACTTGCAAAATCGACTTAGAACAGGGAAATATGAAAGATGGCGACTTTTGCACGGACAATGCCGAGCCGTAGAGCAGTGCGTTTTGCAGATCCACCGTTGAGAAGAAGCACCCTGGAGTAAGGAAGCTCCATTTAAGAGGATAGGAGCAATGGTGAACCGAATCTCATGGATGAAGCCCTCCAAGGTTAGCTAAGAAGAGGAGAAGAATATGAAGGAGAAGATGAAGAAGATGGAGGTGATGACACATGGCACACGTGGGTAGAAGCTCAAGGAGGATCACACAGCTTTGATACCATATGTTGGAGTAGCATGGAGACAAGATGATGAAAAGAGAGGTAGTTTATTCATGAGAGATATGCCCAATATATAGGGACAAGTAACATCCAAGAGTGACATCATATGTGAGCTCAATAGAGCATCTAGATCCACAAATTTCTCCTAGTATCTCTCAATCACGTCCATCATTCTCTCAATCACACCCACTCTAGCACACCTACTCTCACACACTCCTAGCATAGGACTCCTAGCCCTTAGGCACACACCCATACATCAATTGTCCTTCATGAAGAAAACTATGCCTTAGACATTGAATAGAAGATGCTTACACTCAACATCATGTTGGTCCAATGATCCATTATGCACTGCGGTTAGCAACCAAAATGATGCCAGAAGACAAAGAGCTACACATGGCTTTCCCCAAGGGATTCATCAAGGACGAATAAGGATACAAGAAGTGGAGGAAAAGAAACCTTATCAAATTAGTTGATGTGGTAGGAACGGACAAAGCCACCAAACCAAATCAATTGAGTTAGCAAAAATAGAGAAATCATTGAATTCCAAGCAATCAAATAAATCAATGTGGGATCAGGAAAAGAACCAAAGTTGATCCAAATCAATGAAGAACTTCCCAATGAATTCCTCAATAAATCTAGAGTAACTCTTCATCTCGTTCATCTTCTTTATGGCATCTATCTTTGATTTTTTGGTCATGATGCCTTTACTAGATATTGTGTGACCCAAAAATATGCTTGAGAACACATAGAACACACACTTGTATGGATTAAGGGAAATTCAGGTCTTCCTATACTTCTTGAAGGCCTTTCTCAAGCACTCTTAAGTGTGCTCACTTCATGTTGTAGACTAAGAAATCATCCAAGACTATTGCGATGAAATCATCGATGTTCTCTTGGAAGGTTTCTACCATGAAGCATTGAAACATTGCCAATGCATTCTTTAATCCAAATGGCATCATTTTGCTTCAGTATGCCCCACATTCAATGATGAAGGCTCTATTCTCTTGGTCCTCTTCAACGAGTGTGATCTCATTGTACCCACTATACCAATTCATGAATGAATACATCTTGTGCCAACTACCTTTTCTAGAATGGTGTTCGTATGGTAGAGGGAATGGATTTTTGAAGTTATGCATGTTTCGCTTCCTATATCAATGCAAACTCACAACTTGCATTCTTTTTTGGCATGATAATGATTGGATGGAAGCAACCAATCACTTCAATCAACTTGCCGTTCTTTGGCACGATAACAATTAATCACTTTGATAAACTTGGTAGATGAATCCTAGTGACAATCTATTACCAACTTGGCATAGCTAGGGTGCTCATTCAATATCTCTACCATCAAGTGGGCTTTGCATTCATTCGAATGTTAGATAAGCTTGTGGGACCTTCAACTTCATGTATTTCCAAGCAAATACATCTTTGTAGTGCGTTTGTGGTATTCCTTAACTTCTATGGAGTATTCATCAAGGAGTTCCTAGGACCCATTGCCAATTGGTGCATAATTCCTAGAACATGACAACATGCAATGCAATGAAGTAATGAGCATCAGATAGGAAACTTAACTCTTCCATAGCTCATCCTCATTCAATGGATAAGTGTTTAGAACAAAGTCCAACTACCATGAACATAGCTCTACTTCATCCCTTCTATATAAGGCATTCAATCATGGGGCAAATCCCTATCTCCTCATGCTTGCTCATGGCCCAACCTATCACCAAATTCTCAAGATTTTGTCTATCACCTGGGGCTCGTATAGTCAACCACCATCTGTTTCATCATGGGATAATCACAAAAAAATAAAAGAGTTGTAATGGTGAATGCGAGATGGATGCATTAACAACAAAAAACTAAATATGGTTTCCTACCAATGCGAAACACGCCGTCCCATGACCGACCGATTCGGGACTACTTTTGCTAAAATGAAGGCTTGATCATAGACAAATGCCTGGGCAAAGAGTTGACGTTTGCATTCCTTCAAGACAAGAATGGCTTCACTCCAAGGTGCATGACATTCTCATGCACTTGTTGCACCTCTACAAACTTTGACTCGATGTTTAACAAGGTTTCCATATTCATTTCCTTCAGCCAGCTCCAAAAGACGTATCGTGCAATGTAAGCACAGAATGTGTGATTAGTGTGGCCAAAGCCTTTTCCTATCATCGCCTTCTTCCCCAATGAAAGCACTCTCAAAACCTTTGCTTTGCTATCATGGCCTTCTTCCCCAATGAAATGAAGAGATGTGCCCAAAGCTAACCTTTTCTTTTTCACACTTCTTCCAGGCGGCAGATTGGCATGACCCAAAAGAGCCAGCCCTCATGCAGATCCAATGCCCACGTCGCAAACAAATGTGTTGCTCACATGCCCCTAGATCTGCCCACATGTCAACCACAGCTCCTGCCCATATGTGTGCCCTACCATCATGTAGGTGTCAATATGCATTGTCCTCGTATGAGAGGCACTCACATGTGCTGAATTGACTGTCGTACTCTTAACAAAAACTAGTTTGGGTGCAAATAATCTAAAATTGTTGTGCCAGCAACATAACTATGCCCAACTTTATCTATGCAGCTATGAAACGTTTCTAACTTTGTTCTTTACTTTTGATGTGATTGATTAGACCTACTATCTCGCAGGGAGTTCGCTTCGCTATCACCCACTGCTGTCCAGCTTGATAGAGGTCTACGTTTAGCCTTATTCTACATCATAGCCATTAGTTGAGATCAATGGATCAGGTAGATCATTATTCAACATTTAATGCAACTGCAACATATTCAAACAGTTTCTCCATTGTCAGAGCGACCTCTAACCTACCCAGATCCACCAGCCCACGTAGTCCCCCTGTCCAATAATGATGTCTAGATCTGCACCCTTTTCCCTTGACTCTTTACACATTCAAATTGAAAGTAGTGTGCCCGATAATATGTAGATCTCAGCCTTTTATTTAAGTCTATTTACAACCACAATGAAATCTGAGCACATCATCATTCAGATACCAAATGACAGCACGTTAGGCAAACCACCTTACACCAATACACAGAACCGGAAGCTTGACTCTCATCAAATTATCCCTTTGCGCGCATTGTGCCTCCCCCCCCCTCCCCCAAATTGCTTAAACTGCTACTTTTTCTGCCTCTGAAAGTAAATCGTCCTGCACAGTTGCTTCATACTCATAATCATTGCAGTAACATGAAACAAGACATTATGCAGCATCTTTGAATCTGATGCAGGTGCCAACACTTAATTCCTATGTGCTCTAATTCATATCCACAAGCACTTGTTTCTTCAGGATAAGAGTATTTCCAACACAGCTGTTATATATCTCTCACTAACCAGATTGATACACGGCCATGTCATGCAGTTTCCTGTCAAACCTGCTGCAGGAGTGGGTCATTGCTCCGTATGTCCTCTAATTCGGACCCTCATTCTTCCTGCCTTATACTTGCTCCTAGCTCAAGCTCCACATGCCTGCTAAGTCATCACTTTGTACAGGATTCAAATCCCCTGCTCATAGACCGGAGACTGTTAGTATCATATTTTCTGTGCAACAGGTTTGTAATATTTCCAAGTATTGATCAAAAGTAGTAATTTGTGAATAAGTGAATTTCAACCATAGACCTTCCTGGAAATGGAACTCCAAAGCAGCCACCAAAAGAGATAATGAAATGATTATTACCGATGCTGATTCTAAACAGTTTGGGAAGTTCCTTGAGAAGGGAAACTCAGCATGCCCCATTGAAAACCTGCAAAATGCCAATTGTCAAGGCTCGGGCTTTACAATACAAGTACATTAATAAAATGCTTAAGCTAAACAACATACTCTAATCTTATGACGCATATGCTGTCCAAACTTAAGGTGGAATCTCATTTGCTTAGAAGCATGTGCAGATTTTGGGGAACAAAAACAGTAAGTTTTGATGAAATAGAGTAGTCTATTTCCGAGCAGTACTTTATATCTAGAGTAAAGCAACAATAATACTTACAGATACGATTGTCAGGAAAGCAAAAAAATTCTTACAGATCAGGTGATCTTTTTTATTACGACATCGGCTCCCATGACTTCTGCTGTGAATACTGAACCTGATGAATCTCTGAAACAAGTATTGAACAACATACGTTCATCTTTAGAGGGATGAAATATCAAATGAAGTCTTAGCGAGGAAAATTTCAAGAACACTTGCCCCTCTTCAAAGAAGACACATACGTAAACTTGCCTTTAAAAAGGAAAAACGCATAAAGATAATCCAGCCAATGCAACAAACCAACCTTGGCAATTTTCCCAACTGCCTTTTTGCGAGCCTTCTCTTCTTGACCCTATTCAAGGAACCCGAATCTTCCTCCAGTCCAAGGTCACCATTACGTGTCACGTTTTCTTTGAAAAACTCCTCGTCTTCTTGTTGTAGACTGTCCGTGGGATTACATTGTTCCTCTGCATCCAGAACCAATGAATCCTTGTTTTTTTGCTGTATAGTGTCTGTAGGAATGCAGTCACCGGATGGCTCTTTCTGAAAGGTAAACTCCAACTCCGGCAAAAGGGGTCCAATAAACCTTCTGGCTCTCTCAGAAACTTCTGGCTTGACGGCCTGAGATTGCTTCTCCTTCAGTTTCTTGACTTTGAGCCTCTTGCGTTGAGCTCTAGACAGGGGACATTTTACATTTTCCGCATCTACAGGAAGGGAGGCAATGGAATCAAAGGCACACTCATCAGGAACAAAGGAAAACGTAAACATGATGTTGAGACATAAGGCGATACCCTGGCTATAAGGATGCTGCGATGCCAGACCTTCTGTACGACTGAAGACGTGATGATCGTCCACAACATGACAATCATCTTCGTCCTGAAACCGGGCAGAAAGCACCAATCTCATGAATTGCAGGGGAAATTCAAAAAGCAGAAACAAAAAACCCACAAATACCTGACTGAGGGAGGCGAAGTGAGGCGGAGAGGAAGCGAAATCGGAAGGAAAAGCTTGAGAAGGAGAGGAGGATGAATCCGGGAACAAAGTGCGCAGAACAGCGGCATGAAATCGGGCATGGTGTTTCTGTTGCACCACTGAAGCCATGCCTTCTCATTCATCGACACATCAAGCCTTTGTTACAAGGGGTTGCTGCCACATTCAAAGAGATTAAGAGTAATTGCCCCCCCCCCCCCCAAGCGCATGGGAGGTCACACGTATGAGAGTACGCGCCTTGAGCTCCACGACACGGAGGTTCGGTCGGTTGCAATACCTTGCATCCAGGTTGGTCAGATTTGAACCTACAATCCCTTCCCACATATTTTGTAAGCGCTTGCTCGGTGGTCATGATCCCCACCCGCCAACCGAGAAACTCGATTTGCGGCATGCAGCCTTTCCCTCGTGGAGCACGTAACCACTAACTCAAAATTGACGTTGAACCCTACTATTTTACCCAAAATTTTTACGAAAACAACGAATGAGTAAAATAGTGGACATGAGACGCGACACATGGTGTGTTGAAACTGAAGTTGAACCCTATTATTTTATCAAAATTTTTTATCGAAAAAGGTGATTTATTATTGATTTTGTGATGTCCATATTTTGGAAGCTGACGTCCAACAAATACGTTGCAGTTTATACAATATTGTCACATGGACTACAACCATATGAATAAAGGTGTAGTCATCCTTCAATCTTGCATCTATCTTGGATTTCCTTGCTCCCTTGCATCGATAACATGCATTAAATGAGAGGAATGTTGTAAGAATTCAAATTGAAAACAAGAAATTTTGAATGGACAAGTAATTGAAAATATTTATATTATAACATACAATATATAATTATTATAACCACACATAGTGTGGGCGTAGAGGTGGCACGCTTCCTTTTCCAAAGAGTTGTAATCTAAGGGAATGAGCCCTTCCCTGGGCGCTGAGAATATTAGCATCAGGATGAATAAGTCTCGCGAATGGATAAGAACCTGACATATTACCTGAATGTCAATAGTCGTAATTGTAGTCAAACGCTGATAGACAATATCCAAAAACTTGCCAATGTGAGCTTGAGAGGATCTGCGTGTGTCCTTGAGCAAGACGATTTCAACATTTTCAGATCATTCAGTAGACTCTGGACAGCACAAAAAGACAAGTATCATTAGAGGAAGTCCAAAGTAGAGCGTGTAACATTCTCACTCACCACTTAGCCAACGTTACGTGCATGGGAGTTTGAACACTGTAGTAAGTCGAGCTTTTAGGCTTGTGAGAGTAGAGCATAAGGTCAGGCTTTCTAAAGCTTCACATGCCAAGGCTATAATAGGCTGGGCTTCAAAGAGAGTGGAAAATGCCATAAGCACATTGGCACATGCTTTAATTGATGCACAAAAGTGGACTGTTTAGTGCCTGAATTTGATGCTCTTGGATGCCTAAAATTTGAGCAAGGTTGAGCACTTGAGAAGAGGGTGAATTCTCAGATTTGAATGCCATTTAACTCACTTGAAGTGACTGTGCTCAGAAAATACAGAAAAGCGCCATTGTTTTGAGGTTTGTTAAGTTGACTGGCTGAGACCACACAAGTAACCCAAATAGTGGGTATAAACTTGACCAAGGATAATTATAGTGTGTGGTCTTATAGAACGAAAAATTTCCTCATGGGAAAAGGTGTTTGGGGACTAATTACGGGCAAAGATGAATGCTCGGAGTTGCCATGGGATGAACCATTAGATGAGCTGAAATTGGAGTACAAAACATGGGTGGAAAAATCAAGAAAAGTATTGCATTGGATATCTCTATGCATTTTCGATACACTCATTCCTCACATCAAGAAGGCTAGTATGCTTGAAGAAGCTTGGGATGTTATTCACAAATTATATGGTACAAGCACGGAGGCAAGGAAAATTTAGCTCAAGCAGTGGCTCCATGGAATGTGGAGAGGAAATAGAAGCATCACGGACTGTGGATGAGATAAGGCAAATTACGGAAGAATTAGGCTCTATAAATTGCAATGTGGAAGATGATGATTTGGTGTCTGTCATCTTGAATGGTTTAGGCCCTCAATACAAATCACTGGACACTTCTATTATCGTGCGAGGCACTATGCCCAATTTTGAGGAGCTAGTTGCATTATGCATGACGAAAGAGGTAAAGCTTAGGCATCAAAGACTCCACAGTGGAAGAGATAATTTGTTTTATCACTGGGGTGGTAGAGGTGATTTTAGAGGGCGAATTGGACCCCCAAGATGCCATGAGAGAGCCTCATATGCCCATCAAAACACTATGGAGAGAAATGAGTTTACTCAAAGAGGACATGTTTATATGCCAAGAGGAATGGGTACCTTGTGGTAGAGGAAGGGACTTCACAAGATGGAAGAGGAAGGGACTTCACAAGATGGAAATTGTCACTTTTGTGGAAAATATGGGCATTTTGAAAGAGATTGTTATGCTAAGCATAATTCCACACATAGAGGGCATGGTGGAAGGCCACAATACAATCATTGTGTTGGTGGAAGAGAGTATGCACATGAGCATGGATATGGCACTCATCTCTTTAGTATGGACCATGTTATGAGCAGCATGCAAGAGGCTTCAAGCATAGCAACCCTTATCCTCAAACCGACCAATTTGGAAGAAATTACAGCATCTAGAGAGACTGAAAGGGGATGATGAGTTACAAAACCAAGGATACTAAGGACTTGCAAGAGGGAGGATGTGGGTAACATAGGATGGGATTTGCCAACTATTAATGGGAGAACGCTTCCCTATTAAGAAGAACATATCAAGGGGAGAGAGAGAGAGAGAGAGAGAGAGAGAGAGAGAGAGAGAGAGAGAGATCTTGCTTCCATTGGTCAAATGGCTGACCAAGATTATCAAGTGTGTTCAATAAGTTTGGATGCTTTGTAGAGGAGCTTCATAATGGCAAAGTGGGCAAGATTGTTGCCAAAGGTCAAAAGAGATGAAGATTGTTCACATTTGATGCAGGAAAGCCCAAAAAAGATCAAGAGGCTGAACTTTGGCACAAAAGACGGGCACATTAATTATAAATTCTTGAAGGAGATGCAAACCAAAGAATTGGTGAGAGGGCTACCTATATTCGGCTATTTAGATTTCAGCCATGTATGCCCTACATGTCAATTTGTAAAACAATCAAGATTTCCATTTCTAAAGAGGGGGAGAATGAGCAAGTACCCTTTGGAAATAGTTCATCCAGATATTTGGGGACCTACAGACATGCAACATCTGGGGGAGCAAGATACTATATCACTTTTACAAGTGATTACAGCCGGATGACATGGGTCTATTTCTTGAAAGCCAAAAGTGATTTCAAGTGTTTTGCCAATTTAAGAGAATGATAGAGAAGGAGCTTGGGTATTATATAAAGTGCTTTCATATAGGCAATGGTGGAGGACATATGTCCTCTGAATTTGATGAGTTTCTATATGGCTAAGGCATTAAGAGATGGGTCACTTATAGATATATTCCCCAACAAAACTCCATTGTTGCAGAAAGAAAGAATAGGGAGATTGGTGACATGGCTAGAGCCATGATGGATGAAATGAATATGCCATTGATTTTTTGGACTGAAGCGGTGCATACGGTTGTATATATAATGAATAGAACACCCATGGATGCCATACATGGGTTGATGCCTTTTCAAAAGCTTTATGGGTACAAGCCAACCTAGGTGTTTGGCTGCGTTTGTTATGTGCATGTGACAAATGAGAAGGAAGAAGTTGGAGACAAGGGCTGTAAAATGTGTGTTTTTGGGATACCCATATGAGAAAAAGGGATATAAGTGCTATGATCCCATCACTATAAAGTATATGAGAGTCGGGAGGTGAATTTTAGTGAGCATGAAGTGTGGTATCCAGCCCAAACCAATTGTTGTAGAGGATGAGCATATGCCAAAGGGTGAAAAGATGAAACTACAGCAAGTTGGACCCTCAAGTTAAGTGATGTCAGGGCCATCACAACATGAGGAAAGTATTGATAGTGTGAGCCCATTGAGTGGTAGATTAAGGGGGTGAAAGCATGTGGACAAGCAAAACGTTGATTGCAAGGTTAGAGCATGCTATCACACGATAGCAGCATTGAGGGAGCATGGTCCCAAGGGAGATCAATCACATACCAACCAAGCCCATATTGCAACCAGCATGTTTGGGATTCTTACATTGCTTATATGTGTTGAGGATGCAAGTAGTGATGAAGGGAGTGAGTTACAGCTTGTTAAAGCTCAAGAGACAAATCATGCCTCAAAGGATGTGCCACCACATGATAGAAAGCAAATGGTAAGTACATAGCCCTTAAGAAGATGGGAAAGGGTAAAACACCCCATGGATAGATTGACTGACAATGGATATATCATGATGCACTATGAATACATGGTTAGCAAAGTGCAGCATGTTGATTGTCATGTGAATATGGTATGACAGCATGTAAACTGATTGAAACACCACTTCAGCAAAATGCTAAGATGGTTGATGATGGGTGCCACTTGCAAGATGTAACTATGTTCTAGAAGATGGTTGGAAGTCTCATATATCTTACTGTCACTTGACCAAAATTAAGTTATGCTTTGGTGTGGTGAGTCAATTTATGCAAAAGCCTTGCAAGAGTCACCTTGATGTGGTGAGAAGAATACTTAGATATGTGAAAGCCACAATAAATGTTGGCTTTTGTTTTATGCTAAGGAAGGAGGGATATGCACCCATGGTTATACCTATGCAGATTGGGCTAGCAGCATTGATGATAGAAGGTCAACTAGTGGGTATGCATTCTCTCTTCAGAGTCTTGTGATTAGTTGGAGTAGCAAGAAACAATCCATCGTTGCTTCATCTAGTACAGAAGTAGAGTATATAGGGGTTGTCATAGTAGCATGTGAAGAAACTTGGTTGAGATTGCTTCTTTCTGAGTTGGGAGTAGGCATTGACGGTCCATGTAAGGACAAAACATATAGAGGTCCAATATCACCACATCAGGGAGAAAGTGATAAGTGGCGAAGTTGACTTGAGATATGTGAGGACAGATGCCAGATTGTAAATATCTTTACCAAGTCTTTGGGTAAAGATTAGTTTTGTATTTTTAGAGATTCTTTGGGTCTATATGATGTACAAGATCATGTTGAGCTTGAGCGGGAGCTTGTAGATGCATAGCCATGTGTATGTGTGAATAGATAGATGTGGATAATGAGGATGATTGGACTTCTTTAAAGAAAAGGTATGAAAAGTCTTAAAGACTCTCTCAAGTATATGTCTTGTAAAGTGTGGGCTCAGTGATGTATGGAGTTTTGGGCTTCCTGAATGAAAGAGGACTCCCAATGGAATACCATACAATAGTATGAGCACACAACTTTGAGTTCTTGTTTCTTGATGTGGTGGTCATGCCATGCTTTTGTTGGGGATACGGAAAGCTATGGAGGCTCAAATGGCAAAGGGATAAGAGTAATTGATTGATCTTTCCATTACAATATGCCTTGTTAAATAGGCAAGAGTACATCATCTCTTCATCCATACATGTACATCTGTCATCATCTCATTGATGAAATCCACTTCATCCAATCACCTATTTCTCTCCATACCACTCTTCTACCTTGTCTAGCATCTTAGTGTTCCAACCATGCCCCTAATTGTAGGCTAGTCATAACCATGCCCTATGTCATCAAGAAAGTAGTATGAACTTAAAAGAATGAATTTACCCCCCTTAGTCCCCTATTAGCTCATTAGTTGTGGTGTAACTAGAATGTAGGAATTTGGCTCCCCTGGCTACATCATCTAATGCCAACAATGAGCTATTACATTGTGGATTCAGAACAAGTGATCATTTGATGAGAATACATCATTTGATTGAATTGGGGCAAATTCATTTGGATGAAGAGGTAGGTTAGATGTCACCTTGGCTTGATTGTTGTTGTAGTAATGTGATTGTACTTGTTGCGAATGTTATGTTTTGGTTTTACCTTGTTGTTGTGGCAATATTTTTCCTCATGATTATTCAGTCCATAGAAAGTGCATTTCAATTTTATAGTACTTTGTGGATGATTCCTCTTGTTGTTGAAGTAACATTGTCTCTTATTGATATGATAATCCTTTCACTTTTTATTTCCCCCCTCTCTCATTGGGAGAAATGCCTCAATATCATGTAGATTAATATCATCCACGCTTGATAGTGTTTCTACCAATCTTGTTGTATCATTCAAAATCACAACTTGTAAGAAGAATGGCCTTGTCTTGCAAGAATGGCCTTGTCTTCCTCATCATCTAGAGTTCATTTAAGGAAAGCTAGCTGATGTCGTATCCTTTTTTATTTATTGAGATGGTGGATAATTGGCTTGTACTAAATAGGCTATAAAGCCTCATTAGGAGTTTGACCTTAGAATGACATGCATCTATACCAAATATTTCATATAATTCTTCCCATATGTGCTTGCAACTCATCTCCTCATGATGGTGGCAATGTAGCTCAGTGCTTTTTCATTATTCACCTCCCATTTGTCAGCGAGAGAGGCTTGTGTGTCACGACCCTTGATAAGCCTCCATAGATTTTTGAGCATAAGCAAATGCATTACCTTTGATTGCCAAGTATGGAAACCAACACCCATAAAATTTTCCACAATATCATGTATCATGAGATGCCATTGCTCGATAGTGTCTAGATCTTTTACAAAGAATGTGGATATCATGGATCTGTAGATTTAAAGAAACTGAGTGCTTTAGCTTTTTGGACTAAGAATGTGTTCCACCCCCATCCTCCCATGGAGTTTTTCCGAGTGAATTAGATTCCAAGAAAAACCCACCAAAACAAGCAATCACATGCATCATCACCATTATGTAATAATCCATTTGTTGTGACCAAATATTTAAAGACATTCTTATGTTTTCAAAACACCATCATAGACACTACAAACTCTTATCATATATTCAAGACACCATCATGTTTTCAAAACAATATATTATGATGTTTATGATCTCTTAACATATTTTCAAGACACCATCATATTTTGAAAACACCAACATGGACACTATGAACTGTTAACATATATGAAAGATAGTATCATATTTTCTAAACACCATCAGGGACACTATGCCAAATTTGGTTTACTTGAAGCAACTATCCATCAAGGCACTATCACCTCACTATCATCAATAGCAAAAAGGGAAGGCTGATCCAAGTGAAATGCCAACAAGGAGGCAATTACATAAAATTATGAGCATTAAAAAAACAACCTCTTAACATATATAGAACACCATCATGTTTTCAAAATGTTATTACAAGCTCTTAACATATTTTCAAGATTCACATCATATTTTGAAAACACCAACATGGACACTATGAACCATTAACATGTATCCAAGACACTACCATTATTTTTTGAACACCATCATGGTCACTTTGCCAAATTTGGTTTATTTAAGGTGGCTATTTATCAAGACACTATCACAGATAGTAAAAAGGGAAGGCCTCTCCAAGGGAAATGCCAACAGGAAGGAGGCCATCACCTAAAATTCCAACACTTGAAAGTGCAACATCTCAACATATTTTCAAGATGCCATCATATTTTGGAGACACCAACATGGCCACTATGAACTGTTAACATGTGTCCAAGACACTGCCATTATTTTTTGAACACCATCGTCAATAGTATGCCAAATTTGGTTTATTTAAAGAGACTATTTTTTAAAATTAAAATGAAGACTATTTTATTTAAAGCAACTTTTTATTAAGACACTATCATCAACAATAAAAAGAGAAGGCCGCTCCAAGTGAAATGCCAACAGGAAGGGTATTACATAAAAAATTGAGTATTGAAAGTACAAATTAACATATATAAAAGATACCACCATATCTTTCAAAAAATATTACAAGCTCTTAATATATTTTCAAGATACCATCATGTTTTAAGAACACTAACATGTACACTATGAATTGTTAACATATTTGCAAGACTCAATCACATTTCCAAGTCCATTCCAAGTGAAATGCTTGTTAGAAAGGAGGCCAGTACATAAAATTTTGAGCATTAAAAGTACATATTCTTGCATGCAACACCTAATATGTCTCTATATTTCTTGAAAGTATTACAATACAAGATAGATGGTGTTCAACTACTCCACTTCCAGTGAACAAGATTCACATTCATCATCAATGAAGATGCTTCACCTAATTCCATGCCTTGGGCAAGACACTTCATACCCTGGATCATCAACCATAGCCCCTGCACTTGCTTTCATGTAAATCGGTAAGATAATTTGCCATAGAACCAAACCAAAATAGACAAGTACTTTAAGAATACAATGCAATAAGACATAGTGCATATGAAAGCAATAAAGCATTTAGGTACACCAAATTTGCAAAAGAACATTAAGGAGGGGATTTAGTTAGTATATATCACCATATCACAAAAGCCAAAATGCATAAATATGCAAAGACATTAGCACAGTAGTCCAAAATCCTAATGAAACACATTTCTATATGATAGAAGTGTAAGAAAACAATACAACGTCTGTGCTCAACAGATAACAGGATCTCGTATGCAAGAGAGAAAAGCAGATAGTATGGAGAATCAAAAATTTGATTACTGTAGAACTGATACAATAGATGGTGCTACCTCCCAGCCGTGTGCTCGTGTGAGAGAAGCTTCGATGGCATGCTAAAAATAGTAGAGGAGGGAGGCTGGATGCTAAGGAATCACCCTATATCCAATGATGAAATGGGCTTCATGGGCTTGCTCTTATATAGCCACCAGTCGTAGTTGGTTAGACCCAATTGGGTGACTGACCCAGTCCACCCAAAACGGCCCGCTGGGGGTTTTGGTCTTGAAATAGGCCACCCACCACATGATAGAACCGACCGTAAAATAGAACCGGTGATGGTGATGCCAATCGTAGTCATCTGATTGCGCAGATTCTTCACCCTGGTGATGAACTTCTCTGCCGCTTCAGATTCAGACAGTTTCTCGTTCGCGAGTTAAGTCTCCAAATTTTGAATCCACATTTGATTCGTGGTCTTGTACTAATTTTTCAAGACTGTCCATGCCTCCTCCGCTATGGTGACATGTTGAATTAACGCCATGACAGAATCACTTACACTTCATACAATAGAACAAAGTGCATCTGCATTTCTTCTTGTCCACGCGATAATCTCATCCACAGTTGGTACTATCTGTTGTGTTGCATTGGCCGGATTCGATCTCGGGACCGCTTCATGTCCACCCCAGTAGTAGTATCCCAAAGCTCGTATGCGCATAGGATGGTCTTCATCTTGAACCTCCAGAGTGGATAGTTAGTGCCATCCAACTTTCCACTTTCGCTGAACGGTGGGATTTGCAGTCTTGCGGGCTAGGCCATCTCTCACAATCTGCTCACAAACAGAAACACACTACCAAATCTTCTTGCTAGAGTCCAAGCTCTGATACCATGTAAGAAAACAATACAACGTCTGTGGTCAACAGATAACAGGATCTCGTATGTAAGAGAGAAAAGCATATAGTATGGAGAATCAAAAATTTGATTACTGTAGAATTGATACAATAGATGCGTTGCCTCCTAGCTGCGATGGCATGCTGGAAACAGTAGAGGACAGAGGCTGGATGCTAAGGAATTAGGGTTGCTGTAGCAAGTGATGAAATGGGCTTCACGGGCTTGCTCTTATATAGCCACCAGTCGTAGTCGGTTAGACCCAATTCGGTGACCGACCTAGTTTGCCCAAAATGGCCGACTGGGGGCTGATAATAGGCCACCAACCACACTATAGAACCGATGCGCAAAATAGAGGAACTAACCTACGGTGTCCATTCGGCCCACAGCCATCCGGGATCATCTGGGGCTCCAAACGGGCCCCGCAACCCGAGAGTGGGTTGCCCCGAAAAATGCTCCATCTACCCTCAGTGCGGTCAGTCATGGGATGCCTTCCCGCACTTGCATGTAGCCTCGTTGGCAGTGTGCCAACTCCGTCCAGCCATCAGGCCACACATGGCCCCCATCTGGTGTCCAAACTAGGACCTACCGGATAACCGAGCTACTCAAATGCCTTCTCCTCATATGGGGGGCTTACAAGTAGAGTTAGCTGGTTCCTGCGTAGTTACATGAGAGTGGAGCATTGATATCTAACACCCCCCCTCAATGTCCACCCACAAGTGAACTTACTTTTTTGGCCCAATGCCAAGTCGATGAAGATGCCTCTCCAGCAAGTCTCTTCCAAGAGCCTTCGTGAAGATGTCCGCAGCATTCTTTGTAGTCGGACAGTACACCAAGTCGACCTTTCCATCCATGATGAGATCGCGTACAAAGTGATTAAATCTCAATGTGTTTTGTGCGAGCGTGGAACACAGGGTTCTTTGCAATCGCCATGCAACTCTGACTGTCACATGATAACTGCATAGGCTTGTTCTGCAAACTGCAACCATGTCCCCCAAAATCCTCCTCAACCATACTGCCTCACAAGAAGCAAAGCATGCTGATTTGTACTCAGCCTCGGTAGAAGAAAGAGCAACTGTGGGTTGCTTCTTACTGACCCATGACACAGCTCCAGATCCAAGTGAGAAACAGTAACCTGTCATTGATCTCCTATTGTCCACGTCTCCTGCCCAATCCGAGTCACAGAATCTGGTCAAGATATTGCCCTTGGTATAGGTGATGCCATAATCAAGTGTACCTTTGATGTATTTCAGCACCCACATCCCTGGCCTCCAATGGTTCTCCCGAGGCTTATTGAAAAACCTACTTAGTACACCAGTTGCAAAGCTGATGTTCGGCCGCGTGTTGCACGAGTAAATCAAACTGCCCACAAGCCTTCTGTACTTCGCTTCGTCCACCAGTGGTGATGAATTCTCATTTGAGAGCTTCATGTCAACCTCCATAGGGGTGCCAACTGTCTTGCACTCAGCCATGCCAAATGCCTTCAGTATCTCTCCAGCATACTTCAGTTGTGAGATGAAGATCTGTTTTGGCTCTTGCCAAACTTCAAATACCCAAACAGAAATGTCATTTCAAACTCTCTTCCTAGCAAATCCTCTTCTCTTCATGGTTCCCCGTTATGGCAAGGTCATCCACATAAAGGACCACGATCATACACCTGCCTCGTTCTCTGAAGATATACAAATTTGCATCAGATGGGCTCCTCCTAAACCCGTTTTGTAGAAAGTAGGCATCAATCCACTGGTACCACGCTCGTGGGGCCTGTTTCAACCCGTAAAGTGCCGTCTTCAGTTTACAGACTTTACCTTCTGAACCAGGGATCACAAGACCTAGTGGTTGTTCCACGTATACCTCCTCCTTGAGATCTCCATTCAGAAAGGTGGATTTTACATCCATTTGAAACATAAGCCAACTTCCCTGGGCTGCTAAAGCCAAAACACTGCAAATTGCGGTTAGTCGAGCTGTGGGAGCAAAAGTATCATGATAATCAAAACCATATACTTGTGCGAATCCTTTTGCCATGAGCCGAGCCTTGTACTTATCCAACGTGCTGTCGGACTTGTACTTGGTCTTGTACACCCACTTGGTGCCAATTACCTTGCATTTTGGTGGTCGATCCACAAGGTCCCAAGTGTTGTACTTCATTATGGCTCCGACTGCATAGCCTCCATCCACCTATCATCACCCTGTGCCTCTTCAAGACACTTGGGTTCTTCAGCATGGATCACCTCTGTCATCAAAGCGTAGTTGACCTTGCACCCTTCTTTGCTCCTCTTATCTCTTGGACCGGCGGTGTTCGGATGGTTCCTCCTCAATGGTTGGAGGTTCTCTACCGTCCAAAAGCTGCTTTACCCACTTTGGGAATGGCTGTTGCCATTGTGGTTCTGTAGGCTCTTCTTCCTTTTCTTTATCTTGAATCCTCCCAAGCACCGTTGGGGGAGTTCGGTCTGTTGTTGATGGTTGTACTGGATGGATATCCTGGTCCTGGTTGTTTGGGAAGGAAGCATCCTCCTCCAATTGATGCGGCTATTCTGAGAAGACCACATCGTGACTTACTATTACCTTCTTAGTAACAGGATTATAGAGATGGTAACCCTTCGCCTCTTCACTGTAGCCCAAGAAAATACATTTTCGGCTCTTCGGTTCCCATTTGGTCCTATTAGCATTAGGGACATGCACAAAACAGTCACATCCAAAAACTCTGAAATGTACAGCTGAAGGTTTCTTACCAGAAAAGGCCTGCAGTGGAGTCATCCCGTTCACAGCCTTCGTGTAGCTATGATTCAGAATGTAATCTACTGTGTTACATGCTTCAGCCCAGAAAGTCTTTGGCAAATCTTTCCCTTTCATCATACTCCTGCCCATTTTGCAGATGATGCGCATCTTGCGTTCTGCTACTCCATTTTGTTGTGATGTATGTGGTGGGGGTTTCTGCCTCTTGATTCCATGACTTTTGCAGTAACTTTCGAATTCACTTGATGTGAACTCTCCACCTCTGTCTGATCTCAACTTCTTCACCTTCCTCCCCGATTCTTTCTCGACCATTACATGCCATTCCTTGAACTTACTAAAAGCCTCGTCTTTAGTCTTCAAGAAGTATATCCATATCCTTCTAATGTAGTCATCGATCATCGTCATGAAGTAGTAGGAACCACCCAAAGCTTCTGTCTCCATTTTTCCGCAGAGGTCTGTGTAAACAAGCTCTAGAGGAGCCTTTGCCCTGCTGGCCTCTTTAGGAAAGGGCTGCCGATGCTGCTTGCCCATCATGCAAGCTTCACATACATCGGGCAGATCTGTAATTTCTAGTAGGTCTGCAATCATTCCACTTTTATGCATCTCCTTTAAAGAACTAAGGTTTAGATGACCAAACCTCTCATGCCATAGCTTAGTGTTCTTCACATCGGCTCGAGCACTGAATACTGAGAGTTCATAGATGTTGTTGCGTCGTGTATGTTTACCAATGACCTTTCCTTGAAGATCCAGAATCTGTGCACCATTCTTAACAAATTGAACTTTGAGGTCCCGATCTGTGATCGTAGAAATGGACAACAAGTTCCTCTTGATATTTGGCACATAAAGAACATTGGACAACTATTTTACAACTCCATCTGACTTGAGAGCAATCGTACCTTTTCCTTTTGCTGGACATTTTGCATCATTGCCAACTGCTACTAGGATGTCATTCCCTACCGGCTGTAGAGACGTATATCAATCCTTCCGACTGGTCATGTGGCGTGATGCACCACTGTCAATGATCCAAGGTTCATCCACAGGTACATGAACTACCTCTGTGCAAATCTCCTCAATTGCTACGAATAGCTCTACTGGTACTGCTTGTGCGCTATTGCTGGACTCTTTCTTTACTCCGTTCTTCTCATCTGCAATCTTCTTCCGACACTCATTCTGCTTGTGCCATGTCTTGTTGCAATAGAAGCACTTGATCTTCTTCTTTCTCTTTTTATCATCAGAAAAAGATGGGTTACCAGAGTCCTTACCCTTACCTTTCTTTGATCCAGCATAGAAAGCCGAATCTTCTCCAGTCCTCATCTTTTGACACATCTCCTCCTCCAGAAGCATTGCGTTGAAATCCTCAAAGTTGAGGGGTGGATTTCTATTCTACGTATTCAGTGCCGTAACAAGACCATCGTACTTTGGTGGGAGAATCCGTATGCACCTTCATGCTAGATTCTCGTTGGTGATGGTGATGCCAATCGCAGTCATCTGATTGTGCAGATTCTTCACCCTGGTGATGTTCTTTGCCACTTCAGATTCAGACAGTTTCTTGTTCGCAAGTTGAGTCTCCAAATTCTAAATCCGTGTTTGATTCGTGGTCTTGTACTAATTTTTCAAGACCGTCCATGCCTCCTCCGCTGTGGTGACATGTTGAATTAACGCCATGACAGAATCACTTACACTTCAGACAATAGAACACAACGCATCTGCATTTCTTCTTGTCCATGCGAGAATCTCATCCGCAATTGGTACTATCTGTTGTGCTACATTGGCTGGATTCAGCCGGCTTCATGTCCACCCCAATAGCAGTATCCCAAAGCTCATATGCACATAGGATGGTCTTCATCTTGAACTTCCAGAGTGGATAGTTAGTGCCGTCCAACTTTCCACTTTCGCCGAACGGTAGGATTTGCAGTCTTGTGGATTGGGCCATCTCTCAC